>NC_141138.1:53786400-54398345 GCF_053477565.2 Lygodium microphyllum | reverse complement strand
CTATATCTAGATATGTCTTTGGCAGCACTAGATATATTCTCCATAGTGCACATCGTCTAGCAATACATCACATGCAGTATCAAAATGCTTACATGCTTTGTATTGCCGCTAGTCAAACCCTTGTTTGGCCTATTTGTGTTAACAGCTGCAACAGATTTGCTAGTTAGTTGTGAACCTTTGAAAAGGTTTCACATAAGATGTAACCTTGAACGGCACCACAGGTAAGTAATTTAGGCGGCTGTGAATGAGCCAAATTCAGGACTCAGCCAGTCCCTGACATCTAAGGATATCATCCTACTCACTGTAAAGAGATTGCTACGTACAGCTTGGACTCTAGGACCATGGGACATGAGATGGTCCTGCAATTAGCAACGCGGGCAAGTCTGAGGTATGCATCTCTTGTATGCCCTGCAGAAGACGGAAAATGAAGCCTCCAGATATGTCTAATGATTAACGGATCAGCGCATAGCTCATATCTGCTTGATCCCATTTGTTTTGAATTAAAGGTTCTTTAATGGATCAGCGCACAGCTCATGCCTGCTTTAGTGCGATTTTGTAATGTACTAAATTTAGACTGCAAAGATAAGCTATGGAGATTTGAGCACGAACATCTAACAAAAATCAAGCAGCCAAACGCCTTGAATTAGAGGCAGCAATCCGAGGGTACACTTGCTCTCCTTTCTTGAACCTTGAAGCACACAAGACATGGATCCCGTTTAAGGAAGTATCTTGCCGTCTTCTCAGTAAATTCTTGCATGAAATGTACATAAATCTTGACGCCTAAGTTACCGAAATACACGTATAACATGCATCTTGCCGTCTGATAAGTTTGATTTCCTGGATAAAGCCAATAGAGAGAAGCCTGAATCCCCCTGTGTCCTTTAGTCTTCTGAGATAAATCCTGAATGATCGACGGTCAAGAGAAATATAATGACTATTGGCACTCTTTAAACTGTTGTTCGGACCTATTTGGAAATGCATGCATCAACCAACAGCAAAAGTGGCCCATGTCCGATCAGGAACCAGTGTTTGTCATGAAGGCCAAACAGTGTGCAGAGAGAAAAGATTACTTGGCCGATGGTTGTGCCGCTGTATGGCAAGGAGAACGCCATGGATGGATGAGTGTTGAGTATCGTCGCGCGAAACGAATTAAAGGAAGAAGAAGAAAAAGAAGAACGACGAAGTGATCACGGACTCAACACAGCCCCGTTTTGCCTTGCTATTCATTACGTTCTTTAGTTTAGAACAAGTTGATGTAATCAGAAGGACCTGCCACGCCAAGAGTGGAGGGCCAAGCAAAAGGGTTTAAGAAGGTGGAAGGAATCATCTAGAAGTTTATGCGAGGATAATAACTACATAGAAAATCTACCTTCCTTAGTGCGTCGCTGCTTCAGGCGAAGGGGGCAGCACTGCAAAACATGATTAACCTTCCATCGCCTTGTGTGAATAGTGAGGCCAGAGGCACAATGTGCTACAAGAAGGTAAAGATAGGTTTTTTCTTAGTGCCAAGGCTCTTCCGCGGGGGAGGGGTCAATAGAAAAAGGGTGGGTCCGTCGGAAAGAGGAGGGAAGTCTCAGCCATTTAGGGGATGCCACATCAAAAGCATGCCCCTTTGATATATCTTTGCTGCCGTTCATCTGAACCCACTCTTAGAATCATCGTGCAAGATACTTACGGACTCTCCTGTCTTTTTATGCAACACCATGAGTGCATATTGATATTATAATGTCTCATCTCATCTTGCATGAGAGACAATTTTCATGGTTTTTTAATATACTATAATATTGTGATGTGTAATGAGAGACATTTTCATGGTGGCTTACTGTCTTATCTTGTGGCTTTGGCCTAAAAAGCTTCAACATCATTAAGGCACTTAGAATCATCATGACATATACTTATGGATTCTCCTGTCTTTTAATACAACAACAACATGAGTGCATATTGTTATTATCATGTTGCATCTCATCTTGCATGAGAGACAATTTTCATGGCTTTTTAATATACTATAATATTGTGATGTGTAATGAGAGACATTTTCATGGTGCCACACTATCTCGTCTTGTGGCTTTGGCCCAAAAAGCTTCAACAAATTTTGAGGTATTGTTATTTTGACAATAGATGTGCATGGAGATGATGGATGAAGCATGCATGCTTTTGGAAAAATGCATGTACTAATTCCAATTCCATCATCAACAAATTTTTTATTGAGGATAATAAAGTTTCTCTAATTCCATCTCCCAACCATGGAAAACAAAGCTTGATATTTAGATGTTAAAGTCATATTTTGAAAAAACATGTGGGGTTATTATACACGCATATGGGTTTATGTCAGTTTTATGTTTAGGCAAAGTATGGATGTGATAATCCGGATTTCCCTTATAACCTACGAAATGCATTTACCATGTGGACACACAAATTTCTCATATTAATCTTTTTTCCTCTATGTTGACTCCAAACTCTTTTTTATTCCAAATTTTTTTCAATTGAAACATTAAGAAAACTAGAGCCCTCTTAAAGTCCCAAAAACTAAAATGCCTAGTGCTTCAAGAGAGCAAAGGGTGCACTTTGTGCAATGTGCCAAGTCTTCACGTTGTCTTCAATGAGGTTTTTATGCTTGTTAAACGTATAGTGTTGGAAAGAGAGTGCCCTTTGCACCCTAAATTGAACTTTGCACCATAAGTCTTCCTTACACATACATGTTCCATAATAAGCATCCTTCTATTTTGGTGTGCCTACATGGTAAATTGTGCTTTATAGAAATCCAACTCTACACTTCTCAAAATCCTATCTATATGAGATAGTATGAACTTCATGATGCACAAAGAGAGAAAGAAAGCATATGTCCTCTTTCCATTACCCTCCTAATCAGTAGAAAGAGGCTACACACACACATTTCTTGAGTAGTGTGGAGACAACTTGCATTTTCCACTTTCTTGTTAGATATGATCAATGCCCCACCCTCATTAGGTGCTACCAATGATCCATGGTGCTCAAAGTTGTAAGGCCCCCATTATGAGGAGAAGCCAAATGTGAGCCCGGATATTGGTTGAGTCCTGACTTGTATATCGGATGAGGTCTATGTGACTGGATGACAAAAAGGTGACCGTTGTGGGTCTAATCTTTGGGTTAGACGGAGTGGTTAAGCTGGTAGCAACTTGAGGCGCATTGCATCGAGTTGCGGGGTAAGGGAGTTAAAAGGGGCCCGGGGGTCCGGGGGCAACGCGCCCGGCCCGATGGTAAAGGGAATATTCCCTGGAATATTCCCTGGCCGACTAGTGGAGGCTCATATGGTAGGTCGGTCAGCAGGCCGACCTAACGACCTTCGCGGGCTATAAAAGATAAACCCCTTCACAACCATCCATCATTCATCTTTCACCCAGTCAGAGTTGTTGTTCCAGCTAGCCTTAAGCTCTTCACCTATCTTCTGTCTAGATCGCCATCTAAGCTTCACACAGTGGAAGCGCACGGGTGGACAAAGCCATCTTTGTATCAGTTGTTTGAAGCTAAAGAATTTACTGATTTCCTCTTTTCTGTTGTGTACTTTCTATCTCTATCTCAGATTCTATTCACTGCGCCGTGTAATATTTTACATTTCTGTCCTCCAACATAGAGAGACATATATGCTTTTGTATGCATACTTTTGAATTTGGTTGTGAGGGGGGTATGTTGTTAGGATGCCATCATGCCAAGGGAGGACTTAGCATGCAACTTTGGATATGGTCGTTGCCAGTCCAATGCCAAAAATAGCATCTCTCTTTCTCTCCTATATCTCTCACATGTAGCTCCATGAGGTTGAGGAGCGACGATCCTACACATAGTACAATGCCTCTTACAATCGATGATGATGATGATGATAGCATGTTATCGGTGATGGTGATGATCGATTGCTAGATGCAAGGACTACAAATGACATGTCTATTGTCCTTGATCGATTGTTGGATGCAAAGACTTCAAAAGTCACAACTTTTCATACCATCCTCAACTTTTGATGCATACATTGAACTAGTGGTAGAAATTATGTGGCTCCATCTTCCCCATTTCCTGCTTCTTTGTATGCCTCCTCCCTCTCCACCCTTTGCTTGATGCTTGACAGTTGTTGATGCACCATTCCAATGGAGAGAGTGTTATAGAATCTGAGATACACGCTCGACTTTCTTATATACTTAAAATATATATGGAAAATATTATCTTGGCACAGAGGGAGAATAGAAGAGTGAAAAGAAATATGTAGAAAGAGAGGTAGAGAAATTGGCAACACACTAGGGTTGGAAGATGGGCCAGTCCCCCTTCTTGTGGAGTTATATTATTGACAAGGAGCAAGTTTCTCCGTTACACATAAGCCAGTTCTTACTTGTAGATCTTGGAAACAAGATCACGGTTCCTTGCACGGTATACAACCGGCTAACACTTGCACAACTTGGAAGTTGGCACCTTTTGATCCTTCTTAAGTCTCCTTCTCTCCTACACAATGTGTGTAGGGCTCTCCTCTTGGCACTTGATTTCAACATAGCTTCCACAGCACTTGCACCTTCTCTTCTCCTCTTGGAACTTGATTTCAGCAGAGCTTCCGCAACACTTGATTTCAATAAGGCTTCCGCAGCACTTGCACCTTCTCTTCTCCTATTGGATACATGCAAAGTGATGCTTCCTTCACCTCCCCCTTGGCCATGCTAGATCATCATCAACACATAAAGAAAAGTGAGTCATGAATTTATTAAATAGAGAATGCATAATAAGCAATCAATTTAGAGAGAGAGAGAGAGAGAGAGAGAGAGAGAGATCCTAATCAAATTGATCATTGATTGCACTTATTGAGGGAGATAGAGAGAATCTCTTCATACCACACCATACTTAGCTCCAGCATTTATCTAATTGCTACCAAATAGAGAGGGGGGGGGGGGGGGGGGGGGGGGGGAGGGGGAGTAGCAGTAGCAATTGTAAAATGTGCCTCTCCTTTAGTGCAATCCACATACACATGGTGGCCCTTGAATGCACCACACACACACACACACTGTGTGTGTGTGTGTGTGTGTGTTCTATGGTAATAGAGATATTCAATGTGATGCTTAGAGATTCACAAGGAAATAGGGAAAATAAAAGGATATTTAAAAATAAAATTTGTTAATGAGGGTTAAGATCATTGTACTGTTACCACATAGGTTTGGGCTTAGGCTATAGGTATTTCTCTCAATTATAATGTAGTAAAGATTATATCATTATATATTCAAATTACAATAATAATGATATCCATGACATCATTCATAGCCATCCAATCAATGTAGAGGCAGTGCTATGGAGAGGTTGTAGCATGGCATGGAGATATATATATATATATATATATATATATGAGAGAGAGAGAGAGAGAGAGAGATGGGGGCCCACATAGTTGCAATGAGATGGGACCTTGGAGGGGACATCATTGGCTTGGGAGGCGACATTGCTAGGAAGGTAGAGTGAGAATCACTTCCAGGGGGGTAGTAAGCAAGTAGGATGTTGTTAAGGTGCTAGTAAAGGAGGTGTAGGCAGTGCTAGATGGAGTAGATATTCAAGAGTAGCTAGGTTGAAATCATTTTGTGTCTAAAAACTTAATTTATCACAAAATTTAGAGTTTTCCTTATTATGTCATCTCTTACATATTGAAGCTAGTAAAATATATGCTTTGGAGATGTACATGCACATATACTCTCTTGCGATGCATTGTATACCCTAGATTAATCATTGGTTGTTTATATTGCAAAGTTGGTTCGATGATCCATTGTGTCGGGGAGGAACCAATAAAAGTTTTTATTTAGAGGTTTAGCATCCACACTCCTTTATACACTCACTAGGACATGACTTGTTGTTTACCTACCAAATTAGTGGATTTTCCACAAACTTTTAAATGGGGAGTATTCCCCCCCCCCCCCCCCCCCACATTTCAAAAGTTATGGACAAAGGTGCACTTTTTAAATGTGCATCCAATCAAGAAAATGGTATTTTGATTAAATTCCACCTTTTTGCAAGAGATTTTCCTTTTGGTGTGTAAAGGCATTATATCCAAGTTTGCCCTAAGTTTCCAAGATTGCATGCCCATGCTTTAGGCAATTATCCAACATTTTATCATTCAATGTTTGACAACTCTAAATTTGTTTGCTCATAAGCATAAGCATATTTAACTATTTATTTGACATACCCTACAAAGGGCCTATGCATATAAAGGGTACGATGGGTTCTAACCCACATATTACATTTAAAGTTCTTGCAAATAGAAAAACTTTTCCTCCACTTTGACATGTCAAAGAAGGTAAGGGTCACAAACTACAACAAAAAACTTAGGTGGGAGGAATCTTAGAAACATAGGTTAGAACTTAAAGAAAAAACAAAATTAAGATACAAGTATATGAGCTTTGATGTCACAAAACGTGCATAAATCAATGAAGACTTTACTTCACTTTCAAAGAGAATTTAGCATATAATTCTCATTCTATATAGGGTAGATTTAGTTATCTCACATGTTTTTAATGTAGTATTTCATGCTTAAGGATGGGCAAACTTGTTGTGTTGCTAAAGTGACGTCTCATTCTCTCAAACAAACATTGTTCTTAGTATATAAACTCTCCATCATTATGATTGGCCTTTTGATTGATTGTAATTTGTTTTCCCAATGCTTTTCTAGAATCAATCTCAAAAATAGAAAAAACTAATGCCCCTTGGGTGTATGTTTGGAATTTGATGCATTTTCACATAAGATGTTTAACAACTAAAAAACTAATGCCCTCCCTCCATAACCCCCTGCATGGGGACCATCTCCCAACATAGGGGAAGTCCCTTGATATTCACCATTGACTATTAGATCAAGTGAACAAGATTTTGAAAGACCAATCATTATAATTTCAAATGATGATTGACACAATCATCAAGACACTCTTGGAGTGTTTAAGCCAAAGGCTACTATCTATTAATACATTATCACTAGTCTAACCATTTCAAAGCAAACAAGTTTGAGAGCTAAACTCTCATATGTCAATGGCTCTTGTAAGAAACAATAGAAGTGGCTTTCATAGGCATAAAGATTCCCATAAGAGTGAGCTAACCAAGGATTTCTTACATAATAGGGAGGTTCTCCAATTCTTAGTGATAGCAATTAATGTAGTAGTGTAGACAATTTTTAGGAATAAGCTTGCATAAAGGAAATAAAGACTAAAACGAGCACACATAATTTATGTGCTCCTACCATGGATGGGACTCTTAAGGGAATTGAAACCCAAGTGCTTAAATAAGAGGGACACTACCTACTAGTAGTTTATTGTCAATAAAACACACATTCTCTTTATTTCTCTCTCTCACACACATTCACAAATTCTAAAGGAAGATTGTACCCATTATAATGCAAAATAGGGTTTACTACAAGAAATCACAATTACTATGCTACTTCTAGCTTCTCCTTGTCAAATATCATCTATCAAGAAGAAGACTATTAAGAAGAAGATGACATTTGTTGGGCAAGTGTGGGTGATGATTAGATTAAGCATTAAAAAGACAAAATGTGCTATCGACTTGGAAAGATTAAGATACTAATGAAGCAATACATGATAATGATGAATCGATAATTAGTTACAACAAATGTTGAAGACTACTTAGCACAATGTACTATCTTAATTGTGTGAAAATTTCCCACAAGGGAGCCACTACATGCATCATCCACATACAATGAATCAGTCTTAATTCATGCAGTTGTTTGCTGAAGGATAATGGGGTACAAAAGTTAGGATGTCCAAGTATGGGTTGCCCTATATAGAATTGTACATAGAATCTTGATTTTTTAAAGCCGCAAAATTTGTGTTAACTAAGTGCCATTGCTCTCGAGGCTTACAAGTTTCACTATCTTAATCATGGAAGTAGTCTTAGTGACATTTTTCAACCAAACAGTAGCTCACACACACGCGTGCGTGCACACACACACACACAGAGGAATTTCTCTAAGCCAATCTTGGTGGTGACATTTTTTGACCAAAGTGACATCATCTTCTAATATTATGGCTCGTACTATGGCACGTAGAGAGAGAGAGAGAGGAAGATAGGGAGAATTAATAAACAAACAACCAACTAACAAAATTCTAATGGACACATTTGAAAGAATTTTAATATGTATAATATAATAACTTCTATCCTTGTTTTATATGCTAAGGAAAGTTGTCCAACAAAGTAAAACTTAGGCCAAAAAAGCATCCATCCACATTCTCATTGCATGCTCCTTTATAACTTATATGTGTGGTATTCATATTAATGTTTATTTTATATATTATAAAAGGCTTTCCCAAACCTCTTTTTTTGAAGTACCAAAAGTTTTTACTAAGTCGAGGAGTCTATCACCTTTCTTCTCTCCTTTTTTAATTGTAATATTTACAAGAGCGCCAATGTGGCTACATTGCCATAATAGAGATTCTAATTAAAATTGAGGTTGAAAGAGTATATAAGAAAGATCCAAGAACTCTAATAGCCACTTGTTCCATTAAGCAAGTAGACTTGGGGTATAAAAGCTCATGGAGGCTTTCTATAGCAATATATGTGTTGCATTGCATGAGCTCAATGTCAAGATCATTGGATACACCCTTATTTATTCAATGATTTTGACACACGAAGCACACACAACTATCTCTCATCTAGCCTGCTCACATACACGAATCTAAACAACTCAATGCAACAAAGTGAATGCACTTACCAATACTCACCACATCATAGTCATTCACATTGGCAAGATATGGTTCATGATCCATGCACAAGTACTCATTCACTTGCCTCCTTGCTTCCATTGTCATCCACATACTTAAGAGGAGTCAATGACACAAATGAGAGGATATGAAAAGATGGAGAAGAGCTTCACATTACACATCCCTCACTCCCTCATAAACTCAACACCACATACTGTAGCTCAAGCTGTCAACTCAGTATGAAGGAAAGGAGATGAAGAAGAAAGAAGATAATAGATGAAGCTTCATAATCCACAAGTTCCTCACTCCAGACACACACTCCCTCACTTCCTATTCTTCACTCTCACACAATCAGACAATAGAGCACTAAGAGAGATAGCAAACAAAGTTAGCACACACACATGAGTAGCTTGATCTATTCTTTTTCATTCCTTTTATACATGATTTTTAGGATTGGGGTTTTCCCGTTCCCCTTCGGCTTCTAGCCCTCTTTGTGACCATATGACTAGTCTCTCCCCTTTTTCATATAGCTAGTAGACCTTGGGTTTAATGGAAAATTTTAACTCAGGTGCATCTTCACCTTACATTGCTCAATTTGATATAATTTGTACAAGAGTGTTAACCTTAGTTTGAGATGGCAGAAATATGAAGCAAAAAGTGGAAAAAGAACAAAAAAAAGAGCAAAGGCACAGAGGCGGCCCCTAAAAGCTAAGCTGAGGCAAAAACACAATTTTAAATAGAAGGCGCCTCAAAAAACTCTAAAAACTCTTGTAAAAGAGCGCTAGGTTCTCTCCTGTGCCATTTGTAAAAGAATAGACGGGTGTAGCTTAAGGAATGAGGCAAGAAAAGGAAAATAGGAAAAAGGACCTTGCCACAAAGGCCGGTCATGTAAAAAGGGAGGGGTGACCATGGGATTTTAGGGCTTGTATGTAAAGTTCAAAAAGTGAATGGAAGCTCATTCTTTGGTGTGTGGATAACAAGAGACCTCTCTCCTTGTCTTCTTCTCTTCTCTTGGTTGTGTGTGTGATATAGAGAGAGGGAGATTGAGAGGGTGAGGGAGTGAGCATGTAGGAGTGAGGGATCAAGAGGGTGAAGCTCTTTACCATTCCCCCTTCTCTTCTTCTCTTCTCTTTTCTCGCTTGCGCACGGCTATGGTGGATGGAGCTTGGAGGAGGAGGCTTGAGGATGCTTGAGCTAGCATCTAGGATCGTGGAGATATCGATGTGCATGAAGGAGGAGGCAACTCATTTTGGCATTGAGGTAAGCTCACTACATTCATAGGCTTGGAGGCGCGTCCGCTAGGTGAGAGGTAGCCATTAGAGCTTGCTTGGAACACTTAAAATAATAAGCGGTACATGGGTCTTGGTGGCCGAGTGAGAGCTCCCACATTTTGGTTTCGTTGTCGGGACCATCAGATTCAAGCTTGAGCACTTACACGCCTCATATTGAGCATCGAAGTAAGGGATTCATCCTCGAATAATCGGAGCTTGAGATTGGTAGGAAGTTGGGGCTTTTGATCTTCGATACAAGTAAGTATTTTGGTTATTTTGGTTGTTTAATGATGGGGAAAGAAGGGGAGATCATTTCAGTTATTTGCTTTTGATTCTTGTTGCATTTAGCGTAGGTTAGGATTAAGAAATCATATTGGAGAGGCGTAGGGTTTATTCTTGTAAAACAGGGTAAAACATACACAAATCGGGGTAAATGGGAAAAAAGAGTGGTTGGAATGATTGATGTTGGCAAGGGAGTGATTGGGGATAGCAAAACCTTGCTCGAGAAGGGGTTTAAGGGCTAGGAGACCATAGAAGAGCTCATCTTTCACCCTAGCAATGAGAGAGAGAGAGAGTGAGAGAGGGAGAGAGTTTTCATCAGTGATTCGGTTCGATCTTGCACTCGGGGAGTTCTTCGCATGATTCAGGTATATCAGAACCTTCTTGCTAGGTATTTGTTGTGATCTAGAAGTTGGCGTGCCTGGTGATTGCGTGTATCATCGTATTCAACGGGATCATCCTCAGTGTAGTCGTCGTCGCCCACGACTTGGCCCATCCAAGTGGCTTGGATTTGGGCCGAGTCCTAGAATCGAACCATTCGGCCCACTTGACTCGGACACATATCACTCGGCCCGTCCAAGTCAACCATTCGGACAAAATCGATATTCGGCCCTTGGCCTACTTCACTTGGCCAAATCCACTTGGCCCTTTTTTGACTCGGCATGTCCAAACAATCAACTTGACCCACTAATGTGACTCGGCCCTCGGCCACATCTATTTGGCCGTCCGAGCTACAAGCTCAGCCAGTGCTCCCATTTGGCCCTCAACCCATCCGAGTCTACCACTCGTCCCCTACAATTCAGACGAGTTAAGTTGAGTCAGACTTTTGCAAATTTTGTGGAAGTTTGCACCAGACCCAGTTAGATCTCAATGACGCCAACCTTTTGAGCCATCCCATAGCCATAACTCGATTCTGGGGCAAGGAATAAGTAAATTCGCAAGACGCAGCTGCTTAGCAGCTTGAGTAGGTTGTCAAGAGAGTCAGCGCCTTGATGGCAGCTAGTGGAGGCATAGACCCCAAACGAACCTAAATTGAGTAAGATAGCGCAACAAGAAACCCTAAAACCTACCAAGATGGCCAGAAATTGATCAAACAAGCTTATTAGGCCTAAGACGAGACGAGAGTGCGTAGGCTGCTTAGACACTTACTCTCCGCACTCACCTTGACTTCCAGCACTTGAAATACACCTAAGAACAACTAAAAGCCCGATTGAGCGCACAAGTGTATAGAAAAGAATGCGCTCGCTAAGTGGAGGCAACTTGAGGATTGTGTGCAACAATTAAGGAACTCATTCAAATAAAAGAACGTGAAGGAACCCACCAATAAGGAAAGATCCCAAGACATAGACGAGCAATCGGAGCCCAGCGTAGGACTAAGCGAATAGCAATAGAGACGTGGATCTACCCAACCTTCTTAACCTTATCAACAGCTTGGTGAAGCACGAGAACACAACCATGTCAGAAGAAAGCTCAGACCACAGGCAGAACGAGGAATTTGACTGGGGTTTTCCTTGAAGCGATCCAGCAGTTGGTGAGTAGCTATGATTCTCACGCTCGGTATGAGCACCACAATAGAATGGCAGAAGCTATCATAGCTAATCTAGAGAAGAAAAGGAAACTAGCCCACAAAGCACTACAAGGCATAGTGGAATACAACCGAGACCAATAGACTAGGAGCCTGAGGCAAAACACAGAGATGAGAGAGATACAGTGAGTGTTGAACCTAGCAGGTAGGAATCGAGCTGACCATGAGAGAGCGCTAGAAGGAGACTTGATGCCAAGTGAGCTTCTCATGAAGCGATTGCTAGACAGCACAACAGCAGAGCAGAGCGTTGCAGCATTAGCCATGTCACTACTCGTAGGGTTAGGGGTGAACCAAGGCTCCAAGAACCGGCCTAAGATACCAGTCGTCGCTAAGCAACTCGATAAGTATCAGCCCCAAGATGATTTGTACAGCTTTATAGAGCAGTTTGAGTAGGTCTGTGAGGCCAACGGTCTCACCAACTTGACTCAACACTCTTAAGCATTCGGGCTTTGCTTAAGCAACAAGGGTCAAACTTGGTACACAAGTCTAGATGCCGCAGAGAGAACAAACTTCAATGGACTCAAAAACCTCATCATTAAGAGGTTTTCTGAGCCTAGATACTCAGATAACTTGCTAGTATGACTTATGAACATCAAGAAGAAGGAAAATGAGGACATCCGCGACTATGTGACCCACGTAAGGAGTCTCTTCAAGTGAATCCAGATGGGTGAACGACCGACCGACCGAAAGAGCAGTGTTAATGGTATTCATAGGTGGAATATGAAATGAGGAGCTCTAGAAAGCCTTGGCAGGCAACTCGAGCTTGCAGTAAGACACTCTAGCAAGGGTATTCAAAGCGGCCATTTGGGTAGACGACCAATTGAAGGAGAGGAGCTCTAGGAACTCAAACCACCAACTCTAGAAGTTTGGAGAGAGCTTTAGCATCCAGTGAGCACTTAGGCGCAAGTATCCAAGATAAGGGAAAGGTTGCGGACACCAACTAGGAATTGACTGACATGAAAATGGACAGAGCTAAGATGCAGAAAATGCTGAGACGACCAACGTGGCCACATGTCCAATGCTTGTACTGTGGCGGGAACCACTTGCCAGCTGAGTGTCAAGACCCCAGGTCACAACCTTGTGCTAATTGCAATAGGTTTGGTCACAATAGTGCGCATTGTAGATTGCCTAGAAGACTTCAGTACTCACAACCGTACGATCAACCTTACCTTGCGAATAGGCCAAAATAATTCTTCGGAAGGGGAGCGCCATTGGCCCTTCTCGTGCCAAATGATGTTAAGCTGGTTGTTCCTAGAATGGATATAAATCCTATTGGAATACCCAGACCACTTAGCCCCTATGTGACACATCCACCAAGCGACGTTCCAATCCACTACGTGGAAGAGCCAAATGAGAAAGAGCCTTACGTATACCCTTACGTCTCTCACGACGATGAGGGTAATGCAGTCCTTATAGACTATCGACCAGTACTGGTGATGGCGTTAGGTAGGGGATGAGGTAGAGGCCTAGGAGGGAAGACCCAAGATCCAATCATGTGTTGAAGTTGCGGTCACCCATGACACATCTCATCATGCTATCCTGAAAGGGAGTAACAAAATAGAGACAAGGCTGACCTAAGGTGTCCTGAGTGTGGAACCACTCATCTCTTCGTCTGTCCAAAGTGAAAGCCATCCTCGAATTTAGTTAATGTGCCATCCATCCCATTGGGACTGTTTGGTGTCGAGAATCTTGATGGGGAGGCTACACCTATCCCATTGCATGTCATGACCTGTGCACAAATGAAGTAGGCTGGCATGTCACTGCCAGGTCCTAACAGTCTTGACGCAGCCTCGATAGGGAAGAAGAGCCACAGGTGAAGGAAGAAGAGACCCGAAGCTAAAGTCGCACTAAAAACTGAGAGTGCCACAATGCTACCTGCTGGAAAGAAAGTCATTGACGCTGAGGTATAAACATCGGCCCCAAAGACTACTGAAAAGGGAAGTGCTAAGGTAGGGGAATATCCCAAACCGAAGCACCAACTAGAGGCCATGGAGAAGGTGGAGTGGGTAAAGAAGGCTCAAGAACACCTAAAAGATGGGGAGCCCATCTTGGAGGTCGAGATCGATGATCTCTCTAGCACCAGCATGCCACTCTCACCCCCTCCACCGAAACCGAGAGATGCGACTGTGCCACAAGTAGTACTACTTAGGCAAAGCCTTGACTCTACGGGCCAGCAACCTAGTCAGGGCCACTGGCTAGGACAATCCGGAACAGGAGAAAGAGAAGTAGCCAACGACCTCCTTATCACTTTAGTGACCTCCTCAGTGATGTTAAGCCTGGGAGATTTGCTTAGGCAGCATCCGATCCTATGGCGGGACTTGAAGCAGTGGGTTGAAGGGTCACAAGAGCAAGCTGTTGCAGGCCTACAAGAACATGATGCAAAGACGCAGATATCGAGTTTGACATTGCACTCCATGCCCAAATCCTTACATGTTAATGCTTTTTAGGAAGGCACCGAGATATATGCGGTCTTATCAGTCTTAGCCCTAGGCGATACAACAAGGAAAGGGATTGTAGACACAGGGGCAGGAGTTAGTGTATTGAGCCATGCTGTGCTTCAAACTTGGGGCAACCCACTAGTCGAGACTACTGGGTTCAATGCCACATTAACTAACAGAATGAAAGTGAAGCCATTTGAGGTGCTAAAAAACTGGCCGGTGAAAATTGCCGAAGTCCAATTCTTAGTTGACTTTATAGTCATGAAGGGAGTGGACTACGATATCCTACTGGGCCGACCCTGGATGCGCAATGTCAGAGTGATCAAAGATTGGGGGAATGATCTCATCTTCTTAGGCAATAGAACATAAGCCGTAAGGGTAGAAATGGACTCCTGGAAAACTACACTAGTTGACCTCGATGACATCTTCGCTATGCTCAAGGGTGATACTCAGATCAAGGAATCCTATGGGCCCCTAACTAAGTATATCCCATGTCCTGAAGACGAGCAAGACTGGATGCATGTCCTTGCTACCATCGACTTGCCGTTCTCGGACAACGAGGAGTACGAACATGCCATTAAAATGATCAGCGAGCCCAAGGGTACACCCTTAGTACCAATCTGCATGATGGCAAGAAACTTTCGTAGAAGACCCAACCTTGTCCCTTTCCAAGTGCCAACCAACAGGAGGGAGCTCCAAGGGGTTTTAAAGTATTTGACCGGTAAGCTAGCAGGCAATCCAGCAGCAAACTTGAAGCCACTCCAAGATCTCTTAAATGAACCAAAGTGGCAATGGGCCAGGGTACATGACCTAAATCTCAGGTACAATTGGGCCCTAGTCCCCGATCAAACACATGAGACATACCAAGATCTAGGAGATGACGAGTGGTTAGATGAAGATGCTTCCGATGATGAATATAAGGACTACCGCTTCTTCAGTGACGAGAGTGAGGATGAGATAGATATCATAGAATACGACACCGAGAAGGACGAGTGATAGAACATATATAGGTGGACTCCAGGCAACAGAGAAAGAACACCTTCAGGATAGAGCAAAGGATCATATGCATGGATTGTGACCGCGCTTGGTTGGAATATATAAGAGCCATAGATTTGGAGCAAGCAAGCCTAACCCAACCAAGTAACATGCCAGTGCTTAGAGTAGAGTCACCCTTTGAGCCACGACCACGGGGGAGACTACCTCATCTAGCGAAGACGGGGAGTTCGATTCCGAGTTGGAAGTGCATTTAGAGAGTGACCCAATTATACCGAGGCATCCCAAGACTAGACGTACTAAGGGGGACCTGCCTGTCCACCTGAGGCGCAAATGCTTGAAAGAAGAAAGGGCAGAATAGTCTTAGGACACAAGAGTGGACGAACAACAAAAACCACATGACCTCCCTAAGATATTTACGAAGTTTAAAAAGGGCGATAGGGTAGTGATCCTGTTGGTTGCCAAACGTCAAGGGCAAATAAGTGAACCCATCGAGGGACCTGCCAAGGTCAAGGAGGTGAACCTAGCCCAAGAAGGGGAGACACCCCGACTTGTCTTTATTGCCGATGACCTACGAAGGAAGAGGAGACACATCTTGTTGTCCTCTTACGAGAGTATATAGACATGTTCGCTTGGTCCTTATAAGAACTCAAGGGGGTAGATCCAAGTATAGTGACTCATAACATACCCATGACGCCAGACGTAACGTTGGCCAAGCAGACCGTAACCTATGAATCCAAAACATGCTCATGCGGTCAAGGAAGAGATTGACAAGCTGATGAGAGTGGGATTCATCTACGAAATTGAGCACACAAATTGGGTATCACCCATAGTCATTGTAATGAAGAAAAACGGAAAGATTAGGGTGTGCATCAATTACAAGAAGGTGAATGCTGCCACTAAGAGGGACAACTACCCATTGTCGTACACCGAGCACATGCTCAAGAGAGTGGTGGGCAAAGAGGCCTACAATTTTTTGGAGGGCTTCTCTGGATACAATCAGGTGCAGGTGCATCCTGACGATAGGCACAAGACTAGTCGCATTCGCCACTGAGTGGGTGTCTTTGCCTACATAGTCATGTCCTTCGGGTTGACTAACGCTCCAGACACCTTTCAATGCCTTATGTGCACTATATTTAAAGACATACTCAGGAAAGAGTTAGAGGTCTTTGTAGACAACTTATGTGTTCACTCGACCTGGAGAGAATACTTAGACAGACTCCGAGCGGTCTTTGAGCAATGTTGCCCATATTGCCTCTCTCTGAATCCCTTAAAGTGCCAGTTCTGGGTAAAGCATGGATGTATCCTAGGGCATGTGGTGTCGAAAAAAAACATTGCCACGGACTTTTCGAAAGTCAGGGTCATTGTTGATCTTCCACCCCCAACCAACTATAAGGGAGTGCAATGCTTCCTAGGCCATACAGGGTATTATCAACGTTTTGTGCTAAATTATGCATTGATTGCTGGAACTTTGTATAAATTATTGATTATATTCGAACGGACTGAAGAATCCCAACACACATATGAGAAACTAAAAAAAGCTCTAACCATAACACCGATTCTACAAGCCCTAGATTGGACCATTACCTTACATGTGCATATATTGATGCTTCGAAATTCGTAGTGGGGGCAGTGTTGTGCCAACCTAGCGAATACAATCTCGACTACTTAGTGAGCTTTGTTAGTAGACAACTCACTGAGACCGAGATGAACTACTCGATGACAGAAAGAGAAGGTCTGGCCATGGTATTTGCCATGAAGAAATTTTAGCATTATTTGTTAGCCACTCCTTTCACCTTCTTTATGGATCATCAAGCCTTGCTATATTTAGTAAACAAACCTTTTGCTACAAGCCCCATATCTTGATGGCTCCTTTTGCTTTTGAAAATCGACTTCTCTGTGGTTGTACGAAAAGGGAAACAACACTACATGACCGACCACATGTCACGCATCCCCACGAGAGAGGCTACTGGACGAGGCATCATAGATGATTTGCCAAACGCGCACTTGTTTAGCCTATCTAGTGAGAGAGATTTATTTCGAGCCGACTTGATGCCATATTGGGTAGACGACATAGTCCAAGAGCTTGAGCATGGACTACATGAACAACTAATAGAGAAAGCCTGACTTAGATGGCTCATCCTCAAGATCCAACCATATTAGTTGATAGTAGGTCAGCTGTATAGGCGAGGACAAGACGGATTCTCGGGGTGCTCTCAGAAGCACACAGCAGAATTGATGGAGGACACTTTAGCAGAGAAACAACAGTCTGCAAGGTGCTGCAGTCTCAACTGTGGTGGCCCACTCTTTTTCGCGATGCAACACGGTTCATTAAGCACTGTGATGAGTGCCAACTGATAAAGGTCCTGATTTGCAAGGATGAAATGGAGCTAACCCCGATAATTGCATGACATCTCTTCGAGAAGTGGGGAATTGACTTTGTAGAACCTAATAGTCCTGTGGCACAATACTCTCAAGCCAAGTATATCACTGTAGCCACTGACTATCTAACAAAATGGGAAAAAATAAGGGCTATGAGAAAGAATGATGCAAGAACGATTGCCAAGTTCCTATGGGAGCAGATGATCTTACGATTCGGCTCCCCCATCGAACTGGTTAGCAACCAGGGCACACACTTCATTAATGAAGTGATCGCGCATCTTCTATCCATCTTCCTAATTATCCATCGAAAATCCTCGCCATACTACCCTCACGCAAACGGCCAGGTGGAATCCACTAATAAAATTCTAGTAAATGTCTTGACCAAGGTAGTCTTTGCTTCGCGCAATGACTGGGATAACAAGCTGATGGCAGCCTTGTGGGCTTACGGCATAGCCTACAAAATGGCTGTAGGCCAGATGCCTTTTAGGTTGACCTATGGAACTGAAGCAATTCTACTTGTAAAGTTCTTTGTTCCTAGCTTGAGAATCACACTTCACAAACGATGGGAAGGGAAGGAAGCATGGATGAAACATCTAATTGAACTCAAATGCCTCTCGAAAAGTCACCTTCTAGCTACCCATGTGCTCATGTGCAAGAAATCATGACGCAAAAGCTAGTTTGATAAGCAAGTCAAGCAACGTGACTTTGAACAAGGTGACTTAGTGCTCCTATACTCCATTAAGGGGCATAAACAGAAAATGAAGTTTAAAGGACTAGGGCCCTTCAAGGTTCGTGTCATCAATCGAACTAGTAATGTTGAGCTCGAGACTTTGAAAGGTGAGAGCATAGGCTTCTTCAATAGCAGTCGCATCAAGAAGTATTATCCTCCCATGTATCCTTTGCACGAATCACCAATGTTAGAACTGCCGGTCAAAGTACGGGTAGCCACAATCACGAAGATTGACGATGAAGATGAGGAAACTATAGAACCTGCCTACCTCCGCATCACGATCACTGCCAAGCAAACATGCATTGTCAATGCCTTGATCGATGAGGGAGTAGACTTCAATGTCTTAATCGACGATCATTGGACCCATATTGGCAAACCACAACTACAGTTCATATCGCCAAACTAAGCCCATATGGGGGTCGATCATACGCACTCCTAGGGAAATGTAGTGCACTTGTTTCTATTGAGTCTAAGAGCATACCAATGACATTTTATGTGTTGCCAAATGTTGAAAAGGCAAGCACTGAATCGCTACTGGGTCGAACCTTTAAAAAGCAAGCTCACTACAATGTCGATTATGACTCATAGCATATCCACTTAGCCATTGGCAATGTCCGCATAGTGGTGGCTTTCAACAAGGGCTGTGCAACTCCCACCGGACCTGCAATGCCACCGGTAGACACACATTCAACTAAGTGCAAGGAGGAGGATTGTGATTTATTACAACCTCCCCAGCCTTTATGCTAGCAACCTGCTGAAGCCAAGGTAAATGCCCATGAACCCCAGTTAAGGTGGGTACCTAAACGTCAGAGCCTATCACCGAAAAGCAATTGGCCACACTTTTGCAAGGCTAACAACACAACCTCAAAACCTAGGAGGCCAAAACAAAGCTACAAGCAACGACGTGTGGTCAAGCCGTGATGGGTTCCTAAGACCCTATTGCAGGCGCAAGGTTATTATGAGGGCAATGCCTGGACATGGATCCCTAAGTCTAAAACATCCAAGAGTACTGATCAAATGCCATCCTCACGCATAACCATATCCAACCGTACAACATGTCAAGGCCTAATGCCGCAATAGCCTCAAGACAGCATGCCCATTGACTCACAATTGATTATGCCCATGAAGACCCACTAGGTCTACCGGCCCAAATCTTAGCCTGCCACTGTCGAACCAATCCCATGCAACTCAACCAAGACTTAGGAGGCCACATCTGCAAGAAGTGGTGCCCCATTCATAGTCCAGTTGTCCTAGCCTGTTGGGCAAGGGAACCAGCTGCAATCTTAAGAACAACCGAGCTCGCAACTATCTGCTACAAAACTCTCTAGTTTTATCAAAGCTCAACCACCCGCCACAGGCCTTAGACCCTCCTATGAGCAGAAATCATTCTTGACACTGGCCATAGATATAACCGAAGACACAAGGGATGATATCATTGCTTGCCTCAGACACTTAGATGCCACATTCATGTTGCTATCTCTGAGTTATGACAACTTGGACTTGGACCTGTTGCAAGAGCCCTTTTTTGCGTCAGAGGTTTGTACAATGCCTTGTTCATGGGACACACTCTAATTTGCATTCGTCAAAGCACCCCACTCAGCTGGCAGAGTTGCTCCACACTGAGATATCTATAGAGCAAGCCATCAAACAACGTCTCATTATGTCATACGATAAGTAAGCCTCGTCTGCTCTCACTGATCGAGAAGTCAAGGAGTTGAAACGACTTGCTGAAACCGAATCCCCATTCTTACGGAACTAGTACACTCTTCGATTACAATGGGAACTCAAAGGATGCTAAATGATGACCAATGCTGAGTAGTGATGTGCCATCAAGACATTGGAATACGACCCAACTTATGTCACCCCAACTTCATATAGGGTGTTAATAACTGTTCGTGATCGACCCCTAGAAGAGCACATTAAAGGACACCCTTACCTTGATCACCTTCTAATAGAGGAAGAGTTACATATTGCTAGCTGTATATTGATTTCGACGACGTCCTGACAAATGTTCTTACTTACATCACACACGTAGATACCCTTCAATTTGCTAGCTATATCGATTTTGACGACATCCTGACAAGAGTTACGTATTGCTAGCTATATCGATTTTGACGACGTCCTGACAAATGTTCTTACTTACATCACACACGTGGATAGCTGACCCTTCAATCTGGACCGTGACGCTCAGTTGGAGCACAATCCAGACTTCTATGCTTGGCTCATGAGAAAGTAAACACTTGACCCGTACGCTAAATGCCCTAGGCCTGCTCGCCTTCAATCCTAGGAAGGATTCTCCCTAAATCCGGAAGAGGAGGGGATAAGGTGAGTGAGATAAGGTGAGTGTGTCAAATCGGAACCAATCAAAATGAAGCAAACGCATAAACACATAAGAAAAAACACACCGTTGTGAAAACCTCAGTTGACATTTAAATGTAGGAATGAAAGAAACACGTTACTTTGAGATTGAGGAAAAATATCACAAAAATGTTGAAATAAAGGGTAAAAAGTTTGAAAGGAAAGTTTATGTTGGAGCTTAAATGTTTTCATTCAATAAACACAAAGCCTTTCTTTTTAGCAAATAACTCTTTTGGAAGCACTAATAGGAATAGTGGTTCATGACAAGAATGAAAGATGTTGTAGCAAGATCGTGCTCATTGACTCCCTTTCATGGAGGAGGAGAGGATGCAATACGGCATCAACTTAGAAAAATGTGCTTATAATCAGTTGAAATTCCACTGCATTCACAACCTTGAGAAGGTGGTAGCCAAGGACGAGGCCGCAAGGAGAGTAGTGGAACAATGTAATCTCTCGAAGTACCTAGAGAAGTTTGCGCAGGAGCTCGACCATACGAAGTGTGTGGAAATTCTGAGAACATACAACCCCGATCAAGAATGTAGAATGGTGACTGTGGGAAGAGGGGACAATGCTTGACATGTGCAGGTGCCATTGAACCAGGCCTTGGTGGAGAAGGCACTAGGGCTGGAGCCTAAGATGGAGAAGAAACATAAGAGAGATGTGTATGCTATGCTAAAGATGAAGAGGGAGGATGTTTTGACAAATGACGACATCAACATATAGAATATTCCCGATTCTAAGATCCGCATGTAGGAAAAATTGGTGCACTCACTTTTCTCCAGCCAGCGCTATAACTCCCTCATGCACCCAATCAATGTGCTTGTGCTAGAGAATGTGGCAGCCCACACCTTGGATGAGGTGGATTGTAACGGCTATGTGCGTAAGACTATAGACCAAGCAGCCAAAGCACTAGCCTTGGGTAGTATACAGGTAGGTAGAGAATCCCTAGACTCTAAAAATACGGAGAGGAAGAGACCTTCCTCGAAAGCCTCCTTCATTGGGTATGGAAGTGTGCTGATGGCCATTATCTAGGAGACTGTAAAAGAAGCTCAATAAGGAAACGAAGGAGCGGATGAGACTCCAGATAGATCGCCAACCCACCAACAAGGGAAAGAGCTATCGAGTGACAAGTCAGAAACTAAGACAAAGAAGGAGGATCAGGAGGCTCAATTCGGAAGGAAAAAAACAAAGAATCCCACTAAAAAGACAGCTTAGAAGAAGAAACAAAATGAGGGCACAAAGAAGGGAAAAAAGATCTAGAGAGAGCCAAAAGCGAATCCGTAAGAGAGGCTACGGAGAGGAAGAAGAAGGAGAAGGAAGAAGCTGAAAAGCTGGCAGAAGAATCAAGGAAAATAGAGGAAGAGAGAGAAAGAAGAGCTATGGAAAAGGAGATGGAGTTGAGGAGAAAGGAGGAGGAAGACATGGCCAAAGCAACTCACCGGTCCATAGAACAACAAAGCTGACTCGATGGCCTAGGGGCTTTAAGTCTGCCCAGGGATGATAGACCTAGCTCAAGCACTCATGTACCTGAAGTCATGCCGCCCATGGTCATCAATGGCAAGGGTACGGCTCCCATCCATCCCATCCCGTTCCTCTTGGTGCCTGCCAATGAAGCAACCACTATTACTCCAAGCATCCCGGCCAGCGCCGATATAAACAGTTTTGTGGCCTGGATGCAGTACTTCATCAATAAGGAACTAGCACAAGGAAAGAGTGTGGAGACTATGGCCACTTGGCAGAAAAGGTTGGCCATAGATGCCGAGTCTAGGCAAGATCTGAAACACCAAAAGATGGAAGCTTCGACCACCCCAATCTCTACTACTATGACGCCACCATCAAACTATGATGAATATGTTTTTGAATTGCTCTCTCAGTTAGAGAAGGCAAGGGAGGAAGGAAAGATAGCAATGGCCGAGTTAGAAGTGGAAAAGGAGTCAATGGCAGCCTTCCATCTCGAAAAGATGAGGCAAATGGCTATGTAACAAAAGGAAATCCTTGATCTGAAGTGGGAACTAAATGCCAAAGATGAAAAGGAGCAAAGTTGGTGGCAACAGCTCGTAGATGAAAATCAAGAGCTAGTGAAAATACAGAGAGATTATAAGGTTCTAATCATGCAACATGAGGGTCTGGCAACAAAAATAGGTCGGATCGAACGGGGCATGAAAGAGTTTGCCGCAAGTGAAGGAGGAAGGAAGCAAGAAGAGGAACAACACCACAGAGAAATGGAAACCATGATCGAAAAGGTGAGTCTTGAAAGAGAGGAGTAGGAGAGAATGAGCAAGGAATTGGAAGACCAGGGGCAGAGACTCATGGCCCTAATACAAAGACAAGGAGAAAGTACGGAGGAAATGAAAAAGAGAGCCGAAGAGTGGGTAGGCCAAAATAAACGAAGAGTGAAGACCTTGGCACGTGCCTAGCTCTCATGGAAAAAGAGAAAGTCCTAGTAGAAAGTAGAGCAGAGGTAGCCCAAGTAGGTTTTAATACTCAACAATGAGTCTTCTTAAATACCTTGATGGATGTCACTCACACGGAGGAAGGGGAGTCCTTGGAGGTGGTAAAGAAGAAGCTAAGCATAGCTTGCAGAGCTCTGCTAGTAGGGCTACACATGCCCCTCCAACCCATTGCAGTTGGGCTAAGCCTTGATGAACAATGTAGGTACTTGTTGTTGCCCGGCCTAGCTCTCATGGAAAAAGAGAAAGTCCTAGCAGAAAGTAGAGCAGAGGTAGCCCAAGCAAGTTTTAATACTCAACAATGAGTCTTCTTGAATACCTTGATGGATGCCACTCACACGGAGGAAGGGGAGTCCTTGGAGGTGGTAAAGAAGAAGCTAAGCATAGCTTGCAGAGCTCTGCTAAGCAGGGCCACACATGCCCCTCCAACCCATTGCAATTGGGCTGAGCCTTGATGAACAATGTAGGTACTTGTTGTTGGCCGACCTAACCCCCCAGGAGATTGATGCTCCGGGGTTTGTAGAGGAGGTATAACAGGAAGATTGCCTAGGAAGTGAAGCTGAATTGCAATTTGACATGGGTAGATTCAAAGAAGAAGTGATTCCACAACCCCCTTCACCCCATTTTGAAGAGCAGAGGGCAACCAACAGACACATCCGTGGAAAGAAAAACCACCTTGAGGGAGAAGAGAAGGAAAATGGTGGAAGAAGCCAGATAAAGATTGAGGGCCAACCCTATGGCACAATCGTCTGTATCCCTTCCACCATGCCCAAATGACCTACTGGCCAGTTTCCATGCAAAGCTCATAGTCTGGGAGAGACAAGAAAAAGAGAAACAGCCTTTCAACTTCAACTTCCTCATCCCCAATGCCTTGTGCAAAGTCCTTCCCCCTAAAATAGTGGATGAGGTGATCGGCATCGGAAGCCGACTAAGCCAACAATGGCTGGAAGAAAGAGAGAAGAATCCCACCCTCCTTTGGGGCACCGAGGATGCGGAGTACTAGCAAAATAAGGGTTTTAAAGTGCCTTGGTCCGTGCCCAAATACAAGTGCCAGCCACTGTGGCAGAGATGCATCTATGATGACAATGTGTTCTCATTGATGGCTTTTTGTAATACTCTCCCTTTTGAGAGAAACAACCCCACCTTCATGGCATATCTTGGTAGGGTAGGAGTAGACTTTGATGTAAATACCCATGGCTGTTACAACTTTCCCGTCATATATAACCCCTGTAATACCACCTTAGCCCAAGCCCCCACCTTCACCTTCGATATCTTAGATGCCACCATGACCCGCTTTGTTACTGACTTCTCCTCTTGTCTCTATCCTGCCTTCATTACCACATGCAACTATCTTAGGCTATTAAAAATCTTACTGAGGTAGGACCCCACCTTGGTAGCACGTGGTCTTCCCCCACTCTTTTTTAACCCTAATGCCATTGATAGATGCACGATGACCCGCCTAATGATGCGAGCTAGCCTTCTACCTTCCTTCTACCTTACTATTCTTGAGGATATAAGTGACAGCCAGTTCACTTGCTGCAACCACCCATTCCTGTCCACCACCCCTCTCCAGGTCCGATTGAATCTTAAGGGTTTCATGAAAAGCTGGAATTTGCACGAGCGTCAAGGAATTTTCGACTGGGTCTTGCTATGGATTGTGGAAACCCATTCGGTCTCCACTCAACTTTTTATAGTGTGTGGCATGTAATCCATGTTAACTACAACATCCTGCCATGGCTTTCTACAAAGAAAGGACACTTGATCCTTAACTTACTCGTTCCTGACCGCTACAAAGTCAAGAATATGGACGCCTACCTCTGTTTATTAGTCGATGAGCTTAAGATTTTGTGGGAGGAGGGGGTCATCGTGGAAGATATGAGGAAGCATGATTGTTGACAGCGGTCCACCAATATATGAGCCATTCTCATGTGGACCATGCATGACTTTCTAAGATTCAAGGAGTGCTCAAGTAATTAGGCTTCCATTCTCATTAGTAATATTTATAATAGCTCGTTCAAGTTTGTATTCACAAGATAGAGGTATTGGGACATGTCTGGTCACCTTAGGTTATCACATGTATGTCCATTCTGTGGGCCACAATTAGACTACCGAAGGTCACAAACCATGAAGAAGATGGTATATCAAGGACACGTCACTTTCTTGTCAAAAGGTCATGAACTAACGGAAGGTTTTCTTAGATGACCTCCAACATGGATGAACGCCCAAAGTTGGTACGAGCTGAAAATGGCCCACACAAAGTCACATCCAAACGAAATGCGACGGTTCTCAGTTTTCTATGAGTTGTCATATTGGACCCATTTACAGATCAACCACTTGTTGGATCCCATGCATATTTTCAAGAATGTGGGTAGCTTACTATGGGACCACATCATAGAAATGAGAGATGCTATAAGGGCACGAATAGATTTATTTGGCCACAATCGAGTGTTGATAGTCGCTTGCAACTACCTTGCACTCCTTGGGTTTTGTCCACTAAAGAAGAGCACTTTGTGAAGCAAATTATCAGGTCTATTTGCACTTGGACGGGTATGATGCGTTCTCTCAGATCCACGTTTTCTAAAGACAACTAACTATCAGGGTTAGAATCCCATGATTGGCGTAAGGTATGTTAGGTTTGTACTACAAATGGATTGTAAGTGGCATGCATATTTTGCTATTTGGAGTGTAGTCATTGTTCATAATGCTTCTTCATTTGTGGCAGTTTTTTACTACTGATCGTGATTACAGGATGCCTTACTCTAAAAATATGCAAGGCAATTTACAGGTTGTCAAATTTAGTGCAATGGATCTCACAAAAGGAGATCAAGACATCCTTTATTGAATCAGCAAGGTGGAGAATAGTGGAGACGGTCTATCTCTTTGATAAGTACTTGCACACCGTCACACTCGCAATACAAACCCACCTCTTGGTGTATCTTATAGATAGAAGTGAAGATTGCTGGACCTGTCCATACGTGATGGATGTTCTTGGAGCACTTCGTGGAAACCCTGAAAGGATTTGTGCGTTAACAAGCTTGGCCAAAAGGTAGCATGCATGAAGGTTTGTTGGTGTCTGAGACATTAGTACATATTTCATAGTGGCTACTAACGGTGGATTTAGACAACAATATGCTATGGTTGCTGAAGGACGATGATAGACTGACCAGGTGGTTGAAAATGGGGTAGAAAAAAGGATGGATGCTGCAATGGAGGAGAAAGTGAATAGTTTTTGTATGTTACACCATGTCTCCATGGAGATGTGGCTTGCTAGGTACGAGCAAGCTAGGGAAGATTAGGAAGAAGCACGATCCAAATTTTAACGTAGTACATGCCATCGATTGATTCAATATCCCCAGGGCATGGAGAAGATGCCACAGTTTATGTCAATGTGATGGTTACATGGAGCTTTGATCACAGCCTCTTGCGAAGGGGTGGAGGTCTCAATTGAGGAGTGAAAATTCTTGAGGGGATGTAGTCCAAAGGTGACCACATGTTTGATAAGTTGACGTATCTAGATTTTATATGTGACAACTAATTAACCATTTCAATTTACAGTATAAAATATACAGTGTGGCGTGGTCACGCGGACGACATTTCCACATGGAGCGTATCGACAAAATGCGCTTCACAACGGATTGTGGTGTCATGGCAAAGTTCGAGCAAGAGAGTCGATGGCAAGTCATGAATCCAAATACTGTTATAGATGAGATGGAGTATTTTGAAAACTTGCAAAGTATTATCTTGGTGGATTACCGTAGCTTCTCCATGATTCTATTTGATGTACACTAGTTCAAAGTGGTACTAGAAGGAGTCGGGGCAACTTTTTGACAAGGTCCATCTGGATTTCTCGAAATAGATTCCGAAAAAGATGGATAGATTTGCACGACACATTTGTCTTGTCGGTCCATTGTGAACATGTGCATGAACTCATGTTTTTTTAAATTTTATTATGACATGGTATATGTCACAAATGTTAAATCTCTCTTGTATGTGATTTTGAATATGTAATTTTCTATCCAAACCCCCGATAACCTCGATGGTGGTATGTTACACCTTTAGCTCCTCAAAGTGCGAGCGTATATGATGAAAACAATATTCCTAGCGTAGATGAGGATAGTATGCATATAGAGGGATCAATATTGCAAGGGGTGGAGGTCGCCCAAAGCTTGGAGCACGTAGAGGAGGCAGAATTGGGTAATGATGATGGAAAGACAGGAGGCCAAGAATTCTTTGAGAATGAGGTAGACTCATCCTTTTGTTGTGACCTTTCTATTGACCTTCTAGTGTGTATGCAGAGTTGTGTCAGTAGATTAACATGGGACCATAGGCTATGTCATACTTGGAGTATCCACCTACTCAATTTGTTGATGAATCGCTTATAAGGGTACTCTAGAATATACATTTTAAGTAAGATCATTTTTTTCAGAGTTATATTACCATGCTTTGCTTGAATCTTTATATTGATTATGCTAACATCAATTTTTGTCTATGCAAGTGACCTTTTGTGGATATTTGGATAGTACGATGAGTCGAGGGATGAGCGATGAGGAGCTATAGGAGATCTTCACAGGTATGTCTCTAGATCAAATGACTCGATTTAGAGATATGGTGAACTAAGAGCTGTCTCAGACACCATCAGGCCATTTCGTTAGATCTTCTTTGGCATGCTCTAATGCTTCGGTTTCTAGTAGACGAGGTCAACGCCCAGACTTGGGCTCGGATGGAGGGAGTGGTTCTAGGGGATGCTATGGAGATGTGGATGCGGTGAGCCCGCGATCGGCTTGAGATACGGGTGCTACTTCTCGCTCTCCTGTAGGTCTGAGAGAGGGTGGCTTAGGTGGTTGTTGTGGAGGTATCGATGCAATGTCTGCGTCTCATCGTTCTACTAGAGTCACACCACCTGTGGGATTTGTCACACCTATGGGGATATCTACTCCAATCACTTCAGCTTTTGCTCAGTCGTCCCCGTAGGTGGCACCCCTATGGGTGCTATTCCAAGAGATACCATCCCCATGGGTACACCAGATGTACATGGATCTCCTAGATATGCCCAGGAGCGCAGTCGCAGGTGGGAGAGGACACATCTTAGACATACCCAAGAGGGGTATGGATACCTTATAGATGATAGGACAGGAGCTGTAGTCATGAATGATGAGGGGTGGAGGGTGATGGCTCGTATGAGAGAGTTGTTCCAACAAGGTTTTCGGCACAACGTCCTGGATCATTGGAAAAACATACCAGAGGGGAGCAAGGACTACATAGTAGCATCCTTGCATAAGGAGTTTCCAGTACCCGCCGACAACAGATAGGTTTTCCACAGGCTAGATGATGGAGTGCATGTGTGTGTACATGTCACACAGACGATCGGACACACGCAAGGCACTTAAGAGTGGGGCCTCAAAGCCCAAGTGGCTAGATGCAGATGACTGGCGCCAACTTAGGGAGGATGCTACAGATTCTCCATGACATTAGAGATATCAATGTGAGGCAGCGAGGGCACCACTGGAGGCAGGAGCGGTCCATTATTTTGGGAGTGGTGGCCACAAGACTTATCTGGAGGACTTTGTAAAATTTTCTTTTGTTATTTTTGCTTATTTTTTTACAATATTACTTGTATTGACAATCGTGTTTCTTACAATTGTATTTGGTTTTCTTTGTAGCACTCCATTACAAACCGCGATCTCACCGGCCTAGAGACTTGATATGCATAGAGACACGGTCTCGATGCATTGATTGATAGATTCTATGCATATGGTAGCCTAGTAAGTCACTCATCTTTCTTGTTTGCAGTTACTACTTTTAATTAAAATGCATTATTATATGGTGGACTGATGTGTAGTTGTTTCTTTTTTTGTAGAGTCTGTTCGATGCTCCTTTGTGGCGGGATGAGCTTTCGGATAGTGAGGATCTATAGCTCACGCTTGGATTTTTGGAGCGCACATCCTCTTCTTTTTTGGTCCTGTGATTTCTGTAGGCATTTTCTATGCACTATGTTATTATCATTCTTTGTATCTTGCCATGATTCCATGAGCGCTTTCATTAAGCGATCTTGTATTTATTTTATGTATTAGTCTTATGGATTCAAGTACACTTTGCCTTCATTTTGACGACCATTGTACGACCATTGTACACTTTACATGTAACCCATTTGTAGAATGTAGATACAACACATAGTGTTACATGTGCTATAATCGTCGCTATTAGCATCACAAATTTCCTGCACGCGTTACTATTGGCGTCGCAAACCGTTGCTATCGGCATCGCTATTGGCGTTGCAAATGCGACACAAATAACGGCGCCAATAGCGATGCCGATAGCAATAGTTCTATGGCATTGCTAATACCGACGTGTTTAGTGACAATGGGGGCAATTTGTTTTGTGAACATTTTTGTCACTTTGAACATTGGTATCAGGCCTGTATCTTGTAGTGCCTATAGTAGTACAAGCTCGATGGGAAAGATGTAGAGAAGTAGGGGGATTGAAGGAGGCACCGATCTTCTTGACCTATCAAAGTGAGAATGAGGCTTTGAATGTTGATCTTCATGTTGCTCTTCGTAATGGTTTGATTAATGTGATCACCTATTGATAGAAGATTGAATTGTCTCTATATTTAAATCATTGAACTTGTCAAATCAATAGTCTATAACTCTTTAAAGAATTTGCAAGCACACTAGGAATCCACATTTTGGTATTGGAATGCTTGGATGGAGGGTAAATTTGTTATAACCTACAAGAAGGAGTTTTAAATTTCCCACACACTTCATAGAAGGCTCAAATAATGCACAAACTCCCTATTTGAGTTGGAGCCCACGATTCAAAAATGTATACAAAATAAAAAGTTGAAATAATCACAATTTAATCCTATAGCACTACAACTTTCACTAATACCAAGAAGCTTATCTTTACAAAATTCACAATGTTTTTAATTTTTAATTTTAATTAATAAAATAAAATAAAATAAATAAAATGGTTTAAAAATATTAAAAAGTAAAAAAAATCTTGGTACTACTTTGTATATATCTTGCACCAACATGTTCAGGGTTAAGTATGAATATACATTAGATAGAAATTAAGAAAAATTAGACTTTAGCAACATATTGGTGCTACTTTACATGTATCCTATAGTGACATGTTTAGAGTTAGGATTGAAATGATTTGCTTCCGAGATCAAGAAGGATTAGCCTATGATCAACCTCTACAATGCTTTGTTAAAATATATTTATTATATAAAATTAAAAAATTAATAGTTAAATATCAATAATTATCTTAGTTAATAAACATGATTCCTTATTTCAAAAAATACAAAAATTTCATGTTCATATTTTAGGTCTCTATGGTGCATGTTGGCAAAAAGAGGAAGGGGAGAAAGATACTCACAAAGCAAGAGTGTAAAGCTTTCAATGCAGTAATGTCATCTAGAGAATAGCTAACATGCAAAAAGAAGACATTGCAAACCACTTCACGAGCATTGATATGTACGAGACCTTCATACAATATTTACCCAATCAACCATATCAAAAAATGTGTGATCACTTTTGATATAGTGGAAGGATCCATGATCCAACATTGAAGGCATTCATACTTGAGTTTTGGTGTATACTAGGAAATATCACAAGAGAGAAAATTTCCAAAATATATTCAATCTTGCGTTTTTGCATCCAATCATGTAGAGTTAGTTGTGTACCTTCTATTCCAATTGTGTACAAGTTAATCATCTACTTTGCATTTAAATTGTATGTGGGCTAACTACATTCATATGTAGGTTAAGTACATTTCAATCGTGTACTACTAGCTTATTATGTACCTTACATTTAAATCATGTATGATGTAGTTGCATTTAAATTGTGTATTTTGTGTCTCAATCATCCACAAGTTAATCATATACTTTGTATTTCCAATAAAATATGTTACATTTAAATTGTGTATTTTGGGTCTCAATCATCCACAAGTTAATCATATACTTTGTATTTCCAATAAAATATTTTACATTTAACTCATATGTGAGTTAACTTGATTTCAATTGTACGCTAGCTAATCATATACTTTGGTTTTAAATCATGTATGAATTTGTTATGTTTTGATCATGCACACGTTAACTGTATACTTTGTGTCCACATTATGTACTAGCTATTCATGTACGAGTTAATCACATCCTTTCACACAAAGTTTTTTTCCATCCTGAACATGCCTATTTGAAGGATATTTTCTTCAAATAAACTTATTAATATAGTCATTTTTCTATCCAATCTTTTCTGTAGTGTTAATTTTTGAATTTTACTTTTTTGTAACTAAAATTTTTTAGTTTACTTATTCAATTATAAAATATTTGAACAAGATTTTGATTTAATTTGACAAGTAAGATTTCATTTGAACACTTTACTTTAAAGGCCAATAAAACTAAGTAATTATGAGTTATAACTTCTAGAAAACAATATTGCAATACTTAAAAAAAAATCAAACTATTAAACGTAAAAGTTCTAGGACTACAATGACATTTACTCATTAATTAGAGATATTAACTATATATTAACCTTTTACTTTATCATATTTTACAATATTATTTTTCTTTTTTCATTGATTAATTAATACATTTAAATTAATTTCATCACTCTTTATTCATTCAATTTAAAATTGTCATTTGATACCCTCACAATCCCTTAGATCAATCAAGCATGCATCTCTGATAAGATATATTGCATTTGTAAGAGAATATTCTTTCATGCTAAATCATAATTCTTTTTAAAAGAATGTTTTGTATGAAAGAGCTCTTACATATAAAAGAATTTGCCACTAATAAATGCTTAATCCAATATGCGAATCCACATCTTTGCTGACTTGTCAACATATTTGCCCCCTATTTTTAAGAGCATTTGTATAATAGTCCCATATTTTCGTGTTATATGAATTTTGTATTTGTAACAATGTAACCTAGAACATACACACATTGATTGAGAGTGTAAGATTGATGGCATGTGTGTTGAAATGGCCATAAGATAAATACATAGAGAAGGTTGAACTTAATGCATGAAGTATTAGTACTTGACTAAGGCCATGTTGACTTGGTCTTGATCCATGGCTATCCTAGCCTCACTTTCCTTGATGTGCATTACCTTTGGTATATTTATAGCAATGGCTACTTTGGTGATGATATTAGCATAGGATATAGTCTCTAGGCAAGACACCTTGAATGGGGCCTTCACATTATCGATAAATTCTAGTCATTCCCAAGGTCTCTAGCTCTATCATCCCATTTGGCCCCCAATCCAACAATGTTGATTGAGTACAAAAAAAACTTGGCAATCATGGAAGACTAGTTGGATCATTCGTGTCATCGAGTCTTGTTTGAAGAGCTTGCAAATTATTAACCTTATAATGCTTTCCACAAGAAGGCACCTTGTTGCCTAATACATGCTACATCCCTAAATGAGCTTATAAAAACCATAGTATGAAGCTCCCCACCTCTCTCTCTCTCATACACAAAAAAAAATTGCTCAACCCATTGGTGAGAAGTAAGTAGTGAGTGGCAAAACCAAGCAATGCAAAACAAGGAACAAACTCATCAAGAAATAAGGAGGCAAGAAGGACTAAGGGTTTGATATCAAATACAAGCATAGTTGTGATTAGACAAAGGGGCTAAACATAGAGATAAAAAACAATTTGAATGACATGAAACTTAATACAATAATAAGGCTACACCTTGATAAGCCTTATACTAGATCAAATATACAAAGCTTCTTATATAGGAGAGAGACTTCCATTACAAGGCGTGTGCATTTTTTGCCACCACAAATGCTACATGTCACAATGATTGATGTGGCAAGTGTTCTAAAAGGTATCATATATGAGGGCATCCACTTTTACAATATTCCATAAAAGTGAATTCCACTTATAAAGTAGATTATACTAGCAGTGGTTCATACACATGACGGCTTTATTTAGTGCTTGATAACCATTTGGAGATGTTCGCACAGATATAAGACTCCTTTACATTAATAATCCCATTATATCTTAATAAAAATTTATCAAAATGTTACAAGTTTTTGTTGGGGTTAAAGGCGCCTCTGCCTAGCCGCCCGTGTATTACTACACTGGCAGTCATTGTCACTGCACATTGCAGGTGGCGGGCGCCCGTCACCGTCACTTTATTCTTTATTCTTTTAGTGACAATTTGAATAAAGGAAGGCCCGGTCACACATTGTGACTGTTGGAGTTCCCATTTCTAGTCTCTCCCTTTCTTGCTCTTGCTCTCTTGCCATAGCTCTCGAGTTTAACCTTTGATCCGTCGCTCCCTTTCAACTGGTATCAGAGCTCGGCTTTCCGACTCTTGAGCTTGGTTCATGGCATTCTCAGCTTTCCATCGACTCCCCACTCGCATTGGGTCTCCTTCCTGGCAGCCATAGCTCATTCTCTTGAGCTTCTGTCACTCCGCGGCTTCCCGAACTTCTTCCCGGCCTATTGAGGCACCATCATGGCATTGACATTGAGGTATTGCTTCATTATTTCATTATGTAGAACACCTTTAGACCCTCCCATAATGAACTTCTAACATTCAGGAATGCATGAAGCAAACGGGCATATAATGCTGCTAGCATCAAACCTATTTTGTTGCCTATAGATGGTAGGTACATACATCTCTTGCATTAACATGTCCTACTAATTTCTTAACCAATTCAGCACTACATTATTTTTAGTATACCATAATATCCCATAATTATCATGTGTAGTGGAATCTATCTTCATGAGCAATAGAGCCCTCCATATACCATTTGATATGTCATCTCCATGGCAGATCCACCTATCTCAACATATATTGATTGTAGGTACCTATAGGCATTCAAAACTCTACTTGTATGGCTTCCTTTGTGCATCACCCGTGCTTTATGTTATCATTGAATACCAAAGAGAATGCATTAGCAACAAGAAGGAGAGGTCTACTTGGTATTCAAAACTCTACTTGCATGGCTTCGCCAGTGCTTTATGTTATCATTGAATGCATAAGCAAGAAGGAGAGGTGTAAGCTCAAGTTTACCACCAATTTTTTGTGTCTTCCTTAGAAATTCAAGTTTCATTACGGCTTAAGGATTGCTTGGAATAGTAGGCTCTTAGTATGTCCTCAATGACTTGATTTACGCCTTGCATTTGACCATTAGTTTGAGAGTGATATGTCACTCTGAAGCAAAATTGAGTCCCAATAGCCTCAAATATGCTCCTCTAGAAATGAGAAGTGAAATGTAAATCTCAATCATTGACAATTCTCCTAGGTGACCCATGAAGCTTGAAGACATCTTTAACAAAGAGTCTTGTAATGTTTGAAGCCTTGTAGTTGGTCTTGACTACAATAAGATTGTAATGAAGGAAAAAGCTTGCCAAGGATTATTTGGAGAATTGTTATTAATTAGAAGGAATAAAATTATGCTTAGTGAGAGAGATATTTAGAACATTATTGGAGGAGTATAAAAGGAGCCTTGATGGCATTGTAAATACTTTTGGCTCATTTGATAATTTACTAAGTACTTTCACCTTAGCTCTAGTTTTATGATTAGTTATCATCTTGTGTTTCCTATAGCAACCATGGCTCCATTGTGTCAAGGATTAATGAAGAATTTCTTCATGGCATGGCTTGAAGGAAAATTGCTCACCAAGGATCATTTGGAGGACCATTATTAATTAGAAGAAAGACAATTATGCTTAGAGAGAGAGAGAGAGAGAGAGAGAGAGAGAGAGAGAGAGAGAGAGAGAGAGAGAGAGAGAGAGAGAGAGAGAGAGAGAGAGACTTAGAACATTACTAGAGGAGTATAAAAGGAGCATTGATGGCATTGTAAACACTTTTGGCTCATTTGACGATTTACGAAGTACTTTCAGCTTAGCTTTAGTTTTAGCATTAGTCGTCATCTTATATTTCTTTCAGCATCCATGGCTGCATTGTGTTGTGGATTGATGGAATAATTTCTCCATTACATGGCCATGACTAGCAATTTATGTTCATATTTCCATTTTTTTGGCATTAAATTATGTGTAATTTCAATTAGAGTAGCCTTTTGTTTCATTGGTATCAGAGCAATAGGTTAGATAATGTCTATGGTAATTATCAACCATGGATTTAATTATTGTAGAGGCTAAGACATAGAATTGCAGTTAGATTTTAGTCACAAACCTGGTTAATTCATGTAACCATGACTAGATAGGGTCTACTATAGCAAATGTGATCATTTTGGTGGTCATTGAGAAGATTCTTGAAGAAATGGCAGTCTTCTTGCTATTTTGGTAGGTGATCATCAAATTAAAGCTATTTTTGAAGGTCTTTTTGTCAAAAGAGGAAAGGACTAGAGTTAGGGGCAATAAAGGGCCTTTTCTTTGGAGAGTCAGGGTTTCACTTTACCTTCTTCACAGAGATGAAACTTCCATGGATTTCCTTTGGCCCATGATTTCCATTTCTTCAATTGATCTTCCTCTAGAGACCTTAAAGTTTGATTCTCCTTCTTGTTAGGACTTCTTGGAGCACAATACTTGTGGAATTTGACTAGCTATTGCCATGTTTATTGCTATAGTAAACCAATACATTCCGTGTTGGAAAGAGCGGGACAATTTCTCGCTCTGAAGGTAGCATATAACTAGCATGAAAAGCTTCATTCTTCACCTTTGGTACTCTTGGATGATGGAGGGATAAGTATTATGGTTCTTACAAGCTTGTTGAGGTCAATAATGAAGATTATATCATTCCTTGTCCAAGATTTTGAACAATAGTTGAATACATCATCTCTATAACATTTCCAATCTAACAAAAAATAGTGGATAGGGACTTTATTGCCAAGGGTTTAAGGCAAAAATCACTCCATTTGGACCTTGCAATAAAAATATATTGCATGTTTTTATCTATTGGTAACTAAAACAACATGTGTGATGGCTAAAAATAAGAAGATAGATCTTATTTCGGGGACAATTCAAGAAGACATGAGGAATTATAATCAAGACTGTAAGCCTATGCATGAGGCACTCAATCGAGATCTTGAAGAAGGAGAGTTGAGTGCTACAAATAGTCAATGATTACTTGATTCTCAATTGGCTCAAGAGATGAACCACGTTGATGGGGACAAATGTTAATCATGCCTCATTAAATTCAAATAGTTATCAAAAAATGTCTACCAATATTAAGGGTCTTAAGGATAGTTGTTGGAATGACCTTATTAGGTCACCACATTATCAAACTTGGAATGACCTTATTGAGTGAAAGGCAACAACCAACCCCGATAGGCAAGAATCTCCTATTCAAGAAAGTCTAGCACCAAGGACTAATGCTCAACAAATTGGAGTTAATTTTGAGGTTGGGGAGCCCTCCAAAGTTAATAAATTTAGCCATCCATATAAGTCAAAGTATAAGCAAAAGGGTTCGATTAATTCCAATGATCAATTTGAATGAATTCATGGAATTCAAAGATAAGATGAAAACTTTCATTAGTGTGACCTTTTTTTACAAGTTTTTTAATGGAGAATAGCCAAGTACCCCTAGAAGAGTTGATTCCAATCATCAATTTCCACATGAGGAAAGCCATGAAGAAAGAGGGTTATCTCATGGGCACTCTAATGGATAGCAATATTCTTATGGAAAATTACACTTGTTTGGACAGCAACACCTCTTGAGTAAACACTTATGGACAACAACTAGCCCATGGTAATATACATCCATATGGTCCACCATATGTTTAAGGCAATACTTTTAATCATTTTAGATAACCGCCTATGGCACACACCCATATTGGATAGTAACAAGCTAATGTTGGAGTTAATCAATCATTGGGACAACCATCTCATGCTCAAGGATCATGGGGCAATGATATGAATAGGCCACATCATACAAGGATATATAATAATGCACCAAATGTCGTACATGGATAGCCCCAAAATTATGACAAGGAATATAAAGAGAAGATTAACATTTCCAACTTCAAAGGAGATAATCCATCACCTACGAAGCTTGAATAGTTTTTTGATAAGCTAGAGATGTACTTTATTCTTTATCCATGGGGTGAAGAGGCAAAGGTATGTTATGCAACCCTTCATTTGGAGGGGTATGCTCATACATGGTGGTGGTATATGACAAAATTAGGGCAAGAATTTTTGACTTGGGATGCATTGAAAAGAGCAATGATAGAAGTTTTCATCTCATCATTGGAAAATGAAAAGTTAGAAAGGCATTGGTAATCTTTACAACAAAGAGAGTAATTCATTAGAGAGTATTCCGACCAATTCCTCAATTTGTTAGTGTATGCAGATGGAATTTCAAATGGAGTAAAGTTGAATAAATGCATATTTGGTCTTGATCTAGCCCTTCTTTTGAAGTTGGAGTTATGAAGCTTACCTCCATACATGAGGCTATTCACATGAGTCTTTGATTGCCTTGAAGAATAAGCTATGGGATGACCTTCTTGCATAAGCATGCAACCTAGTGTAAGAGAGCTTACATCTACTACAATCTCAAAATTTTTACTTAGATGCTATGCTTAAGCTTCTCAAAACGAGCTTGCTCAATGGGAGTCCACATAATAGTGACTTGCTTATTGAGCAAATTAGTGAGAGGTACAATGATCGAGGCATAATCCTTGATATAATTCGGCACCATCCAATTAGTCCTATAAAGCTTCACACCTCTTTAATTGATGTTGGAGGTGGCCATTCTTGAATATCCTTGACTTTGGCTAGATCCATTGAGATCCCTTGCCAAAATATATACCCAAGGTACTCAATCTGCCCCCAGAATAAGGCACATTTCTTCTTCTTTGCATAGAGCTTATACATTGTCATGGTGTCAAGAACAATGTGATGTTATGGTTCATGGTCCTCATCATTCTTGGAGTATGTCAAAATGTCATCAAAGAAGATAGTGTCAAAATCATCAAGATAGGGTCGGAACATGTCTTGCATTAATTTATTGAAGGTGCTAAGAATATTGGTTAGTTGTGTTTGTGGATAGGGGCAAGTGTGTTAATTAAGGAGAAGAGGTGGTGGTCCTCCATACTATTAAGTAACTTAAATATAATGAAAAGTAATTAAATTATTGATGATGGAGAAGTCATATTAATAAGGAATGCAAATCAAGATCTACAAAATCTCTAAATTATTCAAACTAAACCTCTTCTAAAGCTCAACATCCTTGAAACAAAATGAACAATAATAAACCACAATAAGTATGGCAAGGACAATGTATGATGAGTCACCCTTAAAAGATGGGAAGAAGTTATAGAGCCTAGGGTTAGAATCCTACACCTACTTGACCTGCCCATAAGACTATAGCTACTTTAGAACTTTGTGAAAGATTCCACAAATATAATATTTATGTAGCTAAATGAGTGATATTTTAATGAGTTATTATAACATAGCTTTCAACAAGGTTTCTTTCCCAAATTTCCACAAGATATCCAATAGCTTTATCATGAATAAAGCTAAGAACAGAGAGTTTGTGGATGGAGTGAACATGTTGGATTCTAATTGTAGGTTGATGTTGAACAACTATACACTTGGAATTGGATGTTCCAAGATGAAGCAAAAGGGACCATTTTATTCGTAGTCCATTTTAGATTGGTCAACAAAATTCAACTCACTACTATTAGCATAAAACACCATTCTAATTGGTTTTATAGAGAAACATAAAAGTCTTTTAGGAGAATAGGGGGACTCACATGTTTCCATGAGTAGCAATAGGTATAAAATTAATGTTGGACACAAAGGAAGTGAGAGAAGTGGATGAAATATTGAATTTATAGAAAAGTTGGGCAATGATGTATTGTATGGCACTGAAGACAAGAAACTACCAGATATTGTTGTGAAGTTGAGTTTACATAAACAAGGGTGTCCTCAATAAAGGGCAATATGGGATGTGCGAAATAGAGAGAGCCACCAAGAACAATAGTGAATGAGAGAAAGTTAGAAACTTGCATGGGACGAAAGAGATAGAAGAAGATTAGAAAGGAAGGATGAGTGGATAGCTAAGGAAATGGAGAAATTGAACATTTTGCAAAATACTTTGCAAGGTGATTTGGATTTGTCATTGGAAAATTGAAAAGTCACTAGATAGATGTCTTCCTTAGAGATTGAGGCATTAGATTACAATTGGGAGAAGCAACTAGGGAGCTCTGAGGAAATGAGTGGGACTAATAAGGGTAACTTGAAGAAGGAGATAACTAAAAGTGAAGAAGTAGAGGAAGATTCAAAATGGAGGGTCAAACTAGTAATGGTTCTATTGGTCTAATAACATTTTTACTAAAACTATAGGACATAGGACGAATGAAACCTCCACAGATCATACACTAGAGGATAGTAACCTCATAGCAACATAGATAGTTTTTTAGAATATTGGGGTCTTAGTAGATTATTTGGTGACCCAAAAGAGCAAGCTATGATCTTTAAAGGCCTAAAAGCATTGTGGGGGTTATACATGGTCATGAGAGCACCCATGTGACTTACAAACTTTACACATTATTTAGGGTATTGGGATGACCACCATGATATGCATGTTTGATGATTTGAAGTGACATGCATAGTGAATGAGATCATTGATAATGATAAAAAACTTCATATATTTCTAGCAACATTGAAATATAAATTAGGCTTGCAGTATGGAAACCATCTCGTTTGCCGCAAGGGTGACTTATGCCATCTTGAGAGAAGCATTCTTAAATAAGTTTAAGCATCAAGGATTCTAGGACTATTTGTGCTTGGAGTTTGACTATCTAGCACAAAACTCGAGATAAATTATTAAACACTACAACGAAATGAAACATTGATTAGGAAGATGGGAAAAAAGCTCCATCTATAGCACAAACCCAAGGGAAAGTATTGAAAACTACATCAAAAAGATGAAAACATTTATTAGGAAGATGTGACAAAACTCTTAAGGAAGATATGTAGAATTGGAAATTTATTTAGGTGAAGCAATATAGAAGCTTGATGGTGGGAGGAAGCTTAATTGGGATAGTTGAAGAGGAAGGGGTTATACATTAACCCTAGATTGCTTCACTCAAGTATGGCCCCATCAATGGCAACCAATGTACCATAAAAATGAGCTCTAATAATTCCTCAAGTTGCATACATGACTAGTGTAGGTGTGGCACCACCATGAACATCATACTTAGCATTAAATCCATATGTCATATCCCCAATATAACCACCACCATCTATGGTCCCTACATCCATAGGATGAAGTCTAGGTGAGATTAAGGTGGTTGATTTGATAGCAAAACTTTGGCCAACATGAAGAAAGAGATTCTACTTGACTTAAGCCCCAATGTGAAGGGAGTTTATAATGTCAGCAAATTGGCTAATGCAATGGGACCAAGTTTAGTATCTAGTCAAAGGAATCCCACAACACCAAGATCTAATGCATGGTGTGGAAAGTGCCATGGTTTAGGTCATCTAGCTACAAAAGGCCCCCCAATAGTGAGTAGGGTGGTTCTTGATAAATGAATTTTTTCTGTGGGTATTGCTTAAGAAACAATCATGTACAGGATCAATGTTGGGTTAAGCAAACCCATTTATGATAGCAAGCAATGCAAATGAAAACAAATTATAACTATATCGACAATTAGAAAGAGACTTATTTGATAGAATCCCCTAACAAGATATTCATGTTGAGAGCTATGCCTACCCAAGATACACCTCCAATGCCACAAAATCAAGGATAGGGAGGATATTTAGAAAATGAGAGGAGGCCCTCACCATATATGACCCCAACTCTAGGAAGAACAACAATACATGAACAAGTATAGTTTGTTGGAGAAGTGAGCAACCTAGACACATGGCTAGATTTTTCCCAAATGAATAAAAGAGAAAGGATTATGTTCCTTTGTGTACTAAGTTTGGTCATGGAGACCATTATGAAAAAAAATGTTCAGGTGGTGCAAAGATACCCAATACTAAGTAGGGTGATTCTTGATCAACTAAGGAAGTTTTTCTTTGTGGGTATTGCTTAAGAAATAATCATGTAGAGGTCCAGTGCTGGGTTAAGCAAACCCACTTACAATAGCAAGCAACCCAAATGCAAATAAATTGTAACTATATAGACAATAAAAATGTGACTTATTTGATAGAATCCCCTAAAAAGCCATCATTTGGAGAGGTATGCCTACCTAAGGTACACCTCTAATGCCATAGAATCAAGGATAATGACAATATTCAAGAAAAGAGAGGAAGCCCTCACCATATACAAACCCAATTATTCTAGAAAGAATAACAATCCAGAAACAAGTGTAGTTTGCTAGAGAAGTGAGCAACTTAAACCACATGGCTAGATTTGACTGAAATGAGCAAATGAGAAAGGATTATGTTCCTTTGTGTGTTAAGTATGGTTGTGACAGCCATTATGAAAAGGACTGCTTAGGTGAGGGTATATCTTTGCAAGGTATAGATAAGGGCAAGGGCATCACAAATTTGGAAATGAATCTAGTAGAAATGGTAAAGGACTTTGAAATAATGCCAATTAAAGAAACATATAACCTTTAACTCAATTGATGATTAGGGTAATCACATGCTCAAAATCTAACCTAGCAATTAAATACTATATTAGAGAATTTAAGAATCTCCCAAGTTTCATTCTCAAATTAGAAATAAAGATTTGACTATGTGGCTAAATCTTAATCCCTTTTTTGAAGATGGAGCTTGGTATTATTATCTATATAGTATCTAGAAAAAGTTTCACCTTCAAGGAAGGGGGTAATAATTTGACCATGTAACCAAATATTAACCATCCTATAAATTCCCAAACTCCCTAATACAGTGTTATTATTTTAGAGAGTGAAGATGGTCAAGGAGATAGAATGGACCTAATGATGAGGAGGTTGGAGCCTCAAAGTAGGAGAGGCCCTTGCTAAAATACTTAGAAGATCATGACATAGAAAAAGAAGCAATTATATGTGGAAGAGTGTTATATTACATGCTAGTGCACCATAGAGCTAAAAGAAATATAGTTACAATTAGCTTTCCAAGTGTAAAGGGCATTAAAAAGAACAAAGATTCCAAATTTGTAAAGATCATTGGTTTATTCTTGGACCTAGAAGCTCCAATTGTAGGTATGGAAGTGATAAAGCATATGATATTTGGGGCTTCAATTGAATGGGGGAATAGAAATTAATCTAGTGATCAAAGAGACAATGCTTGAACTCAGGTTGAATGATAAGAAGCAGATTACAAGTATTGTTTTACAATTAGCTGATTAATACAAAGTCACACCCTTAGGTCTCTTGCATGAAATTCCAATTGTGATTGTAGGACTAGACTTCAACATTGACCTTTTAGTAGCATGATCTATTTCAAGAGTAACTTCATACCACATTCTCTTGGGCAAAACTTGGCTATTACAGTCCCAATGTTGTCAAGAATCGCAAGATGGGGGAATTTGCTTGAGCTGCTGCACCAAACACACACTGTATACACAAGAGGAAGCTCACTCAAGAACACAATAAGAGAGATGGAGGCCAAACCGTAATGCTGGTTTCTTCTTCTTCTTCCACACACTATACAATGTACAAAAAGTACATATAAGATACAACATAAAGGAAAGAGGCCTCCTAAATCAAACAGTGCATAACCGACTACACTAATTGACTGGCGCTATGTCTTTGCCAACTGTAGGTAGGTGTAACAAACTAAATATAATAAGTGATAAGTCAGTGGTGTGGCCATGTGAGCATCATAATGACCACCAACGTGCTAAGTGTAGACGTGGAGATCCATCTAGCCAGGCGATCCATCATCAATGTCCGCAGGTGTTGAGCTTGCCATCTCAACACTCCCCCTCAAGCTCAACTCTATCTCTGCAACTCCAAGTAATCTTCGAAACTTTCGAAGCTTCTCTGCACCCAATGCCTTTATGAAAATGTCAGCTATCTGATCCTGTGTGCTAACATATACCAAGTCAATCTCTCCTGCAAGTACCTTCTCTCTCACAAAGTGGTAGTGCACCTCAATGTGTTTTGTCCTATCATGGAACACTGGATTCCTAGCTAGCTGTATACTGCTCATGTTGTCACAATGAATGACAACTGGACCATCTCCCTGCACATCCAAATCGCCTAGTAACTTTTGTAGCCATACCACCTCACATGCTGCCATAGCAGCACCTCTATACTCGGCCTCTGTACTCAATAAAGCAAATGTAGGTTGCTTTTTGCTACTCCATGTAACTGCTGCACTACCGGTAGGGAAAACATGAATCCACTTGTAGATCTTCTGTCTGACATGCTACCAGCCCAATCTGCATTTGTGTATCCAAAGACCTGTATGTCCTTACCTGCCTCATAAAAAAGTCCATAATGTAAAGTGGACTTCACATACCTCAATATACATCTAACTGCATCCAAATGAGGCTTTCTAGGCGTCTGCATAAACTGACTGACAAAGCCAACAACATAGCTCAAGTCTGGCCTTGTGATAGTCATGTAAATCAAACTCCCTACTATCCTCTTGAACATAGTAGGGTCTTCTATCTCATCCCCAACATCAGCACTCAACTTCACATTTTGCTCCAATGGTACTGAAAGAGGCTTACATGCTATCATACCATACTTGGATAACATATCCAAGCCATATTGTCTTTGGGACAGCCATATACCATAATCACATCTGATTACCTCAATACCAAGAAAGTATCTCAGCTCACCCAAATCTTTCATCTCAAACTTCTTCTTCAAGAAGTCCTTAACTTCAGCAATCCCATTGTCACTGTCACCTGTAATAATCAAGTCATCCACATAGATGACTATGATGACCAAACTTGCATCTCCCTTTCTCACATAAAGTGAGTGATCAGCATCAGAAATACAAAATCCAATATTGACAAGATACTCTCCAATCTTGTCAGACCATGCTCTAGGTGCTTGCTTCAGTCCATAGAGTGACTTCTTTAACCTACACACATATGTGGGATGCTCTAAATCCTCATAACTTGCTGGCTGCTCCATATATACTTCTTCTTGCAATTCACCAAGCAAGAAGGCATTCTTAACATCCATTTGTTGCAAACTCCAACCTTTGGCTGCTGCCAAGGCAATCACACACCTAACAGTTGCCATCCTAGCAATTGGACTGAATGTCTCTTCATAATCTATGCCATATGTTTGAGCATAGCCTTTTGCAACTAGCCTAGCCTTATACCTGCTAATCGAACCATCTGCATAATGCTTGACTTTGTAAACCCACTTACAGCCAATAGCTTTCTTATCCTTAGGTAAGGATACCAAATCCTAAGTCTTATTGGCTTCTAATGCAGCCATCTCCTCATCCATTGCTGCATCCCAATGAGCATGACCAACAACATCCTCAAAACAAGTGGGCTCAACATCCTCAACTAGTTTCACCATATAAGCATAATGGTGAGCTGTACAACCTTCAAAAACAAATATTTTAACATGGTATTTGATCCTGCTAGATCTATGTACCACCAGATCACTCAATGGAGCCTTTACATTACAATGAGATCTCTGTACACATGGTGTCCTAACTAAAGGAATGCCAAGCTCATCATCCAAAATCTCTGAACTACTAGAATCTCCATCAAATCCCAATTGACTGGTAGATGCATCATTACCATCCAGCACTTTCTTCTTTCCTTTGTCCTTCCCTGCAACACTTATAGATCCACTTGAAGATGTGGGGCTACTCCTTAGTTTCCTAGACCAAGGGCTCACTGTAGGTATAGTGCCAGATGATGTTTCTGGTCCACTAAGACTCTGTGATTCTTGTTTTTCTTTTTGCACATAGCTGTCCTGATCATTATCATCATCTAATACATTACCAATAGGTGCATAATAGCTGCCCATCTAATCAAATATAATATCCCTACTCACTCTGAACTCACATGTGACAGGGTTATAATAGTGATACCCTTTCTGCTCTAAAGAGTACCCAATAAAAATACATTTTTCAGCCTTTGGATCAAGCTTCTTTCGTAGCTCATCTCGCAGTTTTGTTCATAATGTATATAGTAGTATGGACAGCCTCAGACCAAAAATGTTTAGGCATATTCTTTTCAGCCATTAATGCTCGTGCAACTTCTGCAATATACATGTTTTTTCTTCCTGCAACACCACTTTGCTGTGGGATATACCAGCAAGTAAATTGCCTCTTTATCCCATGAGTCCTCAAGAAACCACTGAACTCATTAGAGAGGTACTCTCCCCCTCCATCTGATCTCAAGCACTTCACTTTTAAGCTTGTTTATGTTTCAACAGCTGCCTTATAAGATTTGAAGTGCTCAAACACATCACTCTATTCCTTCATGAAGTATACCCATAGCTTCCTTGGACAGTCATCAATAAATGTGACAAAGTATTTGTTGCCACCAAGAGATACATTCTGTCTAGGCCCCCAAACATCTGTATGCACTACATCAAGTATTTTTCTACTCACTTCTCTGTCATGCGAGAAGGGTTGTCTTGCCTGCTTACCAAACTGGCATGCTTCACAAACTTTATGTAATTCTGCAACTCTAAAAGAAGGCAACCCTGTAACTAATCCTCTGGATTGCATTAATTTCAACCTTTGCACATTTGCATGTCCAATAGTTTATGCTATATTTCAATATCTGCAACTACTCCTTTTCCTTTAGCATACATAGTAGCATCCATTGTAAGAATTCCAGCATCTAAAGTGAACATTTGGCCAATTCTACTTCCTTTTGCGACCAACTTGCACTTATCATTAAAGTCTTCTACAAAACAACCTTTTGCATTGAATCAGACCTATAACCCTTGCTCTACCATTTGGCCAACATACACTAGATTCTTTGTAATTGATGGCACATGTAATATTCTTTGTCTGGCCATCATACAAGGACAACGAAACCTTTCCAATGTGTGAAATTAGGTGGCATGAATCATCACCCGCCTACACATAACTTGGGTTTTGTAAGTCCTGCATCTCTCCAAACCATTCAACATGACTGGTTATATGATTACATGCACCTAAATTGACATACCATACATCATCACGTGTCCCCTTTCCTATAACTATATTCATCATATGCTGCATAGCAAACAAACACTCATTTTTGTCTTCATTATGTCGTAAAGAATATGCATAGTTTCCTTGCTGTAATTTACCACTACCAGTATCATCCTTCTTAGCATAACAATTGGCTGCAATATGTCATGTTTTGCCACAATAATGGCAAACAATAGCAGAATTTCCAGAGTCTCTGTTCTGCCATCCATCTCTTCCTCTAGAGCTCCCCCTGTCTCTAAATTTTCCTCTTCCTCTAGAAACCTGCATTTCACCAAACTGTTGATTGAACCTGTTTTGCTGGTTATCGCCAGCACGTCCCATACCACAGTCTCCGAAGAGGATCTACCACGTCCCCTTTCTGAAGTCGAGTAAAATGCTTCGACCTGTTCACTATTTCTTTTAGACGAATCACCCTGCATATTAATCTCTTCAGTAATCATGAGAGAGATCAGCTCATCAAAATCTAAAAATGGCTTCCATACATATACTAAAGTAACAAATGATTTCCATACCTTCTCATTGTTAAGGCCACTCAGAGTGGATGAAACCAAATCATCATTATCCGGCATTGCATCAATCACCACTAAAGCATCTGCAATGCTCCTCACCTTCAAGATATACTCATTGATAGACATTTTTCCTTTCTTCAAGGCATTCAACTCTTGCTTGAGTTGAATCTTTCGTGCCTTTGTATTTACTGAAAACACGCTCTCAAAAATTGTCCAAGGTGCGTGTGAAGTTTCTACATTCCTAATATGTCCCAGGATAGTATTATCAATGACTGCAGATAGCCAATACATCACCTTTTTGTCTTTCGCATTCCACTCTTTCCATGCTTTTAACTCATCTGTAGTTAGAGGGATACCCAGCTTTGGCTCATTTTCTTCACTTGAAACAAACTCATAAAGGCCATTTCTAATGAGGAAGTTCGTCACACGAAACTTCCATGAAGGGTAGTTGTTCTTGTCAAGCTTCTCAATAATGGGATTTTCACTTTTCTCTGCCATTATCATAAACAAGGATACAACACAGCAAGCTAGTCTTCTGCAATCTTTCACAACACGTGCATAGCAATATACCAAGCAACCTTTTTCACTTATTGCTCAATAGTACATGTAATCTGCAACCTGTTTGCAGATTAATCTATGTTTGCTTCCTGAAACACCTCAAAAATTACAAATTTGCAATCTGCAACATACACACCTACTTTCGGTCAATACAGTTGAAATCACAGTGTACCCTGAAATTGTTGTCTGCAACCTTGCGGCTCTAAAACGGGGCCTGAAATGGCCTCAGACGCCCAAAATAATTGCGAATAAGCCCTAAAAAGCCTTGCATGCAAAATATACAGTGATCTGCTTGCACACCAAATCTCACAGCAATCTAAGATTTTTGCTCGACCCTGCTTCCGGTGCCTCCACAGGCACTATCCAAGAGAGAGAGAGTGGAAGAATGGGAGAGCTTCTTACTCGTTGCTTGCTTGCTCAAACCTTGCTTCTTCTCCTTCACTTTAGCGTTCAAAATCAGCCTTTCTCAGTGGCGGGGCTCTGATACCATGTCAAGAATTGCATGATGGGGGAATTTGCTTGAGTTGCTGCGCCAAACACACACTGTATACACAAGAGGAAGCTCACTCAAGAACATAAGAAGAGAGACGGAGGCCAAAACGTTTTCTTGCTGGTTTCTTCTTCTTCTTCTACACACTATACAATGTACACAAAGTACAGATAAGATACAACATAAAGGAAAGTGGCCTACTAAGTCAAACAGTGCATAACCGACTACACTAATTGATTGGCGCTATGTCTTTGCCAGCTGTAGGTAGGTGTAACAAACTAAATATAATAAGTGATAAGTCAATGGTGTGGCCATGTGAGTATCATAATGACCACCAACGTGCTAAGTGTAGATGTGCGGACCCATCTAGCCAGGCAGTCCATCATCAATGTCCGCACGTGTTGAGCTTGCCATCTCAACAAATGTGACCAAAGTTGGCACAAGGGAATCATAACAATATGGGCCAAAGCATCGTGAGGTGCAATTGAGGGTTCTGGCTAATGAATTATTACATGAACCCATCGAGTAGAGTATTGATACTAATTTATTTCAAGCAACAGAGACAAATGATGAATTAAATGAGAGCTCTAAAACTATGCAAAACTATGCTTGGTGTTATAGTAATTTGCATCTTTGAGCCAAATAGGGATAAGACAAAAGTCAATATCGTGCACCAAAAGAATATTGCAAAAACCTTGGAAATGAGAGAATACTATGTGCACTCTTCAGAAGCTGATAATGATAACAATATGGTTGTGGTTGACTACCTCTAATAGTGGCTTATCAGATCTATTAGCACTTTTCTCGGAAGAGAGTAATAGAATGAATGGGAGATGACTAGTTCAAATGATGAAGGCTTAGTGAGGGAGACTGCTAGGTTAATTTAATGCAGATTAGATGAGAAATATTATTTAAGAAACTTCCTTCTTTTAGTTTGATTCTTGAGATTCTTCACAACAAGAATAATCAAAGGCCAAAATAGATTAGATGGGCAATGAAAGAGATAATGACGAACTAACAATAGTTTTTGAGGTTAATGAAGTAGCAATGAGGATTCAATTATGTTATATTTTTTTCTTTAGAAATGGGAGAAATTCCATTTGAGCTCAACTAGTTGCCTTCTTTTGTTAATAAAATTTACTTCCATTATTAGAGAGACAAAATGCAAGAATCCCATGGCCATAGGGGTTGTACATCTTCCTAGTTTCTATCGAGTAAAGAAGATAAAGATGATCCTTGGAATGGAGGGTTTATTTCTTGTTACATTATAATGATAGATTGGGAAGAGAAATGGATGGAGGAGCTCTGTTATAGAATGAAACAATGGAGATACCTTGAAGCAATGTGTCTTACTCATTTGATGAGTTGGAGGATGCACTTTTATGTAATGGAGATGAGTCAATAGTAATCTCATTCAACAATTGCTAATGAATAAGTTCACTCAACTTCAAATAGATAAAGTTGCTAGAGTGGAAAGCATTAAAGAACAAGAAGTTAGCTCAGTCTTTATACTATATTGTAGAGGGAGCTCACCCTCAACTGCCAAGACCCACGGACCGCTTATTGTTTCAAGCATTTCAAGCAAGCTCTAATGGCTATCTCTCACTTAGCCAATGCGTTGTTGATCCTACGAGTGTAATGAGCTCACCTTAATGTCGAAATGAGTTGCTTCCTCTCTCGCACATGCCGGTAGCTCCACAATCCTAGATGCTAGCTCAAGCATCCTCAAGCCTCCTCCATCTCCAAGCTCCATCCACAATAGCTGCGTGCGCAAGAAAAGAGAAGAGAAGAAGAGAAGAGGAGATGGTTAAGAGCTTCACCCTCTTGATCCCTCACTCCCACACACTCACTTCCTCACACTCTTACACTCGCTCTCTCAAGAGCACACACAAGCAAGGAGAAGAGAAGGAGTGGTGCACAGATTGGATGCCGTAAGCGCGCATAGTGAGCGTTAGAAGGTCCCCAAGAACAAAAGAACTCTACTTTTTGCACACAAATCTATGCAGAAAGCATGCACGACATGAACAAGAGACCAATTGGGTGCAATCTTCCCCCATGCCTTGTGTGAGCGCTCCACAGAGCATGTATTTTATGTATTAATCATCTTCAAGCTCAAATAATAGCCCAAATTACAAAATAGCACGCTTTTGGCTTTTGAGTTTGCTTTAGTGCCAAGTAGAAATAAAGTTAATGGGCGGGCGTCCCAAAAGTCAAGCATATCCAATACAATGTCCAAATACAAATATCTAAATCGTGTGCCCATGCGCATACAAAAATAATAAATAAATGTCCAACGCCTTCATAAATAGGCGCGACAAAATATAGGCGCCATGCGTAAGGTATGCGCCCATCAAAATATAGATGATAACTCGAATACATGCTATCCTCCAATGCTTTCCTGTGCCACTGCTACTATCTCTACACATTAACTGAAGCATTCACAATCGTTAGTAAAATAATAAAATTAAACCGACAAAAGTGAATACCTAGCAGTCTTCAGCTACATAAATCAATTGGTTAGAAATCAATCCTAACCTTAATTTATCACGAGTGCGCACTTGAAACTCATAAACGTTTATTAATTTAAATACGTATTTTGCGGAATTACCCATGTACACACTAAATTAACAAAACGCCCGAAAAGGATAGGCGTCCCCATCAACTTCTCGCACAAAGAATCCACTTTGTGTATGAGCCCCAATAATAAAAGTTTACGGAATCCACCGTAAAACCTCACGGAATTCACCGTGTAATATGCCTCCTGGCATCATACATTTTTCTATTCTTAACCAAACATAGTCATCAACTTTAAAATTCATGGCATGTCTTTTCTTATTTGCTTGCTTTGTATATGATTGCTGGGCTTTGGCAATCATATCTTTAACTTCATAAAAAATAGTAGTGTGCATGTTAGCAATATCATCAGCAGTCTGAATTTTATTTGATAAAGATGCAACAAGTGTAGGTAATCTATAACCGTAAATAACTTCAAATGGCGCTTTCTTTGTAGCTGTGTGTGGTGTATTTTTATATGCAAAATAAAGTAAATGTAGATATGTATCCCATGTATGTGGTTTTGAAATAGTGTAAGCACGTAAAAGATCTAAGATAGTACTATTAGTAGCTTCTGTTTGACCATTAGTTTCAGGATGAAATGCAGATGAAAAATCAATCTTTGTTTCTAAGTTAGCAAACAAAGTAATCCAAAAATTATTACGAAATCTAGAATCACGATTAGAAAGAATAACTTTTGGTAAACCATGATTAGTAAAAACAGTTTTAAAAAACAACTGAGCTGCTTGAGATGCAGTTAAAGTTTTCTTGCATGGAATGAAATATGCTTGTTTGCTAAACCTGTCTACAACAGTCCAAATCATATCATGGTTAGCTTTAGTGTTAGGTAAACGAGTAATAAAATCCATAGAAATCTGTTCCCATGGTCTTGATGGAATTGATAATGGCATCAGTAAACCATACTGTTTACCATGGTGTCTTTTAACTCTTTGACAAACTAAACATTTAGAAACAAAGTTAGATACATCAGTGTCCATATGTGGCCAATAAAAATCTTCAGTTAATGTACGCAAAGTAGATATAATACCTCTATGACCTTGATATGGAGGACAATGAATCTCGTTCAAAACAAAATATCTAAATGGAACTGTAACACATAATCTCTTTTCATAAAACATGAATCCATCATTGTAAGACAGTGAATCAATAGGAATCTAGTTATTTATAACTAATTTAATCCAATTAGCTTGAAAAGTAATATCTTGATGATAAGTATCTTTCATAGGGATAAGGGAATCAAATGATATCACAGAAATATTATGAATTGTTGGTCTTCTACTTAAAGCGTCAGCTACTACATTTTCTTTTCTTGGTTGATATTGTATAAGGGGATGAAAACTCTAAATAAAAGCTGTCCATTTGATATGTCTGTCAGATATTTGGGGTTGACTAAGGAGATGTCTAATGCTTTGTTGGCCAGTCTTAATCATAAATTCAGAACCCATTAAATAATGTTTCCATTGTCGTAAGGCTTGTACTACAACAAGCAATTCTTTATCATAAGTGGAATATTTAAGTTCGAATGGTTTCAGTTTACAGCTAGAATAGGCTATGGGATGATTATCTTGCATAAGTACAGCTCCTATTCCAAATCCAGGTCCTATTCCAAATCCGCTAGCATCAGTAACTACTAAAAAGAATGGTCTATTGAAATAAGGTAGTTGTAATACAGGAGCATGTGTTAATAAGTCAAAAGATTTTTGTTGATTATCAGTCCAGTTATAAACGATACCCTTCTTTCCAGTTAAAAGTTTAGTCAAAGGCAAGGCAAGTAATGAAAAATTTCGCACAAACTTTCTATAAAAACTAGCAAGACCGAGAAAAGAACGTAACTCATGCACATTTTTGGGTATGGGCCAATTCAATATTACTTCTATCTTCTTCGGATCAACCTTAGTAAATTCTAATGACACAATATGACCTAGATATTCAATTTCTGTTGGGAAGAATTCACTCTTTTTTGGATTAGCATACAATTGATTATCTTTCAACAACTTGAAAACTAAAGAGAGATGTTCATAATGCTCATGCTCATTTTTACTGAATACCAATATATCATCAAAGAATACTATAACACAATGCTGATATTTCAAAAATATGCGATTCATCATTCGATTAAATGTAGCAGGTGCATTAGTCAATCCAAAAGGCATCACTAGAAATTCATAATGTCCAAATTGTGTTCTGAATGTAGTTTTGAATATATCAGATTTATCCAATCTCACTTGATGATAACCAGATTTAAGATCTATCTTACTGAATATGGCAGAACCTTGTAGTTTATCCATAAGATTATCTACCCTAGGTATCGGATATCTATTCTCAAATGTGATTTTATTCAGGGCACGATAATCAATGCACATGCGATACGTATTTTTTTTTTCTTTACTAATAAAACAGGTGCGCCAAATGGAGAACTACTAGGTCTAATTAATCCTCTATTTAGCAATTCCTCTACTTGATTTTGAATTTCTTTCTGTTCAATTTGGTTATGCCTATATGATGCTTTATAGGGTGGTTGTATACCAGGAATTAAATCTATTTTGTGATCTTCAGGACGTGAAGGTGGTAGTCCAGGTGGTAAATCATCAACAAAACAATCTTTAAATTGAGCAAGAAATTGTGTATGCCTAGGATGTGTATGTTTTTCTTTAGCTTGAAGTTCATTCACCCAAATTAAATAAGATTTACTACTTTTACGTAATGCACCTTTAGCTTGAGTATGAGTAATCAGTGGAAAATTATTAGATGCGTGTATACCATACAATGTAATTGGTTTTCTTGAAAATAAAATTAATTGAATGCGTGGAATAATCTATGTCAGGATTATACTGATGACGCCAAGGCATACCTAGGATAATATCATTAGATTGCAAAGGTACAACTAGGAAATTTCTACGTTCAATGTATTCACCAATTTTAATTTCTAAGTTATGCACCTCTTGTGTTCCATTATATCTTGTGCCTAAGAATGCTGCTTTAATGCGATAATGTGTAGAAACAGTTTGTAATTTCAATTCTTTCACTAACTTTGCAGAAATAAAATCATGTGTGCTACCATCATCATGCAAAATAATCTTTTCTTTTCCATGCACTAAACATTTCATTGTCAACAAAGAATGTGGAGTTGGCATACCTGGCAAAGTATCTAAAGGAGCAGCAATGTCATCATCATCTTCTGTAAAGTCAGGCATTTCCTCACGTTCTTCTTCATCCATTGCTCCAAGATAATTGACATGGACAGGTGGTTTCTTCGATTGGCAATTGACTGCTAGATGTCCAAGTTGATGGCATTTGTAACACACTATAGGTTTGGCTTTAGATACATTGTTGGCAATGGTAGGAAGTCTAGGAAGATTGGGATTTGGCTGTGAGGATGGTTTAGGTTTTTGATTGGTATTTGATGGCAAAGTAGGTGGTCGTGTCCAAGACTTACGGAATGATGATGGAAGAAAACGACTTTGATTGAATCTTTTAAAATTTGAATTGAATTGCTTAGAACCATAGTTACCATTTGCTTGAAATTATTGTGGACGCTTGTCTCTTCCTCGAATCTTGTCTTCAGTGTCATGTGCCAAAGAAATTGCATATTCAAGGGTTGTAGGCTTGAACATATTAACTTCAGCATAGTAATGTCCAAGTAAGCAAGATATAAACTTGTGTTTGTGAGTCGCTTCAGGTACGTCTTCAAGCATGCATAGTTGCAGTAGGGCATTCCAAAAACGTTTAGTGTATTGGGAAATAGGTTTACGATCTCTTTGCTGGAGAAGATCCTATTGCTTTATGGTTTTTTCATGGAATTGAGGAGGAAGGAAATTCTGCAAAAACTTCTTTTGGAAACTCTCCCAGATAGTGGGACAATCAATGCTCTTGCGAACCACAGTCCACCATAGAGATGCTCGATCGACTAAATGATTAGTGACACATTTAATTTTGTCTTTCTCAGCATATGTCTCTTCATGAAAGTAATCATCAAACTGACTAATAAATGCAAGTACAGTCTTTCCATCTCTAGATCCATTGAAAGTATGAAATTTGAAGTTTCTTTTACTTATCTTTGTTTCTTTACGGATGGATTGAGCTTCGAGTGTCGCATCGATGGTACGTCGGATAAGATCTTCGGGTTGCGGTCCATCTTTGTTAGTGGTAGATCATTGCAAATCGGCCAATTGAACTTGCAAAGCTTGTCGGGCTCTTTGTTCTTCATCAAGCTGCATCATAATTAAATCCAATTTTTGTTCCATCGTAGGTTCAGGAAGATTACCTTCAGCCATTAAATCGTCCATATTTTGTTTCGTCATCCTATAAAAATACAAAATACCTCACACTCTCGAAATCTGATTAGCGGGATGAGCGTAGCTCAAAGTCGGGAATACAAGGCTTACAGATTTTTGCTTGGCTTTTACAGTCTTTGTCTTTTGCGGTTACGGTGTTCGTAGTCTTTGTAGAAACTACGTATAAACTTCTGCGTTTGCTGAAACTGGTTCAGCAAGTCTGCCTATGTGAACAGAGTCTTCCAAGGAGCAATTCCATAATTCTGTGCTTCTGTGCAGGAACAGTCTTTATGGGAGTAATTGAGATAGGTCTGTTTTGACTTATGTGGACTTACAGGACTTGCAGAGTAAAATAACTTGATGAACTTGGAGATTACTTAGATGATTTAGAAGCTTATGTGACTAAGCTTGAAGGAATCACTGGTCATGAATTTGATTTTGGAGGGGGGGCCCGTTTTTCACGCCGTTTAAATCGCCAGGATGCCGTGGCCACATATTGTCCAATTTTTGTTGAAGTAAGCTTTATAAAGCTTATTAATAAAGCTTACTAAGCTTTAACTTAAGATTTTGAACTTGTTGAAGATATGGAGCTTACTGTTGGACTGTGAAAAAAAAAAGTGTTAAAGAAGGAGATGTAGAAGTGGTCCTCCGCCTCCTCAGGCCGGTCCTTCGCGATCAGAGGCTGCAGATAGAGGTTCTTGACCGCTAGGAATCCACCCGTATCGACCGTTCGCGATGATACTGACTATAGAGCTCGATCGTTCCAGGAGCTCCGCCTTCGCACAAGATGGGTAGCGATTGGAAGCTCTCGATCTCAGCTTCGCTCTGATACCACTGGTGCACAGATCGGATGCCGTAAGCGCGCGTAGTGAGCGTGAGAAGGTCCCCAAGAACAAAAGAACTCTTCATTTTGCACACAAATCAATGTAGAAAGCATGCACGACATGAACAAGAGACCAATTGGGTGCAATCTTCCCCCATGCCTTGTGTGAGCGCTCCACAAAGCATGTATTTTATGTATTAATCATCTTCAAGCTCAAATAATAGCCCAAATTACAAAATAGCACACTTTTGGCTTTTGAGTTTGCTTTAGTGCCAAGTAGAAATAAAGCTAATGGGTGGGCGTCCAAGAAGTCAAGCATACCCAATACAATGTCCAAATACAAATATCTAAATTGTGCGCCCATGCGCATACAAAAATAATAAATAAATATCCAACACCTTGATAAATAGGCACGACAAAATATAGGCGCCATACCTAAGGTATGCGCCCATCAAAATATAGATGATAACTCGAATACACACTATCCTCCAATGCTTTCCTCTGCAACTGCTACTATCTCTACACATCAAAACTGAAGTATTCACAATCGTTAGTAAAATAATAAAATTAAACCGACAAAAGTGAATACCTAGCAATCTTCAGATACATAAATCAATTGGTTAGAAATCAATCCTAACCCTAATTTATCACGAGTGCGCACTTGAAACTCATAAGCTTTTATTAATTTAAATATGTATTTTGCAGAATCACCCATGTACACACTAAATTAACAAAATGCCCGAAAAGGATAGGCGTCCCCATCGACTTCTCGCACAAAGAATTCACTTTGTGTATGAGCCCCGATAATAAAAGTTTACGGAATCCACCGTAAAACCTCATGGAATCCACCATGTAATATGCCTCCTGGCATCAAGGAGAGAAGAAGAAGAGAACTCTTGTTAGCCACACACCAAAAGAATGAGCTCTCATTCACTTTTTGAACTTTATATGTAAAACTCTTAATTCCCATGGGTGCGCATCCCTTTTTACATGACCGGCCATTATGGCAAAGTCATTTTTTCTAATTTCCTCCTCTTGCTTCATGGCCTCAACCTATACCCATCTATTCTTTTACAAATGGAACAGGAAGGAGCCTGGCGCTCTTTTACAAGAGTTTTTTGAGCTTTTTGAGGCGCCTTTTATTTAAAATTGCGCTTGTTGCCCCAGCTTAGCTTTAGAGGCCGCCTGCATGTCTTTGCTCTTTTTTCATTTTTTTTTCCGCTTTTTCCTTCATTTCTCTGCCATCTTTCTCCTCCATCTCGACTTGGGGTTAACATTACTCCCCTCTAAGATGGGTGCCAGTCCCATGGCACTTCTGGCTGGCTGTTGGGGAATGGTAGGTGATTGGAAAATTATTCGGCTGAGGGTAGGGCCACATGTAGACTTGGGTACTTGTGGAAGCTTGGTAATGATGTTTGTCAGAGAAGCCAATTGGATGCCAAGTGGATGATGGGGCCCTCCAAAGTTGGTGGTTTGTCACCTTTTTTTAATGCCTGAAAGGAGAAGGTGCAGTTCGCTCCTAAGGGGAGTGTCTATCTTATTGTGTGGTGCATCGTGCTCGTGCTAGTGGAATGGGGAGGTGGATCTAACCATAGGTAAGCTTGGTGACGTCCCACACCTGAGGACCCCATTCATGCAAAGGGAGGTGCGGTGCAAGTAGCTTAGGGTGACAGGTCTAACCATAGGCGAGTGTTACCTCCCTAGGTATATCCTACCCTTGATGGACCGTAAGCGTGAAGTGGGGGATCAAAAGAGCTAGGGGGTTAGGAGCAGAGCCGGCCGATCAAAGCCACCGGGGACGCCTAACTTGAGGACCCCTAGATGCAGTGATCATGTTTTATGTTGTGCTAAGTGCTTCTTCAAAGTGAGTCGTTTTTTCCATGTCCTTGTGTGATGTTTTTCTTGCTTTTCCTTTCATACTTTTCTTTTTCTTCTTTTGCTTCTTCTTTTTTTTTTTGCTTTACAAAAATAAAAATAAAAAAATAAGTATTACACTAGTAGGATGACAGCCAGTGCCTAATTCTCATTATTGAATTAGGTGGAGAAGGTGGTCGGATAGATTCGCTCAAAAATTACTAGCTCTGCATGTATCCTTTAAGATTCATGCGAACGTGGAGTGAAGTGGTGGAGAGGAAGGGATGATTACATCTGGTGAACTAGCTGTTGTTCATGTCTTCCAGGAGAGCTAGGCAAAAAGAAGGGAGGAGGCTAGTCCTCATCATCAGGCGCGCCATGGCACAGCTGTCGTGAAAGGTGAGAAGGATCGAAGCTTGCATGCGAGCTATGGCGGGAGAGCAAGAGCAAGAAAGAGAGAGACAAGAAATGGGAACTTCAACAGTCACAATGTGTGACCAGGCCTTCCTTTATTCAAACTGTCACTAAAAGAATAAAGAATAAAGTGACGTGACGGGCGTCCGCCACCTGCAGTGTGCAGTGGCGGGTACTGTCAGTGTAGTAATACACGGGACGGCACGGCGGAGGCGCCTTTACCCCCAACAACCTCCCACTTAAAGGCGAATCTGCCCTAGTGAGAGAGAAAAGAAAAAGAAAAGACAGTACAAATGTACATAGGTGAGGAAAGGTGACATCTCATCCAACGCCCATCAACCTCCTGAGGAAGGCAAAGTGCTCAGTAGTGAGGCTCTTCGTGAGCAAATCTGTAGGATTCTCGTCAGTGGAGATCTTGACAAGGTCAACAGACCTGTCCTCCACGACACCACGTATGAAGTGATACCTCACCTCAATGTGTTTCGTCTTCGCATGGAAGACCGGATTCTTAGCCAACTGAATGGCACTCATAGAATCCGAATGCAGTGTAGGTGTAGCATCAATCCCAAGGTCAGCAACTAGATGGCCTAACCATATGGCCTCCTTGCAAGCCTCAGTGGCTACAACATACTCGGCCTCAGTGGTAGACAAAGCCGTACACTTCTGAACCCTGGACATCCAAGAGATAGCCCCTCCAGCATAGGTGAATACATAGCCAGAAGTGGACTTCCTACTATCTGCATGTCCTGCATAATCGGAGTCAGTGTACCCCACGACCCCTGTATCCTGGCTGCCATAGCAAATACACATATCTGCTATGCCCTTCAGGTACCTCATCATACCCTTCACGGCATCCCAATGTCTGCTGCCAGGTGTAGCCATATAGCGTGCCACAACACCAACTGCATGTGCAATATCTGGACGAGTGGCTATTATGGCATACATCAAACTGCCCACGGCTGATGCATAAGGGATCTTGGCCATCTCGACCCTCTGCTCATCTGTCTGCGGACAATCGGCCTGTGATACCTTCACATAAGAAGGTAATGGACAGCCAATAGGCTTTACGTCCTGCATGCGGAAGCGCTCAAGGACTTTATGAATGTACTCCCGCTATGAGAGATACAAAAGTCCCTGATGCCTATCGCGCTTAATGCGCATCCCAAGTATATGTGAGGCCTGTCCCAAATCCTTCATCTCAAAGCTCTTCTTTAGCTGAGATTTAAGAGCATCTAGCTCATCATGAGCTTTCCCTACTATCAGCATATCATCAACATAGAGTACCAAGATAAGCAAACTGCCATCACGGGCTTTCTTCGTGTAAAGACACGGATCCATAGCACTCCTGCTGTAGCCCTGTGACTGCATAAAGGCATCAAACTTATGATACCATTCCCTAGGTGCCTGCTTCAAGCCATACAAGCTCTTCTTCAACTTGCACACTAGGTGCTCCTTGCCAGGTTCTGCAAAGCCCTTAGGCTGATCCATATAGATCTCATCATGCAAGTCCCCATGTAGAAAAGCCGTCTTGACATCCATCTGATATAGATCTAAGTCAAGCTGTGCAACCAAAGCCAAGACTAAGCGCAGGGTGGTCATCTTAACCACAGGAGAGAAGACCTCATCAAAGTCCACACCATGTTCCTACTTAAAACCCTTTGCTACCAATCTAGCCTTGTATGCCGGCTTGGGGTGTCCAGGGGTACTTTTCAGCTTGTACACCCACTTGCATGGCAAAGCCTTCTTGCCCTTAGGCAAGGCAACCAAATCCCAAGTCTCATTCTTATGCAGGGAGTCTATCTCAGACTGCATAGCCCTCTCCCAGGAGTGACTGTCACCCCTGCGCATAGCCTCATCATAAGTGAAAGGCTCTCTTGCATCTGTAACCAAAACATAATGCATAGAGGGCTGAAATCTGTCAGGTGGACGTCTATCTCTAGCAGACCGTCTCACCGCAGGCTCTGCTGCCTGTCTAACTACCTGTCCAACATCCTGGCCCTGTGGAGGAACTGCTGCAGGCTGTACTACTGACTGTGCTGGAGCTTTAGGCTCCTCCTGAAAGATCACTCTGCGGATCTCAACCACCTTCTCAGGCTGCCTGTGCATCTTGTCTTCATGGAAGACGACATCATGGCTGCGTACTATTTTCCGCGCCTGCGGATCCCATAGGCGATAGCCCATCTCTCCTGACTCACCATAGCCAAGGAATATGCATTTAATGCTCTTTGGATCCAATTTACTCCTCTTGTCCTTGGGCACATGGCAGAATGCCTCACATCCAAAGACACGGAGATGCGCATAAGAGGGTGGCTTACCAGCCCAAACTTCCTCTGCAACCTGGAAATCCAATCCACTGGAAGGCGATCGGTTTATGACATGCACTGACGTACTAACTGCCTCAGCCCAAAAACTCGGGGGTAGGCCTGCATGGCTAAGCATAGAGCGCACACGCTCCTGAATAGTCCTGTTCATGCGCTCAGCCAAACCATTCTGGGGTGGGGTGTAAGGGGCGGTCAACTGATGCTTAATACCCCTGTCATCACAAAACTGCTCAAAAGCATACAAGACATATTCTCCCCCATTATCTGTCCTAAGGCATTTCAGCCTATACCCAGTCTGGTTCTCAACAAGAGCAAGCCATCTCTGAAAAACTGCCAAGACATCGGACTTCTGCTTTATGGGATAAGCCCACACTTTCCTAGAAAAATCATCAATGAAGGTAACGAAGTACTTCGTGCCACCCATAGACATGCAAGGCATAGGCCCACAAACATCGGAATGCACCAATGCCAAGGGCTCACTCATGCGTGGCCTACCCGATTTCTTATGCGTAGACCTATTCTGCTTACCATAAAGACAATGATCACACGAGTCAAAACATGCATAATCCAAAGGCGGAAGATACTGCAAACCAGATAACATTTTCATTCCTTTCAAAGACATATGCCCCAAACGGGCATGCCAAAGTGATACATGTGGGATAGAGCCCACTGCCAAAACATGATCTACAGAAGACCCAGATACAACAAGAGGATAGAGGCTGCCAGCCTTGGCGCCTCTAGCAAGCACAAGTTTGCCTTTGGTAATCTTCCAGGTAGAATCCCCAAAACAGACATGAAATCCTGCATCATCCAACTGTCTTGCAGACATAAGACTACGCGTAAGCGCAGGTACATGACGTACATCCCTGAGCGAAAAGGAACTGCCAGTGGAAAACTGCAACTGAATATCTCCACAGCCCACAATATCAAGAGACCTGTCATCTCCAAGTTTGACTGATCCAGATACAGTACGGTAAGAGTGAAACCACTCACGGTAAGGCGTCACATGGAAGGACGCACCTGAATCCAATAACCAGCACTGTGCATACATACTAGGTGTCTCAGTCAAGTGTGAAGCATCAGAAGAACTAGCTGCAAGTATAAACTCATCACCACCATCGGACTCTTCAGTCTGCGTGACATTAATTTCCTCAATCTTGATGTTGGACTTCGCAGGTACTATGCTGCGATCAGAGGACTTCTCCTGCACTTTATCTTTCCCCTTATCCTTGCGCTTCTCATTGCGCAACTCATGACACTGTTGTCTAATATGGCCCTTTTTCCCACAATGATGACAAGTGACATTTGCATTGCGTCCACGCGACTTACTACGCGACTTGCCACCACGAGATTTAGACCGACCCTTCTGCGAGTCACGGCCTCGGCCATTACCACGGTCATACATGTCATTCCTGCCTCTAACTGTCAAAGCATGACTACCACGAGAGGCATCCAAGTTTTTGCGATTCACCTCTTCCTGAAGAAGAGCACTCTCAACATCTGCCAATTTTAGAGTAGCACTAGAGGCACAAAGAGCAGTGCGGAATACATCCCATGACTCATTCAGAGTTCCAAGCAAGAAAAGAGGAGTTACTTCCTCTCCAAAGGTGATATCCTGCGAAGTCAGGTTCTTCAGTATAGCATGGAACTGGCTCAAGTGAGCAGACATAGTCACATTATCCTTCATGCGCAGATCCATAAGCTGCTTCAACCAGTACATCTGACTCACCGGACTTTTCTTATCATAAAGATTCTTGATCTTATTCCATAGATCCCATGCACTCTGTGCTTCCTCAAATACATTATAATGTACCTGTTCAATGAGAGACAATACAATCGTGGACTTGCATAGCTCATCAAGTTCAAGCCAGTCGTCAATGTCCATAGTTTCAGGCTGCTCCCCACTCAACCGAAGTGGCTTAATCTGAGATTTCTGCACCAAAACCTGCCATATTTGACTCTTCCAGTAAGAGTAGTTGGTACCATCCAACTTTGTAATGTTAAAGATGGCACTATCATGCGAAGATGACGCCATTATGCAGGCTGGAAATGCCCAAACAGTCCAAAACTGCTTGCTGTTTTACTGCAGAAACTGCCCAAAAATGACCAAAAACGGGGTCCAAAGGGTGAGCAAAGTGTGCCAAAAGTTGCTGCCCACTTAGTACTAGGTGCGGTACACCAAATCAGGATATTTCAGCATGAAAAGTACACCTCAGTCCACCAATAACTGCTTGCTGTAATAAATTGCAGGTATGCAGTCTAGAGAGCAAACTGTCCCAAAATAGGATCCAATGTCAAGCAAACAATGCTAGATCCAAAGCCGGCATGAAACGGACATAAGCAAGGCCAATGACAGTGAAAAGAACATGAGCTCAACACCAAGCATGTCAAAATAACATCTGCCAGTGAAAGGCACACCCCCAGACACTCTAGGCAAAGTGTTCCTGTAACTGCCAAAACCTGACACAAATAGGTATCTGCTCAAAGAGAAAGATCCAAATATGAGACTCAGCTCATAAGCATCCTGTGAACCAAGAGTACATCAATGCATATCCATAAAGATCGGAGTATGATCCCAAAGTCTCAATGTGTATGTAGCTGCTCAAGACATAAACTGCTTCAAATACATGTAAGTGCTCCAATAGCATGCAACTCAAAGGTCAAGAAAGCATGTAAAATGCTCCCACTGGCACAAAAGGCGTACAAAGCGAGCTCAGAAGCTCAAACAACCCAAGAGAAAGCACCAGTGATAAGTGACCCTGTCAATGCATCAAGCGCATCCGAGAGAGCATGACATACATGAAGCACCGGTCGTATTAACCATGAAGCAATACATAAGCCCAAATAAGCTCTCGGTCAACTCAATGACATCCAAATAGCAACCAAGATCAGTGATCAAGTAAGCCGGGAATGTTCAAATACATCCAAATCCAAGCTCCAAATGTCGGTATGGCATACACGAACCAAATAGCATATGTCACGAACCAAAGCATGTAATGCAAAAGCCTAACTGTCAAGCAGAGACATGAGGCATAGGCGGTCCACGAGCATGCCGAGTCGGTCCAAATGCCAGTGAAGACGGAGCTAATGCGAAGCTCAAAAGCATCCCATAATCTCATACATATGCTCCAAGTCGTCCCCAAATGTCAGAGATATCATGCCAAAGCTCAAAGCATACATCCGGTATCGGTAGGTAAGTGCCAAAGCATGTAAAGTACCTTCAGCCCACTGTTATTCCAGCATGTATTTACTGTTCTAAACAGTAGATTTCAGCCCCAAATTCAAGCCAAAATCATGGTCAAACCAAATGCATACATCCCCAATACATCCGGGTAGGAAGTAGACTGCATACGGGCATCAAACAAGGTAACCGGAGTAGAGTATCATCATTAAATGCCAATGCCAAGTGTGGCTGCCCTGTTTCCAGCACTGTATAACAGTAAATAACAGTCCCAAATCAGCCAATATTTCAAGCCAAAATCATGGCATAATCATGTGCATACATTCCCAAGGCACTAGGCATCATGTAGACTGCATACGGGCATCAAATAGCACAACCGGAATGGAGTATAAGCAACAAATGCTAATGCCAATGGTGCTGCCCTGTTTTCAGCCTGTTATGACAGTTTATGACAGTCCCAAATCTGAAGAAATCAGCCCCGAAAGATCAAGACCAATATCCAAAGCTTGAATGACATCAAACATGAAGTCTATAGCCCTCTTGATCAAGGTAGAGAGCAAGAAGCAATGGCCAAGTGTGGAGCTGAAGTAGATGAGTGCTCACAGCCTGGAAAAAATGATGCAATCTGCCCTGTTGGTGCTGAACTTGCTGTTGCTCCACATGGGCTGAAAAGGGGGTAATGGGGGGCTCAATGATGGCCCAAGGTAGGCACATACCAAGCCATGAAGGCCCAATGCAAAGGGGAGGGAAGATATGAGCTATGGAGCTCAAGAAGAGTGGCTGCCCTTTGTTCCTGCCCTGTTTCAATCTGAGAATACACTCAAATGCCTGCAAATGCTGAAGCAATACCTCAAGGGCAAGGCCCTGATGAAGCTCAAGAAGGCCAGGATGGAGCTCGGGAAGCCGGGGAGAGTCGGGAGCTCAAGAGGTCGGCTATGGCTGCCGGGATGGAGACCCAATGCGTGAAGCGAGTCGATGCGAAGGTCGGGAAGCACCGAGTCGAGCTCGAGCAAGAGAATGCCAAGCTCTGATACCAGTTGAAAGGTGAGAAGGATCGAAGCTTGCACGCGAGATATGGCGGGAGAGCAAGAGCAAGAAAGAGAGAGACAAGAAATGGGAACTCCAACAGTCACAATGTGTGACCAGGCCTTCCTTTATTCAATCTGTCACTAAAAGAATAAAGAATAAAGTGACGTGACGGGCGCCCGCCACCTGCAGTGTGCAGTGGCGGGTACTGTCAGTGTAGTAATACACGGGGCGGCACGGCGGAGGCGCCTTTACCCCCAACATGTCGATGGCGTCAGGATCAAAGAAGAGGGGAGACAAGCCATGTTCTTGTGGTGTCGGGTCCTACTTCAATAATAATTTAAGAAGCCTAAGATAATTACATGTAGTTATGAAAGCTGGCGGAGATGTCGGCGAGGAAGCGAGCCATGGAGTCATCCAAGCTTTCCGAGTTGAAGATGAGGGCGTATTCAAAAGAGACAATATTAGAGTTGTAGATAATGGAAAAATTATATCACCCGTGGAGGGTGGCATCAAAATCCACCCCTACCCTAAGAGGGTACGCCATAAACATGGGGTTGTTCCTCTCGTAGGGCAGGGTGTTGCAAAAAGCCATCCAGGCAAGCATGCTGATGTTGCACATCTACCTCCTCCATAGGGGCTGGTAGCTATAACCTTGCACAGAATGTGGTACTTCAAACACTTTATTTTTCCAGAATTTGGCTTCTTCAGTTCCCCAAAGAGTGGGGTTCTTCTCTGTTTCTTCCAGCCACCTCTGTCCTAGTCGGCTACCAACCCCAATCACCTCTCCATCACCTTGAGTGGTAAGACCCTTCATAGGCTGTTGGGCACAAGAAAACTGAAAGTGAATGGCTCTTTTTCTCTTTCATGTCACTCCCAAACTACCAGTTCTGCGTGGAATCTTGCTGGAATGTCATCAGGGCATTTTCAAAAAACATTTTCAAAAAACATGAAATTTGACCAATTGATTTGTCTTTTGACCAAAAGCTAGAATATAAAAAATCTCCAAAATATCTTAAAATGAACTTTTAAATTTTCATTTTCCTTGTTCTCGATCAAAAAATCAATTACCTCGTATCTACTAATCATTTTGCATTGAAAACGAAGCATCACACTTTCGTAACTAACTCCTTTTTTAATATAAAATTTGGTTGAAAAAGACTTCTTGAATAAGGAGAGAGAAGAAATCTAAGTATATCTTTGTAGATAATATAAAAAAGGCAAAGCGAGATTGCAAAAGTGGAGAGAAAAGAGAATTATTTTACTATTCTTCTCTCCTCTTTTCCTTGTTTTAAGGAGGAGAAAGGGGGGACTAAAAGGCCCATTTGTGAGTTCATTTTTTTCCTAATGATCCATTCCCACAATAGAGCTGCCACCTACAGCCTTTGACGAATATGTCAAGGAGCTCCTCTTGCAACTAGAGAAGGCAAAGGAAGAGAAGAAGATGGCAATGGCTGGTTGCATCCTAATTAGATAAAACTCGTCAAGTAGCCACGCGCCAAAGGGAGATAAGTGAGCTAAAGGAGTAGCTGCAAGCCAAGGATAAAGCTAAAACCAATTGGCAGGCAAGGTTGGATGAAAAGACTCAAGCCCTAGTGAGCCTACGACGCCATAATGACGAGCTCGTAGGCTCTATGAAGACCTGCAAAGGGAGATAAAAAAGGTCCATAAAGCCATAGAAGATTTAGAGGTGGTAAGAGAGGAAAGGGCACGTAGGTAGCGAGAATAGATAGAGAAATTGAAGCAAGAGGCAACCTTGGAGTAGGAGGAGCAACGTAGGCTGACAAGAGAGATCGAAGATCAAGGGCAGTAGTTGATGATACTGGCTCAAAGGCATGGAGAAAGCCTTGAGGAAATGAAGAAGAGAGTAGAGGATTGGGTGAACCATAATGAAAGAAGAGTTAAAGCTTTGGCGCATCATCTAGCTCATGTGGAAAAGAACAAAGTGCTAGCTAAGAGTAGAGAAAATTCTGCCCAAGTGAGTTTCGAAGCCCAACAACACACCTTCTTTAACACACTATCAGATGTCACTCAAACAGAGAAAGGGGAGGCCGTTGACTCCATAAAGAAGAAGCTAGGGATTGCATGCAAAGCCCTGAGAGTCGGCTTGCAGATGCCAGTGCAACCCGTTGGTGTCAGCCTTGGCCTTGAGGAGCAATGAAACTATCTACTACAGGCAGGCTTCACCCCACAAGAAGTTGATGCACTAGGGTTCCCTGAGGGGGCACAACAAGCAGGCCAGTAAGGAGAAGAGACTAACACAAGCCTTGACATGGGACCTCATGAAGAACTTGTTCCATAGCCTCCTTCCCCACACCCAAAAGAACAGTAGCAGCAGCAGGTAGACACCTCTCCTAAAAGAAAAGCGGAGCTTAAGAGGAAGAGACAATGGATGGTGGAGCAAGCAAAGCAAAGATTGAATGCCAAGCTAGCAATGGTACCAATTGCACCCATCCTACCAAGCTAGGACAAGGGCCCAGTGAGCTTTAATGCCAAACTTGTGATCTGGGAGCAATAGGAGATCGCTAGAAGGCCCCTCGACTTTAATTTTTGATTCCCCACTAGCTTGTGCAAAGAGTACTGCCAGTTAAGATGGTGGAAGAGGTGAGTAATGTGGGAAGCTAGCTAGGAGACAAATGGACCTTGGAGAGAGAGCCGAATCCCATCCTATGGGGACTGAAGATGCATATTTTTGGTAGGATAAAGTTTTTGAAGTGCCCAGGGCTGTGAAGGGCTATGAGTGCCAACCCACATGGAGGAGGCACATTTTTTATGTAAAGATGGATGCCTGAATGGCTTTTTCTAACATCCTACCCCTTTGAGAGAAATAATCCAGCCTTCATGCCATATTCGAGAAGGGTAGGAGTGGATTTTAACCCAAGCATCCACGATTAGTACGACTTTTCATGAATCTACAACGCCAATGCTACTAAACCCGAAGAGGCCCTCATTTTTGCACTAGAGGACCTATATGATTTAATAGTCTGCTTCATATATGAATTCTCTTCCTGTCTCAATCCTGCCTTTATCACGACCTTTAATTATCTTAAACTACTTAGGATACTACTTAGACAAGATTCCAAGCCACAAGAGCATTGTCTTACATTCCTCTTTTTTTTATCTCAATGGAATAGATAGGTGTGTCATGGCAAGATTGATGATGCAAGCTGCTCTACTTCCTTCATTTTGCTTAGCCCTCTTGGAAGATATGAATGATAGCCACTTCACATGCTGCAATCATCACTTTTTTTCCACCACCATCTCCAAGTATGCCTGAACCTCAGAGGGTACATGCAGAACTGGAAACTCAGTAAATCTCATAAGCCCCCAACTCCACCCTCTCCCAACATAGATGATGAAGATTAGCTCTCGTCATGACTATGTAATTTCAAAAAAGAAAAAGAGAGGAAAAAGAAAAGAAAAGAAAGAAGAGAATAAAAATGAAAAGAGAAGGAAATCATAAGAAAAAGCAGTTAGCTCCACATTGGCCACAGTCACTGTAAGAACATCCGGTGGCCTTGGTCTGCTAGCTCCATCCTTAACCCCCCATCCAATTTTCATTCCCCACTTCACACTTAGGGCACCTCAGGAGCAAGACTTCCAAACTTGTCTCCCTAAGCCATGCATCGCACCTATAACGATGCACGAACTGGGTCCTCAAGTATGGGACAACACCCATGCTTGTGGTTCGACCCAACTTCCAGTTCCACTAGCACGAGCACAATGCACCACACTGTAAGGTAGAAACACCCCCGATAGTGCACCTTCTTTTCTCTTTCGGTAAATACAAATGCTACAACCCACCATCTTCAGAGGCCCCATCATCCACTCAATTCACCCTCATCCCCTACCACCTCAACCGATTGATCAGTTTCTTCCCAAGACCAATCCCCATGAAACCACATCCTCATTGACTTAGACAACCGCTATTGCACAATATGTCACCATGCACTCGAAACAAAGCATAGGAACACCAAGGAATTCCAAGTCAAAAAGTGAACGAAGAAAATTATTATGGTCATGCAAGAAAAGTGCAGGAGATGGCAACCTCCAAAAAAACGTGGGGGAGCTTCAAATATTTTGGTGAAGTCCTCTCAAGGATAAGGGAGGTCTTGTCAAGGATGAAGGATGCTCTCTCAAGGATGGAGGAAAGCACCAAATATTCTAGCAAGGCTCTCTCAAGGATGAGGGAGAATCTCCAAAGGCTCTCACAAGGAAAGTGCGAGGTGCAATGTAATTCATTTTATAAGAAGTGCGAGGTTTTCTTCTGTGCAAGTGGTAAAGTCTAAACTGATATAGGTGAAGGGAAAATTGAAGGGAATAGAGAAAAGCTTTGTTAAGCTTGCATCGTTGCAACCTCGAAGGGTGAGAGGGGGATCCGTCCAATACCATCATCAATTTCAAAGACAGGTCCACTCACCAGCCAATCTCCAAGGGGGATCTGTCCAACACCATCTTACATTTCAAAGACAGATTTGCCCACCTACCATTCTCCAAGAGAGATCCATCCCACACCATCTGCAATTTCAAAGGACCAATCCACCCACCGTCAGCATCAAGGAGGGACCAGCCCCAACACCATCTTCAATTTCAAGGGCCGATCCATCCAACACCATCCCCCGCGAGGGCTTGTATACAAACTCCAAAAAGCCATCTGGCTACACCCATCCCACTTTCCAACTACTACCCATCAATGCCATGGGACTAGCATTAGGCTAGGAGGGGGGTAATGTTAACCTCAACACAAGAAAAAGCAAAAAAAGTGGAAAAGCACAAGTTGAGAGCAAGAAGAGGCAGCCTAGAAGGAAATCAGGCACAATGGAAGAAGCAAGAAGGGAAACGATCGAAAGTGCAAGGGTGGCCTCAAAAGCTAAGGTAAAGGCAAAATTTTTAAATGCAAGGCATCCCTAAATTTTTTTGTAAAAGAGTACCAGGCTCCATCTTGTGCAAATTGTAAAGGTAGATGTGCAATAGGAAGGAAGCTAGGAAGAGGCCATGTAAAAAAGGATAAGGGGATGATCGCCCAAAAGGGATTTAGGGTTTTGTATATAAACTCAAAAAGTGAATGAGGATCTCATTCTTTGTTGTATGGCAAAGTGGACTCATATTCTTCTCTTCTTCTCCTCTATTCTTGCTTGGTTGTGTGTGCTTGGGAGAGGGAGTGTGAGAGTGTGAGGGAGTGAGTGTGAGAGGGTGAGGGATCTTGGAAGTGAAGCTCTCCATCATCTCCTCTCTTCTTCTTTTCTCTTCTCTTCTTTTGACTCATGCGCAGCTATGGAGGATGGATCTTGAAAGTGGAGCTACAGGTGTGGTTGAGGGAGGAGGCAACTCGTTTGGGCATCAAGGTAAGCTCACTACACCCCAGTAGGATTGAAGGTGCATCGGCTAGGTGACAGATAGCCATAGGTATTAACGCTTGAACCATAAGTGGTTTGTGGGTCTTGGCGGTTGAGCATGAGCTTGCCTCTACAATCAGTAGCACTGGTGAAACAAATGGAGACTAACTAGGCTGAGTGAAACCCATATCCAAAAGCTCTTTCACCTGCCTTTACACATCTGAAAAACATATTTATACTCTTCCAATAGCTTACAAAGACAAGGATCTATTTCTTTGGAAGAGCTAGAAGATTGTTCTTTATCCACTTTTGACAACATGGACTGACATTGGACCTCAAGAAACTCGTCCAACTTAGAACCAAGGTTCATGGTAAGGTAGAGAATATTGTCCTTTAGACCCTCGATATCAATAGAGAATGTTATCCTTTAGACCCTTGATATCAGTAGAGAATATTATCCTTTAGACCCTTGATATCAGTAGAGAATGTTGTCCTTTTGTTGATAACTTGGAGTTGAATGAAGCATGATTAGCGTTTATCCCATCAGCTTGGTTCACATATTGTGCCATTTGAACATTAATCTCTTGCAATCTTTGTCCATTAGTACCACTCAATTTAGCCTCTTCAAGATCTTGATTGAGTGCTTCATGCATAGGGTCGATCTTGATTACAAGTCCTTGTCTCTTCTTGTATGGTCTCCAAAATAGATTTTTTCTTCTTGTTTTTGGCCATACTGAATAATCCATGTTGTCCCTATTTCAAGATAGTGAAATTTAATAGATCCCATCATGGATCATTAATGTCGACCAAAAGCGAGTTGTTTGAACTTGTTCTTACATACTAGTAGTGAAATAGAAAAAAAGCCCCATGAATAGAACCATAATGAACCAATATTTAGAAAAAATTCATGATACCGCTGTAATGGAGTTCAAGAGAGAAAATTTTCATCCAATCTTGATGCTATGATCAAATATTTGCTATATCTTGAAAGCATAATGAAGAGGATGATCCCTCGAGTGATTAGACTCCAAAAGCCCCTAGAAATAAGAGTAAGTCAAAATTTAAACCAAAACTCATGCTACCCTGTTTATAGCAACCATGGGGAAAGAAGAATCAAGCTTTAATGGTGTAGAAGTAGAGCAGGGATTTGATAAAGGCTTAGAGATGCCTTAATGCTAGAGGAAGCAAGCTTGAGATGGCTTTAATTCAAGAGTGTCCATTTGTTGTCCAAGAAATTCTAGATATGGAGAAGAAGAACCTTTGTTATTGGAGTTGGGAGGAGTAGGTGATGAAGGCATCAAATATTGATATGCTAGAAGAAGTTGAGGTGAAGTCACCTCTAATGCTTGAAGTGAATCACAAGAATTGTTCTAACATCATCCTTCAATGCTTGAAGCAATGTATTGAGCATCATAAGCAAGTTAGTTGCTGCCATTTGAGTTAGGATCAACCCCATTTTTTTCAGTGCAAATTGTGTTGGTTTACTATAGAAACTCCATGTGGCATGGCTACTCAAAGCTGGCAAGTCTAGTGCTTCCCTAAGATCTTGGGAAGAGAAGAATCGAAGTATGAGGTCTATAGAGAGAGATCGAGTGAAAAAATGAAGATTGGGTCCAAAGAGACTCCATGGAAGCTTCAACCTTGAGAAGAAGGTAAAGTGAAAACCTTGACTTTCAAAAGAAAAGGATGCTTAGTTGTCTCTAACTCTTTTGATACAAAGACCTCTGAAAATGGCTTTAGTTTGATGATGACCTACTAGAATAGCAAGAATAACACCATTTCTTCAAGAGTCTTGTCAGTGACCACCAAAATAAACACAGTTTGCTATAGTAGACCGTGCTGCCTAGTCACCAGGGTAAAAATTAAGGGACTCCCAAGATTTTTAGTTTGTAGGTAGATGGGGGAATTTTTGGCTAATCAATGGTGAAGAGTTTAGAAAATTGGGTGGATATCATGATGAACCCCTATTTTAAAGCTATTTTTGGGTAAATTTTAGGCCAAAATATGCATATTTTTGTATATATAGGCTATTTTTTGAGCTTTGAAGCCTAATAACTTAGCCCCATGACCAAGAAAACCTCAAAAAAATAGCATTTGGGCTACAATTTACCCCTAATGTGTACCATGCTTATCATGGTTACAGAAATTAACTAGGCATGTGACTAAAATCAAACCGTAGCCTTATATCCTAGCCTTTGCAAATAAATCTATGGTTGATAATGACCACAAACATGATCTAACCTAATGTTGTGATACGAAAAAAGAAGAAGGCTTGCACTAAAACAAACTAACATTTGATGTTTAAGAAATAAGAAATGGAATAGAAAAGAATAATATTCCATTGCTATAGCTCCATGAATCCATGGTTGTTGCAAGGTACAAAGAAGAATGACAACTAATGATAGTGCTACAGCTAATACTAACTCAATTATTGGAATTTATCAAATGATCAAAAAGTATTTACAATGCCAGCAAGGCTCCTTTTATACTCGTCAAATGATGTTCTAAATCTCTCTCTCTCTCCCCATGCACAATTGTCTTCCTTCTAATTTAATACTGACCTTGAAAAAAGTATTTGGCAAGCATTTTTCTTTCATTGCAACTTACTTTGCAAGGTATTAAGTTTGAGAAGAATGTCAAGCCTCTTTTCTTGCTTGTCATATTGCTTGAGTCTTGCAATACATTCTATACTACTATGAGACTAGATCCTCCTGAAGGTGGCTTTCAACTCAAGGACGTAAATGGCACTTTGCTTACAAAAGAGGTAAAGAGGAAGAATGTCGATGTAGCCCATACTTCTCATGCACTTACAGTGAGAGGAAGATATGGTGGTAATGGGAATAATAATCATGGGAGAGACTCATAGCCCAACAAGTGAAAGTCTAAGTCTCATGGTTAATCACATAATAAGTACCATGGTCCTTTCTTACTTATTATTATTGTAGGCCGCAAGGTCACATAAGGCCAGAGTGCCATAAGATGCAAAATGATAGGTGCAAAGGCAAAGTTAAAGCATAGGATAATGCCAAATCTTTTGATAATCCTTTAATTTCTCCTAAGTCCAATGTTAAGATAGAAGAGATAAATACCTTTGAGTGTAGCTCAAATAATTACATACTTGTTACTTCATCACTTGATGCTACTTTGTTGATCAATGCTTTGCCTTCTTAGTCTTAGTGTTGGCTTCTTGATTCGAGGGCTTCATTTTATGTTACCTTGCATCATCACTAGTTTTATATCTACCATATTGTTACAAGTATAGTTAGACTGGGAGATGACACTACATTGGATATTATCTCGATATTATTGATATATGTGATACGAGATTGTAGTTTGGTACTAGTGATCCATTTGTACTTCATGATGTTGGTCATATCCCAGCTTTGACTAGAAGCCTTATCTCTGCTGGATAGTTGGATGATGACAACTATCATGTCTCTTCTAATGACTTTGCATAAAATATTGCTCATGTAGTCTTGTTCTTGCTAGAGGTGCTAAGGTTGGCAACATATATCCCTTGCTTCTATTTGGATTTGTCAATCATGTTTTGGCCATGACTAATCTTCATAATATATCTCTTTGGTGTTGCCATCTTGGGCATACCTCCCTTAAAGGAATTAAAATATTCACTCATTTGACATATTTGCAACCTCTCAACTACTCATGTTTTGTCTCTTGTGATCATTATTTATAGGCAGCTAGACTCGTAACTCCTATAAAAAGTATTGTTGTATGCTGTGTGAGGTGTTGGCTCTTATGCATTTGGATTTTTGTGGTCCCATGCCATGTCAATCATTAGATGGTGATAAGCACTTTGTGATATTTATTAATGATTATTCCCATAAAGTTTGGGCCAATCTTATTAAGCAAAAGTCAAAGGTGTTAGCTAAATTTCAATGCATTCCTATGATGATTGAGAACTAGTTTGGGTATAGGTTGAAATATCTAAGGTTTGAAAATGGGAGTTAGTATGTCTCTAAAAGAGATTTGAGTAGTTTTATGATGAGAGGGATATTAAGCATCAATTGATCGCCCTATACACCCTACCCCAAAATGGTATTGTAGAGTGTAAAAATAGGGCTATTTAGGAAAGAGTCCACAATATGCTTAGTTAGAGAATCTTACCATGGTTTTTTTTGGGTTGAGAAAATTACTACTAAAGTTCATTGGATTAATAGATACCCATGTACTAGTCTTTGTGATAGAGTTCCAAAGAAGGTATGGTCTAGTAAACCTATCTCATATGCACACTTGTGGATCTTTGGATGTGAGGCTTTTTATCATATTTCCAAATAAAAACACAATAAACTAGATCCAAAGTATATCAAATGCATATTTCCTGGATATGGTATTGTAGGTGAGATAGGCTATTGTCTCTGGGATTTGTAGGCTCAAAAGGTTATTCCTATAGTGATGATGTCATATTCCATGAGGAAAAGATGCATATGAGACTAGAGTAGGTAGTTGACACACACAACATGATCTTTTAGGAGGAGCCTCCTATTACATTACAACTAGCTCCTATTAGACAACTTGATGCAATTAATGATGATGTAGTGGCATAGGATTCACATGTTATGTAGGATCATGATGTTGGATAGAGAGGATAGGCCATGTAGGCCCCACAACCAATCTTGAGATGCTCCATTAGAGCTTCACATCCTCTTGATTGTTTTGAGCCCTCTATGTATTTTGTCATGGTAATAAATTTTGGTGAGTCCCTTACTTATGAGGAGGCTAAGCATAGAGTTGATAGTGAGTCTTGGGAGAGGGCTATATAATCTAAGTATGGTTCATTGCAAAAAAATTGCACATGACATTTGATTCGTTTATCCAATGAGAAACATGCATTATTATGTAAGTGCGTGTACAAGTTCAAATGAGATATTCTCTCCTATTATAGTGAAGATAAATACCCTACACTTAGTATTGGACTTAGCTCTATAGATGGATATGGACTTGTACCAAATGGATGTGAAAATAACTTTTTTTCATGGGGACTTGCATGAAAACATTTATATGCATTATCCTAAGGGATTTGAGGAAAAGGCTAGGAAACACTTGGTACCTAGTGTGCAAGTTGAGGAAGAGTCTTTATGGACTTAAGTAGGCATACATGGAATTTTATAATAAGTTTAATGCCTTTATGCATTCATAGGGTTACTTTGTAGTGATATGGATCTGCGTCTTTATACGAAGAAGGCCTATGATAGTATCCTTATAATCTTGGTGTTATATATTGATGACATGTTGATTATTGGGAGTACTTATGATAAGCCACATGCTTTGAATACTCATCTCAAGAAGAGCTTTGAGATAAATGACATGGAATATGCCTGCCACATACTTGGTATGCACATTACATGCAATTGCTCTAAGGGACTCCTCTACTTATTACAAATGGGTTATATTCATAAACTCCTTGAGCGGTTCCATATGCAAGGTGGTTAGCCTATTGGTTGCCCATTACCTTCTCAAATAAAGGTGAATCAGTAGATTATTCCAAATCGAATTATGTGAGGGATGAGATGGCCAAGATCTCATATGCATCCATGGTGGATAGCTTGTTGTATCCCATGATAGGCACTAGACTTGACATAGCATTTGCAGTGGGAGTTGTGGCTCATTATATAGTGACACTTGGTAGGCAAAATTAGGATGCCATGAAGGGCATCATGAGATAGTTTAAGGATACTACAAATATGTGCATTTATCGTGATGGCCAAGATATTAGAGTTTTGGGCTACACAAACTTTGATTATGTAGGATATGCATATAGTTGGAAGTCTACCTTTGGCTATGTCTTCACTTTTGCTAGAGGTATTGTTTCTTGGATGTTCGGGGTATAGAAATGAACGATCTTGTCTGCTACTAAGGATGAGTACATTGTAGTCATTGAGGCTTGTAAGGAGGCCCTATGGTTTGATCGTATGGTGGTAGACTATGGTATGATTATGACTTCTACATTGCATTTGAGCTCTATAAGTACCATCCAATTAGTATGTAATTTGGTCTTTCATGGAAACACCAAGCACATTGAGGTTTTCTATCACTTCATCACTGAGGTGATTCAGGACCCGTATATAGATCTTGTCAAGATCTCAATTGATGAGAATCCTATAGATCTACTCATTAAAAGCTCTAGGTAGAACACTATGCCTTCCTTAGGAAGATGATGGATGTAGGATGAGATAATGTCTATTCCTCATCATGTTATATGTATATGTACACATTGTACTTTGTCAATCATTTCTTATTTTCTCCACACTCAAGCACATTTTTCTTTAAGAGTTGTTGGGGGCTAAAGGCCACCTTTGCCTAGCCACCTACATTTACTTGTATTTATTGCCCACATACTTGTACATTATAGGTAGTAGTCACTCATCTCACTATCTATAACATCTTATTAAGGTTTTTTTTTTACATTTAAAAATAATAAAGGTCATCACTTCATTCTTTTCACTTCCATCATCATCACGGCATGGCATCATCAATACATTCACCATTGTCGATGTTAGCTCTCTAACTACTACAGCACTGTGAGATCTCTAACATCTCACATAGATTCTCCAAAAGATGCTCCAATCTATCTCATAGACTAATGCAAAGTTTGGACTTGTTACCTCAAAGTAGGGAATACCATATTAGAGAATTTGGGAATCTCCTAAATTCCACTTTCAAATAAGGAGTAAAGATTTGACCAAGTGGCTAAATCTTAACCCCATATTTGAGAGTGGGACTTAGGGGAATTGCTTATATAGTATTTAGGGAAAATTTCACCTTCAAGTAAGGGGACAAGATTTGACCATGTGTACAAATATTAATTCTATTAGGAATTCCCAAACTTTATGAAAATTCCCAAATTCTTGAATATGTGGCTGGGGGATAATAGCATGGTAGATACATGCTATAAAACCTTTAAAATTACACTATTCTAAAGACTATTTTAGCCAATACAAAAGGATTTTTATGACAATCTTAAACCAATTTTTTGGACTATAGAAAAAAAAGTATAATTACCTCAATCAAGAAGGGTAAGTCTTCCTTGTCTCAAAAATGCATCATGTACCTATTGTTAAAAATACATTCTGAAAATAGCACCTTGCCAGTTGCCAAAAGCTTCAAAAGCACCCCCTTACTTATCTAAACTTTCTATAAGGTCTAAACCTAATCCCTTTCAACCCCTTTACACTTTGTGATTTCTAATTGCTTTCTTGTTCTTGTTTGTACATAGATATTGAGAAATCCATTATCTTGAAAAATGAGTATGTTGGATTATGTTGACTTTGTAATGATTATGCTAGTTGGATTAGATATATAAAGGTCATTTACATGCATTTGATCTCAGGAAACTATTTTACGCTTAAATAATAGTTAATTTTAAAAAATACCAAAAAAATCATATGCATTTGGGAGTGCCAAAACAATAGTTTTGCATCAGTTTTATAGTGGTTTAATGTCGACATCCCATTTCTTGGCTCTGCGAGGCTCTCAAATTGTAGTTAGTTGGTCTCTCTTAAGCCTATAATTATACATATCTTGTTATGTTTGGTGTGCTAGACATATTGTTCTCATTATAATTCCTTCATTGGCATCATAGAATGCATTGTTTAATATTGAAAAGCTTGATTAAATATGCTTCTCATACTCAAAAAGAGAAAATCTATAATGTAATGGTTCAGAAGAAGCAAGTAAGGAAATTTAAATGCAAGGGTGTTAAAGCATAAAGGCATGGATGCTGATGCATGGAAGAGATGGATGAGTTAACATATCCTACCATACGTCATATTGAGACTCACAAAGTCCGTGTATTTTAATGTAAAAGCTAAAAAGGTGGTGCATTTGGTACATGGAAAGAGCTTAGTGATCTATATGAGAAAGAAAGTGCAACTTCATGTGTTTATTAATTGAAATAGCTCATTGATTTCAACATGGAGGGAGATTTTATGTCCAACTATCTTATTGAGTTCAATACTACTTTTATCCAGTTGGCATATCAAAATATCACCTTCTATGATTCAGTTAAGGATATATTCTTGTTAATCACCTTGCCTCAGAGTTAGACCACTTTCTGAATAAGAATTAGTAACTTTGCACATACAAGTGGTCTTACAAGTGCTAATGTTGATAGCAATTTGCTCATTGAATAGAAAGCTATTGAGATCCAGAAGGTAGAGCTTTAATAGGCTGCTAAAAATCTATAGATGATGTTGAGTTTTAATTTGTGTAGACATGGATGGGTTGTACTCTTGAATAGTTAGCCCAATGTATTGTAAGCATACATAGCAAATTGAAGTTTACTAGATTGAAACAATGGGCCAATTAAGGAGTCTTGGATTAGTTTGGAGTGATATTTCATATATCATGTACTTTTTGCATTGTATGTAAAATTGATCTATTTGTATATTTATTATTAGTTAGTGATAGCAAGTAGTATATGATTCTAGGTTGATATCACTAAAGGAATTCGGTAGAGGTTGTGTTTTTTGTGCAAGGTATCTATCAGACTAGTTATCTTGTATCTTGTATATACATATGCAAGTGTGGGAATGAAAAGCTTTAGATTTCTTGACTTGTTCTTCACCATTTCTCAATGGTTTAATAGTAGGTGCTATAGCAAATTTCATGATTTTAATATGCACTTGATCTACTTTCATCAGGTTTTCTAATATGAACTAATTGACTTATAATTTTTTGATTGAAGGTTTGTAAAGAGATCCTTCCTATGACTCTAATCAAATTAGAGACTATGTTGATTTTATTGTTCCCACATGTGAGTTTGTCCATAATCCATTGCTTAAGTTTTATTCCATCCACAAACACACCTAGATTAATAATGAATGCACCTACCTTCACACCTTATAAAAATGAGGTTCTATCTTTCTGCATCTTAGAATCAATTAAAGCTCCAAACACATCAAATTGAGGACCTGACACTTTTGCATCTAAAGTGCTCCATTCCCTAAAAATTGTGGCACAATTAGTGCCAAAGTTGGTGAAATATCTAACTCATGTTCGTCTATAAAAGCATATCCTTTTTCAAACTAGCTATTAGATCCCTCACCATGCATAATCTCTCTTTAGACATGTGCTCTTCAATGATACTTCATTCTAGTTTGCCTTGGTACCTGTAATTCTAATTATTATCATACCCCTTGTCAAGAAGGAACCCATTTTGCTGCATTTGACTTCCACACACTCCATTCCAAAATTCTTTACCCAATTCATCAGCAGGATTGGCAACTTCCTTAGGATGCAATGCCAATCCATGCTAGAGATGCTTTTGTTGCTCTTGTTACCTTTTGTTTCTAGCTAAATTGGAACTAGCTCTAGAGCATCATGTGGCATGACATGTGCCTCTTGATTGAAATGTTCCATAGCCCTTGTTGTAGGAAAATTCTTCAATTCAATGAGAATGAGACAATACTAGCGTATGGAGAGGTTATAAGTGAATCTTTCTAAACCTTTTCCCTCATATACAATGCTCATACAATGAAAAATGTGCTATACTTAAATATTGCATAGCCTCCATATGCAATGCTAGTTTCTTTTCTTAGAGCTTAGTAGTCATAGACATGGCTTCACTAGTAGTTGTTAATATAGCTATAGTTCTCTCCTTTTCTAACTTCAGGTAAATTTCATGTGGAACATCATTTTAAAGGAAAGGTTATGTTTGTGCTTGCTTTTCTCCCCACCCATATCTTTTTCTAAGCTTTTAGACACAACTATTGTCATGTCTTTTATATCCATGACCTTCAGATAGCCATTCCCTTTGGATTCAAATTTAGAAGTTTCTACTTCCTCATATCTAGTTTTGAGTCACCACTATCATTACTTGAGACCCTATAGTTCATTGACTCCACCAAAAAGACCTTCTTACTTTTGCTATGCTTTGACAAAGTTGACATTACAGAGGGGGACTCACAAGAAGTTGAGAGAGCAGTCCAACCTTTTCTTTGTAGATCCCCAAAATAATTATTTGCATAAGCAAAATGAGCTGCAAACACGTTTTCTAAATTTGTAGCAAGAAGTTAAAGAGAACCTTATTAGCATACATTGCAACATTTACTTTTGTGCAAAAGGTTTTGGCTTAAGCTCATGGATCATTTTGATTTATTAAAGGAGAGGCATAGAAGAAGAGTGAGGATTTAGACAAGACGGATCAAGAGGAAGATGCTCACTCTCCCTCACTCTCTCATGACACAAATGCATAATCCCCAAAAAAGGACTTTCCATTTTTCATGACATCTTGGATGGAATGGGTAAACTAGTGCAAAAAAAAAAGGGGAACCTCATATCCAACTTGTTGCCTAGGCAGGCACATTTTCACCTTCCATGTTGTAAGGGGCCTAAGTCCATTTGCAAGGATGGTTTATAGAGAGATAATGCCTAGACCTAATTGATTATAAGGTAGGTGGACCTTTATACCAAGGCACATAGTTTGAATAGAAACATGGATGCCAATGGGCGGGTGAGTCACAGGAAGATAACATGCACTACAAGGGAATGGGCAAATAGCAACGGTCATTTGCAGTGGAAAATAGCATCATTGCTATTTGTGTCGCTAATAGTGCCACATTTGTGACACTAATATCAATGCCATTCTGTCGAAAACCTGAGCATGACATTGCCGCAAAAATTTTCAAGAAAGAGCAAGAGAGATTGTGGCTTTGAGAGGGAGAGGGAGAGGAAGAGGGAAAGAGAGAGAATGATAGCTTCTCACCGCCACCACCGCCAATGCGAAGAAGAGGGAGAATTGCACGAGGGAGAAAGAAGGGTTGTCACAAAGAGGAGACAAAGAATCCATCCTCGGGCCTTTGCGGTAGGTACATTGCCTCTTCTTACTTTGTTCTTGTGTTTTCTTCTTTTCTTTTGTTTGTTTTTTTTTATAATGAGATGCATTGAGAGAGAAAGAGAGGAAAGGAGAGAGGGAGAAGGAAGAAAAATGAAGAGAGAATGAGAGAGAGGAAAAATAGAAAAGATAACAAAGAGAGAGAGAAAGGGAGAGAGAGAGGAGAATGAGTGAGAGAAACAATGAGAGGGTGGAGAGAAACAAAGAGGGAGGCAACAAAGAAAGAGAAAGAGAGAAAGAAGAGAGGGGGAGAAAAAAAGAAACAGAGAGTAAAGGGAGAGGTGGATAAAAGGGTGAGGTAAAGAGAGGAAGGAGAGTGAAAAAAAAAGGGAGAGCTAGAAAGAGAAGGGGAGAAAAAGGGACGGAAAGAGGGAGAAAAAGAGAGATAGAGAAAAGAATAAATAGAGAGCGAGAGAGAAGGAGAGAGAAAAATGGAAACAATAAGAGAAGTAGAGAGAATGGAATGATAGAAAAATAAAAGGAGAGTGAGAAGAGAGGCAAGAAGAGGGGTAGGGAGAGAGGGTCTTTCAATGTCTTGTTTTATGAGTTTTTTAATTGTTTATCTTTGATTTTGATTGTAACGAGATGCGTCGAATGTAAGTGGAGAGGAAAAGAGATAAAGACATAGAGAAAAGAAGGGAGGGAAAGGAAAAGAGAGAAGAAGTGAGAGTGGGGAGGGAAGATGGAGGAGAGAAAGAAACGTTGAGAGGGGGGAGAGAGAAGAAAGGAAAAGAGAGAAGAAGTGAGAGTGGGGAGGGAAGATAGAGGAGAGAAAGAAACATTGAGAGAGAGGGGGGGGAGAGAAACAAAGAAGGATGAAGGGAGAAAAATAGAGAGAGAGAGAGAGAGAGAGAGAATTTGAAAGGTGGAAAGAGAAATAAATAAGGAAGGGAGGCAAATAAAAAAAGGGAAAAGAGTGAGAGAAAGCAAGACGGGGAGAGAAATAAAAAGGGGTATAGATAAAGACAGAGAAACATGGAGAGAAAAGGAACGGATAAAGAGAGATGGAGGGAGGCAAACAAATAAAGGGAAAGGGAGAGAAAGAGGAGTAGAGATTAAAATGAAGGAAGATCATAAATGAGGGAACAAAAACTTGTTGTTTATCCTAATGTAGACCAAATGAAGAATGATAATGGCCTTGATATCCAAGATTGCGAGATGTATCTTAATCAACATGTCCTGTGTCCTTGCTCTCAATGTAAGCTAGCAATCAGAGATCATTGAATACGTATGACGCTTTGGTGAGTTCCAATCGAAGATCATTGATTAAGAGATCTCATACTTTGAGCAAACAGTAAAAAAAAGTGTGTATCCATCATACCTTACATTTGCAAAGTAATTGAATATCATATATAAAAACATTAGACGTACTCATAAAATTTATACAAGGAGGTGACACCTCATCCCAAGGAGGAATGCACCTATTGTGGCCAGTTTAGAAGAGATTGTGGGCATGCAATGGATGGAGTGCCTGAGCCAATACACCGATTGGAAGGTACGACTCAGTCAACACCCTCGATACCAGAGGAGATAGTCAGCCTTTTGGACCTTCCTCCAATCTTGGAGCCTGAGATGGAGGCAATGATTGATGCATCGATGCCCATGGATGTCGAATTATCTGATCCACTGAGAGAGGAAGTGTCAATACCATTATATAAAGGATGTCGAGTATCTCACCTGAAGACACTGCTTGCGCTCTGAAGTGTGCAAGCAAAGTAAGCGATATGAGTGTGACCGAGTTGTTCAGGTACATTCTATGTATGCTCCATTGATCTTTTTGACTCCATTATAAAAAACACTCATGCTTTTTCAAGGCGTCTTTTGATTTTTTTAAAGGTTGTTAAAGTATCATATATTACTACTTGGAAACATGATGCTTGAGTCTCGTAATGATGCATGGCTTGTGTTATGAAAGCTTGGCATGGACTACAATAGCATCCATGTATGTGCCAACAATTGCACGCTATTTCAAGGAGACTACAGGACTATGGGGATGCGTATATGTTACATGTTTTGTACGTCAAGCATGGCGAGCTTGGCCCAGATGGAGGGAGTGGTTCTCAAGGGTGCTACAGATATGTGGATGTTGTGTGAGCCCGCAGTCTGATTCCAAATAGGGGTGCTACTCCTCACTCTATCAAAATAACCAGGATACCAAGGATAGCATACAATAGGATGGCTAGCCCCATGCTACTTATGCTACACAGCTCAAGGTTTGATCTTGGGCTCTTGTAAATCCACCAACCCAAGCCTTTCTACTGATATAACCTCGATATGGACTATCCTTCCTTGGGTACCATTGGCTAGGTGAATGACATCATTGAGCTCGCATATCCCACATTTATTGTCATCCAAATGAACTGGTCATTCAAGCAGCTTAGAGGCTCCTTCGGCAAAAAGAATCACATCTTGGTGCTCACTCGAACCTTCCCTATTTGGGTTTTGGCATAAGTTAGTGTTGCAACTCAAACTAGGCTCTAGGATTTGTCACACATGTGGAGACATCTACTCTAGTGACTCTGGGTTTTGCTCAACCATCCATAGAGGTGGCACCCCTATGGGTGCTACTCCAAGAGATACTACCCTCATGGGTATGCCAAATATGCAGGGGTCTCTTGGTTATACCCAGGAGCATAGTTGTAGGTGGGAGACGACACACCTTAGATGTGTCCCAAAGGGGTATGGATATCTCGTAGATGATAAGACATATGTGCTTGATCATGAATGATGAGGGGGGGAGGGTGATGTCTTGCATGAGAGAGTTGTGCCAACAAGTTTTTAGGCACAACATCTTGGACCATTGGAAGAATATACTTGAGGGGAGCAAGGACTACATAGTGGCATCCTTGCGCGAGGAATTTTCGATACCTACTGCAACAGAGAGGTTTTCCACTGGGTGGATACTGGAGTGTATGCGACGATAGGGGCAATTTTTTAAATGAACATTTGTGTCACTTTGAACATCAATATGAGGCTTGTATCTTGTAGTGATGATTGACAATGGATGTCAATCATGTCTGACATGATGTGGGTAGATGAGGTCTAGCATAGAGTTGTATACAATAAGAGTTGACCTCTTGCATAGCTATAGTAGTGTAGACCACTCAACCAATCACATGTATTTGTTAAGCCTTATGTCCATTTGCCTCTTTCACACATAACCATTGCTTTTGTCTAGTGTTCATGAGAAACTTAATTGGTAATATAAACAAAAGCCTTGAATTAGAAATTCCAAAGGAAATTTTACATCAGGTTCCAACTAATTGCCATTTTCATAACTATCCTTATCAATATAACTTTGTAAACCTCAAAGTTTTAAATCTTATTACACGTGCATCTAATAAAAACTTTTGATTTGTATTTTTCTTGGTTGATCTTGATATTTTATTGTGATATTTAGTTTTTATTAAATAGAAAAAGATAGAATCACAACTCTAAATTCTTAGTTCCCTTGTTTGAGTAAAATATAAAAAGCCAATGTGAAGGCAAGACTTGTTAGTGGCTATGATATGGAGAGGTGTCCAAGATTAGAGCAGGAGAACATCTATGTGCCCTATAGAACATCTATGGTGAGTCAAAGGTAGTGCATGAGGTGGAAAAAGGGACACGTCAAAGCATAAGCTCCTCATGAGGCAACAATAGGCTCTAGATCTCAAGCTCCATGGCAGCACATGCCTTGGTGCAATGGACATAGTCAAGGCCATCTCCAAATGCACACAGGCTCCAGTGGTGTGCCTGAGCAAGGGCAAGACAAAGAGGATACTCACAAAAAACATGCACCATGCCATCTTCTCTAGGATACGAAGGCAACCAACAATGACACCACTCAGGCTTTGTGCTTGGTGCAGTCGATTGTGAACTACCATGAGATGATGGGACATGCGAAGGAGAGCCTATTAGACTACAAGAACATGTTGCACATGACAGAGAAGGACAGTAGGTAGTAGTTGCTATTAAATCAATCGCTCCTGTAGTAGGCATAAGAGATGATGGGGCCAGCGAAGGAGAGCATGTTGGACAAGATCATGTCGCATGTGGCACAGAATGATGGTAGGTTGAATCAACTGCTTGTGCAATAGTTGATATTGAATCAACCACTCATGCTCGATTATGCTGTGATACTAGTGAAGAAGTTGATGATGATAGAAAATGCCGAGATAGTGGCGAAGAAGTAGATGATGGAGACATATCTTTTCATCCAGGCAACCATCATCATAGAGTAGTGGCAGCCGCTATCGACTCTGTTGTCCCCACTCCTGGCCCTAGTAGCTATGTGTGGCATAGCATCTACCTCTTCTAATTTCTTTGTCTCCACGACAATCACTACCGCAGCAAGGTTAACTAGCATCGTAGCATTGGAAAATCACGTGTTGCAAAGAGAACAACGTCACAAGAAGAAGAAGAAGAAGAAGAAGAAGAAGAAGAAGAAGAAGAAGAAGAAGAAGAAGAAGAAGAAGATGCCACATGGGAAGCAACAAAAGGCCAAACTAGTGAGAAAGAGGAGTAAGAGAAAGCTAGAGGCAACCAAGTGCATCATTATGTGGAGATAGGTTGTTAGTTTGAGTCGGTGTTCCATGCAACCTCCATGAAAAGCTTTAGTACACCTCACAAGAAACTCCATTAGATTTCCACATAACTAGAAAAAGTCTAATATAGGAAAAATCAAACTTTACTAGATTGCCAATCTAGAAAGATGGTTTTCAATATAGAAAGATTTTTTTAGTTAACTTACTATATAGAAAGCTTTTTTTGGTTAGCTTACTATATAGGAAGTTTATTATCATAACTATCTATATAGTAACTTTATAAAAAAGGTTACTATATAGTAACTTCATCGAAAAAGTTACCATATAAGAAATTATAACATATAATATCTATGTAGTAACTTTATCATACAACTTAGCATATAGAAGGCATATAATGATATAATAAAATCTTATAGAATGGCATTTTTGTATCTCGGTATAAATAATAATAGAAGAATACTTGATTTAAAAAGTGATTTTAATAAAGTAAAAGTGAATAATAGAATTTTTGCCAATGTCCACAATACAAAAGTAGTATACTTTAATGAGAAATCCAAATTGTCCCTATTCTACTACATTAACATCATCTAGGCTTAAACTTTCAATTATTGTATCTTTGATTATAACTCATTTTTGCACCACAAGCCACTGTACTATAGCCTTTCTCATAGCATCCATGTTATGCTCTGTACGATTTGTAGTGAAAGTGGGATCTCTCTTAATGATGTTACGAGTGGATTTTAATCACGTATATAGCTCATCCACCGTAGCAATATCCAAATATTTTAACAAGATCGTTTCTTCATCCACCTCAGTCAACATACTCTGCAATTTCAAAAAAATGATTTTAGTAAAAACAATTTATATTTACATATTTAGCAATACACACATATGCTAAATAAACACAACACATATAACTTGAAAGGATTGGCATTTATCAAGTGTCTTAGCATGGTTCTTAACTAGCCGCACATTGGAGTTTTCAATCCCCTGTTAAGTATCATAAAAGGGCTAAGTTACCAAAATAAAGACATCCATATTTATCTTAAGAGACACTCAAAATACCTTGGATTTATTATGATTCTCAATATCCCTTGAAGCTTTTTTCCTCTTTTCCTTCATGTTATCTTTCATCTTTTCGCTCCACTATAAGATAAAAATAAATTAATTAAACAAAGATAATATTTAATACAAACTATACAGATAAAAAGAATGAGAAATGTCTCAGTACCTTTGGGATTCATTTGCTTTCCCGATTTAGAACTATAACATTATTTGCCAACATAGTGTTCTCCCCAGTCTATAATTTTTACCAACATAGTGTTCTCCCCAGTCTATAATTTTTTAAAAAATAATAGTATTAAATTACAATGTGATATGTATTAATATTGAATATTTACAAAGCGTGGAAGATAACTAACCTGTGTAGCATATACAAGAAGGTCGGTAAATGATTTATACTTCTTGAGCATATCATTCTTAAAAGAAAAGAAAATATAATAGTAGAATTATCCAAAGTTTTTATTAAAAATAATTATGAATATCATGCTCACCGTATCAAAATTCTCATCATTTTCTATGTGATTCAAATCATCTTGTATATGTGAAGGTAGTTCTAGACAATAAACTCCTCTATCTCCATCTTGTTTGAAAGAAAATGCACTAACTAAATAAAAAACATAAATATTCCAAAAAGTAATGATCAATGATGTGCATCATAGTTTTATTGACAAACCTCTATTGTGCCACATGCATTATGATCCAAACCCTCATTTTCTTCATTGTTAAAAGCTTGGGATCGCTACAATGTTTTTTTTAAATATAACAACAAAAGTGCAATTTATATCAGTACAATTATGTAAACCAAATCATAAGTCAAAAAAATATCACTCCAAAAAGAAAATAATTTTTTTGAAATAAACCTGACATTGAACTTCTTCTTGATCATCTTTAATATCTTCTGCAACTATAGAAGTAGTTGAATAATATAAAAGACATTGAATTATAAGCAGCATAAAAAGTAAAGTAAGTTGTAATACATGTAAAAGAGTGTACCATAGAGGAGCTCTCTGATAAGTGTATCATCTTTTGTTTCTTGAACTTTCTATTTGTTTTCATATTTCGAAGGAAATATAAGTAGATGTATTCTTTTCTCCAAATATAAGTTGCCCTTGGAAACTCAAGTGGCCTATCTCATAATGCTTAGACTCTATTTTATCTCTTGTTGCAAGTCAAGCTTGTGTCGCAGATCTTTATACTTTTCTTCCACATATTTTATCCACCTTCTTATAATAGCTTGATTTGCACAATAAATTTGATTGTGTATTGCAACAATATGCTATGAGATATTTTCTTCCATATTTCTTATTAGGATTACGGTTGTTTGATGGTGGAGGAAAAAATATATGCTCATATGTTGGTGTATCTACAGTCGTCACCTCACTAGAGGCCATCATAAAATATAACCTTAAAAAAAATATAAAATGCAAGTCAAATAAATGTAATATTTAAGATAGTAATAATTCACAAAAAGGTAAATATTAGTTTTAAAGGTATATGAAACTTGGATTGATCTAATAAAACAGATGTTGTAAAAAGTACTTACATTTATAATCATGTATATAGCTTATGAAGACATATTTGTTTTGCATAAATTTAAGATATCCATGACATTGAAAAATCACATAATTCTCCAGAGGGTAATATTGCTCCAACCATACTGCTTTGCATTCTTTTTTTTCTTTATTCACTTCATGTACCACAACATGTTTGGTTAAATTGTTATTCATATCCATATATGCCAACACAATATCATTTTTCTCTAGCCATGGAGGAATACATCCAACTTCACCCACTTGAAGCAGTCTCATCCTTGGTGAGAAATCTTTTATTTCATAAGCAATAAGCTTATTAGTGAAAGGAAAAAGCATACTTATGCAATAATGAGCTTACAGGCCTTACACAATCCCAATCAAATAGAAGACGTTCTCTTTGTAGCACACTCATTCCTATAGTTGGTTCGATAAGTAAGCACTCTTTATTATTGTTTACTGTGATACATTATTTATAATACTCTGCCCCAAAGAAAAGCATGATCTCTCTATTCCACTATATTGAAAAGAATGATGTTATACGAGCCTTCCAATGACCCATGCTTTCAACAATAGTGCTAGGCTCATCAACTTTAACTACTGCATCATCCCCAAGCTTATAAACATCCCCATTAAACAGTAACTTTTTGTACATTGTCACATGTTGGGATTGTAGAGAATTCTCTTCAAGAGACCAATAGTGCTCTACATACTTTTGTTCCTCCTGAATAAGCAATCTAATCATTCCTTTCTTTTGCCGTATTGCTATACCTTTTTATTTTATCATTCTCCAACATCCAATATCTTGATTTATTATTTCAGGCTCCCTCCATAGCTCATTTGCCCTCTTGACTGATGAAACCTCCAAGATTTTTTGTTCATGTGTTGCATGGCATGATGTGTTGTCATGACTTCTTATCTAAAAAAAAGAAGGAACTAACAAACACATATGAATACTTTTTAATGTCCTCTCATGTGGCAAAAGGCTATCCTTTTCTTGTTGTAAGATTGAGAAGACTTGTGTGAATAGTACTCTTCTATAATAATGAATGTGCGATATCTCCATGTCTTTTTTATTGGTCTTGATACCAACATATATTAGTACCTTATATTCAAATTCATAACACCAATAGATATCATGCATTCCATGCTTAAAAACATAACCAAGTATTTCTCCAATACTTGTAAATAAAGTAAGTTAATAGATATTATTAGAGGTTATGAGAAATTGATATATTGTATTAATAAAGGTCCATACTTGTAACATGCTCAAAAGAGGAAGAATTTGCTTCCATATACTCTTCCTTTCTTACTCTCCATGAAAGAAGCAAGGAACACATCATTTCTATGCATTCCTTTGGCGAACCTTTGTCACGACTGTAATTATAAAACCCATGGGATATATATACTAGAAGAATCCCCAAGTCATAAATATCTCTATGTAAGTTAAGAATTCTTAGTAAGATATATGGTAAACACCATTGGATGAGCTTTTGATTCTCCTCCACCTTAAAAATGTCATGATATTTGCTTGGAGTGGATGGCCAACGACCATATTGAATGGATTGTGGAGCGAGGGAAAATACTTTTTCAACACAAGCATCTATTTCTCTCTTTGTTTCATTTGATGCAGCTTACATAAGTGCACTTATATATTTTTTGAGTACATTCAATGCAAAAATATACATTGAATCATAGACTAAATCCAATGATAAATTAAAACCATATAGATCATGTAATTTCCACATGATAGACTCTCCTGATAATCATGCTTCCTTGAGTATACATTCTCGTTCAATCTGCATGAATGCTTTTTTGGATTGTAAAAGTGTTTGTTTCATTCCTTCTATGGTACGTTTTTCTGGAGGATACCGAGCTTGATATCTATTTCCATAAGAAACATAGCGACCTTGAAATGATGAGTTATTACTATCCAAGGTAGCTTAAGCTTTGTCCCTTTGACAAAAGGACTGCCCTCCATCTTTAAATATTCCAAGTTTGCATTAGGCTGGATGGTCACCCGTGACCATCATTAACATTGCACGTATCTTGCAAAATTGTGTTTGTTGAGTAGAATTATCAAAGATGCATTCAACTGGATAATTACAAAACACATTTACTCACTCAATGAATAGCTCCTCTAGATCTTTTATTAACAGTCTCAAGAGGATCCCGAATGCAGAGCTTGAATTGCGAATCAACCTCTTACTACTTAGTGGCAAAAATAGTACAAGAAGAATCCCAACCCTAGACCTTTTGCCACCATTTAAAATCATAATTTCTATTGCACCACAATCTTTTTGAGTTGTTTGAGAAGCTTGAAACCCATCTCAATGTAGAAGCAGAGCAAAGTTTTGAGGCTTTCCCTACCAAAACATTTAGTTTAGTACAAATGCACATAAAGTAGTAACTAGTATGATTCTATGTATTCACAACTAGATGTGGTGTACATACTTTGAAAAGATAACTAGTGAAATATGTACCTTGCATAATTGTTGATGGTGTTTATTCAAAATACTACACTTATTGCATACACATATATACTCCTTGGTAGATTCACTCCATCCATGCTAAAGTGTTTCTGATTTTCTTGGAAAGGTGAAAAACATAGTATTACACCTTGAGTTTTAACAGATGATAGGTAGCTCATACTCAACATTTGGATTCCAAAAATCTTGAATCTCAGGACATTTTGATCCATCCCAGAATTCAAAGGATGAATTTGGATACATAAAAACAGCCTATGTCCAAGCCATCTCTCTTTGTGGCGCCACATTTGTAAAAATCCATGACAAAAGCTCTGGCCTTTTACTAAAAGTTGTAGTTGGTTTTTAATAGGTAAATAGTTAAATGAAAGCATATCATTTCGTGGCTTTTGACACCTTGGACACTTGGAAGAACAAATCAAGTAGTCACGTTTCAGGATGCTTTGTCATCTATTTCTTGGACAAGAACGCTTTTCAACATTGCCCACATATAGATCTTCTCTACTAGGCTCAAAAAGCTCTATCTCATAAGAATTATCATGTGTACCTTCACAAAACTTATAGCATTGAGATTGAATCATTCTAAGTCCATTGTACATTGTAATCTATTGCTCCCAACATGCAAGGATCCTTACTCCATCCAAGGTCCCATCCCATGTCGCACGCAATTGAACTAAGAACTTACTCAAGCTTGGTTTCAAAGGCTCATTATCTTGTTTTCCAACTCTTTGACCACCCATATCACCATTTAAGCATTTCATCTTGAGCTGTAATAGATATTCTATGTTTATCCTAAAGAGCTTATAACTCAATTATCTTCTCAAGTATCTAGATGCACATTGAGGACTCTATACCATCCACATTTGCACTACTTGGATCAACATCTTCATGTATATCCATATGTTCATCATGTTCTTTCAAGTGACCAACATTGCTAACATTATCCTTACAATGTTGATTTGGGTCACTATATGCATGATCTCCATGATCATGAATATCACTTATTATATCATCATGATGGTTTATCATACTTGGAGACCTATTACCATGGGCATTAGAAGTGCTAATACTATCATTGGATTGTGGTGTCAATCCTATCTCTAGTCTCAAGTCTCGATATTTTAACCTCAATTATTGATGAATAGCAAAGGTAGAAGGAACAACATATCTTCCACCGTGATAATATAAAATACAATTGCACCAAACTTGTCTCCTCTTTGTGGGTCCATCTATAGTTTCAGTTAGTTGTTCCTCACCTTGGACCATAGTCAAATTTGGAATTTGTAAACCAGTCCTTCTATGCATACTACCAATTAAATCTTGGCAGCTATGATGGTAGAAAGTACTTCGAATAACCATCTGCCATCCTTGACTAGCTTTTGAACACTTGTATAAACATGAGCATCTTCTCATATCACTTGAGGAACTTTCCATCTGTGCCACAAGAACACCCATTCAATTAAAAATTTATATAATCTCTTAACAATTTTAGTTTTCAAGCTTAGTTTCCCAAGCATGGTTAGACATATCCTCAAAAAGGCCCATCACAACATTTATCCTTTCCCAAGCATGGTTAGACATCTCCTCAAACAAGCAAAGGAGAGATTACGAAACCCTTTTTGGATAGGAGATTCCTCATTCCAAGAGATGAAGGATTTCATGCAATATAGAAGAATTAGTGGTAGCTCCATTTTTACTTTTAGCTTTTGAAAGCATAACACATTTAAGTAAAGTCCATTAATATTCCATGAACATACCCTAAAACATGCTAAATAATCATATTATCAAGGTATTCAATGCATCAACTTGAATATCTATTGTGAAATTTACACAAAATTGAATGGAATCTACAATTAACATAACAAAGATAAAACATTATTGAAGGTGTTGATTCTCAAGCTATGTGACTTATGCTTATACTTATTAGGAGGTCCTAAGGAGAGTGTGATGCTTGTAGTACCTAGGCTTCAAGATGAAGGCCTAGGAGTTATGACTTTTAAGATTCTATTGGATCTTAGAAGGAGCATGATTGTAGGCTGAAAGGGTGGTCCTAGTAGAGGTGGTTCTACAAAAAGGAGTTACAAGAAAAATACAAGGACATACATTGATGGGCTCATATTAAGGTCAGTCAACTCAATACTTATCAGGAGGTCCATAAGAGGTCCTAAGGAGAGTGTGATGCTTGTAGTACGTAGACTTCAAGATGAAGGCCTAGGAGTTATGACTTTTAAGATTCAGAGTTATGGCTTTTACTATTCTATTGGATCTTAGAAGGAACATGATTGTAGGTTAGATATCTCCTCAAACAAGTGATACTTGGAGCTTACTATAATAAACTTGTGCTCAGGAAAACCTAGCGTAAAATGCAAACAAGAGAACCCTAAACCCTACTTGGATAGGAAGATTGTGTCCCTAGGGCCAAAAAGGCCCATCACAACAGCTATCCTTTCCTAAGCATGGTTAGACATCTCCTCAAACAAGCAAAGGAGAGATTACGAAACTCTTTTTGGATAGGAAGATTATGTCCCTAGGGACAAAAAGGCCCATCACAATAGTTATCCTTTCCCAAGCATGGTTAGACATCTCCTCAAACAAGCAAAGGAGAGATTACAAAACTTGGTCCTACTAGTGAAATCTTGGTCTTACTAGTCAAGTCTTTAGACAATTAGGTGCTTCCATTGGGTTGAGAGTCAACATGTCTCAAAAAGATTTGAGTGGTATGGCTGATCATAAGACATGTAAAGATTAGGAAGAGGGTTGGAGCTTGGTCTTACTAGTCAAATCATAGACTCGAAGATGTTTCTTAACCCCCTAATGATATTCAATGCCACTATCTTCCCCTTTATGTATCGACATGTTGGAAGAAGCTAGAGTCTCTTTTCGACTCTTATTGTTGGAACATGGACACGGTGGAAGGGAGTGGTTTGCAACATCATAGGATATTCTTATTACTCCTAGGAATTGTAGTGGTGTGTGTCTTGAACCCCTATGTTAAAAAGTTGTGAAACTCTTCTTTAGCCTACTCTAAAGATTGAATGAAAACCAAGGCTACTAATTAAGAGACATGTAATCTTCAATTTCAAATTGTCCTATGGAACAAAAGTGTAATACTATTTAAGGCTTCTTGGAGATTTCATTTATCAAATGCTTTGCATTTCTATTCTTAGTTGTTGCGTAAGATCCATCCCAAAACTAAATCCTAGAAAACACCAGTATCATGCCATAATTAGCTCTTAGAAAAACAACAATTTCAATGTCATTGCAAGACATAAAGGAATTTAATTGAATAGATAGTACAATGATGTGTAGGTTTTATTAGAATGATATGATAAGCCCCTACTAAATGGGTAACCATGGAAATCTACATGAATTGATGTACAAAAGTGAACCTATTGTACACACTAGTATATAATGCATGCGATTGTCCAAGCAAAATAATTGACATGATTATTGTCTTCGTATTGCAATTGATGAATTCACATTCTATTATCCTTAGTGTAAAGTAATTAAAAAACTTACATGTTATTATCCTTAATACCAGACGTCAAGAGCGGGCCGCTGTCAGGTCGAGGAGCACGCTGGCCACCGTTGGGAGGAGCTGGACGTCGGAAGGTGGAGGCCCCACACTAGGTGTACTGGATGTCAGGAGCTGGAGGCGGAGGTGGAGCTGGAGCTGGAGATGGAGTACGTCAGGGCACAGGGAGGTCAGAGTAGGCGCCTGAGGCAGGAGGCGTGGGTGGACGTCGAGAGCACTAGTTGATATTTGTGTACTTGACATCGACCAGAGCTAATGGGGCGTTGGCCGGTATTGATCACACTGCGCACACGGGACTAACTGGCCAAGGCAAAGGCGAAGCCGGAGCTAGAGTTCGTGATGATTAGCACACAGGTCAAATCAGGTGCTTGAGGTCGACGAGGCGCCACTCTGGCCTGGGCGACATCTGGCAGTGCTTGTCGGTTGAGTACAATGTCAATGGTTGGCTGGACAACTAAGGCAGGGCATTGTACCGGGCTGGGCAGACAGCTGGGCGCCAAGCTCGCCGACGAGGGCACGCGAGTCGCTGATCATAGTGCCAGTGCACAACTATATTGCAAGCTCGGTTGTTATGATCACAGGAGCTAGCTAGCTGCAGTACGCTATCTATGCCAACATAAATATTGTATATGCACATCGCACACTGGAGCTAGGATGTATTGCACAAGCTGATCAGGCAGGAGCAGCACAAAGGGTTGACAGAGTGCATGTGCATGGAGTATAGGGACTCCAGGGCGGGAATATGAGAGCTCAAGGCGGATCAGGCCAGCAGGAAACAGGAGACCTCCAGATCAATTAAACGAAGAGGAAGAAGAAGAAGAGGAGAATTAATTTGGTGCCAACGTTCCTCAAAGAAGAGGAAGAAGAAGAGGGAAATTAATTTGCCGCCAACGTTCCTCTTGCAGGTCAATATTAATGTCATTAATGACCTTGCAAATAATAGTAGTGTGACTGGCAACTAGACTTAGCAATGAAGAGGGCCTTAACAAGTTTTTATTCATCAATGTGGGGAACTGATGAAGAAAACCCCACATTAAGGACCCATTTTCATGAAATTTTGTACTAGATAATACTAGATACCCCTAGCTCCATTATTCGTAGATTTTTGAAAGAAATATTTAGATTGCCCATGGTTACATAGATAATTAATCTAAAGTCACACACACACAAGTGCGCACGCATGCATGCATGCACACACACACGCACACATGTATACACACATGCAAAAAGAATTTATAAATGTGATGAGTTTTTCCAATGAGGTATTGTAAACATTTAATAGCCATAAAACTACATTTGTTTTCAATTTAAATGTGCATTCAAAATGTTAATTTATTAAAACTTCCCTTTTAAGTGCTTATGTGGATTAAGATATGCTATCCCAAATCAAGAGACTTGAAGTATTGCATAATAAGTTTCAATATCCGCAAGCACACTCACAAGATTTGAGATAGAATATAAAAACCATTGAGAATGAGGTAGAAGGAAACTTTGTGTTATAGTTGGGGGTTAGATCCAATTGAATCACATTGGGGTAGAGGATTGAAGTAGGGACCACAAATGTTGGAGGTTTCTCATAGAGGGTCCTCAAGCACTTGTAATTGTGTGTGTTCCTTCGGGGTGTGTCACCCTATTTGTGTTGTGATTTTATGCATGTTGGTATAATCGGAAGCCAATCTTCAGAGGGTGTATATATTGGCCATAAAAGAAGTTTCACTAGCAGTTGTAGATACTTGCATATTATGATGAATGATGGATTAGGAAAGTTGCTTAACTTTCTTACAAAATCACTTGATTGAAGACAAAAGGTCTCTAGGATGAAACATATATATCTTCTTAGCTTCAATTGCTTAGATATTTGGGACTTTCAAAAAATTGTATCCCCCATCCTTGCATAGTTACTATCATGCCTCTAATTAGGGTAGAGATAGTGTAGTAGATCAACTTGTACATCTAGGTATGAGCAATAGAAAGCAAGCCATTCAAGATTATCAATTTCCAAAATGGGTTAGCAACACTTTGGCTAATATCCTAGCCATGCATCCCTAGGCTACTTTTTGAGGTAGCAACTACTCCTAATGCCTTCAAGGCAACACCATTTACAAAAGGCTTCTACATCTTGCTACTGAAGCTATTTTTGAGCCACGTTTTCCCTATCCTTATGACTAAATATACCATTCATAGGGGAAGAGGCCTTTTGAATTTTGTTTCTTTGTATACCTTAAAATCAAAGGCCACTATAATGTCAAATTAGTCCCTTTCTTGGCCTACTACATAGGGGAAGTCGTAAGAAATTTTCAAGAATGATAGGACAATTATGTTTGTAAGATAGGTAGGGTATTTATAGCCCCAAGCTTTAAGTACTAGTAAGTTGTATAGGGTAACGGCCAAATACTAGACCTTAATTAAAAAGAAAGAAAAAAAATCATGCACAATGATGCCTAAGGACAGATCCTTTCTCCCTAACGAGAATCATATGTAGGAAAGTGAAATAATCTAGTAGGTTTCTATCGCATTGCATATTTTATTTTTAAGCAAATCATTATGGTCCTCAACCCATTAATGTTTAGAATGTACCCACTTTTGTGGTTCAAAGTGGATATTTTTAATGGATCACTCTCATTTAATTTAAGGTTACATTAACAAAATTTAACAAGAAAAACAACATCTACCAAATTATGCAACATTTAAAGGTGTAGATACAAGGCATGCTTCAGACTTAACAGAGAGGAGATCATAAAATAAGATTCTACTCACAAATCATGATCTTGCATCAAATTTACAAAAGCTTGGTATAAGCATGATGAAGACTCCTTCAACAAGCCTCTGGCAAAAAGGCTTCTACATAGCAGGCATGTGGTAAAAAGGCTACTTGCTCTACGACTTAATCAAGATAGGAAAGTCAACATGTGGCTACCTTATCCAACTTCCTACACTATGATAGAGCTATCAAAGGTGACAAACAATTCAGAGCTCAAGCTGCTACTAAGGATGTGGACTGTAGCACCCCTAATTTATAAATATGTTTTCTTGCATTGAACCATCAAGGTTGCAGCAATCAAAGCTTAACTACTAATGATGTCATGTATGCTAACATCCTTGCCTTCTCCATGGTTGTGTGCCTTACCAAGTGGACTTTGGTGAGCCAAGGTTCATTATGCCATGTCAAAATTAAAACTTTATTTCTTGATGTGTTTGAGAGATTGGTGCAAAATCATCATTTTTCAAGACTCTTATAGTATAATCATGGCAATGTAATATTGGGTATAGAGAGATTTTCTTGGATGCAATTATAACAATGTATCTAAAATTGATTGTACACATAACGGGTTGGATTGTGCACTTGTAGGTGATTATAGATCACACTACACGAGTGATTTAGAACACTACACCATTGATTTCCCAACCTTTGCTTGCCAATCAATGGCATAGTAGGATAGTGCAAGGGATCAGTTACCTAAGTTTTCTTTTGCATACATTGTCAATAATTTGACAATATCCATAATTACTCTTAAGATTATGATGTGGTATTGACACCATATCCCTCTTGAGCTGATAGGTGTGTATCCTTAACAATCAAGCCATACACCAAGTGTTGGCTAAGCAGTCCAATTACCCAAGTGTTGTCTACACTCCAGCAATGTGAAACAATAGAAGCACAAAACCATATGAATCCCTCATGAACACTCCTATGGATCTAATTGATGGTAGAAAGGCACCTCAACCTCGAAAACATGGTGCATGCAGCCTAGTATGTTGTGGATCATTTTAGGGATTAATTAAGGCACCACATCTCTATTTTGACTGCTCAGAAATCCCAAAATGAGTGACTTTTGATTTTGGGTCTATCCTTGTAATCGCCCACATGGTCTTAGCTATCTTCCTTTCTTTAATGGCAGGAATGGAAGATGTTGGTCATTGACCACCCTTGTTGTTTTCTCCTTGCTCCATTATGGTTGTCACATACTCTATTTCTGTGACTATCATCATCCAACACAATACCAAGTGTGGAAAGCACTAGATGCTTGCATTTTATATACCTCTACTCTTTAACAATCCTGCGTTTGGCAATCCCAACCTCCTTCATTGCACTATGGGTCAAGTTAATGAGTCACTGAAGGATGTTCTCGTTTTTTAGAGAGAAAGTGATTTTTTATTTCTTCTAGGTGTGGTCCTAGGTATATCCACCCACCAAGTGCATGATAGCATGCACACGAGAGAAAGTGGTGGTGATATATGTGGTATACTATTTCTTGCTTATTTAGTGTAATGAAGTAGTATATATGTGCAATGTATAACCTTTGAAGTTAGTGGGTACTAATGGCTAGACAATCTAAACATTCATAACTTGGTCAAGTGCAAATATGCAAATGAGGTGAGGATCAAATAATTGCAACTAAACCACATAAGGATGTTTCTCATATTTATACTTAGAAGGGTTTGATCTACATAAATGTGGCTTCTTTAAACATAAATTTGTTGGAATATTTGTATGCTTAAGATTTGCCATATTAGCATAAGATATCCCATAATTTATGTAAGGATAGCTGGAGCTTCTTGCAATCTTATTAGGCAAGATTGTTTGCATGACTTACAATACTCTTCTACATGGTATTTACGTGGCAATTTCAAAATTTAAAAAGAATACCATGTGCTCATTCATGCTTCCAAAATATTAGATATAGTATAGTAAGTAGTTGCTTGAGTAAGGAAAAGTGCTTTTTAGAAGCACTTGGCCTCCTAAATAAGGTCATATAGAATGTATATTGCATGCTAGATGCCTTTACTTTCAACTCTATACTTCATAGCCACAGAGAGAGAGAGAGAGAGAGAGAGAGAGAGAGAGAGAGAGAGAGAGAGAGAGAGAGAGAGAGAGAGAGAGAGAGAGAGAGAGAGAGAGAGAGAGAGAGAGAGAGAGAGAGAGAGAGAGAGAGAGAGAGAGAGAGATTATAATTTTGGCAATCATAGGTTATCTTCATAGTTGAAGATGAGTGTTTTGTAGTTAGATAGCTTAATATCCCATTTTTAAAATATTTTCTTTGACTCAAGTTATGTCTATAAAGAGCTCATCTCATTGATGTTTCAATATATGGAGAAAGGTGGAGGGAGAGAGAGTTTTTCTTATTAAGAAAGTTCATCGTATGATAGAATAGACTCTGTGTGTGTGTGTGTGTGTGTAAAATAGTGGTGAAAAACATTATTGAGATGTAGCTTGAAAACTAAGATGCAATTTATAAGACATATATTTTAATATGTGGTTTAAAATATGAGGTCATGAAGGGTTGCTTAAAGTTATATTTATTTTCCTATTGTTTATGTAAAGAATATGTATACATGACACAAAAGCTTCTTGATGCTTGATTGAAGTTATTGTAAAAGTATGATATTACACACATGGTTTATTCTAATAGCTTTTGTACGACTTAGTGAAATTATTGTAAAAAGAATGCACTACATATATGGTGTCTTCTAACTTTTGTGCGATTGGTGTTACAATCATTTTACTGTGTGAGCCATAAAACCCAAAAATGATGTTTATGTGTGAAACCTCTAGCACTAGTTGTGCCTACTATTATCATTATGAGCTTAGGTGTGTGGGTGTGGGTGTGTTGTTTTAGGTATACATGTATTTGTATGTGAAATTGCACTTAATATAAAGATATATACACATGTGCATGTATGTCCATAATATATTTGGATACATTTGTGTATGTATGTGGATCATTTGTAAAGACATGTATGAGTGGCATTGTATGGATGCATATGCATGCACCTATAAACACGCACATATACATGTGCATACATGCATGTGTAGTAAAGTATACAAGCAAGGTTATGTTAGTAGAATAATTCATTGCCTAGTTGAAGATACACCCATAACCAATGTAGCAAGTTCATAATCTATAGATTTTGTATTTACCAAATATTATAGGAAAATAATTTTCTAGTCAAAGGGCAAGATAAGTTTCTAGTCAAAGGACATCAATTTACTAGTTATATCTAGGAAAATCCTATATTCTTAATTCACTAGAAATATTGTATGTAATTTGCTAGTTAGAGAATAGTAATTTACTAGTTATAAGTAGTGAAACATGAAATTTCTTAGTTATCTTAATATTGTTACTAGTTTTACAACAAGTTACTATATAATGTTACTAGGTAGGGCTCCAATTTTCTAGATCATAATTAGAAAAAGGGACTTACTAGTTAGAAGAAACTCATGACGCCCAAAATCTCTGCTTATAACTAGGAAATTTTGCATCCTTACTAGTTTGGTTGAGGTTCTTACTAGTTATAATATGAATTTTCTATATAGGAAGTGGTTTAGAGTTCCTTGTGAGCCTAGGGGGTTTCATAAATCCTACATAAAGGAGCACACCAGATTCACTCCAAGATCATCCATTCTTTGCACTAGCAATACCAACCAGTGGCAAGGTACATACATTATCTTCTTTGGTTGTTGATTGTTTGTTGCAAGGCTTCTCTCTCTCTCTCTCTCTCTCTCTCTCTATATATATATATATATATATATATATATATATATATATATATATATTCCATTCTATAAAAATAATAATGAAAGTATTAACAATCCCAAGTTTAATCTAAACAAAGCTTTTTCAACAGTAAAAGGCCCATATTTGGTGATCTATAGAGTGAAAAAACACTTATGTAGTCATCCCTTATAAATAAGACCAAAGAATTAATGCTTTTCTCAAACTAAGTTCCTATAAGAGAAGACATAATTATCTCACCCATGCATTATTAGTTTAGGTATGTAGAAATAATGCCATTAATTAGTATTTACTTGCAACTTTAAGGGTTAGTTTTTATCAAACTAATTAGATTATATGGGAGTTAGTTAGATGCTAGTTTGATATAGAAATTCACATTATTTTATATTTTAGTAGTGGTTTTATTAGTTAGTGACTATGTTGTTCAATAAGAGGCTTAGTTAGCAGTTAAGGCAATTAGTATTATTTTAATTAAACTAATACAATTGTGAGGGCATTATTAGGTGTTAGGCTTAAGGAGTTCGTTTAATTTAGAAATTAGCATTAGTATAGTTTTAGTAGTTAGCGTTAGTTCTAGTAACTTATTTTAATAGTTTTAGTAGTTAATATTTGGTAATAGGTTTAGCAGTCATCCTTTTACTTTTAGTACTCAATATTTATTAGTTATTGTAGTAATTATACTTTTAGTTATATTTATTAGTCGCTTTAGTCGTTATACTTTTTATTAATTAGCGATATAGGTTACTTTTAAATAAAAAGGTTGGTTAGATGTTAGGGTTAAGGGAGTAATTTTAAATAAGAGCATTAGTTAGGGCCTAAGGGAGTTAGTTTTATTTAAACTATTTGATAAATCAATTACTAAGCGTTAGTTTTAATTAACCTAATTAGACTATAAGTAGGGTCATTAGGTGTTAATCTTAATGGGTTAGTTTTAAATAAGTAGCTAGTTATAAGTAAATAATGCACAATCAATAATTGTTATTTTCCATCATCGAGCTAATAATTGTTTTACTTAGATTTAATGTACTATTCTCATTTGCTTTTGTTTGACATCGTAGGCCTCAATTGAGCAAAGACAACTACAATCTTTATTCATAATGTTAAAATTTATATTTTCTCCTCTTTGTTATCAATCAATAGTAAAGGAAATCAAAGAAGTGTATACGTGCTTAAAAGTTGGGGGAATGGCACCTTCTCCCTTAATGATAAAACAACAAAGAGACTTGTGTTTCCTCTTTGGCATATTGCTTATATAGCATGTTTATACACATTTTTTCATTACTACTTTGTATTTATGAAGTTTTAAGTTAAGCCTTAAACAAAATGCGTTTAAAAAAAGGAAAAACATAAAATCCACCGTATGATCTTTAACTTTGATTAAGCAAAATTTTGGTTTTCTATTTTATGTTTTGCAAGGTGTTCTTCATCAACACAACATGTGAAGTTCTACAACAAGGTTCCAACCAAATCTAAGCAGCTTTAAAAACTTGTAAGTATTGTTTATATAATGCATAGTTTAAAAGAGACGACCTTGTATTTGTTTAGAAACGATTGAAGACATTTTGTGGTTTTTAGTTGCACGTGTCAACAAGAAAAATTTGCATTCATTTAACATTAAACTTTGATTTTAGTGAACATTGCTTCGAGCTTAGAAGGTGTCCAAGAGTCCATATGACAGGATGCATTGTCCAAAGTGAGAAGCTGGCCATGCATGGGAATATCGAAATTATAGGAGCTGCACTCGACTTGCGTTATCACATTAAGGATTAAGGAAGCTAGGGTTTTACGATCGCAAGAGAAGCAGATTCGCAACACGGTGCGTCTGGAGTTACAGTATTCTGGAAGCTTGTTTTGCGCGCAGATAATATCCTTTCGGAAGAGATTGGAACCAGGACATGGCCGCCGATCAGCAGCAACAAGAGTCGCTTGCCTCCAAATCACACGTCGTGGTGGCTTTGATCGAAAATCGAGCCAAAGAGGTCGGGCTTTTTCTGTAATGTCTGATTTGGCTCTTCGTTTCATTAAGCCACGCGAATCGAGCTCTCCCATAGATACGGAGCTTGAAAGCCTCTCTGTCATTGAGTGAAAATTCCGAACTGTATGAGTTACGGCAATCCCTACTTAATGTCTCTTCCTGAAACTTGAAAAATGAAACTTCTTTTGTTACTGTGACCGTTATAGGCTAACACATTCGTCTTTGTCTCTCTGAAATGGTTTTTTGTTATCTGTGTCTGTTATAAATGATGACAAAAGGATGCATCGGGATTTCTAGTTTTTTAATGCGAGCAGTAAATCTTTCTAGATTTTTATCGCAATCGTGGTCAGTACAAACATTTTCAGTATTCAAAATTCCAGATTTTGCTTCCTACATCTGTTGCTGTGCAGTGGCTGTTTAAAGCATGCGCAAATGCATAGCAGAGCTTTTTCAAGCAGCATATCTCCAAGTTCAGGCCGAAATGGTGTCTTGTATCAAACATAATACTGTATTTCTTACAGGTCGGTTTGGCTGCGTTTGATCTAAGGAATGCTTCTGTGCACCTGTCCCAATATATAGAAACCAGTCGCTCTTATACCAACACCGCTACTTTGCTACATTTTTTTGATCCCACGGAGATTATCACACCTCCGAGTCACACAGCCTCACATGGAATGGCTAGTCTTTCGGGTCTCCTAAATCTTACCCAAGCTCAAAATGTAAAGGCCTTCTAAATCTTATATTAGTTCACATTGTGAATCTTTCAATTCAACTGCTTAAGGCTTAGGCTATCTAAAAGCTAACATTGTTTTTCTTAATATTCAGGTAGTTTTGGCTCGAGGTTGTTTTGATGACACCAAGGTCTTTATTTTGATTCTTGTTGGGATCACAGCATATCTGATGCTATTCAAATTGACATTGACATTAGGTGGTCAAACAGGGTGCTGTGATGATCAAGAACCTTGCTGCTAAAGAACCTTCAGTGCTGAGCCTTGATTCTTATTACAAGCAATATTATTTATGCCTTGGAGCTGCAGCAGCATTAATAAGATGGTGAGTTTTGAAAACTATAAGAAAAGGACACTTTTATTTAGCTTGTGCACTGCATATGTGGTATGTGTGAAAGTACATGTGATACTGGCAGGACACGAATTATAGGATTTCAAGACTGCTAGAAATTCTTGAGGTCAAGATTGATACAATATGTACCACTCTAGCTCTAGATGGATGGTATGCCAATCATTTAGTATATTGTATTTGGACTCTTCTGGAAGGGAAGGGCACTTCATTACCCCTCGATACTGTCTGCCTGGAATTGTCATAGTGAGCCTCTGCCTTAAGAGTTTAACTTGGGTTCCCCAAGTGGACTTTACACTTGTTGGATTTTGTGGTCTTAGAATCTTGGCATGTCAGCACCCTCAACCTTATGCTGAAAAATTGTTGTGCTCTGGAATGTGCACAAAATGACTAAGTGGTGAAAGTGGAATTGCAGAAAAAGAACGAGCATATAGTGAACTAAAGAGTTCTTTTAATGTCCTTGTCTTGTTAGAGCATTGGCTGAAAGGGAAAACTCTGGCTGGCGGAATAATCTTGATGACTCATTGATACATGGTTCCACATGATTGTATCTCATTTGCTTTGGACTTGTGACATCATAGACAAGTTGTATAATAGAGACCACTAGATTGGTTAACTTGGATTTTCACAAGCTGAAGTCTCTAAACTATTCATGGCTCTTTGGATAAGGGCATAGCAAATTGTGTCTCATCCTCTTTCAACTTGTAGACCCTCTAGGGAGCTTTTGCAACAAAGACTATTAGATGTTTGCCAACTTGGTTGTCTATGAGATTGTATCTTTAAACATCTTGGATTACAACATAGAAGATTGGGTAATTATCTAAATTTCAATAATAATATGTAAGAATGTAGGTGTCACATGTTGAAACTAATTGAGCTGAAAGCTTTGTAAAATATGCTAGCAGTACCATTAGGGAAGTGCCCAGGGGATGATGGATTGGGTGATGATTTCTTCCTCAGCTATTGGGACGTGATTAACACGGGACTTTTAGAAGCATTTTAGGAGATCATGGCATTAGGAGATATGCCGAAAAGGATGTTAGAGGGATTGATTCACCTCATTCCAAAGGGCAGCAAAGATAGATTGGAGATCACCCAGTGGAGACCAATCACTTTGCTTGGAACATCGTATAAAATCCTAGCCAAAATGATTAGCCTCAGACTCTCTCTCTTGAGGCCAAACCTCATTCACTCTACCCAAACTAGTTTTGTTCGGGAGGAGTGTAGCACCCTTGACAATATTTTTACCTTCTAGGAATCCACAACTCTTTTGCAATCCACGGGACAAAATCTCATTGTTTTGCTTCTCGACTTCAAGAAGACCTATGATAGAGTTGTTTGGGAGTTTCTAGAGGGCACCATGTTGATGATGGGTTTCCTCGAGCAGGTGATTAGAGGTTTATTGGCTCTATATTCACCAAGTGACAGCTAGGTCCTCATTGGTGGGACCAAAGGTGCAAGTTTCATTTTTAGAGGTTAGTGAGACAAGGATGCTTGTTAGAAGTGGTGCACAATGGAAGCGTAGACAAGTGCTGAAATAAACGATTGAACACAACATAGAAGTGAAAGAAAACAAAAAAACATGTCATTGGCTGCGTAGGCACTAGCACTGGCTCCTCTCTTCAATAGGAAGACCACTTGAACGATAATGATGACTGAATGGGGAGGAGGAGCCCCTACATATATAGGCCCAAAATATGCCAAATATAGTATTTGGTCAGCCAACATTTTAATGCTGGCCGACTATCATAAAATGCCAAAAGCCACATCAAATAAACACGAAAATAATGCCTAAAATATGAACTAAAATACTTGGCTCATCTGGCATGCACAGACTCACACATGAGCTGATAATCCTGCTAACACCCCTCTCTCAAATCATGGGTGATCTGATATAAGACAATGATACAATGGTAAAGTCTAATCATAGACCATACAACAAAGAACCACCAGAGTAGAACCATGGATACCCAAGCAATGAGTGATCAAGCCACTATCAATGTGCCTTGGAGAGAACCAGACGTCGATATTGATCATATTGGCTCCTAAAAATATAGAATAGTCATAATAGATCTTTGTGTCCGTCAACAATGTCGCATAATAGCATACAAGACCATCTTGTCAAAAATTCCTCTGAATATATCTGACCATGGATTACCCACCTTTGGCCAAGACTGCCAAAGTGTCCCCTCATGTGAGCTTGGACTAGGACCCAATCTTGCTCTTTGTCAAAGAAACAACCCATCATTAACCTGGATGTCAATCCCAGGTTCAAGATTTGAATGTGCTAGACTTTGCTCAATGCGTTAGGAACGCCTCTCGCTGGAATCTGTGCACCTATATACCTGTATAAATGAGGCTCAGCTACCCCATCTGACCACCCTCTCATACTCCCTCTTTGGCATTGGAGAGTCATGAGGGATGATTGCATCACTTGGACTAGAAAGTTGCAGAGGAAGGGGCAATCAAGCCCTTTCCATGGTTTGACGAAGTGGATCCTTGCCGTGCCTTGGACTTTCCCTTGGCCAGAGGATTGGAGTCGGAGTTTGAGGAAGAATATGACTCGTTAGAGGAGTCCACATCCCACTTCTTTTACTTCTCCTTCTTTTGTGAGGTTGCTAACTCCTTGCAGTCCTTTTGCAAGAGGCCCTTCTTACCATAGTGATAACACTGGGCCTTCAACGTCTTTTTTTTGTTACTCTTCTTTGAAGTTGTAAAGGCCTTAGTAGAACCTCTAGAATGAGATGAGAGCCTCCTTTGTAAATGCAAAGGTGTCTCATGTCCAAGCAATATCGCAGACATATGTATAAAGCTCACAGGTATAGATGATGTCTGTGCCCTCAAAGCATTCGCCACTCCACCAAACTCTGGGGGGAGCTTGTAAAGTACTGCTCCCACTAGATGTGTCTTTGGAAGGGCAGACCCCATGTGTTGAAGTTGGTCGTGTACTTGTGTAGCACAGCAAAAATGATTGAATGTTGTCTTTCAGCTCAAACTTCATCTACTGAAGTTGTCCATAAAGGGTCACAAACATGCATGGGGAAAGGTGCCTCATATAACATTTGAAGCTTCGACCATATTTCTAGTGATGTCCTACAAGAGGTAACCGCCAGGAAAACTTTGTTAAAAACACACTAAAGCAATGCAGAATATGCATGAGCATAGTTTGCTGGCAGTAATGGAAGCATAGATAATAGATAAGTGCTGAAATAAATTGTTGAACGCAAGACAGAAGAGAGAGAAAACAAAAAAACACTACAAAAGAAGAGAACTCAAAGATATGCTCGGAAAATGGAATCCATATACTAAATATGAGAATGACACATACAATAGTGAGTCACTGGCTGCCATAGTTGTCTCCGTACGTTGTACGGTACTAATTGTACCGTACGATCGTATTGTATCGTATGGTATGTATCTGGATTCGTATGATAAAATGAGGCCACTTTTTCCGCCATGTCTGTGCGTCCTCCCGCATTCTGTTGCCTTTAATCCAGCGCATTCCGCCTAGGTTGCACTTTTTGGGGGGGGTGGGAAGCCTTAGATACCTCATCTCATCCCCTTTTCCAGCTATGTACTCCCCCTTTATGAGGTATGGTCCACCTTGCACTAGATAGTGGTGCCTACTCTATGAAATGAGTGGGATGAGCATGAGATAAAGGAGGCCAAAGCTATGTAGTGCTTGTGCCTTAATGAGCAGTTTTGACAAAAACTCCGTGCCGTTGTCATTGTCGTGACTTCTTTTTATAGGGTGTTACATATGAGTGATTGCGAGGGGTCCACCATGGGCCTTCTCATTCACTTCTTTAGAGCAGCATTGGTGGAGACACATGCTTGTACAGTGATTAGAGAGACACAACGTGCACATGTTTCAGAGATAGCAGAGAGGAGATGGGTATGGATGCATAAGCCCATCCAGGGTTTTGCCGCATTGGTACATCCGACCTACAAGTCATCGGCGGTCATGGATCATACAGAGTTCCATTTGGATCAGCTTGCTTGTTTGACTCGTGTGGTCCCTGTGGATGACCACAATGTAGTGCTGGAGGAGCTAGAATTCTATGCGGATATGAGAGGGCATGTGGCTTTTGCTTCTCCCACTTGTTGGTGAAGAGAGTTACTTGTGAAGCCTTTATTTTGGTGGCAAAACTTTAGATACACATTGGAGTTCCTTCAACCCTTGGCCATGAGGGTCCTTGTCCAAGATTACTCTTCGGGTGCATGTGAGAGAAATTGAAGTATCTATTCTTTCATTCACACAAAGATTCGCAATCGGCTTAGCACATGACAGTCAGAGTGGTTAGTCTATTGCCGTACTAACTTACGCATAATGAGGGCTATGATGAGCATGGGTAGTTCGAAGCAAGTAAAGTTTAAACACTTAACCATAAAATTTAAAATTTGTTGTTTTTAACTTTGAATATTAAAGTTTATACTTTACAATTTAGACTTTAGCATTTACAATCTTATGTGCATTGTGTAGGTGAATGTTGATACTTTTAAGTTGACGGGCGATACTCTTCTGAGTGTACATCAAGAGGTGGACGAGATGTTTTTGCAGAGCTCTATAGAGAGCTTATAGCAACAGATACTCGTGACACTCATAGTTAGCGTACTCGTGGGCGAGGAGTTCAAGTAGATGGTAGTAGGGGCACGACCATTCGATGCCCTCCAACATTGAGGGGTGGTTCAAGTGACTTACAGACATATGTAAGGCCGGGCTCCAGTAGCATCCCCCCCTTGCCTACATAGCTGCCACCTAGGGAGCTATCATTTGATGATGGTAACCTCATCAGTGAGGATGAGTATGAGTGTGTCTCATCATCTGGTGCGGAGTTGTCATCTTCATACTCTCTTAATAAGCACTCAGATGGTTCTGATGATGATGATGATGATAATGATAGTGATGCCTCATCATAGATTCATAAGTCTCTCTCTTTTTTGTATCTACTATCATTGTATTCACATGCATGATGCCATTATGACACACTACAGTCTAGACTGTAGTTATATTGCATGTTTTGCGCAGCCTATGTGACCACGATGGTCGCCCTCATGTATTCATCTTTTTTTGTAATGAAATGGCTATTTCCACTTTAACCATGTTTTCTATCATTTAATGATATATGGTTTTTAAAAAAATTAGGTAATTTTTTTTTCATACTAATATCGTACCGTACCTTGTAAAATCATAAGGTACCATTTAGTACTGTATTTTATCATACTGTACCGTATCTTTTGTACTTGACAACTATGTTGGCGCGTGGGCATCGGCACTAGCTCCTCTTTCCAACAGGAAGACTTCTTGAAGAATGATGATGATTGAATGAGGAGAAGGAGGAGCCCTTGAACAAACATACTCAAAATATGCCAAATATGACAATTGGTCGGCCATCATTTATTGTTGGCCAACTAGCATAAAGTGCCAAAAGTCACATAAAATAAATATGAAAATAATGCCTAAAATATGGATTAAAATGCCTATTCCATTTGGCATGCAGAGACACATGAGTTGACAATCCTGCTAACAATGTCCCCTTGCACTTCTCCTTTTCTTATTTGTTGCAAAGGCTATGATCTCCTTCTTGAGGGATATGAATATAGGTATTCGAGACATCGGACTTTCCATTTCACAGTTTGAGGAGTTGTTGGATGTAGAGTTTGTAGATGACGCATTTGTCTACCTGGATGGAGATGGCGATAATTTTAGGGCCTTTGTAGTTGCAATGGAGGTCTTCTGTAGAGCCTCAGGAACTCTTACAATTGGCACAAATCCTATGGATTTTGGGTTTGTGATATTTGGCAGATAGACTAGAAACCATATGAGAGTTTCACTTAGGTTCCCCGTGGCACTTCTATGGGATAATCAAGCTGCCATGTAGGCATTGATATTTCTTTAGAGCAGTAGTTGGCACCCTTATTACTATATTGGAGCATAGAAAAACTATCACTAGCAGGTAGGGTGGTAGTTGGAAATTAGGTTCTATTAGCTACTATGCACCTTGTTGGGCCTTCTCTAGGTCATGCATTGGCTAAGTGAAGCAACTTATCAGGAATTTCATTTGGTCAAGTGGAGACGGTAGTCCTATGAGGGCTAAGGTAGGTTGGGATATTGCCATCCAGTCATAGCAGCTAAGAAATGGGTTTCTTTGAATTTGAAACTTATGAAACATGTTTCCGATGTTTCGTTTCTAAACGTTTCTAACGTTTCTAGCTACTATGCATCCAACCAAGATCTCGGGGTGTTTTGGGGGTTATTAATCTAGTCAAAGTAGAGCATTGATGGTAAAGCTTATTGTGAGGGGCCTTTTTTTGGGTGAGGAGTTGTCATGGGGACATGAAAATTTGAGATACTTTAATCTTGTTGATAACATTTGATTAAGTTAGTAATCAAATTTTTAAGGTTGTTTAGCACGTGATGCATATGGTAGTTATGTCATGGTAATAGGCCAAGGAACCTGAGGAAGCAATGGGTGTCAAAGGCAAAATTGTGATAAGTTATGCTAGTTGGACTTGGGTGATCAGTTGGTGTCAGTTTTGACCCTAGGACAGTTGTTTTGCCAATAAGTGTCAGTGGTGAGACTAGGGACTAGCATTAACTAATTGATTAATGTTGGTCTAAGGGTCAACAGAGATTGGGAACCACCCTAGGTTGCAAATGGCCTAGCCAATTTAATTATGGATTGTCACATTTAATTTTGGGTAAGGTAAGAAAGGTTGAAATTAATTTTCAGAATTAAATTAAAAAATTAATCTAATGGTTGGATAATACTGAAAATTGGGTTTAGAAGGTTGCCACTTGGCAAAAATACCCATGCCAACTAAGAAAACGTTTTTGAGCTTGATCTTAGCCATTTAGATGAGTTTTTAGCTAGAGGAGGAGAGAGAGAAGGCTGCTGGTCTATTTTCTGAGCAGAAAACAGCAGATGACAGCCATTTGGAGCCATCAATAAACAGGCCATGGCAGGAGAAGGCCCATCAAGGGCTGGTGACATTATCAACTGGCTGCTGGCGATAGCATATTGGTGCTCCCAGGCTATAGCCAACTGCTTTTTTTGTCAGTTGAAATAGACAATAGGCAGATTAGAGTGTTTCTTTGTGAGAAATCTTTCATTTTCTCTCTCTGGCATCCATAGCTAGAGGGGTGACTACCTTGCTCCACCATTACAAGGGGTGAGTTCCTTGCTACCAATAACAATTTCCATGGTGATTATAATACCTTTGACTAATAATTAGATTCATATACTATGATAATCTTGATTATGGCCTTTCTAATTTCTTGAGTATATTTATTGTATTTCTTAGCTATGAAGTTTGGCTCTTTTACATTCATAAATAATAGCTTACAACACTAGCTTTGTCCCATAGTACAGGGAATTTTCAAAAACGGGAGAAACAAAAACAAAAAAACCGGAGTTTCGGCTAATTTTTGGAAGCAGAGAAACGACGTTTTGGATTGTATACTAAAATAAATATAGTATTATGTGGGTATATAAATATATCAATGCCTATAACAACATGTACCCAAATTTCATACAAAAATTTGAGTCTTCATGTCATATGATTGAAATCATGATTCATTACATATGTCACGACTCAGGAGTGAAGATTGATGAGTCGAGACTCAATGGTTGAAACTTAAGATAACTTAACACAATTAAGACTCAATTTTCAAAACTTAAGGTAAGAAAATGGATTATAATTTATGACTCATGAATCATCTATGATCTAAAGAACATTGAAGATTGACATCAAGAACAGTGGAGACTGACATCAAGAACAATGGAACAAGAATCAAGATGCATAATAAGTGAAAGCAAGATACAATGATACATGTAACTATACCATGTGAATAATCTGTCAAAACTCCAAAGTCCAGTGAGCATTGAGCACTATGTATTAGTCTCTAGACTCTAGTAAGTATTGAGTAATAAGTATCAACATCAATGAATAACTGGTAACTGTAGTTTGAACTCTGCAATGCTAAAGTAACTCTTGTATATCACAAGTCATGACTCATTTGGACTTTGAGGATCTGTGCACTATCTCCTCGTTTGACTCTGAGGACCCTGATTATAAAGTTGATGAAGTAGCCTCAACCTCAGCCTTAGACTTTGGCTGACTCTGCCTGTGATATATGACCATGTGAGGCCCTCTCTCTAACTCTCCTCTGTGCACGAGTCTTATGCGTCAGTGCCGATAGCTCCTCAGAGTATAGAGTAGATATCCCGCTCCTCTTGTGGTATCTATGGGATGTCACGCACCTTCTCTATATCAATCTTGTCAACATTCATCTGTAAAGGTGAACGAGACAAAGATATATCATATGAGATAAGATTCAATATGTTCAATGTTTATACATATCACAATTTACAATTCAACTTCCAAGCAGTGTCAAGTGTCAAGGTTAAAAAGTTTACATAATACTAATAGTTACCAATTTACCTGTGAAGACTCGGGAGATAAAGCATAAGGCTTGATGATGATCTCACCCAAAATAATTGGGCCTTGCAGTAGGCCATAAATCATAACAAACCTTTGAAAATTATCTCTGATCGGGGTCTTGGTTTTAGGGCCAACCTAGTAGAGGAGCTAATGGAAAGGCTAATAATCAAGCACAGGCACTCTACTCCCTACTACCCATAGTGTAATGGTTTGGTCGAAAAAGTGAATGGGCTGATTTGTAAGATAATTACCAAGCAAGTACACATGCACCCCAAGAACTGGGATAAAAAATAGAGTGCAGCTCTTTGGTCTACAGGACTTCATTCAGAACCTCACTTGGCTATACTCCATTTCACCTCGTCTATGGCCAAGAGGCTTTGCTTCCTATAGAGATGGAACTGGCCAGTTTGCGTGTTTTAGTAGCCAGTCAAGAGAAGAATCAAGATAAGAAGTTAGAGGAAAGGATCTTGGATCTAGAGAGGTTGGAGTTAGATAGAGAAGCAGCAATCCAACACTATTCCATGCAGGCTGAAGAGAGGAGGAAGACATTTAATAAGAAGTCGGCTAGCAAACACATAAGGGAAGGATCACTTGTGCTATGCTATGATAACTGCTTTGATAACAGAAAGGATGCTAAACTTGTGTTCAAGTGGGAAGGGCCATTCATGGTCATAAGGAGATATCCAAATGGCAGCTATAAGCTAGGTGACATGGATGGGAAGGTTCACAAGACAAGGGTAAATGGATGGCGAACTGAAGCCTTATTTTCAAAGAAATATGAACACTTTCGAGCAGTCATTCAATGAAGAGCCACAAATGAGGGGGTGCAGTCCTCCTTGCTCTATTGGACCATCATTAGCAAGCTAGAGGCATGAAGGCCTCTAGCCTAAGGGGAGGGCTAATGATCCGGGTTTTTTACAACCCAGATTACTACCACAAAATTTGGCCAAAACCCCTATCAAGAGCTTACCATATCACTTCGGGTTTACTCTTCAAGCACTAGGTATGCTACATTGCTTCTCGATTATGATAACTCTAGTAAATGGGGGGAACAAGTTCTTAGGAGACATGTCAATGTAAAGGATAAAAGGGATGGTTATCTTAGTGAAGATGGAAATGGATTACACCTAGGAGTTGAGTGAGTGCATAGATTTTTCAAAGGACTAGCCTCCAACTACACATGGGCTCCGCCTGCATCACTAAGATTTGGAATCTATCACCATCATTAGAGGACACCTCACCCTAGCACACAAGTCAATATCCACATCATGGTATCACTTGGATCTTGCACAAAAGCTTACAAGTATGGACCCCTTTTGTCACATGCTTATATGTATTTATATATATATATGGGGGACTAAAGTCAAAGCAGCTTTTGGAAGCCGTTTTTTATAATCTCAATAACTCCCAAGAAAAAGCGAATTTCAAGAAAATTCCCACGCTGCTCGATTGGTTTCGACCTGGGCTACAAAGTTGCAGAAGAAACTTTTTTCAGATTCTTCACGGATTTGAAGTTACGAAGGCCCAGGCTGCTGGCTACATGCAATTTGTTTCTCTCTTTCACCACACCAACTTTCCATTCTATTCTTCTTGTAAATCTCTATTTTGTCTACCACCACCCTTGGCTTCTTGTATGATGACCAAGGTGGAGACTTGTCCCATCCACTATTCTCCATATTTTCAAAGATGTCATACATCATCTAGGATTATGTTAATCAAGAAGTTTAGCTTAATCTAATCCCTCATGGAGGCTATATAAAGAGCCCATGGAGAATGAAGGGGGAGGAGGACAATGACAAGCACATGAGAGCACTCTAGAATACCCTCATCTCTTTGAGGTAAGCTATGAGTAAGTTCTTTTATTATGTAGCATAATGCAAGCTTCCTCTACCTCTTCTCCTCTTGTCTCCCTCCCTTCTCATCTTCTCATTCCATAAATACATAATGGAAAACTTCCTTTATCTCTTCTCCTCTTGTCTCCCTCCCCTCTCATCTCTCTCTTTCATATTCTAATAGGGTGTCTAGTGCATATAGTTTCTCTTGTAAATTTGTGTCTTGGTTCTTTTGATTCTCTTTGAGAAAAGGGATGTCCTAGTCCATCCTCCCTTTGGCTAGGTGGTGCCCCTCTTTAGTTCTCTTAGTTAGGATTGGAGGTTGGATGGGTAAGAGGCAACCCGTTCATCATTTCAGCTCTCACCATGTATTGGCAAAGTGTACGAGGCAACGGATAGGATGATTGAAAAGTTAAAAGATTTAGTGCCTAATGTTGAGCAATATGAGGAGATATATGATTTGTGTATTGAGAGGTGCAGTGCCTATAGCTCACCTTTACATTCAGTTGCATTTGTTTTGAACCTTGAGTTTCAGGATAAGGATCAAGAAAATGATGCTGAGGTCAATCTTCATTGGAGGCAAATTCTTGAGCGCATGGTGCCTGATGTTGACACTAGGCGCAAAATTAGAGATCAACTCGCTCTCTATAGGAGAGCAAAAAACTCTTATGGTTGTGCGGATGCTCTGCATGATTGATACAGGGTTGGCGCACCTTTGTGATGGGAGAATTTTGGATTAGATGGGCCAGAGTTATAGAAGTTGGCTGTTCGTATCTTAAGTCAAGCAGTGAGCTCCTCTTGCTGGGAGCAATTATGGAGCATCTACAGTCATATTGCTTCAAAGAAGAGGAATCGCCTTGAAGTAGAAAAAGCCGATCCATTTACCCAGTGGGAGATGGAGCAGAAGGAGGAGCATACTCATTTTATGGAGATTATGCATGGCACCCATGATCATGAGGCTAGCACTTTAAGAGTTGCAGATGTGCATTTTGTTGGAGATGATGATGATTCCCTCTAGATTTGGCCTTATTCCTTGCTAGAGTTCATTTTGTATGTTGGTTCCAAGTTTATGGTTGGTTATAGCTTGGTATCCAGTTGCTAGCTGCCTATATGATGCCATGATCTATTGCCACATGGCACAGCTTGTAGGTGCTCATTTTGTTGCAGATGATGATAATTTCCTTTAGATTTGTTCTCCTTGAACATTTGTTTTTAGTTCCTATCTTTGAAGTTTGAAGTTTGAACTCTTTTGTAATACATTGATTGTTAAAGTTATCCATATGGTTTGTATTTACTATTTGTCATTTGCTCATCTCAGGTTCGTTATGCGATATGTTGATAAAATTCAATGAAAAATGATGTTTTTAAAGCTCAAACTGTGCTTGTTTATACATTTCATTGTAGTAGAGCCCAATGTGATGAGCTGAAAACTGTTTTATATGTGAAAATGGCATTTTTTTAATATGCCGTTTCTCCCCTCGGCCCAGATCCTATTCCCGTCCCCCGTCCCTTGTTTCTATGTATGAAGTACTTTAACATTTTTGGAGCTGGATAAACCTGGTTTGACAAATTATTAGCTGACTGCAACCTGCAAGGTATTTGACACTTGTACTTGATGTATATGCACTGAACTGTGTCCGCATGATCATGTATGAACTCTTACATGTACTAGCAGATGTCTGAGAGTTTTTGGAGCATGTATGACATGTATACATCTCAATTTTGGTCTTGAAAGAACTGTTGGTCATTGACAGTCTGCAGATTTCAAAATGCATGTTTGGTTGACTGCAGTAAGGTTGCATGATATAGAGTTACAGCAACTACATGGTCTATGTGTTGACTGATGTATCTACAGGTTATGCCACATGTTTGTGGATGGTTTTGAGAAGTTAATGGGCTGAAATACCATGATTACAGTAGACAATTAATTGCAGAAAAGTGTCATAAACAGTCAAAGACTGTAGTAGGTTAGTTAAACTTGTTGGCTTGCACGAAGTTAGGAGCTGACTAGCCATTGTCTGTTACAACATGGCAAATGTAGACATGACCGACAACATAACCTAGATAGTGAAGAAAAAGCTTAATAGCAATAATTATGCCATATGGAAGTTCTGTATGGAAAACTTCTTGATAGTTAAAAGGATATTGGGACTTGGTGACAGGTGTTGAAGCTAAATCTGAAATCCCAGAGAGGAATCCTATAGCTGATCAAAGACGAGCGCACCGAGCTTGGTTGGAAAGAGCTCACAGGGTGCTACACTGGTTATCTTTGTGTATCTCGGATGCTATGATAATGCAGATAATGAATTGCAAGTCACCAATAGATATATGGAACATATTGATCAGGTATTATGGCACAACTACTAGTGTCAGGAAGATACAGTTAAAGCAGAAATTCAACAACATGGAGAGAAAAGGTAGATCTATATAGGATTATGTCACAGAGATTAAGACTATTGCGAATCAGTTGGTATCCATTGGTATATAGGTTGAGGATGAAGACATGGTTGCAGTGACATTAAATGGTTTGGGATTTGAATATAAGTTATTTGATATTTCCATCTCTGTGCGGGTTGAAATGCTGGATTTTAATGAGCTGGTTGCATTGCTTATTCATGAGGAAGTTAAACTTGGCTTGGTTACAAGCTCTAGCAGTTCCAAGAGCAAGGATGATGTCTTTTATTCGCATCAACACAGCCGTGGGAGCCGTGGTAGAGGTTGTGGTTCTGGCAGAGGAGGCCAACAAAATATATCTTATGGCAATAATAACCAGCAAGGTTTAAATGCAAGAGGAGGTGGAAATTTCAGAGATAGGGGGAGATCTAGCCTTAGAGGCAGAGGCTCCTGGCAGCAGCAGCGTCCATGTGACAATCCTAATAAGAATAAGGATTGTCACTACTGTGGAAAGTACGGTCATATTGCCAAGGAGTGTTGGAAGAAGCAGGGCAATCAAAAGGGCAAGCAGCATGGACATTATACATCATCCAGTTAAACAGATGATGCTTCTAGGGATAGATTGTTTGCCATGATATATGTGAAAGACAGGGCTGCTGAGAAGTTTACTGAGGATGATGTTTGGTATATTGATTAGGGGACATCGAATCATATGAGGCCTCATGGTGAGGACTGGTTTATTGACATGGTGCCTGAGAGGAATGGCTATGTATGCACAGGGGATGACACGCAACATAGCATTGAACATAAAGGCAAAGTGCCTTTGGTAATCCATGATGGCAGTAAGAAGAATTTACATTATGTATTACATGTCCCATCAATTACTAAAAATTTATTGTCAGTGGATCAGATGAGTGAGCAGAATTTGCAATTTAGGTTTAATAAGCATGGTTGCTTCATTGAGGAGTTTGGTAATGGTTGCAAATTGATTGCTCACGGTCATAGGAATGGTAGGATGTTTACTCTTGATTCCACTTTGCCATAGCTGAAATCAGCCATGTTTGCCATGGCTTTGGTACAATTAGAGATTTAGAAATATGGCATAAAAGAGTGGGGCATATTAATCTTCAGCGGCTGCAAATGATGTAGAAAAACAACTTGTTACAGGTCTACCCAAGTTTGCTTACATGGATATTGAACATGTTTGTGATGCTTGTTAGTTTGGTAAACAGTCAAGGTTGCCATTTGTCAAGTATGTAAGAAATAGTAAGCAGCTGTTGCAGTTGGTTCACTCTGATGTGTGGGGGACCAGCCCATAATGCATCTATGGGAGGCTCTAGGTATTATGTGACATTCATTGATGACTTCAGTTACTATACTTGGGTTTATAGACTAAAAACAAAGGAGGTATTGGCTATTTTTCAGAAATTTAAGCAGCAGGTTGAAAAGGAATTTGATTGCTATATCTTTTGTTTGAGATCCAACAGTGATGGAGAATGTGTGTCAAATGAATTTGATAGTTTTTTGGCTGAAAATGACATATGTAGGCAGCTTACATGCAACTACACTCCACAGTAGAATGGGGTAGCTAAATGGAAGAACAGGGTCTTAATGAAAGCTACTCGTGCAATGATGAATGGGAAGAAGATGTTGCTCTATTATTGGACTGAGGCTGTTATGATAGCCATGTATATCTTGAACAGGACCCCCACTGTAGGTATTCATGATATGACACCATTTGAGAAGCTATATAGCTACAAGCTTGATATCAGTCACATGAAAGTATTTGGATGTCTTGCTTATGTGTATGTTCCTAATGAGAAGAGGAAGAAGCTGGATCCGAAAGCACGTAAGTGTGTCTTTATTGGTTATTCGCAGGAGAAGAAGGCATATAAATACTATGATCCCTCTACTTGGGAGACACTAGTTAGTAGAGATGCTATCTTTGATGAGATGGCCTCTTGGTATGCATCACCGGTTGTGCAGTGCCATTGGATATGTCTTCTACACGTGTTTCTATAGTTGATTTGCAGCAGAGTACCACATTTACAGACCCTAGTGGTACGACGATATCTGCATGAACAGGGAGGTTTCGGAGCTTTGGCTCACCGTCCACTGATACCACTATGTTAGTAAGGGGGAGATATGATGTGGTGGATAGCAAAGGAAAAGAGCAAGCTTTTGATGATACATTTGGTGTAATGACACCTAGCAGGATGACTTCAGGCTATGACTCAGCTGACAGTCTAGATAGTAAACTTTGTATTTCGACTGTGTGTACGCGTGGCACTAGGCAAAACAGGTACATTTTGCCTCATGAGAGAGGGGAATCGAGTAGTGTACCACAGCTTAGACACTTGCAAAGAGTCAGGTACCCTGTGGATAGGCTGACTTACAATGGTTATTCTACGAAGCATTATGCTTATATGACAAAGGTGACAGAGGTCAGAGAACCTGTTACATATGGTGAAGCAGTGATGGATAAAAATTGGTGCACAGCTATGGATGAGGAAATATCTACCTTGGCTGAAAATAGAACATGGGATCTTGTACCACTGTCAAAAGGAAAGAAGACCATTGGCTGCAAATGAGTCTACAAGATCAAATGCAAGTCGGATGGCAGTGTAGAGAGGTACAAAGCCAGGTTGGTCGCTAAAGGATATGCTCAGCAGTACGGGTTAGACTATAAGGAAACATTCAGCCTTGTTGCCAAGATGGCAATCATACGAACAGTGATTGCATTGACTGCTGCTAAGGGCTAGAAATTGCAGCAGATGGATGTTAAGAATGCATTTCTCAATGGTGATTTAGCAGAGGATGTTTATATGGATCAGCTCGAAGGATATATACACCCTAATTTTCAGCATTATGTATGCAAATTGAAAAAAACATTGTATGGGTTGAGGCCGGCTTCGAGAGCCTGGCATGCAAGGATTAGTAATTACTTGCAGAGTTTGGGATTCATTGTTGGCAGGGCTGATTATAGTCTATTTACGAAAAAGACAATGGTAGTGTTGGTTATCTATGTTGATGATTTGATAATTACAGGTAATGATGACTTGAGGATACGGCATGTTATGCGGATGCTGAAATTTGAATTTGATATGAAAGACTTAGGCGAACTGAAGTATTTCTTGGGTATTGAGGTGATTAAGGCGGAAAATAGTTTATGGCTGATGCAAAAACACTATACCATGGAAATGCTAAAGAAATATGGCATGGCTAAATGTAAACCACTGGATACACCTCTTGATCAGAATGTCAAGTTGGACATTAGCATTGGAGTTGAAATTGATGATGTGACTATGTACAGGTAGATGGTTGGAAGTCTGATCTACTTGACCATCACCAAGCCTGACTTGAGTTATGCTGTTGGGCTCATAAGTCAGTTTATGTAGAAGCCCAGAAAGCCACACTTGGATGCTGTTAGGTGAATTATGAGATATGTAAAGTCCACTATAGATTATGGGTTGTTTTATGTGAAAGATATGCCCTTGACAATGGTTGGATACACGGGATTGGGCAGGATGCTCATATGACCGTAGATCTACAAGTGGCTATGCTTTTGGATTTGGAAGTGGAATGATCATTTGGAGTAGCAAGAAGCAACCTATGGTTGCATTGTCTAGCATTAAGATAGAGTACAGGGGTGCTGCATTGGCAGCATGTGAAATTGCATGGCTGCTCAAGCTTATGGTTGATTTGGACATACAGATGGATGCTCGAGTGACCTTGTTATGTGACAATCTCAGTAGTGTACTATTGGCAACAAATCCAGTTTATCATGCCAGGACTAAACACATTGAGGTACACTACCATTTTATCAGAGAGATGGTTCTTGCAGGAAAAGTAGATTTTATGCATGTGAAGACTGATGAACACGTTGCAGATATCTTTACCAAGTCTCTGGGTAAAGATAAGTTCAGTCGATTTCGACAACTACTTGGTGTACAGGTTTTATCTTGAGCTTAAGGGGGAGTGCTGAGACTTCAAGCTCTTGTGTGTGACCGACAGTGTCTTAGTTGTGTCTAGTTGTATCAGGAAGTGTGGGACGTTAAATAAGTCGGTGACTTTAGGCTGTGGGTGAATGGTTTGTAGACCTTAGTGTGTTGTATTCACTTTAGTCATATGATGAATGAGAGATTGAGATTTGAGCACATAGCTCCTCTCTATTATCTCCAACCCTTCTCTGTGTCTCTCAACAACAAAGGCAAGAGAGCATTTACAAGAGAGCCGGAGGGCTAGATGGACTTGGTTCATGGGTGAGGGTGGAGGTATCAACACACATCCAACTGGACTCGTCTTGTGTGCACACTCATAGGATGATGGTCAGCTTCAGAGAGAGGACTTGGATCAGTTATAGTTCACAAGTTGCTCCGAAAAGAAGATCATGGTAGTGGCACACTATGAGAGGAGATGGTAGATTGATTGGATTGAGTTACTTTCTTGGCTGGATGGAGACGAGTCCTATTAGAGGAGGCCCTTATAGACATTACAATGTTATCCTGGAGAGTGAGTCTAGGGAGACCCATCCTCGATAGCCATGCGATGTAGCCTCTTCTGGCTACATCACCAGGTTGGAAAGGAGGATACAGATGAGCAAGATCATAGCAGAACTAGTAGCCATTCTTTAATGGTACAAATAAGGTATCTCAAATCCAAACTTGGGAGACTTTTGAAGGAGACTGGATGATGGCCTAGGATGATCTCTCTTCCTATGGCTAGTAGCTCATATGATTTTCATAGTTGATACCTGGCTTGGTTATGGCAGGGCTAGAGGCCTAGGATGATCTCTCTTCCTATGGCTAGTAGCTCATATGATTTTCATAGTTGATACCTGGCTTGGTTATGGCAGGGCTAGAGTGGCATGTGCGACATGTGGAGACTTAGAGGAGGCTCAAAGGCATTGTGTATGGGATTGCCCTGGAGCTCAAGAGGTGTGGAGGAGAGCCCCTCAGGATGGTCTTTCATGGCATGGTAGAGATTATGGTAGCGATGTGGGGATAGTAGCTTGGGTCATAGACAAAGGTCCAACATGTGGATATGAGGATTTTCAGGGGAGCCACTCTTTCATTTGAGCAAGATTTCCACTTGTAAGCACATCAGAATTAGGGGCATTGTGATAGATGGAAGCTGATTGCTAGTATCACTCCTTGGTTCATTTGGACTGTGAGGTGTAGCCATGCTATTGATTGGCAACATGTTTGATAGATGGAAGCTGATTGCTAGTATCACTCCTTGGTTCATTTGGACTGTGAGGTGTAGCCATGCTATTGATTGGCAACATGTTTGTTGACTCTTTCTAGGATTTGGACAGAGACCATCAATACTCTGTGCAGGAGATGGAACAGGCTGCAGGGTGGTTTTGAGCTCATGGTTGGAGGAGAGCCCCTCAGGATGGTCTTTCATGGCATGGTAGAGATTATGGTAGCGATTTGGGGGGTAGCACTTGGGCCACAGACAAAGGTCCAACATGTGGATATGAGGATTTTCAGGGGAGCCACTCTTTCATTTGAGCAAGATTCCCACTCTAGATTCCCACTCATAGGCACATTGGAGTTGGGGGCATTGTGATAGGTGGAAGCTGATTGCTAGTTTCATTGCTTAGTTCATTTGGACTGTGAGGTGTAGCCATGCTATTGACTGAAAACATGTTTCCATTGTAGACTCTTTCTAGGATTTGGACAGAGACCAACAATACTCTCCATAGGAGATGAAAGAGGCTGCAGGGTGGTTCTGAGAAAATGGGGAGGAGAGATGCTTTTTCGGACATGGGATTCCAGCACCTTTTATCATGGAGCTCCTCATATAGTTGGCTATCATAGCCTCCAGAATGGTTGTCCACTCAACCAATTTATTTAGATATTTTCTCTTTACATGGCTTTTTTTTGTATCGTACATATTTTACCTAAGGTGCGTGAAGAACATGGAACTGTTCATTATGTAGGTGATTAGTTTTATTTAGGAGAATCTTGATAAGTTGTGGATGATCCAGATTGAAATGAAAAGAATCATGTACGGACTAAGACATTGCAAGATATTTAGATAGAATTTCCAATATTGAATTGTCACAATCACGTGCATTTGTTCAAGTACTTGATATTTTTTCGCTTTTGATATTTTTGAGATTTAAACAATGCACAATTTTCGACCTCTGCTAGATTAGAGATTATGGAAATGACCTGGGCAAGACCCTTGATTTTGGACTAAAGTGACTCTGTGTTGTTTTTTGGCTGGCATGATCCACTCACATTATTGTTGACACAGTCAGTTTTGCAAGTAGATCTCTTCAATAAATAAGTGCTTTCTTTATGAGAATGTCAAAATTTGGAGTTTTCATGTCAGAATGAAGTGCCTCTTTTGATATTTCTAAGATTTAAACAATGCAAAAATTTTCACCTATGCTAGATTAGAGATTATGGGGCGAGACCCTTGATTTTGGACCAAAGTGACTCTGTATTCTCTTGTTTTTCGGCTGCTGTGATCCACTCACATGATTGTTGATACAGCCAGTTTTGCAAGTCGATTTCTTCAATAAACAAGTGCTTTCTTTATGAGAATGTCAAAATTAGGAGATTTCATGTCAGAATGGACTGCCTCTTTCCAGGATTATTATATAACATATTATGTAACATTTTTGACATCATTAAAGGCCTGCTTTTGTCCAAAATAAAAAATACAGGAAAAGTCATAGTTTAAAACTGGAAACCAAAGGTTTACTACATACAGGACAAAGGAAAAGCAAACATAAGAACTCAAAGGGCACGGATGAAAGAGGGCTGGATCATCTGTTTAAAATATCCCGGGGCAAAGCCAAAATCAGCCTGGGCCCCAGAAACTGCAGACTGCCGTCCACTACCCATTAGATTTACTTAGCTTGAACATCTATCTATAGCTTTGTGGCAAAGCATGGCTACTTTCCATCTTTGCAGGCTGTTTAGCTCGTGTTTTTTCTAGGTGAGTTGGTTAGGAGTTATTTGGCAGCATTGTGTGTCGCTGTGGAGGCCTTCTCTGCCTTCCAAGGTGTCCTCTACAAAGCTTGTTGAGGCGAAGATGGGAATGGATGTGATCTTTGTTTTCCTACTTTATTGTTCAAGAAATTTGGCAAGTAATCGGCCAGTATCTTGTACTGAGAGAGACCCAAAGAATAGTTTTCATATGATGAAGTATTGATCCTTGTCTCTGTACTATCCAAATCCTGTTTCCCTTTTTTATGAAAAAGACTTTTTGTGTTTGCCATGCAACCTTGGGGAAGACAGATTTTGACATAGTATAAGCTAGATTTGAAAATTTTCAGTGGCATCAATGTGGCGCCTTTTATATCCAACAAAAGTGATTATTTGTTTGTAATTTTTGTGTGCAGTATTTATTTTGATTCCTTTGATACTTTACAATTGTAGGGTTGAGAATGAGAAAGGAGTCATCATCATTCATCACTCTCTGCAGGTTGGTTAATATAGGTGATTAAAATTGAGCTGCATGCTTCATATGAATTAGAAGCACTTGCTGCAGTATGCCTTATTTTGGTTGTGTAACTAATCCTTGTTTTCCCACATACAAACTAGCTCATACATGGAAATTTATTATATGTGTTTCTCAAATAATCAGCTGTGTGCATACAAGGATTATGCAGGTTTCCTTTAATGGTTCTGTGGATCACATGAGCATTGATTCAACCAGGTATAAGAAATACTATATATTCAAGTTGACTGAATAGTTGAATCAAGTCCTGCAATTCTAAATTTTCTGATTCAGTGTGCAGAATTTGGAAGTTATTGAACCTCTGGTGCCTGCGGTCGGTCCGCTTAACAAAAAGTTTAGCAGTCTCTTTCGAATGTTGAATGGCACTAAAACTATCGGAGGGTATGAACTATCCCAAGAATTCCTTAGACAACTTGATTGTGTCTGTAATATTGAGGTCAAACATTAGAATCTTGGTGTAGTCCTCAGGGAGCTACTTCCAGCAGGCGATTTTTAAAAAATTCTCTGTTGCTTTTGGATGCATTCTTAGTGTGCTACAGAAAATTAAATGCCTTTTTCTTCTGGTTGATCTTATCTATGCATTCTTAACTGAATTATAAAAGATTCTCTAAACACATCATCTCCTATGAGGCTAATTGCTAAACAGCAGAAGAAAGCAACTTACAAACAGACATTTTGTGCACTTACATGCATATTTACCATTGGCTACCATGGGTGCCCCATTGGCATATGATGTCTTAGACTCAATACTCCTATAAGACGAGCTCGTTTGATCACCAAGCATGATTATAAGACGAGGTTCTGATAGTTTTGGTCACTCTGAGCAAATTACCCTGATTGGAAAGCATCTGTCTATGACTTTTTTTTTTGCAAATAAAATGTGGGTGATTATATTACTCCAAAAAACTGATTACAACGGAGTGCTCATGCTCAACAAACTAGCTGGAGCTGATGCAAAGTCACAAATACATCATGTATACAAGCCTCTCAAGACGGTCTGGGGGGGATGGGGGCAAGAAGCCATGGGGGGGGTGTATCACCAACTGGGGCTGCCTTCCTGCCTTCCTGCATCATGTATACAAGCCTCTCAAGATGGTCTGGGGGGGATGGGGGCAAGAAGCCATGGGGGGGGGTGTATCACCAACTGGGGCTGCCTTCCTGCATCACGAAAAACAGGTCCTGGCCACCCCAAGTGCGCATAAAATGACATTGGAGCTCCTGACGAGCCCTGGACTCGCCTTGCACCTGATCCCATCGGCCGCGGAGGGAGTGGATGATAGAGGTCCAGAGCTCTGCTAAGGTCACCTGTACTGAAAGTCTCTCTCCGCCGAAAGTCTCCTGACACCATGCCTTTCAGATATGCCATCCAGTAAGACTCCCTATGATCTCCCATATCTCCGAGCTGTCTGCTGTGGGGTCCAATACCTGGCGGATGGGTAGAGCCTCCAAACCGACCACTGCGCACGACCCTGCCTCGATAATGAATATCGTGTCCTGCATCCCGGCCTCATACAGAAGGTGACGGCCCTGGCTGATTGCCTGCCAACAGAAAGCTCCCCATGAGATACATCCAAGGTTGGATGCTATACGGTGAAGGATGCGGCATGCTCCTCTCCACACGAGCTGTGCCTCCTCACATGACCAAAGTTAGTGCTTTGGGGTTTTCATAGGTTGCTGTGTGCAGTGCTTACAACCTCCCTCCTGCATCTGGGCAAGCCAACTTCCCACTGCAAAGCCTCCATGTGCCACCAGCCATAAGAAGTACGATATCCTCCTCGCCCTCCAACTATCCCACAGGCGGCGCCAGAAGGTTCATCGGAAAGGCTCCGTGATGTCGTGCTCCGCCCAATGCCTGCTACGTGATGGCGCCCAATCCATATCCTCCTGCATCAGTATGTGTTTGCCAATTGTGGCAGTGTACTCTAGGAACCTCGGTGGCTTCTTGGCGACTGCTGTGGTGGCCGGCCATGGCCACTCTCCCGAGTCCCACTCCAGCTCATCAAGTGGCCTGCCCTTCCAGATCCAGAGGTGCCACTCCCTAAGCTCCTACCAGAAGAAAAAAGGGTCCAGCCGCCATGTTTTCCCCTAAAGGCCAATCACTTGGATTCTCCTCCATGAAAGGAGAGCTAACCCCTCATCCTGCTGTCCTCTATCAAGGGCCAAATGCCCCTTCTCCTGTACGGTGAAGAGAGTCCCAGGTGGAGTGCCGCCCACTCTATCTGCCACTTGTAGGGGATACTTGCTGGTGAAAACCTAGCGGCCCATACCTCCCCGGGCTCTATCAGCTCTCGTCTTGGGGGAGCAAGCCACTCCTGAGGTATAGCTGCGTCTATCTCCCTTCTCCTCAGCTCCACTCCTCTCTGGTAGCCTGATACTTGCTGCAGCACCTCCTCATCTGCCATCCTGTACACCTTCCGCTAAGTCTTGATGGTACGAGCTGGGCGAGCCTCCCAACTAGTCCACTGGATGTGGGGGTGCTCGGTAATCTGTGTCCCTTCCCGATCTTTGACCTGGGGGTTTCAAATCACCGGTTGACGGTCTATGTCCTCCAAGCAACCTAAGGGGCTCTGGATTAGGGCCTTACGGAGGCCCTGCCACACGCGGAGTAAGCTGTATAGTAGGAAAGGTGATCTGGGGGGGTGATCTAGGCTGACGTGAAGATCCATCTCAAGGACGACCTCCATTCACCGCCAAGCCTCGGTCTACAATCCTGAAGACCCTCCTACAATAAGACCCTCCAGGTCTACCCGCTTGGTGTGAGGTTGCGGACAACTAGCTTGCCCAAGAGGGCCATATTCTGATACTTTGGGTCTATGATCCCAAGCCCTCCCTCTGATCGATGCCGTATGATGGTTGCCTATACCACCTTGGCCCTGGAATCCCTGGAACCATTTGACCTTGACCAAAGGAAGTTCCGCACTAGGCGGCAAAGTTGCACTACGCAAGATGAGGAGAAGCACCAACATGAGGCGATGTACCAGGCCGTCGCTAGGAGGACTTGGTTAACCACCACGGCTCGGCCGGCTAGTGAGAGGCGAGTTGTGCTCCAGTAGGTTAGTTTCCTCTGAATAGGGTCAAGGATAGGAAGAAACTGCTGGGTTGGAGTGATGTCGAGTCCCACCTAGAACCCTAGGTACCTGACGGTTTGCCGTGTGCTCACCCATCTAAATTCCAGGTGGACGCCCCACTCCGTGAAAGAGTCTGGGTCTATGATGAAACCGACCGACTTTTGCCAGTTGATTTTCGCTCCTGCTGCAAAATAGAACATGTTAAGAGCCAGCCTCACTCTCTCCAGCATCAACTCATTGTCCTCTATGTAGAATGTTGTATCATCTGCATACTCTAATAACTCAGTCTCCTCTCTCACTAGAAGTCGGAGGCCGCGTAATCTTCTTATACGTGACATGAGAAAGTGAGACATCGCCTCTGCAAAGAGTAGAAATAGATATGGGGCCAGGGGGCAGCCCTGTTGAACAGATCTCTCTAGCCGAAACTCCTCCCCTCGCCTTCCGCCTATGAGAACCCTGCTGGTGGCTGATCTATAAAGGGCGGAGACTCCGCAAATCCAAAACTTGGGGGAATCCCAACCTCACCATGGTGCCCTCTAGGAAATCCCAGTCCACCCTGTCATAAGCTTTCTCAAAATCCAAGAGTAGTACGGCCAGTCTCTGCCCACTGTGCCTGAGCCCACTCCGTCGCCTCAAAGAAGGTAAATACATTGTCTAGGATACTCCTATCTTGGACAAAGCTTGTCTGTGTGTCATGGATGATGTCTGGAAGCACGAGGCGTAGTCACCTCCAACCGGTCTCCCCCTTTGGGGAGAAGACTAATAAGGCATGCTGAAAGACTTCTTGGCATCTGTCCTGAAGTGAAAATTTTCTGGAAGGCCATCAGTAGGGGTCCTTCACCCCTTCCTAGTAGGCAGTGAAGAGGGCCTTAGAGAGGCAATCCTCCCCTGGGCATTTCTACCCATCCTGTGTATGGAAAGCCTCCTCTAGTTCCTTCTCTGTGAAGGGGGCTAGGAGGGAGCATCCCATCTCCTCTGTGACAAGGGACAGGATGTGATTCCATACCTACTGTCTACATCTCTGACCTCTAGCTGAGGCTGTCTCCTGCTCGAAAAGGTGCGTGAAATAGTCGATGGCAATCTCCATCACCTCCTCTAGACTAGAATGAGTCCTCTCATATTGATCCCGAAGGTTGCGTATCTGCTCCCTTGTGGTGTGAGGTTGGTGCACCTGGAAGAACTCCTTGCACATTGTGTCCCCCTTCCGCGCCCAGAAGGTTGCTGAGGTTTGGAAAGAGAACTCCGAGCACCTGTCCTCTAGGCCAGCAATGGCTGCTCGCGTGCGCACCTCCTGTGCGTGGAGGGTGGGATCCCTTGGTGCCTTCTGTAATAATCTCTCTGTGGCTGCAAGTCCCGTCGGAGTGCTCTCTCCTCCTCCCAGCTCTATTGCCTGGCCTGTATGGTTGCCTCTTGGCAGATTCTACTCGACTCGGCTAGGACCTCTACAACCTTCTCTGCTATCCGGTCCCTCCTGTCCCACTCTCTGGTCCAAATTTGCTCTATCTGTCTCGTCACCTCCTCCCTCCTATAGATCGAGTTAGGAATCCGATAGGATCGTGTGTCTAGGGGGCGGATGTTGGGGGTTCAAGTGTCAGGAGAACCGAGCAATGATTGGACAATGTGGTGCCTGCTCAATTTGGCCTCCACAAGAGCCTCCCCACTCTCCCACATAAAACCTATCCAACCACTTCAGTAGGACTCCACCTAGCCTCTTGTATCCCCAAGAGAAGTCCAACCCATGCCTTCTGCTCCCCCCCAACCATGCCCTGGTAATTTCTTGCTTTGCCCTATTGGTCCTCCAAAGCCTCCAGGTTGTTAAAGTCTCCTCCAATGATCAAGGAGTCCACCTCTGGGAGTCCATCCGCAATCTCCACCCAGAATCTACTGCGTTCCCTGACCTCTGTAGGGGCATAGACATTGAGGATTCCAAGGCAGGAGTCCCCAATATCCAATCTAATCCATAGAACCCTCCCTGCCACTATCGTCCCGTGGTCTTGTACACCGGCAGTGAGACTCGTGCCAATAGAGGTGCATACATCTCCACTCCTGCTGTGGTGGGCACCTATGACGTGCTCCCAGTAAGTGTGCGAGCTGCCCAGAAGTACCTTCCCTACCCGTTGGGCCTGGGTGGGGACAAGCTTGTGCTCTTGTAGAAGCAAGATGTCGATCCGTTCGGCAAGGGCAGGCTGCAGCTCCTGCTGAACAATCAACTTCGTGGAACCACTTGCCCCATTGTAGTGGAGACTATTTACATTCCAGGATGCAAGGTGTAAGCTCATGGGGAAACCTGTGACTGACTGAACAGGCATCTGTTCGGTGTGGAGGCTGCTGATGAGGAGGAGAAACTATGAGACATGCAAGTACGCTTTGCCACCGGTCTGGACGGCGAAATCCACTCCCCCATGGTGGCCCTTGGCCGGACCATAGGGGTGATAGATGCTCCAGGTAGTACTATCAATGCATCTATTAGTCATGCTAAGAGTCATAACTCTGTACACTGGTAGAAACGAGCCACATGTGCCAACATCGGCCACTCCATCACATTCCTCGGAGCTTTCCACTACGGAGGGGCTCGAAAGATAATGCTCAAGTGTGGGACTTCGGCACCAGTCCACCATTTGATGTCCATCCTTCAACCAGGCCACTGCTGTGCAAACAATGCTAATCCTTCATCTCCCATCCACTGGGAGATGTGATCCGCCACCTAACTCTTTAACTCCTCTATGTGTGTAGTCATCCACTCCCCTAAGTGAGAGGACTAAATAAAAAAGGCATAGTTTGGTCCATCTGGTGGTGCTAGTAGATGGACCTTAACCCTCCTTGACTTACGAACCATGAAGATCCCCACCTCTAGAGGTAGTGATAACTCTCCGCGCTCCGCAATTGTTAGGTAGGACCATGGGCCACTGCGGAAGAACTTTTGTGGCAACAACTGTGCTTGTCTCGGGAAGGTGTGACGGGCGGCAAAGGCAGATGAGCTGGTGGCTGTATGGGAGAGGGAGGACTTCTAGTGCGAGGAGGATGTAGATATGTGTGGCTCATCACCTCCTGTGGGAGGAGGGGGGGTGGGTCTGGGGGGGATCACTTGAACCGGGTGCAAATCAGGGGGGGTGCTCGGTAGGGGAGGTGGTGGGGGAAAAGAGGATCGAGGGATGGTGGGATGGACGGAGATGCATGGCGGGTGTTGGGGGGGGGGGCTTGTGGCCCTGGAAGGGGGGGTTGTGGGCTAGGGTCAGTGGGGGGAGGGGTGGGTGTGGGGGCTGTGGGAACTCAGGCGAGGTAGTCTGTGGCGCGGGTGGTGGATGTGGGGGGTTTCGGTCTTGTTAGGTGGGACTGGCAGGGGGGGTTGTGGAGTGCTCTGCTGTGGGGGCATCGCTCGCCCACTTGCTCCCTGTTGTCGAGGTTGGGTCTGAGGAGCTGGCTGTGCCACCCCTTGCTGTCTCCCTCTCTGTCGTCTCTGGACCCATGTGAAGCTGTTAGCGTCTACCTGCGGGCCTGTCGGCGGAGCTGCCTTGGCTGCGAAATGCGTACAAACTACTGCCTGATGCCCAAAGTCGTGGCAATGCAGGCACTGCCTTGGTTGCCGAGTCACAATGACCTACTGCCTAAAGGAGTGCCTGCCTGCCTGCCTGCCTGCCTCAATCTCTAGGAGCTGTGGGATATTCTTGACCTCTTTCACTACCACCCGTACCTTTGGGACTCCTGCTGCCGTCACTGCATCCGCGAAAGATGCGGGAAGGACAGTGCCGAAGAGCTGTCCAAAGTCTTCCACCAACTGGCAATACTCTATCGCTAAGCCAGGGAAAAGAAGAGTGACCGGGTGTCGAAGAAACCTGTTGTGGAGTGCAAACGCCTCCACAGTAAAGCCACTGTACTAAGGGACCATGTATATGACCCCCTTCGTGGGCGCATATGGTGAACTTGTGAGTAACTCTCGAGCTGCGTCCGCCAAATTGAGCTGCACCATGAAGATCCCTTGGCCCATTAGGACCACCTCCATGATCTGCGCTGTGCTGGTGCTTAGCGTGGAGTGAAGCCAGTCCTAAAGCTGGGCCCTGGCTGGGGAATGTCCTACTACCTGACCATAAATCGTTGTTTCCTTTAGCTCCAGTTTCTTAGCTCGGACGGCTGAGAGTTGCTCCTCAGAGAGGACGACACACAAGGTGTTTGACTGGGGGGTACTCGTTGAGTGCGCCAGCGTCTCACTAGAGGTTTCCATTGCACGTCCCTTTTGAGAGAACTACCAATCATCTTGCGGTGCTACTTGAGGGGGGAAAGTTGTTGCAGATAGAGGGAACCACTAGAGGGTGGGGGGGAGAAAGCTGCTGTTTTTGGCAGTTGGGGGGGGTGTTGTACAACGTAGATGGATCCAAGGTTGTGGATAGAGGCAGCGTGCCGGGGAGAGGGGGGAGGGGAGGTGTGGAGCAAAGGGTGGCCTTGGGGGGAGGTGGCCTAGGCGGACAGGCCGGGGGGTGGGCGTGGGGGAGCAAATTGTCGGGGCGGGGGGGGGGGGGGGGATAGTTGCGCCTAGGCAGACAGGCTGGGGGGTGGGGGTGGGGGAGCAAATTGTCGGGGCGGGAGGAATAGTTGCTCCTGGCGGATAGGCGAGGGGGAGACGGCCAGGCAGACAGGAAGAGGCCAGGCGGGGCGGTGGCAGTTGTGCTTGGGCGGACAGGCCGGGGGGGTGGGGTGGGGGAGCAAACTGTCGGGGCAAGGGGGGGGGGGGGACAGTTGCGCCTGGGTGGACAGGCGGGGGGGGGGGGGGTGGGGGAGCAAACTGTCGGGGGGGGGGAGGAATAGTCGCACCTCGCGGATAGGCGAGGGGGAGACGGCCAGGCGGACAGGAAGAGGCTAGGCAGGGCGGGGGCAGTTGTGCTTGGGTGGACAGGCGAGGGTGGAAACGGCTAGACCGGGGGGGGGGGGGGGGGGGAGCGGCCAAGTGGAGCGGACAGAAGGGGGGGAATGGCCAGCGATGTGGGGGGGAGGGAGGGGGCGCGATTAGACGGAGCGGGAGGGAGCAATCAGACGGAGGGATGGGGTGAGAGATCGATCTGGGGAGCGGGCGCGATCAAGACGGAGGGGGGGGGGGGGAGCTTGGGACACGACGGGTGTTGAGCCAACATCTGTCTATGACTTAGAGGACTAGAATGCTTTGCAAAGCTTCTACACCATTGAGCTTAAGGGTCCAAAAGATTACTATAATACCATTCACCTGTGTGGTTTGTAGGGTACATGTCTTGTATTGTGTTATGGATTCCATTGCCCGTTTGTTCATTGTGTGTTTTCTTTGCATTGTTCTTCTCTATTCTTTGTGCTTTTGTAGTCTATTACAACATTGTCTCTTGCTTCTATGCTGCCCCCTACTTAACATTGCCAACATGGGACAGTAGGATCATTAATGAATATCGTATCCTGCATCCCGGCCTCATACAGAAGGTGACGGCTCTGGTTGACCGCTTGCTAGCAAAAAGCACCCCAAGAGATATATCCAAGGCTGGGTGCTATGCGGCGAAGGATGCGGCATACTCCTCCCATGAGCTGTGCCGCTTCACATAACCAAAGGCAGTGCTTTGGGGTTTTCATCGACTGTTGTGTGTAGCACTTACAAGCTCTCTCCTTCTCCATTTGGGCAAGCCAGCTTCCCACCGCCAAGCCTTCATGTGCCACCAGCCATAAAAAATACGATACCCTCCTCGGCCTCTAGCCGTCCCATAGGCGACGCCAGGAGGTCCTTCAGAACGGCTCCGTGATGTTGTGCTCCGCCCAATGCTTGCTACGCGACGACGCCCAATCCATATCCTCCTACATTAGTACGTGTTTGCCAATCCTGGCGGTGTATTCCAGGAATCTCGGTGGCTTCTTGGCGACCGCAGTGGCCGGCCAAAGCCACTCTTCCGGATCCCACTCCAGCTCATCAAGTGGCCTTCCTTCCTAGATCCAGAGGCGCCACTCCCTGAGCTCCTGCCGAAAGACCAAAGGGTCCAGTTGCCATGTCTTCCCCTGAAGGCCAACTACCCGGATCCTCTTCCATGAAAGGACAGCTATCCCCTCGTCCTGCTGCCCTCTGTCAAGAGCCAGACGACCCCCCTCCTGCACTGTGAAAAAGGTCCCAGGTCGAGCGCCACCCACTCTTCCTGCCACCTGTAGGGGGATGCCTGCTGGTGAAAACCTAGCGGCCCATACCTCCCCGGGCTCTATCGGCTCTTGGATTGGGGGAGCAAGCCACTCTTGAGATATCGCTGCGCCTATCTCTCTTCTCCTCAGCTTCACTCTTCACTGGCAACCTGATACTTGCTGCAGCACCTCCTCGTCCACCATCCTGTACACCTCCCTCCATGTCCCGATGGTACGAGCTGGGCCAGCCTCCCAACTAGCCCACTGGATATGGGGGCGCTCACCAATTTGTGCCTCTTCCAGGTCCTTGACCTGGGGGTTCCAAATCACCGGCTGATGGTCTATCTCCTCTTGGCAGCCTAGGGGGCTCTGGATTAGGGTTTGATGGAGGCCTTGCCACATGCGGAGCAAGCTGCGTAGGAAGGGTGATCTGGGGGGGGGGGGGTTGATTTGGGCTGACGTGAAGATCCATCTCAGGGACAGCCTCCACTCACCTCCAAGCCTCGGTCTACAGTCTTGAAGACCCTCCTGCAATAGGACCTTCCAGGTCTATCCTCCTGGTGTGAGGCCGTGGACAACTAGCTTGCCCGGGAGGGCCATACTTTGATACTTTGGGTCTATGATCCCAAGCCCTCCCTTTGATCAATGTCGTATAATGGTCGCCCACGCCACCTTGGCCCTGGAATCCCTAGAGCCATCTAACCCGAACCAAAGGAAATTGTGCACTAGGCGGCGAAGCTGCATTACGCAGGAGGAGGAGAATCACCAACACGAGGCGATGTACCGGGTCATCGCTAGGAGGATCTGGTTAACTACCAAGGTTCGGCCAGCTAGTGAGAGGCGAGCCGTGCTCTAGTAGATCATCTTCTTCCGAATAGAATCGATGACTGGAAAAAATTGCTGGGTGGGAGTGATGTCGAGTCCCACCTGGAACCCTAGGTACTGGACGGTCAGTCCTCTGCTCACCCATCTAAATCCCAGGTGGACGCCCCACTCCGTGCTAGAGTCCGGGTCTGTGAGGAAACTAACCCACTTTCGCCAGTTGATTTTTGCTCCCGCTGCAGAACATAAGACCTCAAGAGCCAACCTCACTCTCTTCAGCATCAACTCGTCGTCCTCTATGTAGAGCGCTGTATCATTTGCATACTCTGAGTCTCACAACTCGGTCTCCTCTCTTACTAGAAGTCGGAGGCCACGTAAACCGCTAACACGTGACTCGAGGAAGTGAGACATCGCCTCTGCAAAGAGAAGGAATAGGTACGGAGCCAGGGGACAGCCCTGTCGGATCGATCTCTCCAGCCGAAACTCCTCCCCTCGCCTCCCTCCTATGAGAACCCTGTTGGTGGCTGATCTGTAGAGTGCGGAGACCCCGGAACTCCAAGCCTGGGCGAAACCCAACCTCACCATGGTGCTCTCTAGGAAGTCGCAGTCCACCTTGTCATAGGTTTTCTCAAAATCCAAGAGTAGTATGGCTAGTCTCTGCCCATTGTACTGGGTCCTCTCTGTCGCCTCAAAGAAGGTGAATACATTGTCCAGGATGCTCCTATCCTGGACAAAGCCTGTCTATGTCATGGATGATGATGTTTGGAAGCAAGGGGCGCAGTTGCCTACCAATCATCTTTGCCAGTGCCTTATAGGCCACTGACAATAAGGTGATCGTTCTCCACTGGGAAAACTCCAACCGGTCTTCCCTTTTGGGGAGAAGAGTGATAAGGCCTGTCGATAGACTCCCTGGGATTTGTCCTGAAGTGAAAATCTCCTGAAAGGCCATTAGTAGGGGGTCTTTCACCACTTCCCAGAAGGTAGTGCCTTAGAGAGGCCATCCTCTCCCGGACATTTCTGCCTGTCATGTGTACGGAAAGCCTCCTCTAGTTCCTTCTCTGTGAGGGGGGCTAGGAGGGAGCATCCCATCTCCTCTTTGACAAGGGATGGGATGTTATCCCAGACCTGCTGTCTGTATCGTTGTCCTCTAGCTGAGGCTGTCTCCTGCTGGAAGAGGCGACTATAGTAGTCGGTGGCAATCTCCATCACCTCGTTTGGGCTAGAACAGGTCCTTCCATTCTGATCTCGGAGGCTTGCATATTGGTGCACCTGAAAAAACTCCTTGCACATCGTGTCCCCCTTCCGCGCCCAGAAAGTTGCTAAGGTGCAGAAAGAGAACTCAGAGTGCCTGTCCTCTAGGCCAGCAATGGCTGCTCGTGCACGCACCTCCTGTGCGTGGAGAGTGGGATCGCTTGGTGCCTTCTGTAATAATTTTTGCGTGGCTGCAAGGTCCTACCGGAGTGCTCTCTCCTCCTCCCAGCTCTGCTGCCTGGCCTGTATAGCTGCCTCTTGGCAGATTCTGCTCGACTCAGCTAGGGCCTCTGCAACCTCCTGTGCGATCTGGCCCATCCTGCCCCACTCTCTGGTCTAAATTTGCTCTATTTGTCTGGTCACCTCCTACTGCCTATAGATCGAGTCAGGGATTCGACAAGATTGTGTATCTAGGGCAGATGTTGGGGGATCTAGTGTCAGAAGAACTGGGCAATGATCGAACAATGTGGTGCCCGCCAATTGCCCAATCTGGCCTCCTCGAGAGCCTCCCCACTCTCCCACATAAAACCTGTCCAACCGCTCCAGCAGGACTCCACCTAGCTGCCTGTATCCCCAGGAGAAGTCCAACGACCTCTCCCTCCTGTGGAAGGCAGGGTCTCTCCAGGCATCGCGTGCTCCTACTGCCAGTAGAAACACCTCCCATGCCTCCTGCTCCTCCCCGGCCATGCCCTGGTAGTTTCTCCCTCTGCCCTGCTGGTCCTCCAAAGCCTCCAGGTTATTGAAGTCTCCTTCAACGATCCAGGAGTCCACCTCTGGGAGTCCTTCCGCGATCTCCACCTAGAACCTATTGCGTGCCCTAACCTCCGTAGGGGCATAGATATTAAGGACTCCAAGGCACGAGTCCCTAATATCCAATCTGATCCATAACACCCTCCTTGCCACTATCGTCCCATGGTCTTGAACACAAGCGGTAAGCCTCGGACCAATAGAGGTGCATACGCCTCCACTCCTACCGTGGGCACCTATGGCGTGCTCCCAGTAAGTGTGCGAGCTGCTTGGGAGTACCTTCCCTACCCGCTGGGCCTGGGTGGGGGTGAGCTTGTGCTCTTGTAGAAGTAAGATGTCAATCCGTCCGGCAAGGGCAGGCTGCAACTCTTGTTGCCGAACAATCAATTTTCTGGAATCACATGCCCCACTGTAGTGGAGGCTATTCACATTCTAGGATGCAAGGTATAAGCTCATGGGGAAACCTGTGATTGCCTGAACATGCATATGTTTGGTGTGGAGGCTGCTAATGATGAGGAGGAGCTATGAGGCATGCAGATACGCTTTGCCGCCGGTCTGGACGGCGAGCTCCATTCCCCCATGGTGGCCCTCGGCCGGACCATAGGGGTGATAGAAGTTCTAGGTGGTACTATCAATGCATCTATCAACCATGTTGAGAGTCGAGACTCTATGCACTGGTAGAAACGGGCCGCCTGTGCCAGGGGCCACTCGATCACATCCCTCGGAGCTCTCCACTGTGGAGGGGCTCGAAAGATAATGCTCAAGTTAGGGACCTCAGCACCAGCCCACCAGTTAATGTCCATCATGCAACCAGGCCACTGCTGTGCAGACAATGCTAGTCCTTCTCCCATCCACTAGGAGGTGTGGTCCACCATGTGACTCTTCAACTCGTCCTCTATTTGTGTCCTCGCCACTCCCCTGAGTGAGAGGACTGAAGAAAAAAAGCGTAGTTTGGTACATCCGGTGGTGCTAGTAGATGAACCTTGCCCCTCCTTGACTTACGAACCACAAAGATCTCCACCTCTAGAGGTAGTGGGAACTCTCCGCGCTCCACAAACTCTCAAGTAGGACCATGGGCCACTGCGGAAGAACTCCTGTGGCAACAGGTGTGCCTGTCTCGGGAAAGTGTGAGGGGCGGTAGTGGTGGATGAGCTGGAGGCTGTATGGGAGGGGGATAGTTGGTGCGAAGAGGATGCAGGCGTGTGTGGCTCATCACCTCCTATGGGAGGAGGGGGGGTGGGTCTGGGGGGGATCGCTTGAACCAAGTGTAGATCAAGAGGGGTGCTCGGTACGGGGGGTGGTGGGGGGGAGGATGATCGAGGGATAATGGGATGGAGGGAAGTACATGGCGGGTGTGGGGGGGGGGGCTGGTGGTCTTGGAAGTTGGAGGTTGTGGGCGAGGGTCAGTCGGGGGGGGGGGCATGGGATGTGGAGGGAGGTGGGTGTGGGGGCTGTGGGGACTCAGGAGAGATAGTCTGTGGCGCGGGTGGTGGATGTGGGGGGCTGCGGTCCTGCCGGGTGGAGCGGGTATGTGGGGGTTGTGGAGTGCTCTGCCGAGAGGGGGTGTTGCACGTCCACTTCTCCCTGCTGCCAAGGCTGGGTCTGAGACATTGGTTGTGCCCCCCCTACCGTCTCCCTCTCTGTCGTCTCTGGATCCCTGTGAAGCCGTTAGGGTCCACCTGCGGGCCTGTCGGTGGAGCCACCTATGCTCCGAAACGTGTGCAACCTGTTGCTTGATGCCCAAAGTCGTGGCAATGCAGGCATTGCCTTGGTTGCCTAGTCACAATGACCTACTACCTAAAGGAGTGCCCGCCAGCCTCAATCTCTAGGAGCTGTGGGATATTCTTGACCTCTTTCACTGCCACCCGTACCTTTGGGACTCCTGCTGCTATCACTGCATTCGCGAAAGACGTAGGAAGGACAGTGTCGAAGAGCTGTCCAAAGTCTTCCACCAACTGGCGATACTCTATCGCCAGGCCAGGGAAAAGAAGGGTGACCAGGTGCTGAAGAAACTTCTTGTGGAGTGCAAACATCTCCACAGTAAAGCCACTGTACCAAGGGGCCATGTATATGACCCCCTTCGTGGACGCATATGGTGAACTTGTGAGTAACTCTCGAGCTACGTCCGCCAAATTGAGCTGCACCATGAAGATCCCTTGGCCCAATAGGACCGTCTCCTCGATCTGCGCTTGATCTGCGCTGTGCCGTTGCGTAGCGTGGAGTGTAGCCAGTCCTGAAGCTGGTCCCTGGCTAGGGAATGTCCTACTACCTGACCATAAATCGCAGTTTCCATTAGCTCCAGCTCCTTAGCTCGGACGATTAAGAGCTGTTCCTCAGAGAGGAGTACGTGCAAGGTGTTTGATTGGGGGGCACTCGTTGAGTGCACCGGCATCTGACCAAAGGTTTCCATTGCACGTCCCTTCTGAGAGAATTACCAATCACGTCGCGGTGCTACCTGAGGGGGGGGAGTTGTTGCAGATGGAGGGAGCAACTGGAGGGTGGGGGGATCAATGGCGGGGGGGGGGGGGGGGGTATCTGGAGTAGAGGATAGCCGGGAGGGGGGGGGGTGCAGAATGTCGGGGCGGGATGGCAATCACGCCTGGGTGAAAGCGGCTAGGCAAAATGGGAGGCCAGGTGGGCAGGGGGGATAGTCGTGTGGGCAATCGGGTGGGGGTGAGCATTGTCGGGGGATGATGTCCAAGGGGGGACAAGCTCTACAGCTTTGTGACTCCCTTATGCTTTTCTTGTGACTTTTGAAGAGCTTACTTTCTTGCACACTTGATGTACACTTTCAATACACTTGGGTCAGAGATTTTATCCTTTGTAAGACAAATAGATGGAACTTTCTTGCCACCCTCAACTATCTCAAATGGAGTCCTACTAGTGGAACTATGAATGATATTGTTATCACCAATGTAAGAAATTGTTCCCACATGGGCTTATGTTCTATGAAATAATACTTAAGTAGATCTAGAACAAAAACACAATCGTGGATCTCTTTCACAAATGATAGATTGTGGCATGCCTATGATAGTTGAATACGTTAAACAAAAACACTACCATATTGTCTTTTTTAAACTTCTTCATCACTACAGAAACAAACTAGGCTTGCTTCTTGAACTTGCATATGATTCAAATCCCATTATTCCTTGTAGATGTCCTAGGAATAGGCAATAGATCTAGCAATACTAGTACCTTTTGTTTGTCATACTTAACCTTTCCACATACAATGTACATATGCTCAAAACCATCGACATTATGCCTCAAAGCTGGCTGGTAAAAGAAAGATTATGTTCTTTCACCATTGCATCAATGCTTCATTTCCCTACAATTTGGTTCATAAATAAGCCATCCCTAAGAGTATAATACTCATGATGTTAACCATGAGCCAATAGAGCATAAATCTTTCCAAAGCCTTTATCCTGTATATCCTATGTATTTGTCTCATCCAATTTCTAATGATAAGCAATAAATACTTTTGAAACCTATGGTTTTGTGGATAAAGCATCTGTCACAATGTTCTTCTTTCCATCCACATGAATAATTTGAAATTGGAACATGGACAAGAAGTTTGCCCATTGCATATGCTTCTTTGATAGATTTATCCGAGGTAAAAAATATAGCAAAGTCTAATGATCACTTTGAACAACAAAATCACTGCCTAGTAGAATAGTGCTTCCATAAGGAAAGAGTACGAAGGACTACTAATAACTCTTCCTTATAAGCAAAGCACTATGAAAGTGCATAAATGAATGCTAACAACTCTTTCTCGTAAACTTGCAAATTGTTTTCAGTACCATGCAAAATTCTACTATCGCAGGCTACCATATGGTCATATTGCATGAGAATTGCACCAATCTATTTCCACATGCATCACAATGTACCACTAGCTTTTCAGAGGTCATGCAAAAATCAGAAGTGGATCCTACGTAAACTTTTTCTTCGACTCGTTGGAGGCTAAAAACTCTTTTTAAGCCCATTTCAAAGGTGCTCCCTTCTTTTGTAAAGCATGAAGAGGAGAAGAAATCTTTGCAAAATGGTGAATCAATCTCCTGCAGTAAGAACTAATCTAGGAAGCCTATGAACATCATAGATTTCGCAAATCTGGCTAGATACAGATGGTCTCCACTTTGATTGGATCTATCCTAATACCATCTGTAGAGATTGTGTGCCCCAAAAAGTAAATTTTCTTCAAGAAATCACTCTTGTTTCCATAAAGCAAAATTATGTTTGAGAAGTTCTTGAAAGACTATAGCCAAATGCTTCCTATGCTCCCATCTCATTTTCCGAATAAATGATATCCTTATTAAAGAATGCCCCCAAAAATGATCTATGCTGATGAAAGATCCTATACCATCATCCAATTGGGAATTGTTGGAGCATTAGTAAGCCCAAATGGCATCACTAGAAACTCATACAAGCCAAAGGTTGTCCTCAAAGCTGTCTTGTGCACATCATCATTTTGAATACATATCTAATGATATTCACTCTCCAAATCTATAGCGTTGAATATTGCAGATCCATCCAACTTGCTAAGGGTATCATCTATCCTTGGATAGGAAGACCATTCTTGATGGTAATCTTGTTCAAGGCATAGTAATCAATGCACATGTGCCACAGCCCACGAATCATCCTTCTTCTTGACACATTCACATGTGCCATAATTTCTTCTTGTTGGGCTGCACTCACTCTGTATGGTGGCTGGTTCAGTGGTGTATTTTGTGTCACTTGATCAATGGGACGATCCTCAAACCTCTTGGGTGGAAGTGGTCCAATCAAAGACTTAGAGTAATGTTCTTTTATAAATCAGTCATGTCTTTATCTAGCTTAGACAACTTTACTCTAGCTTCATTATCATACTTGTCTTTAGTGAAAACTAAATGGCAAATATACACAAATATGGTTTTTAAGTTCATTCCAAATAGTCGAAACTGATATGAGAGGGGTTGATTCTCCCTGATGCTTTACATCCAAAGTGAGTCTTTCCCCTATGCTCTGAGGCGATCTTATTATTATAGATATCCATCACTCTATGAACCGTTGGCCCCAAGGCACATAACTCTGAATATGGATGAGTGTGACAGGTTCAGCATGGCCAAGGCAAGCCAAATTGTGCTTCACTCATAGGCCTCATCTCCTCTGGATGGATGCCTAATATACCTGCCAAATCTGAAGATATACAATTTGCTCATGCAGATCAGTCAAAGAAGATCAAGGCTGTCTAATCTCTCACTTTGTCCCAAGCCTTGCACAACTCTGTAGCATCTGAATCGGGCTCCTCATTGACCAGATCTGGAATCAAACCAACAGTTGGTTTCTTCTGCTTGCCTTGCTGCTCATCTTTACCAGTTGCTGTCCTCTTTTTATTAGGACAATCATGTGCCAAGCGACCCTTGTCTTCACAAAGCAAGCACACTTGTTGGCAGCCCTCAATGCCTCTTGCTAATCTTGCGTCTTATTGCATCCTTGCTGCTATTTGTTGCAAATTTGGAACTTGTTCCAGCATTACCATATTAGTCACTGCATGGAATGCTCAAGGTATTTGCTAGCTTGGATGGGCTCTACATTATGCATGATGATTCCTTTTTGTTGGAGCTCTTGGAAATCAGGGTTCTGGAGGGCTATGTTCTCTCTCATCACTTTCCCATAGTATTTGAGATGCATATGCATCTTGTTGATCCCTTTTGAGCCCTTTTGAGTAAGCTACCTTTGCGATTCAACTCCTTTCTCTAGTGTGAGGTATTTAATGGCTATATGCAATAGTTGCTACATCAATTTTCATTGGACCTGCCGTCCCAAGGAGCAACTTCCCTCAATTAGTTGATATGCAATTTGCAAACGGTTGCTAGACAGTATGGAATACACTATGCTGCCTTGTATAGGCAAAGGTTATAAGTTGCGAAGAAACTCTTAGCTTTGATGCACTCTGTATTGATGGATTTGCCACAAGATCCCCTTTTACTTTCCATCTCCACAAGATTGGCACAACTTATTGATACTTTTCAAAGGAGATCATGCTAACATGGCCAAACTTGCTGCACTATTAGAGGGACTGTAGGACAATAATTGTCAATTACACAAGTTTTATTAGGCTTGTATGATTCCTTTGCAAGGGAAAATGTAGTCTACTAGCAATTGTGCAAATGTGCAGAACCTATTTCATGGACTTGCTTGGATCACAATCCTCTATCTCTCATGTAGTCGCAACGGCCTGTTCATTGCCTTTTGACCTAGGTGAAGATTAAGTACCACCAAATGTTGCTGGTAGTTTGGATATGGACATCACACAAGATGAGGTCATGGATGTCCTCTTGCATTTGCCTAAAGACAAGAACCCAAGATGGGATGGTATCACCAATGAGTTTTTTGAGGCCTATGCCACTCACTTAGCTACACCTTTGATAGCCTTATGCTAGCAGGTGTCATGGACATGCTATGATCAAGTGTATGGATTAATTCTTGCTCATGCCATTTGAATCCACACCCCATGGAAATGCACCCTTAGCAGGACATCCTTGAGCAAACCATGTGAACCTAGCGTTGCGATATCATCATAGAACCTTCTAGAAGATATGCGATGTCATGGCCTGCATCATCAATGATGTCATCATAGAACCTTTTAGAATATATGTCATGCCATTGCTTGCATCATCAATGATGTCATCATGGAACATGCTAGAAATCTTTAGCTGCCCTCCAACACCTATGAAAGAAGGGGCTTGCCATAGAGCTCCTCAATCTTACCAATGCTAGTCTTGGGAGCTCAAAGAGTCGAGATCTCTAAGTAAGTAACTTCGACTTTTAGTTCTAGTATTTGTCTAGTCATGGTATCTAGTCTTGTTTTATCTTCCATTATACTCTTGTTGTCTTGTCACCTTGTAATCTCGTACTACAAGATCTTGTCCAGTATTGTCTTGTATCTTGTTCATCCCCATTGAGGGAGATCTTGTAATTTTGATATCTTGTATCCATACCTATGGTCCCAGGTTGTGGGATCCTTCATATCCTATTAAGTGTCCTGTTGTCTATACCTATGGTCTTGGGTTGTGGGATTTTCCCTATCTTGTTAAGTTATCATTGTACCTTGTGCCCCTATGTGGGATTATCTTGTAATCAGAATTCTTGTAACAAATCTTGCGTCTAGTCTAGACTCATGAGTGCAATCTAGTGCTCCCATAATAGTTTGGCAAGACTACTTTCTAGCTCTACTGGGCACCATGGAGGTGACCCTTAAAAGAATTGTAGCTTCCCTTCAAAACCTCCAACAACAAATTTAAGACTTGAATGAACGACAAGCGCAATTTCAAATAGAACACCCTATGCATCTAGGCCCTGCGCTTCAAGAGATACAAGACAAGATCCAAGACTTGTAGAACAATAGAGGAAGTGATCAAATGATTCTGCGTGTTTATCAACCCCCAGCAAGAGAACCCAAGATCAACATGCCGGAGAAGTTCAATGGTGACCGTTCGAAGTTCAGGGGATCCTCTTAACAAGTAAAGCTCTACATCTGCATGCAACCGGATAGGTATTCAGATGATGCTTCCAAGGTGGGATTTATTGGGACTTTGCTTTATGGTTAAGCTTTATTATGGTTTGCCCCAATCTTGGAAAAGAAAATGCTAGTACTTTATATATATGAGGCATATCTTTATGAACTCACTTTTACATTTTGAGATCCAAACACTAGTCGAGTAGTAAAAACAAAACTTCGGAAGCTATGACAAGGTAATTGCCCTACCTCTTCTTATACACCTAAATTTAGGTAATTAATTTGTGACCTCACTTTGTATAAGGAGTATTTTATTTGCCAATTCAAATGGGTCTTCGAGATGACATCAAGGACCTTAGGTTCACTATGCTTGAGGCAAAAACACTCAACGATTATATCATGCAAGCCATCCAGTGTGATAATAGACTATTCGTGAGGAAGCAAGAAAAGCGAGGAAGCCACACCTAGTCTCAATCAGAGAAAAAACCAAGCTTGAACCGATGCAAATAGATAATACCAAATTCCATCCCTTGACCCCACAAGAAAAGCAAAGACGAAGAGAGAATCATCTATGCCTATATTGTGGAAGCCTTGCATACATCGTCCTAAATTGCCTAAATAAAAGGGTAAGAATCCCAAGAGTTGCTACAACCATCCTCGAGCAGGAAAATGAGGATGTCCAATTGTAAATGAGACTGTACAACCAGACCTTGATATAAGAAAGGGTCTCTTGATCCTAGCCACACCCATGGAAACTTTCCTTCTCACAGTCCAGATGATCCTGCCTAGAAAGATCCTTTCACTCAAAGCCTTGGTCAACTCCGGAGCCTTTGCACGTTTCATTGATGATAGCTTTGTGAATAGATACCAGATTCTAGTACTCCAAAAGACCAATCCTGCACCAGTTGAAGTCATGGCTGGAAGACCTCTAGCATCTGGAGATATTATCAAGGAAACCGGATTACTCATGGTAACTCTTGGCGATCACAAATCTTGGCCAAGATCTTCACAAAGATTGTCTCATGGACCCCAAAAGCCGAGAAGGCCTTTCAGACCTTGAAAACCGCTTTCACCACTACCCTAATTCTAGTCTACCCAGATCCTACCAAGCCATTTTTCTTGGAGACCGATGCATCAGACTATGCCTTAGGAGCCATCTTGTCCCAGTATGGAGGTGATGGTCATATGCATCCAATGGCATTCCATTCAAGGAAGTTCTCTTCTTCAAAGATAAACTATGAGATCCATGACAAAGAACTCCTTGCCATTGCAGATGCCTTTGATACTTGGCATTATGATCTAGAGGGTGCAACTCATAAAGTTATTATCTATAAAAATCACAAAAATCTAGAATACTTTATGACAACCCACATCCTCAATCGAAGACAATCCCGTTAGAATAACTTCTTATCTAGGTTTGACTTTGTCATCACCTATCGCCTAGGACGCCAATAATTCCAATGGGATGCTTTATCAAGAAGATCCTACCTGGCATCTAAGAAGGGAGAAGAAGCTTTTGATCAACAACGAGTAATAATACTCAAGCTAGAGCACCTCTAGCTAGCAGCCATCTCTAGTTGTCACCAAGACAACCCTACCTTGATCCAGTTAATCTATGAAGCCTTGTTGCATGATGATTTGGCCAACAATGTCAAGAGAAAAGATAAAGAGGGAAAAAGAAATGAAGTTTGCGAGTTTCAAGAAACTAATGGTTTGTTATACTATATGGATCTATTTTACATCCCTCTAGGAAAGCTGAGATTCTAGGTACCCCAACAACGCCATGGCACCCTAGTAGTAGGACACTTTGGAGTTAATAAGAACTTAGAGCCTATTTCAAGAGATTTTTGGTGGCTTGAGATGTGGAAATAAGTTAAGGAATATATAAAATCATGTGATACATACAAACAGGGCCAAGGTACCTCATCACAAACCACATGGCCTCTTGCAACCCTTGCCCATTCCAGTGTGAGCCTGGTATTCTTTGTCCATGGATTTCATAATAGATCTGCCCAAATCAAACAAATATAACTCTATTCTTGTTGTGGTAGAGAGATTCACAAAAATGGCACATTTTGTCCCTACCATCAAGACCATCACAGGTGTAGCTACTGCTAGCCGCTTCCTTAGATACATTTTTAGATTACATGGACTCCCAGACGACATCATCAACGATTGGGATTCTCAATTTATATGTAGTTTTTGGAAGAGCCTTTGCAATCTCCTTGGAGTCTAAGTTAAGTTATCCACCACAGCCAACCATTCACAGACTGATGGTCAAACAGAACGGGTAAATCATGTCTTGGAATAATATCTCCGTTGCACCATCAACTACCATCAAAATGATTGGTTTGAGCCCTTGCCCTTCGTAGAGTTTTCTTATAATAATAGTACCCATGCATCTACCAAGCAAACTCCTTTCTTTGCAAACTATGGCCACCATCCAAGGATGGATGTATATCTCTCAAATAAAGTAAAGAACCTTGTCACTCGAGATAAAGCTCAACACCTAGCAAATATACACCAAGAACTCAAGCAATAAATCCAAAAGACTCAAAATCAGTACAAGCACTATGCAGACCAGCATTGTCTCCAACATTCAGCATACAAAATTGGTGATAAAGTATGGTTACTTAGGAATAACCTCTAGATAACAAGGCCCTCCACCAAGCTAGACCACAAGAGATTTGGGCTCTTCAATATCATAGCCCAGATCAATCGAGTTGCTCACCGACTCCAACTCCCTTACACCATGAAGATCTACCTAGTCTTCCATGTTTCCTTGCTAGAGCCATACCATAGCTCACCATTGAGGGGGGAGAGATGGAATCTCCCACCACCTGTCCAGATTGAAGTTCATGAAGAATTTGAGGTCGAGCATAAGACTTGAGGATCTTCCGACGAGGTCGATTGGAATACCTTGTTCACTGGAATGGATATGACATCAATGATCCCACTTGGGAACCTGTAGAATATCTCCAAGAGTAAAGTTAAAGAATTTCACAAGAAGAATCCAATGAAATTTGGATCAAACCACCAAGCCGCTCCTCATGAAACTCATCGCTAGTAGAGGAGGGGGTGATGTCATGGACATGCCATGATTAAGTGTATGGATTAATTCGTGGTCATGCCATATGAATCCACACCCATCCAAGCGCACCCTTAACATGACATCCTCGAGCCAACCATATGAATCCAGCCTTGCTATGTCATCATAGAACCTTCTAGAAGATATGCCATGTCATCGCTTGCATCATCAATGATGTCATCATAGAACCCTCTAGAAGATATGCCATGAGGCCTGCATCATCGATGACATCATCATCAAACATTCTAGAAGATCTTTAGTTGCCCTCCAACAATTGGTTTCTCTTATGCATAGATTAGCTTTAAGAAATATCCAAAATGATCGCAATGGAAAGTAACTCTTTTTTTTACACACTTTAAGAGGAGGGGCTTGCCACAGAGCTCCTTAGTCTTGCCAATGCCAGTCTTGGGAGCTTAATAAGTCAATACCTCCAAGTAACCCCGAGTTCCAATTCTAGTTTTTGTCTAGTCACGGTATCTAGTCTTGTCTTGTCTTCCATTATACTCATGTTGTCTTGTCACCTCGTAATATCGTACTACGAGATCTTATCTAGTACTGTCTCATATCTTGTTTATCCCCGTTGAGGGAGATCTTGTAATTTTGATATCTTATATCCATACCTACGGTCCCGAGTTGTGGGATCCTTCATATCCTATCGAGTCCTAGGGTCTATACCTACGGTCCCAGGCTGTGGGATTTTCCGTATCTTGTTATCATTGTATCTTATGCCCCTATGTGGGATTATCTTGTAATTAGAATTCTTGTAACAAATCTTGCATGTAGTCTAGTCTTGCGAGCACAATCTAGTGCTCCCATAACAACAGGTTTAGACGATTGGCCCTCTTGGAAGGAGGGTCTCATTAAACCAATCCCTAAATTGTCGTCCCCCTCATCCTTAAAGCATTGGTGCCCAATCTCTTTGATGGGATCTATGTATAAGATCTTTACCAAAGTCTTGGCTAATAGATTGCATAAATATCTGTGGAACATTATTCACTCTACCCAATATGGGTTTATCAAAGGGAGAAGTATTTTGCACAACATCTTCAATGTCCAAATGGGGACAAATTATACTTGATACAAGAAATAGGAAATGATGATGGTTCAGCTAAAAAAGCCTTCGATAATTTGGAATGGTTCTTCTTGGGTTAGCTGATGCAAGGCACTTGATTTGGTCCAAGAATGTTTGGACTTATCAATGCTGGCAGTGTGGATTCCTCTTCAAGAGTTTTGCTCAATGGTGGCATCACGGCACCCTTTCCCCTTCGTTGATTGGTTAGGCAAGGTTGCCCACTAAGTCCTTTGTTCTTTGTCTTGGTCACTCACTAGCGACTAAAGATGAGGTGGTTGGACTCTCTCTCCCTCATAGGAATAGTTGGTGGGGAAAGCCTTGGCAAAGGACACCTTCATGTTTCTTAAGGCTGATCTAGATAATATACGAAGAGTGATGGCCACATGGGACTTATTTTCCGTTGCCTCACAACTATGCATTAATGCATCTAAATCAGCCCTTATTAGTTGCACTCTAGGCCTTGGGGTGCAGGCCTTGAGTTGGCAAGGCAAGGTGGTGCTTAAAGGATGTGCTTTTAGGCACTTGGGCTATCCTTTTGGGATGCAAGTTTCACTTAAAGTGCTATGGATAAGTTTGTTTATTGGAAATCAAAAGCTTGTTCTTTCCATGTAAGATTAAAAATAGCACAGACAATCATGATACCAATGGCTTCATACTACCTTCCCTTGCTTCCTTGGCTAAAGTCTCATTTACAGCAAATTACTCAACTCATCCAATTTTTGCTTTGGAAAAAAGATTCTCCATGGACGGGTATCTCTTGAATCACTTGGCACCATGTTTGCACTCCCAAAAGAATGGGCAATGGGGATGTTTTGGACTTGGAGATACATATGATTGCTCTCCATTGGTCACTATTCCAAGCTTTGTTCCTTGAGACTCGGGGTATTAAGTATGGAAACACCAGGATTTTTGTTTCATGGTGGCATGTGGTTAATGCTAACCAGACTTTCCATCTTAAGTCTTCTATGCGCTGTTGAATCATCTGGCCCACTCTTGGAGATCGGTCCTTGTTAAATCTTCTTGGCACCCACCTTGTGGAGAAAACTGTGGAGTAGTTGCTAGGGTTTGCACTTAGGAAACATAGAGTATAGGACCACATCAAAATTACAATGAGATAGACATGAACGTGCAAAATTCAAACCCTAAAAGCAACACTTAAAACTCAAACACAGAAACAAACACAAGCAGGAGAGAGAAAGAACACAACTCTGAAGTGAATGAATATTATAAATGAATGAAGAGTGTATAGAGTGCCCAAGGGCAGAGCAATATTATCAGAGAGTGATGCCATCCAAGACGAATCCCAAGTATTGTGACCACCAGTCGCTCGGAGTATCATAGTGAGAAAAACCGTTAAACACAGATCCTAGTGGAGGTTGAAGAAGCTGGCGATAGTAGAGATATTACTGTAGGAGGCAAGGGGAAGCCAGAAGCTATGAACCTAGATGTGGAGTTGTTACTTGAAGAGGAAGCACTTGTTGCTTGGCTGATGGTGATCAAACGCAAGCTATTGGAGAATGTTTGGAGACTGGCGATGACTATGGAGTGTCAAAAGCAGCAATGGGAGTGATGCTAGGTAGGAGGCAGTAGCAAGAGAAGTAGTCACACCAAAAGCTAGAGCACCTCGAGGAGTGATGGCAACAATTGTGAAGGTTGGAAAGCCACACAGAGAAAGACTGATGGCTGAAAACCTGCACAAGAGATTCAGAAATGTGCAGAAAAGGGTGAAGATTGAGTGGGGGCAGCTTGTCTATTTATAGATGTGGTTAGACCCTCCCAAATTTAGATTTCACTGAAACTCTCTCGAGCTATGCACCATTTTTGCGTTTTTCATTGAATAAGTATGTTTTGGGGCTGGTTAAGAGGCTAAACACCATGTAATGTATTTTTAAACTCAACATCTCCTCTCAGGGCAAGAAAGGAAGACCAACCCAAGTGTGCCTAAGACATCCCACCCGAAAGGAGCTAGGGTATCGGACAAAGGGTGCATGGTGGCTACCTAGTGGTCTACCAAGACTATAGAGGTGATAATTATCTTACCAAGAGAGTCCAACTAGTCATCCCAAAAAGCATCGGACAAAGGGTGCTCGTTGGCTCCCTAGTGGCCTATCAAGTCTTGCAAAGGCAGATGGAATCACAATGAGATTTTGTTGCTTTTTTGTTTGTTTTATTTTTTGTTTTAAAAGGTGGTTTGAGAGAGATGGGTTTGGTCAATGAAGTAATTGTACCATATGGGAGAATGAGAAGGGATGGTTAGGTCCAACCCATCACAAAATAGACAAGGTACCCATCCACTCGAGGGTGTCGATGACAAGGAAGGGCGATGAAGTAATGGTGGTGTGGTGTACAAACCGCCAGTGAAAATAGCTTAGGATTCATCTAGTGGGGCTTTGCACAATGAGATGCTACATGCTGTGAAATGCTCATGCAATGGTGGGTGCAACTAGATAGTGTCCTTGGTGGAGAAATTGTTCACTTGCCCAAACATCCTTTACAAAAATGATGAAATCATGCAATGCAAAAGGAGGAGGTGCAACATGGGAGAAAGGCCGATGTCGAAGAGAAGTGCCGAAACTTATAGAATACTAGAAAGAATAGCAAGCCCCTCTCAATTGTGGATCTCGAGGCCGAGAGAAGGAAGAGGAGTTGGATGTTCGATTAAGAACTATGAGGTGAGGAAGCATCCCAACTAGAAGAACAAGATAGAAGTGATTGCCATGATAGTCTCAAGAAAGATGTTGCTTAATTCACCTCAAGAGGGAAAGCCTCAATGCCAGTAGAAGAGCAAAACTCCTAGAATGATGAAACCATGAATGGAACATCATGCATCCCAAGTCTTGTGCCTAGGTAGGACTGGTGCAAACCTACATGTTAGCACAATATGCAAAACAAAACCTTGTAAAAGAGATGAAAATCTGCAAGCCCATAGGACAGTAGTGAGATCCTCCAAAAAAGAAAACAAAACAGATATGAAAAGTCAATTGAATGAAAAAGTCAATGATGCAAATATGTATGTGTGTGTGTCATGTGAGTAAATGCAACAAAAGGCTTAAGAATGAAAATTCAAGGATAAAATTCTATGGGCTTGACTCAAGAGTCTAAGGAACTAAGAGTGCGAAGATGGAGATAATCTAAGGATATGCCCACCATTGCGTACGCCTAGTAGTAGGACTTTGCCAATGAAATGCTTGACAAGGTGGTGAGGTAGTCCTAGATGGAGATGGATGTGAAGTAGATACATAAAGTGCAATGGGATCGGAACTTGTAGATGAATTAGTCAGTCCCTCAGGGGTAGTGAATGAGATTGTTTGCCAAAGTTGTTTGCATGCCACATATCCAGCACCTGTGGGGGTCGAAGGAGCAGATGGGACAACAATGGGAGGCATAGCCCCATTGGACTGTCTAGCAAGAGTGGAGGCAGTCACATCCATCTACTAAGGTTTTTTAGGAGGAAGACCCTAGGCCTTGGTGCAAAACCTATTTTTCTTGGGAAGTTGTTGCTAGTTGGGTTGTTTTTGTGGTTCCGTTTGAAGAAGGGGAGTCATTGGCTTGCCTTCACATTTTGCGAGTTCTTGCCATTGTTGGTTTCCCTCTCGAAGAAGAGGCAATCAACCCCCTCGGGCCTTTGCTCTGAGCAAGGCTGGGTGGAGACTTTCTTGTGGACTTTATCGTGTAACCTTGCATAATGCAAGAACTGGCACTCAAACTAAAAGAAGGTTGGCAATTTAGATAGTGAGATACTGTGTTAGGTAAAATGAAAGTATTTTTGAGACAACTTGTTCAAGAAGAATGTGATGTGATCATTGTCTAACTTTGTGGAGCTAGTAGTGGCAAACTCTGCAAGTAACCGCTGATATTTGACCAACTTGACTTTCAGATCATCCCCTAAATGGAAAACTCTTGAAGCTCAAAATCGAGATTGATATGTTGAGTGCGCTCTCTTGCTGCATAGCGGTTAATGAGATGATTCCAATGCTCAGATGTGAGGGAAAAATGCTATGATTGAGAGTGGAACTTATGAAGAAATCCTTGTAGTAACTCAATGTTGGCTGTGGCATTGTGGGCTCTCCATTGATGGATGTAATTAGGGTTAACTAATTGAGGGTCTAGCGTAGACTCTAGTCTAATGACAAGGTTCCAAATTCCCTGACATTCAAGCACTTAATGCATGAAGTTCAACCAAGTGGTGAAATTCAACTTGTTAAAACAAGTCTTATCGGTGAAGGCATTCTTGGCTGTTGCAATAGAAGTGGTAGTACGAGGAGATAGATAAGGTGTGTAATGAGGGTAGGAGGGAGTGGAGTACACTTGAAAATTAATCCCAGAGTGCCCACCCGGCATGCGGGAAGTGTGCATGTGGTTTCGAATGTGGGCGTGGGCTGACCAGGCATGGCATGGTAATTGCATGAGGAGTCCATGGAGTAGGGATAGGGACAAGTGGAGCAGAGGATGGGAAGCCTTGCATAGGAGTGACCCATGTGTTGGGGGTAAAGGCGCCTCCGCCGTGCCGCCCCGTGTATTACTACACTGACAGTACCCGCCACTGCACACTGCAGGTGGCGGGGGCCCGTCACGTCACTTTATTCTTTATTCTTTTAGTGACAGTTTGAATAAAGGAAGGCCCGGTCACACATTGTGACTGTTGGAGTTCCCATTTCTTGTCTCTCTCTTTCTTGCTCTTGCTCTCCCGCCATAGCTCGCGTGCAAGCTTCGATCCTTCTCACCTTTCAACTGGTATCAGAGCTTGGCATTCTCTTGCTCGAGCTCGACTCGATGCTTCCCGACCTTCGCATCGACTCGCTTCACGCATTTGGGTCTCCATCCCGGCAGCCATAGCCGACCTCTTGAGCTCCCGACTCGCCCCGGCTTCCCGAGCTCCATCCTGGCCTTCTTGAGCTTCATCAGGGCCTTGCCCTTGAGGTATTGCTTCAGCATTTGCAGGCATTTGAGTGTATTCTCAGATTGAAACAGGGCAGGAACAAAGGGCAGCCACTCTTCTTGAGCTCCATAGCTCATATCTTCCCTCCCCTTTGCATTGGGCCTTCATGGCTTGGTATGTGCCTACCTTGGGCCATCATTGAGCCCCCCATTACCCCCTTTTCAGCCCATGTGGAGCAACAGCAAGTTCAGCACCAACAGGGCAGATTGCATCATTTTTTTCCAGGCTGTGAGCACTCATCTACTTCAGCTCCACACTTGGCCATTGCTTCTTGCTCTCTACCTTGATCAAGAGGGCTATAGACTTCATGTTTGATGTCATTCAAGCTTTGGGTATTGGTCTTGATCTTTCGGGGCTGATTTCTTCAGATTTGGGACTGTCATAAACTGTCATAACAGGCTGAAAACAGGGCAGCACCATTGGCATTAGCATTTGTTGCTTATACTCCATTCCGGTTGTGCTATTTGATGCCCATATGCGGTCTACATGATGCCTAGTGCCTTGGGAATGTATGCACATGATTATGCCATGATTTTGGCTTGAAATATTGGCTGATTTAGGACTGTTATTTACTGTTATATAGTGCTGGAAACAGGGCAGCCACACTTGGCATTGGCATTTAATGCTTATACTCTACTCCGGTTACCTTGTTTGATGCCCGTATGCGGTCTACTTCCTACCCGGATGTATTGGGGATGTATGCATTTGGTTTGACCATGATTTTGGCTTGAATTTGGGGCTGAAATCTACTGTTTAGAACAGTAAATACATGCTGGAATAACAGTGGGCTGAAGGTACTTTACATGCTTTGGCACTTACCTACCGATACCGGATGTATGCTTTGAGCTTTGGCATGATATCTCTGACATTTGGGGACGACTTGGAGCATATGTATGAGATTATGGGATGCTTTTGAGCTTCGCATTAGCTCCGTCTTCACTGGCATTTGGACCGACTCGGCATGCTCGTGGACCGCCTATGCCTCATGTCTCTGCTTGACAGTTAGGCTTTTGCATTACATGCTTTGGTTCGTGACATATGCTATTTGGTTCGTGTATGCCATACCGACATTTGGAGCTTGGATTTGGATGTATTTGAGCATTCCCGGCTTACTTGATCACTGATCTTGGTTGCTATTTGGATGTCATTGAGTTGACCGAGAGCTTATTTGGGCTTATGTATTGCTTCATGGTTAATACGACCGGTGCTTCATGTATGTCATGCTCTCTCGGATGCGCTTGATGCATTGACAGGGTCACTTATCACTGGTGCTTTCTCTTGGGTTGTTTGAGCTTCTGAGCTCGCTTTGTATGCCTTTTGTGCCAGTGGGAGCATTTTACATGCTTTCTTGACCTTTGACAGTTGCATGCTATTGGAGCACTTACATGTATTTGGAGCAGTTTATGTCTTGAGCAGCTACATACGCATTGAGACTTTGGGATCATACTCCGATCTTTATGGATATGCATTGATGTACTATTGGTTCACAGGATGCTTATGAGCTGAGTCTCATATTTGGATCTTTCTCTTTGAGCAGACACCTATTTGTGTCAGGTTTTGGCAGTTATAGGAACACTTTGCCTAGAGTGTCTGGGGGTGTGCCTTTCACTGGCAGATGTTATTTTGACATGCTTTGGTGTTGAGCTCTTGTTCTTTTCACTGTCATTGGCCTTGCTTATGTCCGTTTCATGCCGGCTTTGGACCTAGCATTGTTTGCTTGACATTGGATCCTATTTTGGGACAGTTTGCTCTCTAGACTGCATACCTGCAATTTATTACAGCAAGCAGTTATTGGTGGACTGAGGTGTACTTTTCATGCTGAAATATCCTGATTTGGTGTACCGCACCTAGTACTAAGTGGGCAGCAACTTTTGGCACACTTTGCTCACCCTTTGGACCCCGTTTTGATCATTTTTGGGCAGTTTCTGCAGTAAAACAGCAAGCAGTTTTGGACTGTTTGGGCATTTCCAGCCTGCATAATGGCGTCATCTTCGCATGATAGTGCCATCTTTAACATTATAAAGTTGGATGGTACCAACTACTCTTACTGGAAGAGTCAAATATGGCAGGTTTTGGTGCAGAAATCTCAGATTAAGCCACTTCGGTTGAGTGGGGAGCAGCCTGAAACTATGGACATTGACGACTGGCTTGAACTTGATGAGCTATGCAAGTCCACGATTGTATTGTCTCTCACTGAACAGGTACATTATAATGTATTTGAGGAAGCACAGAGTGCATGGGATCTATGGAATAAGATCAATAATCTTTATGATAAGAAAAGTCCGGCGAGTCAGATGTACTGGTTGAAGCAGCTTATGGATCTGCGCATGAAGGATAATGCGACTATGTCTGCTCACTTGAGCCAGTTCCATGCTATACTGAAGAACCTGACTTCGCAGGATATCACCTTTGGAGAGGAAGTAACTCCTCTTTTCTTGCTTGGAACTCTGAATGAGTCATGGGATGTATTCCGCACTGCTCTTTGTGCCTCTAGTGCTACTCTAAAATTGACAGATGTTGAGAGTGCTCTTCTTCAGGAAGAGGTGAATCGCAAAAACTTGGATGCCTCTCGTGGTAGTCATGCTTTGACAGTTAGAGGCAGGAATGACAGGTATGACCGTGGTAATGGCCGAGGCCGTGACTCGCAGAAGGGTCGGTCTAAATCTCGTGGTGGCAAGTCGCGTAGTAAGTCGCGTGGACGCAATGCAAATGTCACTTGTCATCATTGTGGGAAAAAGGGCCATATTAGACCACAGTGTCATGAGTTGCGCAATGAGAAGCGCAAGGATAAGGGGAAAGATAAAGTGCAGGAGAAGTCCTCTGATTGCAGCATAGTACCTGCGAAGTGCAACGTCAAGATTGAGGAAATTAATGTCACGCAGACTGAAGAGTCCGATGGTGGTGATGAGTTTATACTTGCAGCTAGTTCTTCTGATGCTTCACACTTGACTGAGACACCTAGTATGTATGCACAGTGCTGGTTATTGGATTCAGGTGCGTCCTTCCATGTGACGCCTTACCGTGAGTGGTTTCACTCTTACCGTACTGTATCTGGATCAGTCAAACTTGGAGATGACAGGTCTCTTGATATTGTGGGCTGTGGAGATATTCAGTTGCAGTTTTCCACTGGCAGTTCCTTTTTGCTCAGGGATGTACGTCATGTACCTGCGCTTACGCGTAGTCTTATGTCTGCAGGACAGTTGGATGATGCAGGATTTCATGTCTGTTTTGGGGATTCTACCTGGAAGATTACCAAAGGCAGACTTGTGCTTGCTAGAGGCGCCAAGGCTGGCAGCCTCTATCCTCTTGTTGTATCTGGGTCTTCTGTAGACCATGTTTTGGCAGTGGGCTCTATCCCACATGTATCACTTTGGCATGCCCGTTTGGGGCATATGTCTTTGAAAGGAATGAAAATGTTATCTGGTTTGCAGTATCTTCCGCCTTTGGATTATGCATGTTTTGACTCGTGTGATCATTGTCTTTATGGTAAGCAGAATAGGTCTACGCATAAGAAATCGGGTAGGCCACGCATGAGTGAGCCCTTGGCATTGGTGCATTCCGATGTTTGTGGGCCTATGCCTTGCATGTCTATGGGTGGCGCGAAGTACTTCGTTACCTTCATTGATGATTTTTCTAGGAAAGTGTGGGCTTATCCCATAAAGCAGAAGTCCGATGTCTTGGCAGTTTTTCAGAGATGGCTTGCTCTTGTTGAGAACCAGACTGGGTATAGGCTGAAATGCCTTAGGACAGATAATGGGGGAGAATATGTCTCGCATGCTTTTGAGCAGTTTTGTGATGACAGGGGTATTAAGCGTCAGTTGACCGCCCCTTACACCCCATCCCAGAATGGTTTGGCTGAGCGCATGAACAGGACTATTCAGGAGCGTGTGCGCTCTATGCTTAGCCATGCAGGCCTACCCCAGAGTTTTTGGGCTGAGGCAGTTAGTACGGCAGTGCATGTCATAAACCGATCGCCTTCCAGTGGATTGGATTTCCAGGTTGCAGAGGAAGTTTGGGCTGGTAAGCCACCCTCTTATGCGCATCTCCGTGTCTTTGGATGTGAGGCATTCTGCTATGTGCCCAAGGACAAGAGGAGTAAATTGGATCCAAAGAGCATTAAATGCATATTCCTTGGCTATGGTGAGTCAGGAGAGATGGGCTATCGCCTATGGGATCCACAGGCGCGGAAAATAGTACGCAGCCATGATGTCGTCTTCCATGAAGACAAGATGCACAGGCAGCCTGAGAAGGTGGTTGAGATCCGCAGAGTGATCTTTCAGGAGGAGCCTAGAGCTCCAGCACAGCCAGTAATACAGCCTGCAGCAGTTTCTCCACAGGGCCAGGGTGTTGGACAGGCAGTTAGACAGGCAGCAGAGCCTGCGGTGAGACGGTCTGCTAGAGACAGACGTCCACCTGACAGATTTCAGCCCTCTACGCATTATGTTTTGGTTACAGATGCAGGAGAGCCTTTCACTTATGATGAGGCTATGTGCAGGGGTGACAGTCACTCCTGGGAGAGGGCTATGCAGTCTGAGATAGACTCCCTGCATAAGAATGAGACTTGGGATTTGGTTGCCTTGCCTAAGGGCAAGAAGGCTTTGCCATGCAAGTGGGTGTACAAGCTGAAAAGTACCCCTGGACACCCCAAGCCGGCATACAAGGCTAGATTGGTAGCAAAGGGTTTTAAGCAGGAACATGGTGTGGACTTTGATGAGGTCTTCTCTCCTGTGGTTAAGATGACCACCCTGCGCTTAGTCTTGGCTTTGGTTGCACAGCTTGACTTAGATCTATATCAGATGGATGTCAAGACGGCTTTTCTACATGGGGACTTGCATGATGAGATCTATATGGATCAGCCTAAGGGCTTTGCAGAACCTGGCAGGGAGCACCTAGTGTGCAAGTTGAAGAAGAGCTTGTATGGCTTGAAGCAGGCACCTAGAGAATGGTATCATAAGTTTGATGCCTTTATGCAGTCACAGGGCTACAGCAGGAGTGCTATGGATCCGTGTCTTTACACGAAGAAAGCCCGTGATGGCAGTTTGCTTATCTTGGTACTCTATGTTGATGATATGCTGATAGTAGGGAAAGCTCATGATGAGCTAGATGCTCTTAAATCTCAGCTGAAGAAGAGCTTTGAGATGAAGTTGGGACAGGCCTCACATATACTTGGGATGCGCATTAAGCGCGATAGGCATCAGGGACTTTTGTATCTCTCACAGCGGGAGTACATTCATAAAGTCCTTGAGCGCTTCCGCATGCAGGACGTAAAGCCTATTGGCTGTCCATTACCTTCTTATGTGAAGGTATCACAGGCCGATTGTCCGCAGACAGATGAGCAGAGGGCCGAGATGGCCAAGATCCCTTATGCATCAGCCGTGGGCAGTTTGATGTATGCCATGATAGCCACTCGTCCAGATATTGCACATGCAGTTGGTGTTGTGGCACGCTATATGGCTACACCTGGCAGCAGACATTGGGATGCCGTGAAGGGTATCATGAGGTACCTGAAGGGCACAGCAGATATGTGTATTTGCTATGGCAGCCAGGATACAGGGGTCGTGGGGTACACTGACTCCGATTATGCAGGACATGCAGATAGTAGGAAGTCCACTTCTGGCTATGTATTCACCTATGCTGGAGGGGCTATCTCTTGGATGTCCAGGGTTCAGAAGTGTACGGCTTTGTCTACCACTGAGGCCGAGTATGTTGCAGCCACTGAGGCTTGCAAGGAGGCCATATGGTTAGGCCGTCTAGTTGCTGACCTTGGGATTGATGCTACACCTACACTGCATTCGGATTCTATGAGTGCCATTCAGTTGGCTAAGAATCCGGTCTTCCATGCGAAGACGAAACACATTGAGGTGAGGTATCACTTCATACGTGGTGTCGTGGAGGACAGGTCTGTTGACCTTGTCAAGATCTCCACTGACGAGAATCCTGCAGATTTGCTCACGAAGAGCCTCACTACTGAGCGCTTTGCCTTCCTCAGGAGGTTGATGGGCGTTGGATGAGACGTCACCTTTCCTCACCTATGTACATTTGTACTGTCTTTTCTTTTTCTTTTCTCTCTCACTAGGGCAGATTCGCCTTTAAGTGGGAGGTTGTTGGGGGTAAAGGCGCCTCCGCCGTGCCGCCCCGTGTATTATTACACTGACAGTACCCGCCACTGCATACTGCAGGTGGCGGGCGCCCGTCACGTCACTTTATTCTTTATTCTTTTAGTGACAGTTTAAATAAAGGAAGGCCCGGTCACACATTGTGACTGTTGGAGTTCCCATTTCTTGTCTCTCTCTTTCTTGCTCTTGCTCTCCCGCCATAGCTCGCGTGCAAGCTTCGATCCTTCTCATCTTTCACCATGGAAAGTGTGGTTACTCATCATAAGTAAAGGATGGAAATCCTGGTCTTTGAGAGATCAAAAGATGCGTGTAATTGGGGGTAGTGAGAGGCATATCCATCACAACTATCCGAGTGGAAAATGATACGCTTACTTGCGGAAAAGTGGAGGGAACTATGTTAAAGGGTGGGATTTCCTAGAACGAAGCCCCATGGTGCAAAGTGGCTTGAGGGTATATAGATGGTGCAGTGTTAAAGGGTGGTGTTCCCTATAATGATGTAACATGATGCGAAGTGGTAGGAAAGTGTGAGTGTGGAATGGAGAATGAGAATGTGGTAGGAGGAAAAACAAAGGTTTCAAAGGTGGAGGATGCAGATGTGGAGTGTAATCTGAGGTCTTGGAATGACGAAAAGAGGAAATCGAGATGTGGACTAGAAGAGGGTGGGATGGGAGGGATTCGAGAAGAGTGGCTTACATGCTCAAATGAAACAGAAGATGTAGATATACCTGATGAAGGATGTTTGCTTCGAGAGCTACCTCTATTGAAGTTTACATACAAAAAATCCAGATCCTACACACCAAAAGGAGAAAAAGAGAGGGTTTTGATCCATAAGACTCAAAGGGGTTGTACAAACTTGAGAGTGGACCTTGGTTGAGATGAAGAAGATGGGTCACTAGTCATCCCAAATGTCATATGTTTTCCATGATTGGAGAGGTGGCCAGTTTCACCAACCAGTCCTAATGGAGTAGCAACGCTGATAGAAGGGGTGTTAGTTCAACTATACGCGATACACAAGTACTCTTCAAACTACTCCTTTGTCATGAGTCTGACATATGGAATAGGAAAAAACAAAGAAGGTGAAGGTGAAGGTGGGGTGTTATCATCCTCACGGAGTCCATAATGCCTTCTTAGGGCCTTAAGTGATGGAGAAGCTTGATAAGGCATCATGGGTTCTCGAGAACAAGGTGGTTGAGACATTGTGATTCAGTTAGAAGTCATTCATGTGCCTTGCACAAAACCAAGCTGGCACAATATCCATAGGATATTCTTTACAAGAGCACCCTCTCTGATACCCTTTGAACAAAAATGTGGAGCACCTGCTAGGTTTTACATTGAGGAAACACAAAGTGTATGACCATGATAGAAACACAGAAACTCAAAACTCAAACACAAAAACACACAAGTAGAAGGAGAGAGAAAGAACACAACTTTGAAGTGAATGAATGCTATAAATGAATGAAGAGTGTATAGAGTGCCCAAGGATAGAGTAGTATTGTCGGAGAGTAATGTTCACTAGAGACGAATCCCAAGTACTATGACCACATGTCGAAGTGTCCAAGTGAGGAAAACTATCAAACAAAGATCCCAGTGGAGGCTAGAGAAGGTGGCAGCAACAAAGACGATGCTGGAGGAGACAGGTAACAACCAGAAGTTGTAAACGTAAATGTGGAGTTGTCTCCTCTATGGAGTGTCAAATGCCACAGTGGAAGTGACTCCAGGTAGGAGGTGGCAGCAGGAGAAGCGAGCGGTCCCCAAAAGTTGGAGCAACTCAAGGAGTGATGGCAATAGTCGCAAAGACTGACAGCCATGTGGAGAAAGACTGATGGCTGAAAATCTGCATAAGAAATTGACAAACTTGCACAAAAGGATGAAGATGGAAATAGGGGCAGCCCGTCTATTTATGCCGAAAATCTGCATAAGAAATTGACAAACTTGCACAAAAGGATGAAGATGGAATAGGGGCAGCCCACTATTTATAGATGTGGATGGACCCTCCCAAATTAGGGTTTCACTGAAACTCTCTTTAACTGCGTACCTTTTTTGGGTTTTTCATTAAATAAGCATGTTTTGGGGATGGTTAAGAGGCTAATCAGCATGTAATGCTTTTTTTATCTCAATACACCTCGAGATCGGAGGTCAAAACTCCTTGAGAGCAAGAGTGCTAGCTGTTTTGAAGCTTCTCTCTTGGCAAGGTAAACAGGTATAAAGTTTGATGTTGAATAGGGGTTGTTATGTCCTTCAGATTAGTTCGATGCTACTTTCTTGTTCCCCGAGGTTATCACAATTCGTGGAACACCATCGTGACCTCTTTAGAATCCATGTAGCCTCTTTCCTTTTTGGACTAAGAGGTCCCTTGGCGGGATTGGATGATTAATGGTTGGTTGCTTTTGGGTTGTGCTTTAGCCAATTAGATATCTCATTTGCTTATAAGTGATAAGGATTGGCTTGTCTAGAAGGGCAACATCAGATGGGTTCTGCAGAAAGGCCAAGTGTGGTGGAAATCTATGGTACTCATAGGTTGGCTTAACAAAACACCTTTTTGATCCAGGGTCTTCATTTTGCAAATGTTGATTGGTGAGCTTCCTCTTGCCTCTACACTCTCCAAGGAGAGGTTTTTACCAATGGTTGCTTCTTTTGTCAAACATTTATAGAGACACCTCTACCATGAGTTTCTTACTTGCCCGGTGGCGGAGAAGGTTTGGTAACTATGATCGGTGGCCATTTGGTTTGGAGTGGTTGGGCTATCAATGCTTCCAGAAGACTGGGTCTTTGGACATTCCAAGTTTGTGGATCCCATTCAGGCTGATATGAAAGTACTCTTTCACTTCTTACTCTTTTGGGTTTGTTGACATACATGGACCATGAGGAATGCATTCATCTTTGATGATTCATCAGGAGTGCAAAGTCATATAGTCCACTTGAAAGGACTTCTTCATTGGCAACTTGATTTGATTGGGTTAGCATATATTCTCTATAGATAGGAGTTGCTCTCTTGGCACTCGCAATTTCTTCTAACCCCCCTCTAGTCACTCTACTTCCTTTGTCCTTTGATTGTGAAGTCTCATATTTTATGCAAGATGGCTCAAAGCCATCATGGATCTTCTAGTCATGTAATCTTGTACTTTTTTGTAATTAATACATTTACCTATTACGAGGAGAGAGAGAGAGAGAGAGAGAGAGAGAGAGAGAGAGAGAGAGATTAACAGGTGCACATTAGGTAATGGAGATGGATGTACAAGTGGAAAAAGGAGCATGACACAAGCAAGAAGGAAAAACAAGGAAAAACTTTAAGTTTTGGCCAATAGGCCTAGAACGGCCGTTCCACATAGGGAATGGCAAAGGGAGCGGGCAAGGTATGGGCTTGAGTACGGCAAGGAAGGTTCCTTGGTTGTTTCACCTCCTAGGAAGGTTTGGAACATGTTAGGCCGTTCCTATAGGCAGGAATGGGTATTTCCTGTTCAAACCAATAGTTGGTTTCTTCTACTTTCCTTGCTGCTCATCTTTACCAATTGCTGTCCTCTTTTTATTAGGACAAGCATGTGCCAAGCGACCATCCTCTTCACAAACAAAACACACTTCTTGGCAGCCCTTAACACCTCATGCTGCTCGTGTCTTATTTCATCCTTCTTGCTATTTGCTGCAAAATTGGAACTCGTTCGTGTGAAGAAATTGCTACCGTTTGATCTAAACAAACATAGAGTGTACGACCATGACAAAAAATACAAAGACATTGTGGGGTTTGACTCATGCCTGCGTTCATAGAGGAGTGTCGATGATCTTCAGTAGGACATTGGGAAACTTTTTACTCTTTGTACAAGAGATTTTTTCCCTCTGATTTATTCTCTTTATTTTATGTGCCTAAGTTACACAGTTTAAGGCACTTATTGTGTTTCACACACTTCGGGTGTGAACACCCTCTTACAACCCTAAGGTTTAAGGGTTGTACTTTCTACTTGCACCTTACACTTCAGATTATTGCATTGGGTGTCATGCTCTCACACTCTACACTATCTACTCCACTCTCAACTGAGCTTCAATCTCTTATTGTTCTCATAGACACAAATAGTGATGTGCAAAACTAAAATCCTAAATGCAAAACACAAAAACACAAACACAAATAGAGAGAGAAAGAGAACTTTGAAGTGAATGAATCAATGCAGTAAATGAATGTAACAGTGCATAGAATGCTTAAGGCTAGAGCAATAGAGTGTTGGAGTGTGATCTCCATTGGAGACGGATCTCGAGTACTGTAATTGCTAGTCGGCATAGTCGGATAGTATAGAAGACCAAAATGAAAATCACCAAAAGCAATAGGATGCTTGGCGATAGTAGAGGAGGTGCTTGAGGAAGTTGGCGATGGCTGAAATTGCCAAACACAACTAGAGGAGTGACAATTGGAGTTGGTGATGGTTGTCTGGGACCAAATGCAACAATAGAAGAAGCACCAGGCAGTAGGCGACAACTGGAAGGGTAGTCACCGAGAGTTGGAGTAGCAGATGGAGTAGTAGTCGCAAAGGCTGGACAACCATGTGGAGGAAGGCTAATGGCTGAAATTCACATTGAAGATTAAGAAACCTGCACAGGATACACTAAATGGTGGGTAGCCTGTCTATTTATAGATGTGAATGGACCCTCCCAAAGTAGGGTTTGCAAGGAAACTCTCTTGAACCACTCCCCATTCTAGGGTTTTTCATTAATTAAGGATGTTTTGGGGCTGTTTAAGAGGTTAATTAGCATGTAATTATTTTTTAGCTTAGCATCCCGTCTCAAGCCCAAAATAAAGCTAGAGAGGAAGGCCAACCAAGTTTTATACTGAGGTGGTTGACCAGTGGCCTACCAAGACCACAAAGGCAATGGTTATCCTACCAAGGGAGTTCAAGTAGTCACCCCAAACAGAACAAGGCATCGAACAAAGGGTGCTCGCCTCTTTTTTTTGGGTTTTATTTTTTTTAAATGTTGGGAAAAAAATGCGAAGATATTATTTGTGGTCAATTAAATAATTGTGCCCACATGAAAGAATGAAAAGGGATGGTCAAATCCAACACATCATAAAGTGAACAAGCTTACCCAACCACTCGGGGTGTTGATGACAAGGGAAATGATGATGGAGTGGTGGTGTGATGTAATAACAACTCAAGATCTGATTAGGGGTACTCTGCACAATGAGATGTATAGTATATTGCATGTTGAGAATGCTTATGTAGTAGGTGCCACTTGGACATGTTCCTCACGGGAAATTTGTTCACTTATCCAAGTGCCCTTTATAGAGACGATGAAATCATGCAATGCAAAAGAGAAGGTACAACAAGGAAGGAAGGCCGATGTCAAAGACAAGTGCCGAAACCTTTAGAATACCACAAAAGAGTAGGAACCTCCTCTCAACCCTAGATGCAAGTGCCAAGGAGGAAAAGGAGCTTGATGTCGGTCTTTGTGTGGTACCAAGAACCATGACAAGAAAAATCAGCTTGAAGATGACCCCAACTAGAAGAGTAAGGGAGAAGTCACTACCATGATAGCATCAAGGGAGGTGTTGCACACAATTTGCCTTAGCAGGGGAAGCCTCCATGCTTGTAGAAGAGAAAATCTCCTACGAAGATAAAACCATGAAAGGAATGGTATACATCCCATGTCTCCAACCCAAGAAGGACCGGTGCAAACCTACATGTCAACTCTACATTGAAATACAAAACCTTGCAAGAGAGATTAGAATCTGCAAAATAGCAGTTAGTAGTGAAATGCTCCGAAGCAAAACAAATGAGAAAAGTAAAGCCAAATGAAAGAATAATACAATGACTGTGTATGTGGGAGTGAATGCATTAGAAGACTAAAGAAGGAAAGACTACAGATGGGGCCACTATCACGTATGTCAATCAACAGGTCTCTATCAATGAAATACTTGACGATATGGAGAAGTGGCCCTAGATGAAGGTGCAGAGGATGACCTAGGAACGGATGCAAAGAGTAAAATGGATGGAAATCTATTTGACCAATCAACTAATCCTTCAAAAGTACTGAAAGATATAGGTTGTTGAACCTAGCCACACGCCACATGTCGAGTAGCTGTGGGCATAGATGGAGCAGATGGGGCAACAACGAGAAGTGTAGCCCCACTGGATTGTCTAGCAAGAGTGGAGGCAGTCACAATGGTCTACTTGGGTTTCTTAGGAGGAAGACCTTGGGCCTTGGTACGACACTCCTCATCCACATGGCCCAATCTCTGGTAGTATGTGTAAAACCTATTTTTCTTAGGAAGTTGTTGCCAAAAGGGATTTGTTTCTTTGGTCCGTCAAAGGAAGGGGTATCACCCTTGTTTTGGCTTGCCTTCACGTCTTTTGTATTCTTGCCATCTCCAGTTTTCCCTTGTGAAGAAGATGCAACCAGATTCCTCTCCGAATATGAGTATGTGGAGGATTTCATGTGGACTTGATTGTACAACCTTGTGTAATGCAAGAATTGGCACTCAAACTTGTAGAAGGTTGGCAATCACATCAATGAGACAATGTGTCGAATGAAATTGAAGTATCTTTTCAAGCAGCTTATTCAAAAAGAACGTAGCTTGATCATTTGACTTTGGAGAGCTAGTAGTGGTAAACCCGGTGAGTAATCGTTGATATTCAATCAACTTGACTTTCGGAACATCCCCTTGCTTAATGGAAAACTCCTAAAGATTCAAATCGAGATTGATACATCGAGTTCGATCTCGCATCCCATAGCGGTCAATGAGATGACTACAACACCCAAATGCGAGGGAAAAATGCTATAACTGAGAGTGGAACTCAGGAAGCAACCCTTGCATTAACTCAACATTGGCTGTGGTATTACAAGCTTTCCATTCACGGATGTGATCAAGGTGAGCTAATTGAGGGTCTCACATAGGCTATATACCAATGATAAGGTCCCAAACTCCTTGAGATTCAAACAATTGTTGCATGAAATTTGACCAAGTGGTGAAATTTGACCCATTAAAATGAGTCTTATTTGTAAAGGCATTCTTGGTCGTTGCAATAGGAGTGATAGTGCTAGGAGATGAATAAGGTATGTAATGAGTGTAGGGTGGATAGAGTGGAAAAGTGGAGTACACTTGGAAATTAATGCCAAAGTATCCACCATGCATGTAGAAAATGTGCATAGTGGATCTAAATGTGAGTGTGGACATGGTAACCACATGAGGAGCATATGGAGGAATACGGACACGTGGAGTACAAGATGGAAATCCTTGCATAGGAGTGACCCAAGGAATGTGTGATGATGCACCATAAGCAGACTACGGCTGAAAGTTCGATGAATGGGGATGTGAGTGTTCGAGGGCAAAGCCCATCACAGTTGTCCCAAGGTGGAAAGAAGTCCTCACTTGCGGGTGTGTGGAAGGCACAATGTTAAAGGGTGACATTTCCCTTGAGGATGTATTGGGATGCAAAGGGGTAGTGAAGTGAGGATAGGTTGAAGATGGGGTAGAGAAAGAGAAAGTGCTAGGAGGGGAGATGGAGGATCCAACTCCTATTGTGCTAGATAAGAAAGTGGAGTGAAATCTGAGGTTTTGAGATAAAGAATAAAGAAAATAAAGGTGTGGATAAGAAGAGGGTGGAATGGAAGGGATTTGAGAAGAGTGGCTTACATGCTCAAATGAAACAGAAGATGTAGATATAGTTGATGAAGGATGCTTGCTTCTAGAGTCCCCCTCTATTGAAGTTTACATACAGAAAATCATCTGGATCTAGCACACCAAAAGGAGAGAGGGTTTTGATTCGTATGACTCAAAGGGGTTGTAGGAACCTAACACTGGGCCTAGCTAAAATGAAGAAGATGAGTTGCCAATCATCCCAAATGTCATATGTCCTCCATGATTGGAGAGATGGCTAGCCTAAGCATCCAGTCCGGATGGTGTAGCAAAGTTGATAGGAGGGGTGTAAGGTAGACTATACATGATGCATAAGTACTTTTCAAATTCCTCCTCTGTTATGGGACTGAAATCTGGAATAGGAAGACAAAGAAGATGAAAGTGAAGGTGAAGGTGAGATGCTATCTTCCTTGCCAAGTCCATAATGCCTCCTCAGGGCCTCCGATGATGGAGAAGCCTAATAAGAAATCATGGGGTCTTGAGAAGGTGTCTAAGACATTGCGATTCGGTTACGAGTTGTTTGTGTGCCTTGCACAAAACCAAGCCTCCACAATATTTGCAGGATACTCTTTACAAGAGCACTGGCTCTGGTACCATGTGAAGAAACTCCTAGGGTTTGCACTGAGGAAACACAAAGTGTACGATCATGACAAAAAACTGAAAGACAGACAGTGATGTGCAAAACTCAAACCCTAAACTCAAAAGTCAAAACATAGAATGCAAAACACAAACACAAACAGAGAGGGAAGGAGAACTCTAAAGTGAAGGACTCAATGTAACAAATGAATGCAAGAGTGTACAAAATGCTCAAGGGCATAGTAGTAAGAGTGTCGGAGTGTGACGTCCACCAGAGACAAATCGTGAGTGTTGTAAGAGTGTACAAAATGCTCAAGGGCATAGTAGTAAGAGTGTCGGAGTGTGATGTCCACCAGAGACAGATCTGGAGTGTTGTAACCGCTAGTCGGAGTAGTTGGATGGTGTAGAAGACCAAAACGCAAATCACTAGAAGTAGTAGGATGCCTAGCAACAGCAATGGAGGTGCTTGAGGAAGTTGGTGATGGCTGAAATTGCCAAACACAGCTGGAGAAGTGTCAACTAGAGATGGGGCTAGCTGTCTGGAGCCAAATGCAGCAATAGAAGGAGTGCCAGGCAGGAAGCGGCAGCTGAAAGGATAGTCACCAGGAGTTGGAGTAGTAGATGGAGTGGTGGCAGTATTCACAAGGCTGGAAAGCCACATGGAGGAAGGCTGATGGCTGAGAGCTGCACTTAAGAGTGAGGAATCTGCACGGAAGGCTGAATGGTAGGGCAACTTGTCTATTTATAGATGTGGATAGACCCTTCCAAATTAGGGTTTGCACAAAAACTATCTCCAACTATTCCCTGTTTTAGGGTTTTTCATTAATTAAGCATGTTTTGGGGCTGTTTAAGAGGCTAATCAGCATGTAACACTTTTTTTTTGCTCAACAGTTGTAGCATTACCATCATTAATTAGTTTCTTGTCATCCTCTTGTTTGTTGATCTTGCAGCCAACAACGTTTCCTCGTAGAACTCACCTGCCATAGTAGCATTCTCAATGAGTTGAATATGTTGTGCACTTTAGTCTTTGTAAAATAGTCATGTATCTACTTGAGATGTCTGCAGCAATAGTTTTCTAGATATTCTTCGATGGTAACTTCTATCGAAGACCCCTGTAGCAAAGCCAAGAACATCGTGTTGTACTCCTCCAAATCTTTGCTTTCAGCTGCTCTAAATTGATTCCAGACAGTCTTCACTTTCACCACAAAGGTGGTAGTGAGACTAAGGTTCCAAAACTCTTGCTGGAATGATACCCAATCTTTTGGTGCTTTTCCTTGAAACAAATGATCTGTCCACTATTGCTCCTAAATTCCTTGAGAAAATAGGCGCCTTCTATACTTTGGACCACTCAATGTATTTTTACTTGAATAAGCTATGTCAAAAATTTAGATGAAAGACAAAGCTTTCAACTTCTATTGTATCTCATTGAAGGTCTCAAACCTTCCTTTCTCTGTTGGAGTGATGTCGTCATAGATAGGTGGCTGCAAGAATCTAGAGCGACTTGCTCTACCATTTGTTGGATTGAAATTTCCAACCCTTGGTGCTGAGTTCACATTACAATACTGGTACAAACATAGTGTGTGGATGGGGTTGCATCCCTACCTAAAGACATGGCTGAATGCCCACATTCATTGGGTCTCTTAGTTTGCATACCAACAAACACATTACCTATATACCTGTCTCATACCACAACTAGAGACTTGGCAAACCGGAACATTAGCTGCCATAGCTTGAGATACAAAGCCTCCTCCAAATAACTTGGATGCACATATATTGGCTGGATTGCTTCTTGTGCTTACTACACTTGCTGAAAATATTACCCTTTCCATTAATTCAGCAGCCAGAACAAAAGCAGACTGTAGAACTGGAAGACTCTTGCATTGGTGGAATCACTGTCCCTGCTGTTGAGCAACAGACTGGTAATCAATTGGCTGTCTCCTTGGCTGTCTCCCAGCTGCCCTAGGCTCCTGGATTGGTGTATCCTGCTGCTTCTCGTTTACTGGTTATAAAGTATCCAACAAGGCAACTAACTTAGGATTATTCATAAGTTGGACAAAAGCTACATTATACTAGAGAGCTAATTAACTTCTTAAATGCACTTGGAATAAAACATTATCATTTGCATTAGTCCTCTTGAGCTCCCTAGACTCTGAAGCACTATTATGCATCTCATCTCCATGTACTAGAGGACCAAACTCCAATCCTTGCTGTGCATCATTAGTGTATCAATAAGCATTCTGTCCAAGAGATCTCAGTCCATAAGAAAAATCCTTGCTCCATCCCTTGTAAGACATCCTTCCTGAATGCTTTTTCTGTTTGGCTGAATTTAAGATTTAAGTGCTTGGACTCAACCCCTCTTGGAAGTTGGTGACATCCCAACAACACAATCATGAAACTTGACTTCAATGAACCACTGGGTAGTGGACTTCAACTTGCTAGCACTTCATCTTAAATACCAAAATTCAGCAACCAAAAAAATTTCAAATAATGGAGTTAGAATGCCCCAACACTTGGACATGAAGAAAGATTGTCCCCAAAGTTTGGTGCCCCTTGCGATATTGCTTTATCATTACTGAGTTGCCAATATAACTGTCAATGTTTAGAAAGCTCTAATCACTGGCTTTCCAAACTCAGTCATCAATTGGTTGATCTAGTACAATTGCTCATGGATCTGGCTGTCTCTGGGTGCTCTCACCAACCACGACCAGAAACACCTGTTGAGAATACCAGCTATGATTCTTCAAAAGCACAAGAACACCAGCATGCCTGACATTGGATCTTGCGAGGAACTCACTCTGAAAACGTCTGCCACATCATCTCTCTCCTGGATGCCATGAATCACAACAGAAAAGCACAACACCAGCTATGATTCTTCAAAAGCACAAGAACCCCAGCATGCCTGACATCGGATCTTGCGAGGAACTCACTCTGAAAACATCTGCCACATCATCTCTCTCCCAGATGCCACGAATCACAACAGAAAAGCACAAAACCTTGCAGAAAGACACATAACAACTCCAAAGCCACTCAGACAACTCCAAAGCTGCATTGCCCAGCCTTGTTACTGCCATCACCTCCCCTAGAACAACATTGCCTAGTTTTATAAAAACAGCATTGCTAGCGTTGAATCAGCTCCAGAACTGCATCACCCACCCTGGAACAATTTTATGTGCACCTGAATAGCCATCACCTACCTGGCAACTACTATTGCCTTCCCTAGAACAACATTTCCTGGTTGGAAAACAGCATTGCTGAATGGTAGACAGCATGGCTAGTATAGTAGACAGTGGTAGACAACACAATCAGCACCTTGTAGTCACGACCAGCAGCAAGAGACGATGGATGCATGTTTGGGACCCACAATCTGCCCAGGTATAGCCTTCATCTGCGGGAAAGTTGTGTTCCTATGCCTTTCATATATTTCTCTTGCTTTTCGTCTGTTAGGTCAGCATTTCATTAGATAAAAGTCTCCTAGTCCAGAAGTTTGGCCCACACCAAATTTGATAAATTAAACAAAACTTTCACATTGGGGTTCATTGAGCTTGAATTAGTTCAATTGCACACAAACTTACATATCAATTAATTCATTGTTAATCCATAGAACCTTAGCAAGTGATGAATGAGCCCATGTCTATCACAGCTTATGCAATGTCATGGGACTATCAAAAGGAGTTGTGATGATAAATAACATCCTGTCACACCTATGCTTATTAATCTGCTCACCTCAGCACTTGTACACATAGGGTGATATGTTGATACATCAGGGATAGGATTTGTGGACATTAGTTTGCTGAAAATACTCAGGATTGTCACAGTCTCTCTTGCAAATAAAATAGACAGCCCCACAAACTGAAAACAAAAACCAATGATGATGCATGCAAGAACAAATCTCAAGCGACATTACATGCGTATGGTTGCCAACTGTTGTTTGCTAGACATGTCACTGTCTATCTATGGTCTTATGTGCTTATGTGCCCTAGACTAATGGTTACCCATTTAGCTCAATTGGTCGATAACATGCCAAAATCATAGAGAGTCTATTCGAAGGCTTAGATGCCCTGAACTAGTGGCAATTCGGTTACATTCATGTTGTGACAAGAGCGTGAGGATCGAGACATGCAATGTTGTGACAAGAGCGTGAGGATCGAGACATGCAATGTTGTCTCATAGTAGAGAGACACAGAGAGAGAGAGAGTGCAAAGTAGAGAGTGAGAGTGAGCACGACTTGTGGGTACAATGACGAGTGTACCTATTTAGGTTTTTAGATATATATATATATATATATATATGAAAGTACAAATGTGCTAAGGGTGTGTTCACACTTGTGCTCATGTAAAAGACATGATGGCCCTTTATTTCCAACAACCTCCCACCTAAAGGCAATGTGTCTTAAGAGGAGAAAAGAATCAGCTAAGTCTAGGTATGTACAAAGCTGAAATACATATATCTATCCAACTCCCATCATTTGTCGACGATGAGCAAACCGCTCTGTTGGAAGACCCTTCATGAGAAGGTCTGCAAGATTATCTTCTGTATGTACTTTGACAAGCTCACATACAGAGGCAATGGAACCCCAATTGTTTTCCCCCCCTCCATATTAAAACGCTGCAAAACCTTGGAGATATACTCCTGCTGAGATAGATAGAGTAATCCTTTTGACCTATCTCTGAGTATTTGCATGCCAAGAATGTGATTTGCATCACCAAGATCCTTCATATCAAAGCTGCCATGAAGACTTTGCTTAAGCGAGTCCAAGGCACAAGTATCCCTTCCAGCAATCAGCATGTCATCAATATACAAAACCGAGATAATCAGGCTACCATCTACTGCCTTCTTGGTGTACAAGCAGTGATCCACTTGACTTCTATGAAAACCTTGAGACTACATAAATGTATCAAACTTATGATACCATTCTCTTGGTGCTTGTTTTAGCCCATATAAACTCCTTTTGAGTTTACATACAATCTTCTCTTTCCCTTTTTTCACAAATCCTTCAGGCTGCTGCATATATATGTCTTCATGCAGATCACCATGTAAAAATATAGTCTTTACATCCATTTGTATGAGTTTCATATCTTCAACTGCAACCAAGCCCAAAATGGTTCTCAATGTAGTCATCTTGACTACAGGAGAAAAGATCTCATCAAAGTCAATTCCATGTTCTTGCTTGTACCCCTTCGCAACCAATCTTGCTTTGTACTTTGGTGAGAAACTAGAAGCAACCTTTATCTTGTAAACCCATTTACATGGAAGTGTTTTCTGCCCTTTAGGCAACTGCACCAAGTCCCAAGTGCCATTGACAGTTTGTCAACATGACATAATCAGCCACATTGTTTGCACCATGAACAAATCTATCAGGTTGTCTAGTAGCCCTAGACGATCTCCTAACCCAATAATCATTGTTTGCCGGCTGTTCTTGCAAATTTCAATTTTCAACTTGCAGTCCTGGTATTTCAGCCTGCAAATCAGTATTAACAGCTTGTTGTCCTAGCTGTTCCTGTACATCCAATGGCTCATTATTATGGGCAATAGCTGGCTGATTATTTCCAGCATTATTTTTTGCATTTGCAGGTTTATTTACAGCAGGTATTTGCTGCTGTACAACGAGCACATTTTGCTGTCCAAAAGGTATTTCTTCCTGGAATACAATCCTACGGACCTCCTCGGTCTTTTTGGGTTGTTTATGCATGCGATCTTCCCGGAAGATAACATCATTGCTGCGTACTACTTTTCTTTTCTTGGGATTCCATAATCTATACCCCATTTTACCCTCGTCACCATATCCTAGGAAAATGCATCTACAGGACTTTGGCTCAAGTTTGTTGCATTTTTCTTTACGAATATGCACAAATGCTTTACATCCAAACACTTTCAAGTATGCATACCAAGGTGGCTTGCCCAACCGCGCTTCTTGGAGAACTCCCTCCCTCTCCCAAAGACTTGTTTGATAACTGATTAATTAAGTGTACGGCTGTCATAACAACCTCTGCCCAAAAACCATGGGGTAATGCAGCATGAGACAACATCGTATGGACCTTATCCTGTATGGTCCGATTCATACGCTCTACAACTCCATTTTGGGGTAGATTTATGAGAGGCAACGAGTTCTCTCTTTATCCCTTTGCTGTCACAAAATGCCTAAAAGGCCTTGGACACATATTCCCCACCGTTGCCAGAGCGAAGACACTTAAGTGTCTTATCAGTTTGATTCTCAACTAATACCAAGAATTTTTTAAACTTGTCAAGCACTTCACCCTTGCTACGAATAGGGTAAACACATACCCTCCGTGTAGCATCATCGACAATGTTGAAAAAATATTTCTTTTCCCCTGAAGATAACTTTGGCATTTGACATAATCGGAATGTACTAACTCTAAAGGAGAAGATTTCAGCGAAAGAGACTTCTTATGAGACATCTGTGCATGTTTACCATAAACACAATGATCACAATGCTCAAAATCAACATAACGAAGACAAGGCAAGTAACCTAAACGAGAAAGCACTTTCATTCCAGTTTGACTCATGTGTCCCAACCAGCCATGCCACAAAGAAACACTTTGCTGCTCGGTCACTGCAACAACATGGTCACGCATACTAGATACATGGAGAGGATACAAGGTATCACTTTTACAATCTCTGGAAATCACTCTAGATCCCTTACAAATCTTTCATTTCCCATCTCCAAAGGTGGTATGAAATCCATCGTCATCTAGCTGCCCTGTGCTAATTAAGCTCTTCTTGAGATGAGGTACATGCCGTATATGCTGAAGTGTGAAGACAGAACCAAGCTGAAACTGCAACTGCACACTGCCAATACCTGCAATGTCACATGCATAGTTGTCCCCAAGATGGACAACACCATGTTGATCCCCTATATAATTAGAAAACCACTCACGATGAAGGGTGATATGAAAGGAAGCACCCGAATCTAGAATCCAAGTATGCATGTCATCATCCGTATCTGAAAGTAAAGCATGTGTACTAAAGTGTGAAGAGACCAAGAGTACGTCATTCCCACTGTCATTGTCATGAGTGACTACATTCACTTGTTCAATTTTGACACTACTTTTCTTAGGCTAACGCTCTTTCTTCTCTTCCTTGCTATCATGTGTTTTCTTGCCCTTTCCTTTCTCTTTCTTCCATTTGTAGCAGTCATGTTTAAAGTGACCCTTCTTGCCACAATGATGTCATTCAACATCCTTACCATGTGCTTTACTGCATCCCTTGCTATCAGATTTGCCTTTCTGTTGTGATCTACCCCTAGTATGTAAAGCATTGGAAGACTTAGTGGATACATTGTTCTGCTGATTCATTTCTTCCATGAGTAGAGCACTCTCTACATCAGCATACAAAAGGATCGCATTAGAATTGCTCATAGCAATCCTGAATGTATCCCAACTCTTTGGTCGAGTGCAAAGCAAGAACGTAGTCTTAATTCCTCATGAATCAAGAACTTCAAGGCAACCAACTGGTTGAAAATGGAGTTAAACTCACTCAAATGAGTAGACTTTGCTATACCCTCTTTCATACGCAAATCCATAAGCTTTTTCAGCCACTACACTTTGCTTGCGGCACGCTTCTGTGCATACAGTTCTTCTAGTCGAGTCCAAATAGTAAAGGCGAAATCCAAACCTTCAATGTTAAACAGCAAGGCATCAGAAATCAATAGCTTGGTGGTTGAACGTGGAAGCTCGTTTAACTCATCCTATTCTTCCCGCTCCATATCTGCGGGCTTTGCCCCTTTGGTTTTAATTGCCTTTGCCTGCTTCTTCTGCAACAGGATATTGTAGCACTTTTTTTGCCAGACTGCAAAGTTATGTGCTCCTTCAAGCTTCTTAATGTGCATGAGATTACTGTTGTCATTGCTGCCAGCCATGATTTTCAGCCCAAATGTGACCAAAAAATTCAGCAAATATGGGCCCAATCTGCACACAAGGGACCAAGGTACAAACAAGTACCAACCAGCAATAAATAACCATGTAGAAGCAGAAATTTCAGATCTGCAGATAAATTTTCAGAAGCACTAAACCCTGTGCTATAGCACTCCACAATTGATTACAGTTGTTTCAAGGGCAAATACATCACATTACATGATGAGTCCCAAATTTTAGCTACAATTTCTGTTGTACATGCACCCACGGGCACAAAATTTAGCATGCACGGTCAAAAGCCCCAAAATTTTTGTGCTCAAAGCATCAACCATACATCTGCACACTCTCTGACATGCATAGAATATGCCAATATTGCGAAAATAGAGCAATTTAAGCAAAACCCCCAAATTTTTCCAAGTGCTAGATGCCCAAATTGCATGAATTAAGCCTGCATGTACATAAAATGACCAAATGGTGCACAAATTTTTCCCAAACAGCAAAAACCCCAAATTGCACAAGATCCAATGTGCATCAATGTTGAGAAATTGGGTAAATTTTAGCCCAATTGTTGCATGTACATGAAAAAGCCCCAAATGTCTGAGGCAAAATGTCACAAATTCCTGCAATTTTTGAGACAAATGGTCTTGTTTTGCATCGCAATCCCCAAATCTGGGAGAAGCCCTAAATTTTTGGGCCAAGATTGCACAAATCTGCACTCTGTGATTATGTAGACAAACCCCAGTCAAGAGAAAGGGGTAGAAACTGATTTTTTTGAGAAAAAAGAAAAGAAAAAAAACATGACATGGGGGGGGAGGGGGGTCCATCGACCTGCCGTGCAGTCACCACACGCCCATCGGTAGGTCGTCACCTCTGCTGTCCGTCACCAGCCCGATTGTCGCGTCCTGCTTGCCTGCAGTGCTTGCCTTGTTGCCCTCAATGGACCTGTTGACTGCTGCCCATCAAGATGCTGGTCACGCCTGCTTGCTATCAACACTCGCCTATAGAAAATGTGCCCGCTGGTCCAGCTGCCTCCATTAGGCACTTGACTGCTGACTCTAACATGCGCCTGCTGCTAAGCCTACGCATGCCTGTCGTCTGTCTTGAGATGCATGCACACCTGAGCTGCCTCTTGCCTGCTCTGATACCAGTTTGTTGTGATAGAGAGCGTGAGAATTGAGACACACAATTCTTTCTCACAGCAGAGAGAGAGAGTGAGAGTGAGCACGACTTGTGGGTACAATGACGAGTGTACCTCTTTAGGTTTTTAGATAGATATGTATATGAAAGTACAAATGTGCTAAGGGTGTGTTCACACCCATGCACATATAAAAGGCACGATGGCCCTTTATTCCCAACAGTTGACTGTCAGGTACTTTATCTGACCCATGTGTACAAGGAATTCTGTATATAGACATTATATATGGTTGTTTATAGCTTTTGCAACAAATTCTTTCAAGCTAAGGTTCTAGACAATGGCTTGGAAGCACTCAAACTAGCAATGACTCCTTGTCTTCAAGTGGGTTAAAATCATGGACTGACTCACCACTTGGTTGTCAAGACACATGAGAACTGGAAATTGTGCATAAATGTGCCCAAAACTAGTACTGTGAGACTGACACTTCATAGTTAACAATTAAGTGCCAATAAGAGCACCCACCACTAGCATTTTCTGCCTACAGAACAGTGTTGCTGCAGCCAACTTTGGTCTTATTCAACTGATATTACATTGCTCAGGACTGAATGTGCACATTTTTCTCTTGTTACTGCATCTTTGCCTCAATAAGTGAAGTTGTATCTTGCTAATAAGAGCTAGGGACTACCTGAAGACATCTCTGCTGGCCTAACTGCACTAGGCTGCTCATCACACATTTGCAACCTGCCCAGTTTGAAGTAAGTGCTTTATCAACTATATTGCACATGGTATGTGTTTCATATGAAGAGATCTTTGCAATAGGATAAGGCATACACCATTCTGCTGAATTTATGTCCTAATCATTCTCCTTGAATTGATTTCATCACACCAATTTGCACAGTAAGGGGGATAATCAACTTCATGACTATTGATCAGGAATTAAAAGATATGACTTAAAGAATACCATAGACCCTTATAGTTGCTTTTTAGAAAGCAAACTCTTCAAGTCTTCACTTTTTGCGAAACGGAACTTCCAATCTGGTTAGATTTGCATATGAAGTAAGACTCTGATGTTCAGGGACTTTGAGTGATAACAATTTTCAATCTCCTCTCGTTGATTTTCCACTCTATCAACCTTCAGGGCGAGACTTTTACGAGCTAATCTCCTCCAGCCACTAAAGGATGAAGTGACAATTAACACACGACTTGACTGTGTGGTGAGACCTGTGATTTTGTACGGCGAGAAAGATCCCCAATCTTGCGTGGTTAATAAACAGTTGACTAGGGCTGATATTCTTCTTAAATATTCTTCAATTTGTCTGATTGTGTAGGAGGAACTGACAACAAATGAGAAGCTTTTCTTTGGACTTTCAAAAGTACTAATGAAGTTTCCAAAGGACATTGGTAAACATATCTATGTGGTTTTTGAAGTTTTTCTTCACCAAAAATTATATCTGGATTCTAATTAGATAATGCACTTGAAGATCGAGTGCTATGCCATTTCTGCTTTAGACAAAAGAAGTGTCCAGACATAACCTCAGTGAGCACAAAAAGGAGTCAAGCCCTTGTTGCCAGCATAATTCTTCTCAAGGAGGCACTCGGAGTTCTTCCTTCTCTAACAGAGGTAGCACAATATGACAACCGTTTTAGAGAGTTTTGGTAGAGTATTACGAAATAAACTATAAATGTTGAACTTACAGGTTCTCAAACCAGCACAGTGTTTACTTCTCTGTGATATTAGAGAATCAGTTTGCCAACACCCAAAATTTAGCCTCTTGCAGAAGAGGTGGTTTAAGCGCCTTAACTGATCTCAAAACTAAATTGCTTAAAAACTCTATATGTGGGTTTCTCTGAAGCAAGTTCTTCGCAGTTATTCTAAGTAAGCACTTCAAAGTCTAAATCTCTACCATGTCTCAATAGCATTCAGGAGATACTTGATGATGATGTGCTACATGCAAGGGCACCCTTTGTTGCACGGACACAGCAATGTTTTGCTGTCAAATCTGGGATTGATGGGTTTCTTGATATTGGAAGGAAAGCATTTTGTGAAACTAGCGAAGGTTAGAGTTCGTTCTGTGGTTGTATACCTTAGTCTGTGATTCACATTTAACCTGTTATTTTAAGTACTCATTGTGTAGTTTGATCAGCCATCCACGAGCTGGCAAAGAAGTATAGGGACAATTTTGGATTGCCAAATTTGAAAACTCCTTTCAACAGCAAGAGAGGTTTTTATATCTCAATACCAGAAAAGGACATTCATGAACAAGGACTTCCAAGAGTTTTTACCCAGGTTCAGCCTTATCGATTTTTGAGGATTGATTTGAAACTAAGAATTTATTTTGAAACCCTGTCGTTTGGGGCTTGTAGGTCACTAAACAAGGGAAGAACATCCAATGCTCAACACAGGAGCTGATCTCAGTGAGTAAATTCGTTCATAGAAATTAAGAAGTGAGCTATAATTTCAACTGGGTTTAATGATGCAGCTGACATTCTCTTAAATAGCTGAACATCAGGAACAAAGAAGCTGCAGCAGAGTGTTATCACAGAACAGAGATATGCTTGGAGGGTTAGCAAAAGCTTTGTGCTCTTTTAAGTACTACCTTCTATTTATATTATTGCTTTTCACCCTCATTTTTCTCTCTAGTAGTAGTAATAGTGCAACTTTCAGTCATATCTAATAGTTACACTCTTATGATTGCTTTGTTGTTTCCTCTAGCTGAAAGTTGTTTTAAATAGTAATACAAAACCAGCTAGTGGAATAAAGAACTGTACAGACGCTCCAGTCTTTAGTAACATGACATTACCTTTAGCCAAAAAAACAAAAAAATAAAAATAAAATCTACAAATGTTAGTGATGATCATTAATATAGTAGGGATTTTAATATTTTCTGCAGGAATCACTGACAGGATTAGGGAAGATATCACACTGCTTACTTTATTAGCAGAATCCATCTCTCTCTTGGACATGATGGTAAACTCATTTGCATTCATTATATCAAGCAAGGGAGATGGCAGCTACATCCGGCCTGATTTTACAGGTGGAATCTCATAGATGTTTGGAATGGGAGATCGAAGTGTTTTAGCTAGATTAGGTAGACCGTAGATATTGATGCCATGCTTATCCAACATAACTAAATTTGCTAGATGATTTTGAGCGATACAGACGATGGGCCCATAGCCATAGAAGCAGGTCGGCATCCGGTATTGGAAACTTTGCACTCAGAAGCATTTGTGGTAAATTGCTGTGGTGATATTGAATCGTGTTTCTGACCTACTTTTTGCGAGCATGGCCATTTTTTGTCCAATATTATGAATCTAATTTATTTATATAAATTTCTTTCACAGCCAAACAATACATTTCTTTCGGAGACATCCAATATGGTCTTGGTGACAGGTCCCAACATGTATGCTACTGCTCTCCTGTACAGTTATAAGAATACAGATGAACTGCCAACATCCTGTTCAGTCTTCCTTTACTGCTTGTTCAGGAGTGGGAAAAGTACATATCTTCGTCAAGTTGCCATGGTAACAATATTGGCACACATTGGATGTTTTGTTCCTGCTCACTTTGCGTCATTTCGAGTTGTGGATCACATATTCACTAGGATAGGGTCTGGTGAAAGCACAGAATCCAATTCTAGCACGGTAATGAGATTACTGTCTATTTGTATACTTACCTCCTCTATTTGAGAAGAATGCTTTTATTTCACAAATGACTGACCAAAACAAAAATTGTGTAGTTCATGACAGAGATGAGAGAGACAGCCTTTATACTGCAGAACATAACTGGAAGGTATAATGTCCAGGACTTGTTGTTCAGAAAGGTTTTATACTGCACCAGACGTTTATCCAACAAATCATTCATTATGTGGACTGTGAGATATTTCTAGAAGTTTAGTATTGCTTGATGAGCTTGGGAGAGCAACATCCTCAGTGGATGGTTTGGCTATCGCATGGAGCTGTAGCGAGTACTTGCTATCACTGAAGGCGTAAGTCTTAACATTGATAACTAAGTCAAGTGCAGCTTCAGCATTTGGAAGTCAAAGTTAATTTTGTCTTTTGTTCTCCTTTTTGGCTGTTTTTCTAGATACACTATCTTTGCAACCCACATGCAAAGGCTCGTGGAGCTTTCCAGTCTCTATCCCAATGTTAAAGTCTGTCACTTTCATGTTGAAGTCACAAACAATCGCCTTGATTTCAAGGTGTGAAAGAATCATAATGCTTTGTTTTCTCACTGTGTTTTTCTCTCTCCTATCTTTTGGCCCCCTAAAAGTTCGTTTTTGATATTCAGTTTTCTCTCAAGGAAGATGGTGCTTATGTTCCTCATTATGGGCTACTGCTATCTGAAGTTTCTGGTTTTCCATCAGACGTGGTTGAAAGAGCCAAAAGAATCACAGATAAGCTCACAGAGAAGGTAAACTGTGACAGATGTGATACATTTGGGCCTTTCCTCAAATCTGGTCATTCTATAAGTTAAGTTTTTCATATAGTCTCTAAGCACAAACTTCCACCGTACTTAGCTCAGTACTTGATTCATGGAATGTGATGGATTATATAAACGTGGCTATTCCGCCTAATGAATATGGAAGCTGCCAGGGTGAAAATGTCTAAGGTTTGGTGTTATATATCTACTCAACAGGAAGCTGGAAGGATGAAAATGGGTTACTACTCAACTCTCCCATGCCGAAAAGACTATCAAATAGCACAAAGACTTTTGTGTCTAAAGTATGCAAATTTGAGTGAGGGTAACCTTCGTGGTTATTTGCAAAATTTAAAAGATAGCTACACAGCTGGAGGCTCTAGCTGAAAATACTGCAGTTTTATCGATCATATTACTGAGCATCTCTATCATGTCATAACGAGGATGTGACTGCTCTAAAATCTAATGTTCTGGTAGATATCGATGAATATACTTCTTTTAGATTCCTGAACCTAAAAGTCTTTGCATGAGCAGCAAATGCATTTTGTGTTCTCTTTGGACAACATTAATAGATTGTACATGGTCCTTTTGAGAGAGAGAGAGAGAGAGAGAGAGAGAGAGAGAGAGAGAGAGAAACAACAGGTTTCGGGCTTGGATTCCCATGATAATGATTGGGTGGATGTACGTGCCAAAAAAGATAAAAGGTTTGATGCTGGCATGGCGGATACTGTGCCTAATGCTTCTCAAGATTCCTTGCGTACTTATACGCATAGGAAAGACATGTTGTCGTCAGAGTCCCCTTCTCATGCTAGGGTTTCTTCTGTTCCTCGCAATCCGCCTACGAGGAAAGTATATTCGGATGGTCCGAAGGGCCCACCTGCTAAGTTGGCTTTCGATGCTAGAGGTAATGTGATTACCCCATGGGATCAGTGTTATCCCCGCTCCATCCCCAAGTCAGTGGATAGACCGTCTACCTCTAAAATCTAATGTTTTGGTAGATATCGATGAATATACTTCTTTTAGTTTCCTGAACCTAAAAGTCTTTGCATGAGCAGCAAATGCATTTTGTGTTCTCTTTGGACAACATTAATAGATTGTACATGGTTCTTTTGAGAGAGAGAGAGAGAGAGAGAGAGAGAGAGAGAGAGAGAGAGAGAGAGAAACAACAGGTTTCGGGCTTGGATTCCCATGATAATGATTGAGGATGTGACTGCTCTAAAATCTAATGTTCTGGTAGATATCGATGAATATACTTCTTTTAGTTTCCTGAACCTAAAAGTCTTTGCATGAGCAGCAAATGCATTTTGTGTTCTCTTTGGACAACATTAATAGATTGTACATGGTCCTTTTGAGAGAGAGAGAGAGAGAGAGAGAGAGAGAGAGAGAGAGAGAGAGAGAGAGAGAAACAACAGGTTTCGGGCTTGGATTCCCATGATAATGATTGGGTGGATGTACGTGCCAAAAAAGATAAAAGGTTTGATGCTGGCATGGCGGATACTGTGCCTAATGCTTCTCAAGATTCCTTGCGTACTTATACGCGCAGGAAAGACATGTTGTTGTCAGAGGCCCCTTCTCATGCTAGGGTTTCTTCTGTTCCTCGCAATCCGCCTACGAGGAAAGTATATTCGGATGGTCCGAAGGGCCCACCTGCTAAGTTGGCTTTCGATGCTTTAGGTAATGTGATTACCCCATGGGATCAGTGTTATCCCCGCTCCATCCCCAAGTCAGTGGATAGACCGTCTACCTCTAAATCTGCCCGTCGGAACTCTTTTGCCGTGTTGGCTGATTTCTTGGACGAGGGAGTCCTTGACATTCTTGCAGAGAAGGTTAAATCGAGGCAAGTGTTGCCTCGTTCCTGATCTTCTTTTTGAATATACATGAAGATAGCTACGTGGAATGTGAGAGGCATTTGTTCTCGCAATAAGCAGCATGCCATGTGGAGTTTATTACATGAGAATCAGTGGGATGTCTTGTGTGCTGTTGAGCACAAGAGTCACGGCGAAGTAGGAAAAGTTGTGGATTGCCATGGCTTTTGCTTTTTTTATGTAGGGACTCATGCCATGCATTATTCTGGTGTGCTTATGATTGTCCATGAGAAATATCAGCCTGTTCTTATTAAAAATGATGTACATGGTCGTTTTGTGGTGATTGAAGTTTTATTTGAAGGAGAGATCTTATGGTTACTTGGGCTCTATGCTCCAAATGACCCTTTATCCCCCCGGGATCTTTGGAATACTTTGAAGACCTCCTTGTAACTTGGCAGACGGGGTTTCTTGATGCGGGATTTTAATATGTGTGTTGATCCTTCGCAGTCCACATCAGAGCATTCGGTGATGGATACTCCGGAAAGCCGTGTGTGGAATGCATTTGCTCTTGCCGCACTTCAGGAAGATCTCTGGTCATGGCTACACCCTTCTTCTACAGGATTTACTTTTTATTCTGCACAGTATACATCTACATGGTCGCGGTTGGACCGCATGTACATCGTGCAGGATGATGCTTTTCTCCTTGAGATCCTGGAAATGAAAGTGTTGCAGCAATACGCCCTGTCGGACCATTTTCCTCTACAGCTGGAAATTCTTGCACAACCCATTGCACCTTTTAAGCAATTTCTGGATAGACTCCCTCTGCGTTTCAACTCGTCTTATTTGAAGCATTCAATCTTTCAGGGTTATATGCAGCAATTGATTGATAGATTTTTATTGGACTTCCCGTTTGAGGGCAATGCTTCTTTTGAACGATTTCTCTCTAATGTGGTGTGGGTTGCACAGCAGTATGGGATCCATCATGCCTCTCTTTGTCGGCGGCGTCGACATGCCGCGGAGGAATTACTGGTTTTGGTTCGTTCTCTACTGGTGGAGACTCCAGATGATGTATTTCTGCTGCCATTGGCGATGCCTTTGGCTGATCTTCTTAAAGAGTTTCAGTTGAAATCTTACCAACAGGCTAAATTGCAAAATTTGACAGAGAATTTGCAAGATAGTGCTTGTCAAACTCATAAGTTCTTTCGTGCTCTTCATGCATCTCTTGCTCGAGAGAATATGACTAGACTCCAGGAGACAGACGGTCATATGGTCACTGATCCTCAGACTATCGTGAATATGTGTAGGAATTATTTTCTAGACCTTCTTGGTTCTTCTCCTCCACCTTCGGACTAAACTACTCATGCTTGCTCAGTCTTCTATGATTTGGTCCGCAATCAGGTTCCACATGACATGCAAACTACTTTGGAGACGGATATTTCTGAGGCAGAGGTTATTGATGTTTTATTACACTTGCCCAAGGATAAAAGTTCCGGATGGGATGGTCTCACCAATGAATTCTTTGAGGTCTTTGCTACCAGTCTGGTGAAACCATTGACGGCTATGTTTCAGCAGGTTTAGGAAACGGGGTTCATGCCTTCCTCATGGAAAGGACTTATCAAACTGCTTCCAAAACTTCTTTCGCCATTGATGTTAACACATTGGCGACCAATTTCCTTGATGGGTTCTCTGTATAAAATCTTTTCCAAAGTAATGGCGAATTGGCTCCATAAGCATCTTCCTGCCATTGTGCATCCTCTTCAATATGGTTTTATTAAGGGCCGAAACATTTTGCATAATGTCTTGAATGTGCAACTAGCTATTGACTATGCAAGGCACTCTAATCAGAAGGTGGTATTGATTCAACTAGACCTGGAAAAGGCGTTTGATTATTTAGATTGGTCCTTCATTGCAAACCTTATGTCTACTATGGGCTTTGGTACTCGGATGGCTCGTTTGATTTACACCATTAGTGTTGCGGCTTCTTCGCGAGCTATGCTGAATGGTGGTGTTACTGAGCCTTTTGTCCTTGCACGCTCTATGAGACAGGGTTGCCCTTTGAGTCCTCTCTTTTTTTCCCTTGCAACTCATCCGGTGCTTTCAATGTTATCGCATATGGCGGCTTCTACTCAGTTGGTTGGATTGTCTCTTACTGTTGGATAGCACTTCATTAGTCAATCCCTGGCTGATGACAGCTTTATGATTTTGCGTGCGGATAAGGATAATCTTCGCAAAGCATTAGATGTTTGGACTCTTTGGGCATGCTTTTGGTCTTCGTATCAATACTTTGAAATCAGCCATTCTCAGTTGCACGGAGTTTGATTTGCAGTCACTGGACTGGCAAGGAATGGTTGTTCCCTGTGGTTTCATTGTCAGGCATCTTGGGTACCCTTTGGGTGTGGATGTTCGGTCGAAGCAACTACTAGAGTGAATTTCACAGAAACTGACAGCTAAGTTTCTGTATTGGAAGTCACAGGCTTGGCCTTTTCATGTTCGCCTCAAAGTGGCTCAGACAATTATGTTGCCAATGCTCACATATTTCTTGCCATTGCTGCCTTGGACTACTACTACATTGAATGCTCTTACTCAGTGCATTCGTTTCATGTTATGGAAGAAGGACTCCTTACATGCAGGTATTTCATGGATCTCTTGGTCGCATGCATGTACCCCCAAACGCATGGGTAGTGGGGCTATTTTGGATGCCGAAACTCATATGTTGGCATTTCGTTGGTCTCTTTTTCGTGCCATGTGCTTGGATCATCACCCGTGGGTCTTGATAGCCCGTTATTTTCTTGAGAATCACGGGCTTCTGCATGGTAATACTCAAATTCGGAGCTCTTGGTGGCAAGTGCTAAATGCAGACTCTTGGTTTTCTAGTCCTTCATCATCCCTGCTTGCTTACTTGGTATGTTCCTAGAAATTGGTTCTCCAGAAGGCTCAATGGCATCCAACCGAGGATCGATTAGTTGCTAACTCTTTTCAAGAGGAACTGTTGGCAGCCTCGCGATTACTTTCTTGGAAAGGCAAACATGAGCTCAGACCAAAATTTAATCGTATGGCACGTTTGGGCTTGACTTCAGTTGCAGATGCCACCCTTGCTAGTCGCAATGTCTTGATATCGTTTTGTACAACCAGAAGGCGTTTCAGGATCCCTCGTGGATACTGTGATTTATGGGGACAGCTTTGATGGTGGTTTAGGGCAGACAACCCTTTTCTGCCCTTGCTTCGAATCATCCCTGGCAAGACTGGAACCTTGTAGGTCGCCTGAATTTGGAAAAGGCCTCAGCTAACCAGGTATATCATCTGCTGATTACAGATCATCAATGGTTGGTAACTAAAGCCAATATTGTATGGGAATTGCGTAAATCTTGGTCTTGGTGGAAGGCAACTGTGATGGAGGGCTGGATGAACAAGACACCTTTCAAATTGCAAGGTCTTTCTTTGGAGGGTGATGATCGGTGGTCTTCCTCTTGCTTCAGCCCTTTCCAAGCGTCGAATCTCCAACGGCAATTGTTTCTTTTGCACCACCAGTGTGGAATTGGTCCGTCATCGATTTATTTCTTGCCCTCTCGCTAAGAAAATCTGGTCACTCTTGTCGGCAGTTTGGAGAGCAGTGGTTGGTTTCTCGCTAAGCCCTTTTGACTGGGCTTTTGCACGGCCCAAATACCCCATACCGGCTCCGTCACATATGAAGATCTTGTTTCACTTTCTTAGATACTGGGGCTGTTGGCACAATTGGACCATTCGAAATGCTTTTCTTTTTGATTCAGCCTACAATGTTCAGGGACATATTGCTAGGCTTAAAGGCCTCTTGCATTGGCAGATAGATCTCATTCGGCACTCTGACTTACTTCCTCGAGAGGACTTGGTTCCCTGGCATATGGCAATTTCCTTTGCGTTGTTGCCATGACTTTTTGTAACTCTTTTGGAGTTTAGGGCTTTCAAGAGCCAGAGAGATTGCACGTGATGGCTTAGAGCCATCGTGTATCTTGTAATCATGTAAACTTATACCTTTTTTCGTAATTAATATAATTACCTTTTATGAGAGAGAGAGAGAGAGAGAGAGAGAGAGAGAGAGAGAGAGAGAGAGAGAGAGAGAGAGAGAGAGTCGATGGCGCCCTGTCGTGACCTGCTGCCTGCTCCATTTCATCATCCTTCGGCTGGTTCCACCTGCGTGTAGACGGAATAAGTCATCGCCCGTTCGTTGTCCTGGGGGTCGGGGTCCCTGCCGTCGCCCTTCAGTCCCATCAGGCCTCATTTCTCATGAAGGGACCTATCCACTGCCCAGTAGCACTGCCACGCCTGCAGACGCCCATCTTGCTTCGACTGTTCTGCTGTCCGCGGGTCCGCCTGCTCGTATTTGTTCTTTTTTGCAGAGGTGCCCAGTTGCGGTAAACCCTAAGCCCGACAGTTTCGTCAAAGAGGCAGCGTCTCGACCAGAGTGCCCACTGATTTGCACAAAGAGAGAGAGAGAGACCGAGAGAGTGAGAGAGCAGAGAGAGAGAGAGAGAGAGAGAGAGAGAGAGAGAGAGAGAGAGAGAGAGAGAGAGAGAGAGAGCTTTCAGGTTGCCACACACAGAGAGCGCGTGAGCGAGCAAGGGAAAGAGGCGTCGTGTTCCTTGCTTGTGGACGTGCCTTCCCTGCCCAGCGAGCGTTTGTTCTTGCTCGCGCGTTGCCGGCCCCTTCGTCAGTCCAGTGCAGGGTCCGTTCTGCCCGAGAGAGAGCGAGAGAGTCCTGCGCCGTTTCTGCCTCCCGTGAGCTCCTGGCTCGGCATCGGCACAAGTGGTGATACAACATGGCTGGTTTGGATATGGCTTTTATAGACCAAACGGTGGCAGCTCTTGGTCCGTATTCTGATACAGAGGAACCAAAGGATATGGTTCCTTGCACAGAGGAGATACCCCTTGGTCCTAACTTCCAGCCTGCAGGCAAACGCACCAAGCATACTTCGGAAGAGACAATGGATCATCAGGATTGTTCTTATGCTCAGGTTCCCTCTAATTCTGTAGATTCTCAGGATGTTGACTGGGAGCATTTGCTGGAGTTTGCCAACACTCTGCTTGGCGATTATGTTCAATATAATCATGAAGCGTTTTCTGACTCTGGAATTGAAGATATTCTGGAAGCCACCGTGGATCCGAAAAATGTCTTGCACTCATTTTCAGTGTTTTATGAACGTGCTGTTGTAGGATCCCAATGCTTTCCCGTATTTGCCAGTGGCTGCACAGTCTGCTACAAGGGAGTGTGTTGAAGAGATTTTTGTTGGGCCTCGAGGCTTTTATGAGGTGCTGTTGAAATGTGAGAAGCATCATGCTGATCTCGTGCTTAAATTGCCATTGTTCTTTGATCGCCGTTTGGTCCATGTTGTGCCATGGTGCCCAATGGCAGATTTTCAGCGCCTGCTTCAACGTGAATGCCCGGTGTGGGTTGAAGTGGAAAATTGTCCGGCTGTCTATTGGGCATTGTTAAAGGATGCCATGGCCGTGGTGGGCACTATTTTGGTCCCCCTGAGCCTTAGGGCCATGAATCGTAATCGTTTGTGTATGTTATGGGACATTGCTAGAAAAAGGCCTGCTTGGTTACGTCTTAATTGCTCTGGCATGCATCCTTTGCACTTTCGTTTGAAATGGGGTAACTTTGCGGGGCATTGCTTTTCGTGTGGACAATTGGGGCATTTTATGGCCGAATGCCCAGAGAAGCAACCGACTTCAGATGCGGAATATGTTGTGCTGCCCATGGAAGATATGGTGCTTGATGCTCCGTCGTAGGATGCAACCCAGCCACCTAAAGTTTTGGATAAAGGTAAACAACCTGTTTCAGGTTTGGATTCCCGTGGCAATGACTGGGTAGATGTACATGCAAAAAAAGATAAAAGGTTTGATGCTGGCATGGCGGATACTGTGCCTACTACTTCATAAGATTCCATGCGCACTTACATGCGCATGAAAGAAATGTTGTCTTCAGAGCACACGGCTTATGCTGTTGTTTCTTCTGCTCCCCGTAATCAGTCTACTAGGAAAGTATATACGGACGGTCCAAAGGGTCCATCTACTAAGTTGGCTTTTGATACTAGAGGTAACGTGATTACCCCATGGGATCATCGTTATCCTCGTTCCATCCCTAAGGTAGTGGATATACCGTCTACCTCCAAATCTGGCCGTTAGAACTCTTTTGCCGTGTTAGTTGATTTTTTGGATGAGGGAGTCCTTGACATTCTAGCAAAAAAGGTTAAATCGAGGCAAGCTGTGCCTCGCACCTGATTTTCTTTTTTTTGAATACACATGAAGATAGCCATGTGGAATGTGCGAGGCATTTGTTCTTGCCATAAGCAACATGCCATGTGGACTGTATTGCATGAGAACCAGTGGAATGTCTTATGTGCTGTTGAGCACAAGAGTCACGGTGAAGCATGAAAAGTTGTGGATTGCCATGGGTTTCACTTGTTTTATGCAGGGACACATGCCATGCATTATTCTGGTGTGCTTATGATTGTACATGAGAAATATTAGCTTGTTCTTATTAAAAATGATGTACATGGCCGTTTTGTGGTGATTGAAGTTTTATTTGAAAAAGAGATCTTATGGTTACTTGGCCTCTATGCTCCGAATGATCCTCTATTCTGTCGGGATCTTTGGAATACTTTGCAGACCTTGTCACTTGGCAGACGGGGTTTTTTGATGGGGGATTTTAATATGTGTGTTGATTCTTCACAGTCCACATCAGAGCATTCGGTGATGGACGCTGCGGAAAGTTGTGTGTGGAATGCGTTTGCGCTTGCCATACTTAAGCAACATCTCTGGTCTTGGCTACACCCTTCTTCTACAGGGTTTACTTTTCATTCTGCGCAATATGCAACTACATGGTCATGGTTGGACCGCATGTACATCATGCAAAATGATGACTTTCTTCCTGAGATGCTTGAAATGAAAGTGTTGCAGCAATATGCCTTGTCTGACCATTTTCCTCTACAGCTTGAGATGCTTGCACAACCCATTGCACCTTTTAAGCAATTTCTGGATAGACTCCCTTTGCGTTTCAACTCATCTTATTTGAAGCATTCAATCTTTCAGGGCTATATGCAACAATTGATTGATAGATTCTTATTGGACTTCTCCTCTGAGGGCAATGCTTTGTTTGAACGATTGCTCTCTAATGTGCAACGGGTTGTTCGGCAGTATGGGATCCATCACGTCTCTCTTTGTCGGTGGCGTCGACAAGCAGCAAAGGACTTACTAGCTTTGGTCCGTTCTCTGCTGGTGGACACTCCAGATGATGTATTTATACTGCCACTGGCGATGCGTATGGCTGATCTTATTAAAGAGTTTCAGTTGAAATCTTATCAGCAGGCCAAATTGCAAAATTTGACTGAGAATTTGCAAGATAGTGCTTGTCAGACTCATAAGTTCTTTCGAGCTCTACATGCATCTCGTGGTCGAGACAATATGACTAGACTCCGGGATCCAGAAGGTCAAATGGTCATTGATTCTCAGACTATTGTGAATATGTGCAGGAATTATTTTCTAGACCTTCTTGGTTCTTCCCCTTTACCTTCTGACCAAGTTACTCATGTACGTTTACTTTTCTATGATTTGGTCCGCAATCAGGTTCCACATGACATGCAAACTACTTTGGAGACAGATATTTGTGAGGCGGAGGTTATGGAAAGAGGGTCTTATCAAGCTGCTTCCAAAAGTTCCTTCGCCGTCAATGTTGAAACAGTGGAGACCAATTTCTTTGATGGGTTCGATGTATAAAATCTTTTCCAAAGTGATGGTGAATCGGCTCCACAAGCATCTTCTGGCCATTGTGCATCCTCTTCAATATGGTTTCATTAAGGGCCGAAACATTTTGCATAATATCTTAAATGTGCAAATGGCTATTGTCTATGCAAGGCACTCTAATCAGGAAGTGGTATTGATTCAATTGGACCTAGAAAAGGCTTTTGATTATTTAGACTGGTCTTTCATTGTAGAACTTATGTCTACTATGGGCTTTGGTACTTGGATGTCCCGCTTGATCTACACCATTAGTGCAACGGCTTCTTTGCGAGTTATGCTAAATGGCGGTGTTACCGAGCCATTTGTCCTTGCACGCTCTGTGAGACAGGGTTGCCCTTTGAGTCCTCTCTTCTTTGCCCTTGCGACTCATCCGGTTCTTTCGATGTTATCTTCTATGGCAGCTTCGGCTCAGTTGGCTGGATTGTCGCTTCCTTTTGGACAGCACTTCATTAGTCAATCTTTGGTTGATGACAGCTTTATGATTTTGTGTGCAGACAAGGATAATCTTCGCAAAGCATTAGATGTTTGGATGCTCTTTGGTCAGGCGTTTGGTCTTCATATCAATGCTTTCAAATCAACCATTCTCAGTTGCACGGAGTCAGATTTGCAGTCATTGGGCTTGCAGGGCCTAGTTGTTCCCCGTGGTTCCATTGTCAGGCATCTTGGGTACCCTTTGGATGTTGATGTTCGGCCAAAGTAACTACTAGAGTGGATTTCACAGAAACTAGTAGCCAAGTTTCTGTATTGGAAGTCACAGGCTTGGCCCTTCCATGTTCGCCTCAAAGTGGCTCAGATAATTATGTTGCCAATGCTCACATATTTCTTGCCATTGTTGCCTTGGACTACTACTACTTTGAATGCTTTTACTCAGTACATTCGTTTCATGTTATGGAAAAATGACTCCTTGCATGCTGGCATTTCATGGATTTCTTGGTCGCATGCATGTACCCCCAAACGCATGGGTGGTGGGGCTATTTTGGATGCCGAAACTCATATGTTGGCTCTTCGTTGGTCTCTTTTTCATGCCATGTGCTTGGATCATCACCCATGGGTCGTTATAGCCCGTTATTTTCTTGAGGATCACGGGCTTGTGCATGGTAATATCCAAATTCGAAGCTCCTGGTGGCATGTTCTTAATGTCGACTCTCGGTTTTCTAGTCCTTCCTCATCCTTGCTTGCTCATTCGGTATGCTCCTGGAAATTGGTCCTCCAGAAGGCTCGGTGGCATCCAGCGGAGGACCGCTTACATACTAACTCTTTTCAACTGGAATTGTTGGCAGCCTCGCGATTACTTTCTTGGAAAGGCAAACATGAGCTCAGACCAAAATTTAACCGCATGGCACGTTTGGGCTTGACTTCAGTTGTTGCAGATGCCACCCTTGCCAGTCGCAATGTGTTGATATCGTTTCGTACAGCTAGGAGGCTTTTCAGAATCCCTTGTGAATACCGTGATTTATGGGAACAGCTTTTGCTTGTGCTCCAGAGCAGACAACCATTTCCTGCCCTGGCTTTGGATCGTCCTTGGCAGGAGTGGGACCTTGCAGGTCAGTTGAATTTGGAAAAGGCGTCAGCTAACCAAGTGTATCATCTTCTGATTAAATATCATCAATGGATGGTTACTAAAGCTAATACTGTATGGGGATTGCGTAAATCTCAGTCATGGTGGAAGGCAACTGTGATGGAGGGCTGGTTGAACAAGACACCTTTCAAGTGCAAGGTCTTTCTTTGGAGGGTGATGATTGGTGGTCTTCCTCTTGCTTCCGTCCTTTCCAAGCGTCGAATCTCTCACGGCAATTGTTTCTTTTGCACCACCAATGTGGAATTGGTCCGTCATCGATTTATTTTTTGCCCTCTCGCTAAGAATATCTGGTCACTCTTGTCAGCGGTTTGGTGAGCGGTGGTTGGTTTCTTCCTAAGCCCTTTTGATTGGGTTTTTGTACGGCCCAAATACCCCACACCGGTACAGTCGCATATGAAGATCTTGTTTCACTTTCTTAGATATTGGGGCTGCTGGCACAATTGGATCACTCCGAATGTCTTTCTTTTTTATTCGGCCTCTAATGTTCCGGGACATATTGCAAGGCTTAGAGGTCTCCTGCATTGGCAGTTAGATCTCATTCGGCACTCTGACTTACTCCCTTGGGAGGACTTACTTCCCTGGCATATGGATATTTCCTCTGCGTCTTTCCCATGACTTTTGTAACTCGATGGCTTAGAGCCATCATGTATCTTGTAATCAGAGAGAGAGAGAGAGAGAGATTTTGCACATGATGGTTTAGAGCCATCGTGTATCTTGTAATCATGTCACCTTGTACATTTTTTCGTAATTAATACAATTACCTTTTACAAAAAAAAGAGAGAGATTATATTACCATCCCTAAAGAGGCCGAAATGGTCTATAAGACCCAACAAATACAATGACATAATTTTGATACGTACATTGCACATGCAAAAGAAGGAAAAGTTACATTCGTCAAAGCCCAAGGGCCAAAATGCTAGAATACTTTGGATCCGTAATGATTGCAAGTCATAGGATACACATGTATGTGTCATGAGAGAGTATAGTGGTGCTTGTGAGTCATTTGAGGATGGCCCTCATGGGTGGTTTGAGAATGGTGAATATGTCCTAACAATCTCACTAGCACCTTCAATCCCTATCTATTGCTCATTGCAATCACTTGGAAGGCTACTCTCTAGATTACTTGTCCTTGGGGGTATCCCATAGTTGATGAAAAAAATACACAATTTAAAACAAGGCCTTGTTCACAATAGGTGTGGTTCCTAGGTTCGTGTATACAGTTGTCTGTGGGATTGAGACCTTGCTTGAGATTATATAGATCATCATCAAAGATTACTCCCATGGTTGCAATCAATGATAATATCCCTCCTCAATTGCTATTGTTGGCTCTTATCCATATAGTGGCCTCCATCACATTGTCCTCCTCCCTCTCTTGTATAGCATTCTAGGTGCCATCCTCCCATGCTCATTTGCATGCCTTCCTTTTTGGATCACTTGGCCTCAATATAGGAGTGCCATATGAAAGTGTGGTAGTTAGCAAAGTGTCAAATAGCCACATCTTAATCCTTGACTATTAAATCTACTTGAACCTTGCATATTAGCTCCTCATAGATGGATATGATATCCCAAGCATTGACTTAGGGGTTCCAAGACATTTAGTCTCCACTCTTAAGCTTGGTTGTTAGTATAATTTCAAGAGCTTTGGGAAAAATTCACAAAGTAGAGTAGTAAGTTTTCCTTTGATATGCCTTGCTCTCAATGCTTTCCTAAAGGATGAAAATGTGATCGTGGATGGAGGGTCATCACCAAAGATATACTTATGCTTTGGATCTCATGGCGCCTTGTCTCTTTGCCAAATGTTGAGTTAATGCTTTAGAATATAGTTATAGAATGTAGCAAAGCCCTTGCCAAATATACCCAATCATAATGATTCTATATCTCGGCTCCATTAGATTCTCTGCTCATGTATAATGATGTGAGACCTCAAAAAGTCACTCAACTCATTAGAGAGGCCTTCACTTTCAAGCTTGTTTTTGTTTTTTAATCATCAATAAATGTAATTAAATACTCTTAGTTTTCCTTTTTTTTTAACTCTACTTTCAAGTTTTACTTTACTCTATTTTTTTACTCTACATTTAAACACTCTTAGTTTTGTAGAGTAATCATCAATAAATGTAATTAAATACTCGCTGTCACCAAGAGATACATTGTATGTAGGCTCCAACATCAAGTATAGCTTCTCAATAATAGGGTACACATGGATATAGATCATGTCAATTAGATAAGTTAAGCAAACTAGTCTTAGGTATATTGCATTAATAAGAGAGCTCCAAGTATATGATCTAGGCTTCCTTAAGGGGAAAGAGAATGTAATAGTTGAGCAAAGGCAAGGTGGTTGAGCTGCTCTTATTCATATGAGACATCCTTGTACATTATCCTCTAGGCCTAGTATATTGGCGATATGAGTTTGTGGCTCTTACACTCACTATGTTTGTGGATATAACTAGAAACACGAGAAGGTGAAGAAGGGAAAGGTGGTACAAAGAAATAGTAAGTGGTGAGATGGAAAGGTAGTTGAGAAGTATATAATGGGAGACATGCATAATTGACGAAGTGGGAAAAGTAAGTCGATGATGGATGGTGAGGTAAGGAATGAGTTGGAGGGAAGAAGATTGGAAGAAAGATAAAATAAAAGGAAAAATTTGAGAAATGAGAAATATCATGGAATTTGAAAAATGTGTAGTGGCCAATGATGGAGTCAATTGATAGCAAGACCCTAGTTGCACCTGTATTTGTGGATTTTTTTTTCGATGATTCATATAGAACATTAAGGGAGATGGGAGTAAGTGACTTGTTGAAAGGATAGTACTTGAGAAGGTACTCTTTGCAATAGAGATAAGTGGCACATTTAGGATCAAAAGTTGTGTCCTTATAATTTGTAAAGTCAATCACTGGGATAGCATCTACTAGAATAGTATGCTTAGAAAGGAGTAAGATTACTCTGAGATAGAAAAAGAGTATTGCATAAGTCTTTCGCCCAAGCTAGGGGTTGAAATTTGAGTACAAGGATGGGGCTAGACATTCATCAAGGCGGGGAGGGGTTAAGAGATATTTGACAAGGATTAAGCATTGGACCATGAGAAGAATGTTCTTATACGAATAGTTGCTATATGCATGTATTTCTCCACAATTCGTACTAGCTAATGTGTAGAAGTGAATTTACTAGTACTAGAAACTATGTAGATGGGGAATGTTTAGGCATTTGGCTGCCTAGATAGGCATACAATTGTTTAAAAAGCGTTGCTTCTCCCATGGTCCAATACTCAAATCATTTGCAAAGATCTCTTGGCCCTTCCACCACTTTATGAATATTTGACTCCCCCTTGTACTTTTTTCACTAGGTTGGGCATGACGTCTACAAAATGCTCCATTTCTATCTCTAAATTATCATACTTCCTTCTAACTATGTAAGGATGCTACAAGATATTGTGGTGATTGGCTTTGTAAATTGCAAGCTTCATGCTCTCTTTTATTCTCGAAGGAAGTGGACCCCCATTGGGCAATTAAGATTATGGTGGTGGCGAATAATAGAGTTGTTTCCTTTTCTTGGATTTGGCCATTGGTTTCACTTAGCACTTAAGAGGCTCCCTTGCGCGACCTTTTAAGTGTCTCTTAAACTAGCGTCCCTTGTTTTTTGGGCCACACTTGCGATGTCTTTTTGTTGAGAGAGGTATTTTGGGAAATGGTAATTGAAATCAACATACTATTGTGAAGCAATAAGATTGTCTCTTGTTGCTAGCATCTAGTGATTTATATTGTTGTTATGCTGCTTTGTTAGCATTGCCCATAAGAGCATACACATATACCATGGTTGTGGTGGCAAGGTGGAAGATAACTTTAAAATCACTTCTAGTTAAGAGGAGTTTCCTTGAGTGGCTTGCTAACAATACTTTTTATTAAATGTTGTAATGTGAGGCAATTTCATAGCCACGGCCCACCTGCCTATGGAAGTTTTTGCTGAGAAGCTAAGAGAGAGAGAGAGAGAGAATCAGACTAGAATAATGCATCTTTCTAGTTGTTCGTTCTCCTTTTGCACATTCTTTACCTTTAGTTATAAATTGCCTCTCTAACCCATGGTTAGAGTTAACTTGGATTCCCCACACCTCCCCCCCATGAAATGTGCACATTAGTGGGTAGTGACATGGATTTCCACGTGGGGTTGATTGTGGTGTGGTAGCCTCAACACTATCTCCCATGGCGTCTTTAAGACCCCGTGGAGTTGGGATCAAGAATGCAACAACGTGTGCAAATTGCAATCGCGAGTGCCCTTCGTGACCATTGACTGGTTCAGATGTAAACTAGCCTTACAAATTAAATGGGGTCCAGCATTTTAAACAAACTTGACCATCGAAAATATTGTTTGCTGTTCTCTCACGGGGCTCCTTCTAGCCACCTACTGCTCTCCAGCACCCGCGACACTGTCGACACCGTCGTCACCCAACATAAGGGCCCTCTCAAACATACACTCTGTAAGTATCTAATCAACCCTTCCATCCCGAACCTCCTCGATATATAGGACCCTTCCAGGTTTTCGAATACTAGGTTTTGTGGATTGGAGAAAACTTTCAAAGATGAAGATTAGGCATGTTTTTTGTGTCAAATGCAACAATTACATCAAAAGCATTTTTAAATAGATTTGCTTTGGGGAGTCATAAGGCCTTTGTACATTTGCTTGGAACTCGAGATGAGTCAATTTCTCATGGAAGATTCCAATTATTAGCAGAACAATTTTAAGGTTTCTAATGCAAGCTTTAAATTTTATTCTTATTGTCGCATGATGAGCTCCAATGCAAGTTAAATTTTATTGAGCCCCTTTCCATCCAACCATTGGAAGGGGGACAACTAAACACTTCATGTAATACAATGATATCATCATATCAAAGTGTTGTGAGTAGTACAAAGGGTCGCTCCAATTATAGAATGTCATTTTCTCTTCTTTATTTTTTGTCGCTCAAAGTAGGTTTTTTTGAATGCATAATCTCTTTTGCATTAATATGAGTCCTTATTTTTTGAGAGAATCCATGCATATGTTGTGTGTATTGTTGGTTGATACTTAGTACATTTATGTTAATATTGATTATTCTTAAATGCTGCAAATATTAGTACATCCATTGATAGCATGGCTCCATGTACACATAGTAGGGCATCACAATTGCATCCTACATTCATTGCCTCCAACACTTACACAAATATTGATGTAATCTACTCATTCCTTATGACTCTTGATTGAGATATGTTTTTTTTTCAAAGTATTTAAAAAGTTGTGGTCATTTTAATTTCTAGGTTGCATCTTTTTCTTAATACGGTTGTAGGGACCATGCTAAGCATACTAGATCTTAAGCACCAATGGATGTGTCTTGCTCAATCCATACTTTGGTAAGAGTGTTTTTTAAAAATATTATAAATGAGAAAAGTGAAAATTATTTTGTATTGTAATATGTTTACCATGGGTTTCCTTTGGTAGAAAACTATCTAGAAGGAATGTATATATGACTTTTGTTTGCATTTCGTATTGAGTATATATATGCTTTTTTATAGGGACACCTATCATACATGGAGGTTACATTATTTGATGGATCCCTCGTATGTCAGGGCCATATTGGCATTCTTTACCTGAAAAGACGTGAATTTTACTAGGAAAGCAAGGATGATTTGACACCTGGTAGTTAAGCATGGCTTGCACATTGATATCTTGTGCAAAAATGTCGGAATGAGCGGGATCTAGGACATGGCAGTGAGTTATGGTGGATGGAAGGAGAAGAGTAAACTCATGATGTAGGAGACAAAGACACTGTTTGTTACACAAGTGAATTAGGTTCCAAGATTGAGACTTGGACTCATAAACACAATCTTGTGTATGTGGACAATGATACTTTACTGATAAAAAAAGAGTACTATCATTACATTAAGAAAAGGAAGCAAGTACAATGCTTTATAGGAAAGTAGGAAACTGCAGTAGGTACCACTGTGCATATGGGATAGATAAGCTTGCATGTCCTTGGCCTTGAAGCTCCATACAAAGAGGCTGTTAGTGAGTGTGATTGCTGAATCTCAACACCCCTCCTCAATCACAACTAGAAAGGCACAAAGTGTGTAGAGGTTGTAATGAGAACCACTTGCAAAGTGTGGGCACACCACAAACATGGTAGATACCAAAGGCTGTCACAGAAAAGACTAAGTGTGGGCACCAAAACATGATGGACATCCAAAGGCTGTAACAGGGGCCTCACAAAGTGTACAGGGATTGTAGTGCCAAGTTATATGAGGAGTTTACAAAGCTTATGGCAAGAAGCATTAGGGGTAGGAAATACAAGGCTTTTAAAACAATCTATTAGAGTAATGAGAGTAGAAGGACTGATGAGGCTTGTCCTTCCGATCTTGGTGGTCTTCATCTTCATCTTCATCTTCATCTTTTGGTCCATGGTCTTCTTCTTCTTTCACAGCTGCAAGATAGGTCTTTTGGGACCTCTTCCTAGCATGACAGAACTTCTCAGCGTGTCCGGTCCTTTTGCAGAAGTCACAGAAGAGCGGTTCCTTTTTACCTTTGTATCTATTGTTTACATATAACATTTGTTCATCCTTTGAAGTGCTAGGCTCTTCTTTGCTTTTAAGTTTCTTTTTTTCCTCTAGCAGAGAGGCTTTAATATCAACAAATTAAGGATCAGGCATATTGGTTAGAGTGGTTGATACATTATCATAGGCAGGAGGCAGACTTTTTAACAAGACACCAACACAAACATCTTCATCCATTTTTAGATTTATCTCTGCAAGCTGGGTTAGGAGACTTTTCATGTAATTTAGATGGGATGCTAGGGATGTATGAGGCTTCATATCAAGTTGGAAAAATTCAATCAATAGACCATACTTAGACGACTTTGACTGTGCACCAAATAAGGTATCCAATTTGTCCCAAGTGTCATGGGATGTGTCACAGGCATCCACATGATGGATGTAGCTGTCATCCAATTTCATCTTAATGATGGCTTGTGCCTTGTCATCATTCTTTTGCCAAGAAACTGTAAGGTCCACATCTCGAGGTTTCTTTTCTTTGCCATTTGTGATGGCCCAGAGACCCTTCTTCATCAGGATGAGCTTAATGCGGGTTTGCCAGGTGTGAAACCCGACTCCCTTGAACCGAGCATTTGGAGAGTCTTTTCCCATGTTGGATGGTTGGAGCAGCAGCAAATCAGCTCCAAGATTCTCAGATTTTACAAGTGAAAGAGCAGATTACAATGTGTCAAGAGACAAGTAATGGTAGTGTGAAAACACACAATCTAGAGACTTGATGTTGAGCTTAAATCTTCCTTGCTCGGGGTCGTCGATCCTTCTTCAATCTTCTCAGGTCCTTCCCCTCCTTGATTTGGTGCTGGGATAGTAGATCAGAGTGGCAGTGGGTTGCTCCAGGTGGCAGGAGAGAGAAAATGATGAGATTTTTTAGCTTTGATGAAACTGGCTATGGCTAACAGTTTAGGGTTTCAGACAGGGGCCTGATTTTTTGCAGATTGCAAGAGCTGTAGTTGATCATTTTCCAAACTTTTTACATGTATAGGAAGCTTATGTCATAGCCTTCCAAAGCCCCATGGTTGCAGCTTGGAATTCGTTGCGTGTTGATGGCGCAAACAGTACGAACATGAAGTGCAGATTTGACAGCGACAACGAATTTTCACAATGCTGCTCTTTGATGCGCCTAATGTTGAGGGCTGACGTGCCACGATGAAGTGCCTTGGAGTGTAGAACACTTTTGCAGAAGAAATCGATTTGAGATATGGCCTGTAGATGCAGATCTAGGTCCTCAATCAGAGTTATGTGCTCTTTGGCTATGGCTGCCACAAGCTTGGCTGAAGATGAAGTTGAGAAAAAAAATTCATACACTGACACTGAGCTGGATGGAGGTTGAGAGGAATCAAGAGAGGCTGGAGAAGCAATGCTGTGCCCGATTGGGCTCTGATACCATGTCGGAATGAGCGGGATCTAGGACATGGCAGTAAGTTATGGTGGATGGAAGGAGAAGAGTAAACTCATGATGTAGGAGACAAAGACACTGTTTGTTACACAAGTGAATTAGGTTCCAAGATTGAGACTTGGACTCATAAACACAATCTTGTGTATGTGGACAATGACACTTTACTGATAAGAAAAGAGTACTATCATTACATTAAGAAAAGAAAGCAAGTACAATGCTTTATAGGAAAGTAGGAAACTGTAGTAGGCACCACTGTGCATATGGGATAGATAAGCATGCATGTCCTTGGCCCTGAAGCTCCATACAAAGAGGCTGTTAGTGAGTGTGATTGCTGAATCTCAACAGACAGGCCGTCTTGTTGGGATCCATCATTTCTCTACTATGGTGCATACTTGGCAATGTTAAGAAAAAAAATGTTTTGTGGATTTAGAAAGAAAGTTAAACCAAACTACAAAAAAGTATGAGAAGGCTTAGCGTGAGAATGCAAGTTCATTATGGGACTTGTTGGAAAATGAAGAGCATATCATGACAAGGGAGGATTACATACGTGTGTTTGTGATGATAGCGATGGCAAAGTATGACTAAAAAAGGAACACGTTGAGAGAACATGAAAGCACACTATAGAGGGCTATGAGAAGCATATAATTACATTGAAAATTTTAAATTATAATTCTTATCATGAATAATGCCATGTTTTGTATCTCCCTAGTTCTAACTCTCTTCATTTACGTATACTTGTTTATTAATCTCTTTCTAGAAATGATTGTGCATAGGAGACAAAGAGGTGCCACAAGTTCACATCGAGGGGATTGCCCTTGGTGAGCATTAGACCATTGACAATGGTCTCTAGTTGCAAAGTGATGAGGTTGATTTTCATATGGCTATAGATGGTATGCTTCATGTTGGATCAAGCACTCACGAGGATATTGTCTTTGGTATGTAAGCAAAGCATTACGATAGCAAAAGGGTAAAAGGTCATACATTTTTTAAGTGTACGATGTTTCTATATTAAATTATTGCACAATTTTTTGTTCGTGTGCATTGCAAGGTGGGGGGAAGCACTTTATGGCACTACTTCTCTGACTACGCAATAACTAAGTTGGATTGTTGGGGTAGAAGTGTCTTACTCGATTAACATCTCTTCTCTTTAGTAGTCTATGCTATTCTCTAAACATTGTGTTTATGATTGGTACTAATACAGTGGATGTTCAATGCTATTAGTCCAATCGAGACAAGAGGACAAAAGCAAGAAATGCCATGGTAAAGTAGCTACTATTTGTTGTGTATAGTCAATATAGATCCATATCATTGTTAATGGTTCATAATATATTTTGTCACCGTAAGATTGGAGTGGGGTAGTTCATGGCTAGATATTCCAAGCTTCGTGTAGATGTTGACATGAGCTTGTTGGATGCATTCTTACATAGTGACGAGGTATCAATGAGAATGATGAGCTTATTTGGCATGTGAGTATTGATCCTTGTAATGCTTAATATACATCTTGCCTATCACACATCTATCACAATATACCTAAGATATTTCCCTCATAATATTGTTTTGGTTGTCGAAATTTGTTTACTTTTAGTTGGATACTTTGTGAATAGCTTGTGGTATCCTTACCTAAATTTGTTTGCAAATTAGCCTTCCTCAAGGGGAGTGATGTGAGGTAATCCATATTTATTTTTCAGCCATTGGTGTTTTGGTAAGAGTATTGTTGCTATCGTTACATGTTTCTTATGATAAAACATTTATTCTTATTGAGTAGATGATATTGTACAGGTCATTGGTGCTTCTTTGTTGTGTACAATCCATGAGTGAGAGTTTCATTAACTATTTTATGGAGTGCTTGCTTAGTGTTAGGTATCCTTGCCCAGTGTTAGGAGGTAGCTTATTGCTATCTCTATTTATATTGGTATGTTTAATTTGATATAAATATTTAATTTTATTATCTTTTTGTAACAGGTCCATCATTGCATTGTGTACACGCTATGCGGACATTGATAGTATTAGAGTATTGCATTTTGTAGATGAGCTAAAGCTCATCGATGTAAAGGTAGACTATCAAGGATGAATATACTAGAAAGCATCTATTGATAGTGGGGTTTTTAAATCTTGTTACTTTTCTCTATTTTGTAGCATTAGAGGAGTTTTGCGATCTCGAAAATGCCTTGTAAGCGATCCTAGAGAAAATATTTTAAGAAATAAAATCATTTTTTAAATTTATAAAAAAATTATATTTTGATAAGTGAATATATATATATATTTAGATTTTATAAAAACTTTTATATTCTTGTGGTCACATCAAACCTAGAAATCTAGGCCGTTATAAAGGTGACAAAGATTATTATAATAAAGATTTTAATTCAATTTGAATTTTATTCAATGTTTGAATACTTTTCTCCATTCTCTCTTTTTTTTCTTTTTCATCTTTACTGGTTTTTTTAAAATTTTCCTTCTTGTTTCTAATTCACATAGTTTTTCAATCCAATCTTTTAATAATATCCTTAGGTATATATCAATCATCCAATAATCTTTGTAGCTCTAGTAAAAGATCTCTCTATCATCTTCATATTGAGTTGGATAGTGAGTATAAACCAATAAGGAAGAAAATAAAACCCATTATTATTACAAAGTCTACAAAACATATATTTAGGTTTGAAAAAAAGAAGAATCTTAAATCTTTGGTTAGATGGTAGGCTATATCCCAAAGATCCTAGTAAAAATAGCACTTTGTCTTTCTATAATAGCTCTTTATTGTTGAGGTTCATTGGTAATGGTTATAATGGGTTTTTAGGTTATACACTTAACTTAGTTACAGAAAGGAATATTATCAAATTAGAGGATCATCTTTTATTAAAATATAATGAGTTAGTATAGAAGCTAAAGGGTTGTGAACAAAGGATTCATTCTTGGAGAAACACATCAAATCTTATAAACAAGAGTAAACTATTTTAAGCATTTAAAATTAAAAAAATGCTCTAAAAAATATTGAATCTCAAACGAGGAGGTGATGGTTATAGTAAAAGAATCTAAGTAGCAATGTATATTTTTTTCACTTTAAAAAGATTGAATATAGCTTTATTTATAATTAATTGTATTGATTTGTGATGTTAATTTTGTTTAGTTTTTTTTTTCAATCGAATGTAAGTGAAAGAGATTCTTTAAAAGCATCTCAGATTTATTATCTTCTTCTTTCATTAGTTTTAAAAGAAATTTTGGAGAAGAAATTTAAAAAGGTAAAATAACAATGCTTAGAGTCATTTCGAAAGATTCGTTATCTAGATACTCAGTTAGTGTAGAAGACACTAAATAATATTGGTATTAGTTGAGATGCTTATATACAACTTTTTCAGCTTTTACAGTCAAATATGAAGCAATGATAAGAACGTAATTGCATACTTTCAAGGATATATATATTTAAAACTATTAGACAATGTGAATAATAAAGTGATAGAGATTTTGGGCGAGTCTTTTTATATCAAGGTTAGCTTCAAGGGCAAGAATAAGGAAATTGTATTCAATGAATTTAACAATATTTTCCTTGACTTAGTCACCTTATAATATTTAATGATTAAATTCTATGACTTGTCATTAGAAGAGGCACAATGAGTAGCTAGATTTGTGGTTAAACTTGATAAAAGTGAGATTTTGAAATGTATAAAACTAGAGAGGGTTTTTATTACCTTGATTAATAAAGCACTTTCATCAGATCATTGCAATCACTCAATATCATTTAATGTTAAAATCAAAACACAATATTTGGTGGCTAGGATCATTTGAAGTAGATATAGAGGGTTTTGATATATTGTATTGGGTTTTTTATTGAACGCTAATATCTAATGTCAATAAGAGATAACAAGCAAGAGAATAGGTATTTGTTGAAGGATTTGAAAACTATAAGAATGAGTCGTACATAGCCGGTGACTTAAATATACTTATATGTATGTACAATGTATCAAAAGGGGCCAACTCTAGATCTTCTTGCCTATATTGCATATCCTTAGCCATAGAGTTGAATTCAAGCAATTGAAATAGAGTCCTCTCTAGAAACAAGAAAGATCCACAGTTTAAGTTAATCCTAGATATTTCTTTAGTGAATGTCCATATGTCTACACTTTATGCATTTTGTAGGATAATTGAAAAGCTTGTTTATCTTTATATAGGATTTGCATGGAATATGAAGCTATTATAAGCTAGAATAGATGCTATAACAAATATTTAGAAAGTCTTATCTACAATTGGTTTGCATTGTGGTAATGTTGTTATTGAACCAAATATTCAAAAGTCTAAGGATGGCAATTGTGTCTCCAAAAAGCCATCTATTGGTGGAGTGAAAGCTAGAAGGTTCTTAGGCTTTCATGGAAGACTTGGTAACATAAACTCTAGGAATGGTGGCTCAACTATTAGATACAATCAATGGAAGTGCCTACATAATGTAGTTAAGGATCGTGCTGATAATGGACAAGCTCAGAATAGAACAACCAATGTTTGGAAAACACTAGACAAAGGATTCTTTTATTGTGATAAAACTTAGTGGAATGACGATATCAAAGACTTCAAAAACCAGTTGAACCTTTTTAGAAATGTAATGATAGAAACTTGGGATAATCAACACTTCACTCACTATATGATAAGAAGTTTACATATATTTTCTGACTCATATAAGGTTTTTAAATTGAATTTATTTGTTAACTATGCAACATATTTTATACAACCATGCTTTATATTTTATAAAGAATTATAGATCTCTATCTATTTGGTTAACCCAAGGTATAGAAAAATCACAATATTAAGTAAGAATAAAATACTTTAGACACATATGACATGGATGTGAAAGATAAAAAGCAAACAAATTATTAGAGGCATTTCAATGGTTGTAGACAAATTTGGCACAAATTTAAGCTCAAAGACACAATCGCATCATGTAATACATCATCTTTGGTAAGAATTATATCCACTGTTACTTAAAGAAGAAAATAGGGATATTTAAAGTCTTGTGCAAAGCAAATAGTTTTAGAATGGTTATGAACTAGACAAAGAAATGGAAAAAGACGAGTTTCAAGAAACCCTTAACATCTTTTAGTTTGACTATGTTGCAGAAGAGTCTTTAGTTTTAAGCAATTCACTAAGTCCTCTGGAGGAATCTTTTATTTCATCCCACTCAATGAGACCTCTACTTTTCAGGAACTCTTGTTTCCTATAGCCTAGAAGGAGCTTCAAATTCTTTGCATCTCCTACATGGGAGAGCAAATAAGAGGCAAAAACTCCAAAGCTCTAAATCTATTGTATCCAGGCATGAAGCCAAAAACTCTTACAACTTTTTCCTTCTTCACCAAAATTATATTGTTCTAATCTCTATTGAAAACTTAGAATCCAATCACCTTGAAGATAGCTTTTAAAGCCATCATTGGTAAGCTGGGATATCTTGACAACCTATTATAATAAATTACAACTATTTGATTATTTGAGCTTCTGATATAATGACCAAGGCCTTGACTTTTGCCAAGCTTCAATGGCCTTGAGCCCTTGGCTTTTTCAAGAAAGTTATCTATATCTTCAATTTCTATATGCACAATAAACCATAATAGTGTAATATGCCAATAGATAAATATTTAATAATATTTGTTTATAATGCATAACATAATTTAATATAAACCATAATGGATATCTTAGAATTATATTCTATACCTTAGGGTTTTCATCTTTTTCAAGAAGACTCGTCATAAAGGTTTATTGAACTTTTTGGTTTTTCCTCTAATGGAGACTTCAGTTTCTCTTCATACCCCATGTTATCAATACCAAGTCTTTGTTGAATTTGTAAGAACTCTTTCTTTGTAGGTATCCCCTCTTTTTCATATTTCATGATTTGATTAATACATGAATGTAAGCCTATAGAGCTGTCTTGAAAATTCTTCCTCACATCAAGACTTGCTAGCAATTCTTAACGTATAAAATTCTTATCATTTTGATCCCATGCTACAAGGATTGTCAAGCAGTAATCTTCTCTAAAATCAAAATGGTATTAAATATCATTTAGCAATACGTATCTCTTTTTGTTAATGAGATAACTGGAAAATATTGAGACACATTCAAGAGGATCTGTTTGAATATCTGCACTCAACTCTATCTCATTTTCTTTCATTTTTGTAATGTTCTCACTTTTAAACAAAGCAATATCAAATCCCTACATTAACTGGTTCTCAATATCCTTCTAAAATATTTTTCCCTTCTCTTCAACCTCTTTATCTTTGCTTGCAATATTCTCTATCTTCTTCTCTTGTATTGTATCTAAAGAACAACTATCTATATATTGAAGATATTCAAGAAATCCAACATCCTTATGTACAAGAAGACATTGATACTAATTCCGATGAAAATGGCAAATTGCTTTCCACTTCTTGAATTTCTTATCAATAAGGCTAAACCTTGTTTGCAGCATTGGTAGCTTTCATTACATCACTATAATGGAAAAATCTCTTAATCTCTAGGCCTTCCACATTTTTATCATAAAACTCTCAAAAATCCTTTAATTGTTCTTCAAGATCCTTCAAGAGCTCTTGCAAATCAAAGGGAACATTGAGCATATCTCTGATGTAAACAAGACTAAATGAATTTCCAATTGCATGGAAAAAATCAAAGAGCTTTTCATCACAGGTATCCTCAAGATTCTCTTTTTTCATTCCCTCTAAATAAAACTTCCTTTTAGTCATCCTCATTACTCACAAAACCAAAACCTGAAAATAAAAAAATCAATTTAGGGACACAATATACCAATCCATATTTGCTCTCATCTAAAAGATTAAAGCAAGATTGCTTTAAAAAATTAGTCAAACCCTTCATAGAATTTTTGACTACTTGATATTCTGTCAAGAACTCGCTCTTGGCTTTAAAGTTTAGGCTTTTTATATATGACATGCTCACTAATAAATTTTGAGCAAGGGTTCAATGTTATCTTCTTCCTCTTAAACCAACAAACATAGAACAATGTTATCTTTCTCCCCTTAAACCAACAAACACAAAAAAGTGCAACAATGACACTTTACTTCATTTATCTTGCATATTTAAATCCCTAAGATAACACACCTGTTAAATTGGTCAAAACACAATAGCACTGCCTTGTAAAAAGTGAAGTCACTCTTTGAGCAGTAGAGGAAGCATGCAATTTCGTCTCATTGATCAAATTTTGTTTTACATTCAGGACTCATGAAACACGACAACAATGATCCAAACTGCTTGCAATTGATAAAATCGTATTTTATACGTCAGTTAATCCAAAAAACTTAATGAAATCACTTTTCATACATCTAAAAAAATCAGTCTAAGGTAATGCATCTAGAATATCAAAACCACATCATTCAACATATGTACAAGATTAAATCAAGACTGATAAAAAAATTTAGTCAAACCCTTTATAGAATTTTTAACTTCTCGATGTATCTTTCTTCTCTTAAATGAACAAACATAGAACATTGTCCAACAATGATACCTTATTTCATTCACCTTGCATATCCAAATCTCTAAGATACCATATATGTTAAATTGATCAAAATACAATAGCAATGCCTTGCAAAAAGTGAGTTGACTACTTGAGCAGCAGATGAGGTATACAATTTCGCGTTTCATCGATTAGTTTTTATTTTATATTTAGGACTCATGAAATGCGACAAAAACATTTCAAAACTCTTTGCAAGTGGTTAAATCATGTTTCATACGTCAATGAATTGTTTCGTAGGAAAACCAACAAATTTGATCATCTTTAATGGCTTGAAATTCAAGATTGTAAAGAAAAGGTAACAAGAAAAAGTTTGATATCTAAGAATTATATTTCTTGTTGAGAATAAATGGATTTGTGTAGAAATACATATGATTTGGCCTTGCGATGCACATGAGATAAATGGTTTGTGGACGACAACAAAATACATGGAAGAAAAATTAACATAAACCTGATCTTGATTTGTTGTATATATATACCAACGGTCACCACACATTTGTTCGAGAAGTATTGTGCACTCATTAGAAAGAGTTGCATTTGAAATGAAAAAGAAAAGGCTAAAAATTATATTTTACTTTTAAAAAGTGGAGCCATAAAAGCACTATTATACCAAAAACATCAGTGACACATGACACAAGTTTTCAGGCAAAAACGGTCTACTCGTCATATGTGTCAAGTTAACTATGTATTATAGCAGCCGCATGTGTAAAAAAAACATCCTTTTAAATCCAATTTCTGAACTGCAAAAGAGTTTTTCAAAGACAAAGCTCTTTCTACGCTCAATAATACCAACACAAGGCCAACTTAGTCATAACTCAAAATTATTCCATAACACAAGGTGACTTGGGAAAATTTTATCATAGCATATGTACCAAGGCCTCAAAAATGTCAGTTTTTTGACAAATCTGAGCTATCTTTGCATTAGTGTAATGAATCACACTATGTATTTCCAAAAAGGGCCTGACATATGAAACACAATTAGTCATGGCTCTCCCCATGGACAATAGTCATTTTGTGTTTCATATGCTATCACATAGAACGATAATTTTACTTCCATTGATGTTGATAATAATTATGAGTGCATCAACTATATGAGTAATTGATTATTTTTCTTGAGGCTTAGAAATTGATGCTGGCATTCAAATTGAAACTCCCACAAGGTTTGCTTTTATTGTGGATAAGATTTAAATATTATTGATATGAAGATTCAGATAGATCTTCTCTCAAGGGTTGAACTTGAGAATAAGATTTAAGATTTGCTAGATGACCATTGTTCTATTGCGAGGCTTGTAAAACTTCATGATATAAATGGTATTTGATAAAATATGTATTAAAAAAAAGGCGACGTGTGAAATGCGAGGTGTAGCTTTCTCTTATCCAAAAGACTTAGTTCACGTTTCATATATCTTGGGTCATTATTATTTGATTGAAATTTGAGGTATTACTAGTAAGTGATTGTAGATGACATTATTTCAGAGATTTGTAGATTTGTTCTAATTTTGAGTTTTGTTTTTTATGTTTCAGATAGCTAGAACTAAGGCCACGACAAGGAAGTAGAAAGTTGATCCTAAATGTCTTGCTTCAAAGATTCATCAATCCTCCAAGTCTTTCAAACTTACAAGGAAATCAAAGCCAAGGAGCAAGTTTTCACAGCATGTTAGATGCCTAAAGGAGATTAGAAGTGCAATGAACACTTTGGATAATGTAGTTTCAAAACTACATTTTCAAAGGGTTGTTAGAGAAATTTGTGATAAGCATAGTCTTAATAGTTTTAAATAGACCAGGGAAACTCTAAATTGTATTCAAGAGGTTGTACAAGATTTTTTGATTGAGTTTTTTCAAGATTCTTATATTTGTACTACTCATGCACATAGGCTTACACTCATGTACTACTCATGTACTACTCAAGCTACAGGTTTTCAAAGGTCATTGAGGCAGTCCCCCTTTCTGATGTTTTCAATATGTTAAATGTGCCTCCATATATAAAAAAGAAAGGTGATCCAAGTCCTAAGGTTGAAGATGTCACCCATGAAAAGGACACAAGACTACATGAGAAAGAGAAAAATATCACAAAAAAGTAGGCATATAAATGGAGAGAGTATAAAAGAAAGGAAGAAGAAAAGGAAGTAGAGCAACTCCCATCTTTCAAGAAATAACTATCTACGCTTTTTGAAAGGGTTGACCTTAAGGGCTTCAATGTCTGTTGCTTTTTACTTAGTGATATTAACAAAAGATCCGATATCGTATTTTTTGACTCTAACTGTATTTAAATTCTTATTAATAAAATGAGAGAAGTAAATGAATTTATTCTTTTTGGTAGGATGAGATATAATATACCAAAATTTATTATTACTTATTATATTTTTCTAGCAATAGATTTTTATGTTGATGCTTCCTATCTCCATTTCTTTGCTAGGTGTGTAATGCATGAGTACCCCTTTGATATACAATAAAAATTTGAGGTTCTTGATCCATCTATCTTGTACTATATGAAGAGTGAGCTTGATGCAAGTGCATTTGATCATTGATTCAATCCAATTGACTTTGAAACTTTGGAGGTTCTTCTAATTTCATACAATAAAAAGTAAGTAATTTGATATTTTGTTAGATTTTATGAAATCTTATTTTGCTAGATTATTGAAATATCAGTTCCCATTAGAGCCTAATTGGAATAGACTGTGGAGAGGCAATGTTTCCTCATCAATTCTATAAAAGAAAACCATGGAAATGCCAAGTTGTAAGTTCTATCATCTAGGGTATCCTTGATACTTTGTTTTTTTTTTTTTTGCAATCACTCTAAATTTTATTGTTTTTTTGGTACAGAGTTGTGAAAATATTGATTGAAGTGCTAAAGAAAAAGTCTCCCATGCCTTTTGATTTACTTGCAATAATGCAATATAAACAAGTTGCAGTAAGGTATTGATTAATATAATTAGAATATAATAATAAATTTTATTCTATAAACTACCATAAACAAGTTTAATAGTTTTACTTTATATTGTTGATTGTAATGTCCTCATCATGATGATAGTTACTCTTGTGGTTGGAGAGTACTTGCAAATATTAGAAGTTTTGTTAAGTTTATTTATCTCAATGATGATAACTTTATAACAGTAATGTGAAAGATACTAAATTTTAAGATAGAGATTTATTGTAAAATAGTCCATTGATGATAATAATATAGTCCATTGTAAAAAATAACAATGAACTAAAAATCTTTCTTATAAATATATGACAGTTGATAAGGTATCGATGTATAAGTGAGAATATTTGATATATAAGAGTAAAGGTCATGAAGTACATAATGGTTAATTGTATGCAACTGACAAGAATGGACAATAGTGGGGGCTTGGACATTGAAGGAGAGGAGGTGCATGTAACAATAGGTGACGCTATGTCTTCAACACCCAAGGCAACCAAAGCATCAAAGAAAGGCAAATGGACTCCTAGAAAGGATATTCCTTCTTCTAAGAAAAGTTCTCAAAAAAAAAAAAAGTAGCTTTTCCTCATTGCTTATAGGCCCTTGTGTAAAAGTCATGGAAATGACTGGCAAAAATTTGTCACACAATTTGTACATTTATTTTGTATTAATAGTAAAGACATATTTTCTTCAATATGCTTGCATTGTATATTTTTCTCTCTTTTCATTGATCTGTAAAAAAACATGTTATAAATATTTATTAATTAGAAAGTGAAGTCAAATATATACCCAAGTAGATATAATATGATATTAAAACTTACTCGTTTGTTATTAAGTTAGAACACAAATGAGTATGATAGTTCAATATCTTCATTTTGTAAATCCATCCTCACTTGATGTAGTGCACATGATGATCTAACATTTAGGATTACAATAATGTCCTCATTGTACCAAACATCAAGATCCACTATAGGATCTTTGCTAAAATAATCAAGATTTTGATCTAAAGCAACTAGACTATTACCAACATAATTCCATTTACTATAATAAAAGCCAAGGATGAAATTTTGATCCATTCAAGTAATATACGTCTTGTTATAGTCTTACACATCTACACTAGCATGCACTTGACCATTTTTATCCACTCTATCATATTGCATTTGGTTTGTTGCCTCAAGGACATCCCCTATTAATAGTATTGCAATGGGATTGTATGAAACATAACATGAAAAATGACAATCTAGCTTGACAACCATAATCATAAATTTAAACATAAGCTAAAATACATGAGATTCACCATTAACATCAACAATAGAGTTTGTATTTTGAGCATCTAATCACATCTATTTTCAAAATATGCCATTAGCTACAAAAATCTTCAACTCTACATAGTGGTCAACTATAGGCTTGTAACAATAATTGTACCTTTAATGCCTAAGATACATGTGCACCCTATCATATGTGCCTCAACCAATATCTCTTAGCATGAATATAATGCAATTTGTCTAGTGCAACACAATTGAGATTGCTTGATTTTTAAAGACCCACATTAGGTATACAACATCAACATCCTAACTCTAGATGCAAGTACATGTGTAAGCACCTACTCATCAAAAAATGTATGAGCAAATTGATGCTTCTCATTCTCATTAGTGTAGGTATGATCTAAAATAACATAAGTACCATTGTATGTCTCCTTTAGAGTTGCACCATCCTCCCAATCAAGACAGATGTTGATGGGTAAGAAGCATATCTTGTTGTGAGTGGAAGTAAGGCATGGCATGTATGGCAAGTAAACATGGCCATAGGGTCCACTAAGAATGTTTTGGTGCAACAATGATGGCAATATATGTTGGGTTTTGGGTTGAATCTGACACAGCTCCTTTCTTGCTGATGCTTGTGCCTCAGTACACATGTGACACTTGGGTGATTTGGTTGCAATGAAGGACCCCAAACCTCCTATGGATAAGTGCAAGAACCCTTACCATGGCCCACGCATGTCTGAGTAACATTCTTTTGGATTTGGTAAATTCCATCTTTCATAGGCATGTCAATCTTCTATGGAGTGAATAGATAAGCAAGAGAGCCTTTTGCGCTTTGCAACTGTCACATGCAAGCCTTCTTTTGAATAGAGCTATACGAGGGAATCTCATCCTTGATTCTCTTGAGGAGGCCTCTAAAATCCTTTATGGGAGATACAAGCTCACTAATCTCTACACCCTCATGAGAGCATGGCCTCTCCAAAACTAGATCCTCAATATCACAAGAAGCAGATGGTGTGTGACTAAATGGTTGCACATTATTGATAATGGGAAAAACTTGATGGATGTGAGAAAATGGCTTTTCAAGATAAGCCTCAAGCCATAAAAGTGCTTCCAATCTGCAACCCAATCAACACAATCATGATAATTTGATTGCATACTCACATGATACCACTTATCTTGGTTTTTCATGTTGAGCATAGTTCCTTCGTTAATAACTTGGAGAGAGAATGGATCCGATTCACACAGCTAAAATATCTTCTCCCATGCTAACAATTTGGCTATATGGCTCTTTCTCAATCAGATATTGAAGCACTTTGTGTCAACTGCTCAAATGTAACCATGTTCAAAGGATTGATGCAAACCAAGAAACACAAAACTCAAAATTTTTAGAGATGAATGGCATTACCTATCCCTTGCTTTTGTTTAGAAAACTCAAGTGCAGTTCCTCCCATTCTATACCTTGAAGATGAGCCTCCCACAAGGGCATGAAGTACATCAAGTATACATTTGTTAATCCTAGTATCAAGAAGAGTGTATTTGATGTACTGCTATAATCTCTCAACAAGATTAGTTGTGTCAACATTAGCATGCAGAAATATATGACCAAACTTTGGCCATTTTTTGTGACAAATACAAGTGTGCACACACCATCCATTAATTATATAATGCACCACATTCGAATGGGAAGAATAACACAATACCATTTACTGAAACATCTCTTGAAATTGCAACTTAGTTGGGTAGTGCATAGATTGGACAAGGATGTGTAAACATCATCACACTTATCTATAGGGACATTAACTCAAAATAAGATGGAAACCAATCATTGCCAAAAACATTCCACACACATATAAAGTAACATTAAAAGTGGAAAATAATGTTATGTATTGTGTACGTGTGGGGGAATATTTTGAATGCAAGCCTTTCTTGTATGGAATCAATATAGGATAATATGAAATGCAATCTGATACCTATCACCACTTGTGGATTCAATGATCCAATAATGAGGATCATTTGCAATGATCATGGACAGTGCCTCTAGCTCCTATTGAGACTTGTCAGTCACAAGAGCAGTAGGATGCACCCCACCCATTCTATGTTGAGATATCGAGCTCCACTCGTGATATGCTAGGGTGACCGTTGTGCATTTATGTCACCGAGTTGTCAGTTTGCAGATGCAGTTGGTACACTGCCCATGAATAATTGCTGGATGACAACTATCCTTATCTACTCTAGTTCATGGCTCAGTTAGTATGCCACCTTAGTTAGTTGAGTTTGGTTTGAGACCCATATATAGGGTTCTTCTATTTCTATGCATTTGAGTTCTTTTTGGCTTACACAACTAAGAAGAGGAAAATTGTTTTTCAGCCTCCACCCTTGTGTGTATTCCCCCATTGTGCAAGCAAGAAAGCTACAAGTGAGACTCCTTCCTTCTCTCCCACAATCTTGACATGGTATCAGAGCCTTGTTCGTGGTAAGGAGCTCAAGAAAGCAAACCAAGTTCGCGGTGTTCTGGTAAGAGGACCAGTGTTGCTTTCATTTTTCTGTTTTGGGAGCAAGTCTCTGCAGGTAGCACAGCCGGAAAGTGCAAGAGTGCATTGTCTCAGATTGAGACGCCCTTCGCGGTGTGGCAAGAGGGCAATATATGCTGCGGGAGGGGGCTTTAGCCCTTGGTTGCTCTGTTTTTTTTATTTGAGGCCATTTCGGGGCCTGTTTTGGAGGCAGAAGTTTTCTGCATGCACTCAGGAAAATGCCTTGTTTTATGCTGTGCGACCACTGTTCTACAGGTCGGTAAAAAGTTACTGTAGAAATTGCATCGTATGCCCATGCGCAGAGACATTGGGAGTTACAGAATCATCCTTGTTGCCTGTTGATGCAAAATCGTCACTAGGAAGTGACTGTGTGGTCAAATACCAATTTCGTCAGTTTTGCAGATTTGCCCTTGTAAGGCTGAAACTGTGTTCTTTGCAGTGACAGAATTTCTTGCAGTGTTCTGTAATGGCGTCTGATTCTCTTTCACAGATTGTCACTGAAAAGCTTGACAAGAACAACTTCCAAGCATGGAAGTTCAGAATGACAAATTTCCTTATGGGAAAAGGATATTGGGAATTCGTTGCAGGAAATGAAGAAGAACCAGTTCTTCCTGATGTTCCCAATCAACAGCAAATGCAGGCATTTAAAGCATGGCATGAGAGAGCCAGGAAAGTTATGTACTGGTTGTCTATCAGCATTTCAGACTCTATGATTGTGCATATTCAAGATGCAAGTACGCCAAAGGAGGCATGGGATACTTTGTCAAAAATGTATAGCACAAATACGCAAGCCAGGAAAATGCAGCTCAAGCAAGAGTTGAACAATGTGCAAAGAGAAAGTATGAGCATCAATGACTACCACATGAAGGTGAAGATTGCAGATGCACTTGCTTCCATTGGGTCGCCTGTGGAAGATGATGATTTAGTTTCTGTGACCTTGAATGGTCTAGGAAAGGATTATGCACAGTCCCGAACATCCATTTTTGTTCGTGAAAGATTTCCTGATTTTGAGGAGTTGATTGCTCTTCTAATTTCTGAGGAGCAGAGAAATGGTGGTGCATCTTCTTCAGGAGGAACTTCAAAAGAAGCTGTCTTCTACTCAAATGCTGTAAGAGGTAGAGGCAGAGGTAGAGGAGGCCGATCTGGAGGCCGTGGTAGAAATCAAAATATGCAACAAACTCAAGAAAACCAGTCCTATGGAGGAGGACATGGTAACTCTAGAGGCAAGGGGAGCCAAAGAGGTCGTGGTGGATGGCAAAGAGGCCAAAATGCAAACAGCAATGTTGAATGCTACTACTGTGGTAAAATGGGTCATATGGCTAAAGACTGCTATAAAAAGTAGAATGACATCATGAATGGAAAATTGCAACAAGGAAATTATGCATCTTCTAGTAGATAGGGTGATGACAGAAATGAGCATTTGTTTATGGTGCAACACATGACCAATTCTGTGACAAGTGCAGAAGAAAGCAATGATGTGTGGTATGTTGACTCAGGTGTATCAAACCACATGACAGGTCATGCAGAATGGATGCAGGATGCAAGGAAAATGGAAAAACCAGGATTTGTGGAGACTGGTGATGATACTACACATCCTATTGTGCAGATTGGAAAAATTCCTTTGTCTATGGAGGATGGGAAAAAGAAATACCTGTCAGATGTATTTTATGTTCCGAATATCACCAAGAACCTAGTTTCTGTGGGTCAAATGGTTGAGCAGGGCTTCCAGGTCAAATTTAATTCTCATGGATGCTTTGTTGAGGATATGAAAAATAAAGGTCACTTGATAGCAAAAGGAAAAAAGAAGGGCAGAATGTTTACGTTGGATACAGACATGCCTGAATTGAGTGCAACAATGTTTGCACATGGGACCGGTGTAGTTGCAGATATTGATATCTGGCATAAACGCATTGGTCATGTTAATGTACAGCGACTTAAATCAATGCAAGCCCAAAATATTGTTGCAGGATTTCCTAAATTCAAGGTTGCAGAAATGCATAAGGTATGTGAAGCCTATCAGTTTGGAAAACAGGCAAGGAAACCATTTCCTAGACATGTTCAAGAGAGTAAGAAGCCATTGGAATTAATCCACTCTAATGTGTGGACTACTAAAGCTGCATCTCTTGGAGGCTGTCATTATTTTGTCATTTTTATTGATGACTATAGCAGAAAAGTTTGGGTGTATTTTATGAAAAAGAAAAGTGAAGTTTTTGGGCATTTCAAAACTCTTAAAGCTATGGTTGAAAAAGAAACAGGCCTGCAAATAAAATGCCTAAGGTCAGATGGAGGGGGAGAGTACCTCTCAAATGAGTTTGCAAGGTTCCTGCATGAGCATGGCATAAAGCAGCAATATTCATGCAGTCATACCCCACAACAAAATGGAATTGCAGAAAGGAAAAACAGGCATATTGGAGAGGTATCTCGTGCCATGCTCAACGAAAAAGACTTGCCAGATTTTTACTGGGCTGAAGCAGTTGCTATAACAGTCTACATAATGAACATGACTCCCACTGTAGCATGACTCCAGAGGAGAGGTATACTGGTAGGAAACCAGATATTTCTCATTTGAAGATATTTGGTCGCATCACCTATGTTCATGTGCCAAATGAGTTGAGATCCAAGTTGGATCCAAAAGCTGAGAAGTGCATCTTTATTGGTTACTCTCTACAACAGCAGAAAGGGTATAGATGCTATAACCCTTCTACTCGTAAGTTTACAGTGAGCGGAGATGTTGTTTTTGATGAGATGAGTAGCTGGTATAAACCAGTAAATGTGATTGATAATGTAGATGCAAAAAATGATAATGCTGCACAGAATTCACAGCAGCAGTCACAAGATATTAGTGGACCTGTAGAGTCACATTCTTCGCCATGGACAGGCAGATTGAGATCAGGAGAATCTTCTCAAAGTAATGCAGATAGTGGTATGCAGGTATCATGAAAAGGAAAAGAGAAGGTAGATCAGCCCATGTTTGATGTGAATCAGGTCACTCTTATGTGGATGGTGAATCCAGTGGCTCAGAACAGAGCATTGATGATGAGTTGGATATTCCTTCTATTGTTACACCTGGAGTAAGGAAGACCAGGGATGTTTTGAGAGCACCTGGGAGTGAACCTACTTTGCGCAGGTCTACCAAAGCTAGGTATCCTGTGGATAGGCTAAAATATGATGGATTTACAGCTATTCACTATGCATATATGGTCAAAGTGATACACGAACCAGAACCCACTTCTTTTGAGCAAGCCATGGGAAAAGAAAAATGGGAGAAAGCCATGGATGAAGAAATGGATGCCTTGGAAGCAAATGCTACATGGAAATTGGTACCTTTACCTAAAGGTAAGAATGCAATTGGTTGTAAGTGGGTTTATAAGGTGAAGCACAATGCAGATGGTTCTGTGAACAGATACAAGGCAAGATTAGTAGTCAAGGGGTATGCACAAACATATGGCATTGATTATGAAGAAACATTCAGTCCGGTTGCAAGGATGGCAACCGTAAGAGCAGTCATTGCTATGGCTGCATCAAAGGGATGGTCTTTACATCAGATGGATGTAAAGAATGCCTTCTTGCATGGTGATTTGCAAGAAGAGGTCTATATGGAGCAGCCACCAGGTTATGTGCATGCTGTTCATCCTGAGTTTGTTTGCAAGTTGAAGAAAGCCTTGTATGGCTTGAAGCAATCACCTAGAGCATGGTCTAACAAGATAGGACAGTATCTTGTCACTATTGGCTTTCATATTTCCAAGGCAGATTTCTCACTTTATGTGAGAAAAACAGAGAAAGGTATAATGCTACTTGTCATTCATGTTGATGATTTGATTATGACAGGTGACAGTGATGAAGATATCCTTCATGTGAAAATGCTATTGAAGCAGAAGTTTGAGATGAAGGATTTGGGAGAGCTGTGTTATTTCTTGGGCATTGAGGTGATTAGATCACCAAGTGGGATACGGCTCTTGCAGAGGCAGTATGGATTGGACATGCTGTCCAAATATGGGATGACAGGCTGTAAGCCTATTTCAGTTCCTTTGGAGCAGAATGTGAAGCTGAGCGCAGATGCAGGTGAGCTTTTGGAAGACCCTACTATGTATAGACGCATAGTAAGAAGTTTGATTTATATGACTATTATCGGGCCAGATTTGACTGTTGGATTGGTAAGTTAGTTTATGCAGGCTCCAAGGAAACCGCATTTAGATGCGGCTAGACACATACTCAGGTATGTGAAGTCCACATTGCAATATGGACCATTTTATGAGACTAGGGTTCAGATACAGTTGCATGGATACACTGATGCTGATTGGGCTGGTAGTATTTCTGATAGATGATCTACCAGTGGATATGTGTTCTCTTTTGGGAGTGCTGCAGTCACTTGGAGTAGCAAGAAACAACCTACAGTTGCCTTGTCGAGCACAGAGGCTGAGTACAGGGGTGCAGCAATGGCTGCATGTGAGGTAGCTTGGTTGCATAAGCTACTTTATGATATGCATCAGCCTACAGATGGGCCAGTTGTCATTTATTGTGACAACATGAGTAGTATACACTTGGCAAATAACCCAATCTATCATGCTAAAACAAAGCACATTGAGGTGCATTATCACTATGTGCGGGAGAGGGCTTTACTAGGTCTTATTGATCTAGTTTATGTCAGCACAGAGGATCAGGTAGCTGACATTTTTACGAAGGCATTGGGCGCAAAGAAGCTGTGCAGGTTCAGAGACCTGCTTGGTGTGCAGGAATTGGGATTGAGCTCGAGGGGGAGTGTTGAGATATCGAGCTCCACTCGTGATATGCCAGGGTGACCGTTGTGCATTTATGTCACCGACTTGTCAGTTTGCAGATGTGGTTGGTACACCGCCCATGAATAATAGCTAGATGACAGCTATCCTTATCTACTCTAGTTCGTGGCTCAGTTAGTATGCCACCGTAGTTAGTTGAGTTTGGTTTGAGACCCATATATAGGGTTCTTCTATTTCTATGTATTTGAGTTCTTTTTGGCTTACACAACTAAGAAGAGGAAAACTATTTTTCAGCCTCCACCCTTGTGTGTATTCCCCCATTGTGCAAGCAAGAAAGCTACAAGTGAGACTCCTTCCTTCTCTCCCACAATCTTGACATTCTAGAGATCGCCAACTTCATTGTGATTTGTAATTCCATAATCTCCTAGTTGGAATTGTTGTGCACAACATAAACCAAATTCGGATATCCATTCCATACTAGTTTGGTAAAATAGCTACATAAAGAGGAAGACTAAAACCTTAGTCTTAAAATTTACTATCAATGGCCCTGGCATTATTCTTGGAGAACCTCTTGCTCATTTCTAATATCCACTCATCCTTGATAACTAGTACAAGTAGTCTATCCTTGTCCTCTTTTGTGTGTGGATTATAAGATTGACAATACAATACCAACAGGAACCAAAAACGGTTTATCACATCAATGTAGTGATATGTATTATACACAAATATGGAAATGATAATGAAGAATACCTTGTTTTGTTTTGTAAACAAAGATCCTCCAAGTACATTGTTGTCCAATTATTCTTGGAAAGTTTATCTACAAGTAGTGATACCATTGGCTTTCAAAGCACTCTTAGATCATGAAGCTATAGTCTAAAAGAAGAGAAGATACCTTCATTTCGTATTTGATATGACAGCGTTGGCATTTTCTTTTGCATCAGTAGGGAAGTTTTGAGGTCTCGAAAATGTCTTTTAGAAGATAGAGAGAGAGAGTGCTCTAGACCAATAGGACCAGAGCCTCCATGTAACAGAAGTTCTATTTTAAAAAATACCAAAAATAATTTTACTATATATATATATATATATATATAATATGACATTGTATTATAAATATCTATTTTGAGCCTCTTATATTCGTGATTATGATATTCTTTGCATTAATGATATACAGTTCCTACCACTTTTATTTAATGATATGTCTTGATTAATGATAATGATATATTTAATCTAAATTCAAATTAATAAAGAGCTTGGTACTTATTTTTTTCCCTCCTTTCTTTTATCCCTCTCGTGTTTTTCCCTTCTTTCTTGTGGTAGTTTAGTCATCTCTCTCTCTCTCTCTCTCTCTCTCTCTCTCTCTCTCTCTCTCTCTCTCTCTTACTCATATGGATTAAAAAATTCGACCTTCAACAAGGCGTCCAAAATTCCAAATCACATCCATATCAGTGTTTAACTCATTTCAAAAAGATGGAAGATGGATTCCTATGATCATTAGCAAAGGTAGTTGGATCACCATATGCAACAGGCAAAATGTGGGAAAATGCAAAGATATGAGAGCTTATTCATCTCTACTTGGAAGGGTAGAATCAGAGATTTCAAGCATGGAGTAAATAATAATAGCATAAAAGAGGTTCTAGTGCAAGATGTGTTTATGCATAGAGAGCTATAATTGGAACTTGGAACTTCAAATCTTCCAATGCATAAACCAAATTGTAAGGATTTGATTCTTAAAGTATTTCTTTTCTTGAACTTGGTTTAAGGTTTTTCATTATAACATTTATTCATTTGTCTTGCAAATGTTTATCCCTCTAATCTTGAGGAATGACAACCGGTTGACTCTATTGTTGATGTGATGCATGGCTTGATTGGAGAAGAGATGTACAAAGGTAGAAAGAAGACAGAGCTTGCAGAGAATGGAATATTCTTCTATGACCATTCTTATATTGTACCCATGCAACGTAACCAATGGGGTTCAATATCCCCCCTTCCTTTGCTCGATTTTTCAAGCTTTGAGTGGCCTTTGCCAAGTCCAGCTATTAGTGAGGGCTATAGATGTAAAATATTTTCTGAGATATAGAGAGCATTAAAACCTAGTATCTCAAGTAGGCTAAGCAAAGTTGCTTTGTTCATGCCTATTAATATATTTGTTGACTTCTTTTCTAATGCTGAGATAATAAAATCAAAGGCCATGCTTTCATTGAAGAGACTAACATATGATCATGTTATACAATTTTTTGATGAGAGATGGGACATTAGGACAGAAGGAAAAATTATATGTAAGATACGTCAAGACTTTATAGCTTGTAAATATATGATTGCTACTCAAAATTTCATCCTTAGCTTTTATTATAGTAGATGGCATTATGTTAGTGGTAGTCTTGTTGCTTTAGACCAAAATCTTGATAATTTTAGCAAAGATCCTACGGTGGATCTTGATGTTTGGTTCAATGAGGACATTATTGCAATCCTAAAGGTTAGATAATCATGTATGCTACATCAAGTGAGGGTGGATTTACAGAATGAAGATATTGAACTACCATACTCATTTGTGTTTCAACTTAATAATAAACGAGTAAGTCTTTATATCATATTATATAAACTTAGATGTATATCTAATTTCACTTCCTAATTAATAAACATTTGTAACATTTTTTTTTCAAATATCAATGAGGAGAGGGAAGAATATACAATGCAAGGATATTGAAAAAAGATCTCTTTCAATATAAAATACATGTATAAATTTTTAGTAGCCATCTCCATGACTTATACACAAGGGCTTACAATCAATGAGGCAAAGCTACTTTTTTAAAAGAAATTTTCTAAGGAGAAGCGATGTCATCCTTTCTAAGAGTCCTTTTGCCTTTCTTTGATGCTTTGGTTGCCTTGGGTGTTGAAGGCATAGCTTTACCTGTTGTAGTTACATGCATATCCTCTCCTTCAATGTCGAAGCCCCCACTATTGTCCATTCTTGTTGGTTGTATACAATTGACCATTATGTACTTCATGAACTTTGCTCTTATATACTAAACGTGCTCACTTGTATAGCAATGTCTTGTAAACTGTTGTGCATTTGTAAGAAAATATTTTTAGTTAATTGTTATTTTTTACAATGGACTATATTATTATCATAAATGGACTATTTTGCAATAAACCTCTATCTTAAAGTTTAGTATGTTTTACATTACCTTTATAAGTTAATCATCATTGAGATAAATAAACTGAACCAATCTTCTGGCATTTACAATTACTCTCCAATCACAAGAGTAACTATCATCCTGATGAGAACATTGCAATCAACAATATAAAGTAAAACTATGAAACTTTTTTATGGTAGTTTATAAAATAAATTTTCTTAGTATGTTCCAACCATATTAATCAAGAACTTATTGCAACTTGTCCATATTGCATTGTTGCAAGTAAGTCAGAAGGTATGGGAGGCCTTTTCTCTAGCACTTCAATCAATCTTTTTACGGCTATGTACCAAAAAGGCAATAAAATTTAGAGTTATTATAAAAAAATATCAAAATATTTAGAGTACTTGCAACAAAAAGATCAAAATATCAAGGAGACCCTAGATTATATAACTTACAACTTAGCATTTCTATGGCTTTCCTTTATAGAATTGGTGAGAACAGGAAATAAAAATACCCGAGAACATTCAAAAATTAATATAAACCATTTGGACACTAGAATGATAGGCTAGAAAAAGAAATATCTATTCTAAGGGGATGGTTAGAGTTGTAAGGTCAAAACATAGTTCTACTATAAAAATGCATGTTCACATGGAAAACACTTTCTATTTGCATAAAATCATGCAAAAATTAATAACTAATGAACTATAACTTAAATCACATGACTATAAAAAGTAAAATCTCCAGTTCAAAGGGATAAATAGGATTGTGATGTCAAAATCTAGTTCCAATGAAACAATGGTATGTTTATATGGAAGGATAAAAAAATAAGAGAATTGTGAAACAAAAAATGTAAACCTTGGGCACGGGGTGTAACATAATTTTAGATGAATTAAAAATTTAAATTTTATTATATTGATTGTGTACAAGATGGATGTCTAGGGACACATCCCTATGTTTATGACCAGATGTGACATGGTTATAATGGCAACAAGGGCCTAAATACTCTCATAGACCCGTTAAGTAGGTTGTCAGGTAATAAAATAGGGGCGGGAGCTCAAGTTGAGGGGACATAAGAACAATGCCTCCTCATAAAAATGAGAATGACATCTATTAGTAGCAACATGTGAAGCAATAATGAGCAGTGCCCTGGGGGGAAAATGATGCCTGCAGCAGTTGCCCTGTCCGAAGTCCACTTTCTGGCCAGAAAGTGGCCCCAGATGCCAGACTTCGGACAGGGTAGCTGCAGGCATCGGTGGACTCCGCAGGACCCGACGCACCCTACTACCAAGTTTTATCGCTTTCTGATAACTTTAGGTTAGTCGCTAAATACATTGTTTGATTTGACTTTGTCATTCAGGACATACTATATTAGATGAGCTTGCATCAAGGCAAGGAGGAGCTCGACATGCGGATCAACACAAGGATTCAGCTATGAAGGAGTATATTGGTAACCTTGTTGCAGATTTGGTGGTCTTCCATAAGAAGTGCTCACCAGGAGGGCAAGAAATAATCATGAAAATTCAAGCTTTGACCAAGTTGGACCTTTTTGAGTGATACATGTGACATCTAGCTTGGAGAAGGTGGTGCTAATTAAGCGGTCAAAGCTTCTTTACTTGTTTGACCAAACGCATGGTGGAGCAATGTGTGTGCTTGCTACATTAGGCAACGCTAAAGTGTCAGATCCGCTTCTCCTAGAGAAAGAGTTGAAGGGAGAGCGCATTATTTTTGAAGCAAAGAAGGAACTCATATTTTCATTGGAAGCTAGCCCTTCCTCTCAACTGATGAAAAAGCCAAGGAACAATTGAGAGTTCTTGTTGGCTATCGGCTTTTTGTATCTACCATCACTAATAGCCATCACATGTATTTTTCTTGATGAATAGAAGATACTTTACTTTGTCCCTACAAATAAATATTTATTAAATAAATGTGTGATTCGTATAAGTGTGACGATAATGTGTGGTACGTGAATGACACATTTGCATACGTTAACATAATTCAACGCGTAGTACTGTACTTGCGATTGTGTAAGTGTGACGATAATGTGTGGTACATGAATGACACATATGCATATATTAACATAATTCAACGCGTAGTATTGCACTTGCGATTGTGCATAAGCAATAAGGTAACTTGTATCCATACGTATTACTACTTTTGATGCGCTCATACGCTAAACAAAAATTAAGAGTCATGCGTTTCAAGAAACAAAACAAAACAACTTTACTCAATTATTTGAATTCAATACACATCGCATGAGATATTATGTATATATAAATAAATACTCCAATGTGGCAGAGTATACAAATTTTTTTGGCCTTCCAAGATGTTATGGCACTATAACACTCATTGTAAACCTTGCATCATTAATCTAGTAAACTATGGCGGAGTCCCGTTGTTGTGTTGAAGCCGAATGATAAAGTTCATGTCTTTATCTATGATTGTGCCACGCTTTGCATGGATGGCCACAAGCTGTGTATCATCGAACAAGTCGATGAGAAACCCCTCTGCAACTATTTGTAGGGCCTCCATAGCTGCAGCAGTCCACCTTGGTGGGCCATCCTGCACTCGTGCCCAAAATCTTCCCATCCCTTTCAGCTCCAAGTCTTGCATAACTTCTTGAACAACCTTATGAAAAGAACTTTTCGGGATGAGAAGCTCGTATATTCGCATTAGATTCTTCTTATCTCTCGAAGGGCGATAGTGCTCGGTTTCCATCTCCTCTTCTTCTATGGTGGTCCTTGTGCTCTATAGGGAGCACTTGTTGTTGCACTAGAGGAGACTCCACCTTGTGCTTCAGGTGGCGGGCCTTGGCATGATGTCTTCTTGGGGCCAAAACGGCGATATGCTTGCTTGTTGCATGCCATGCAAGCTCAAGGAGGGCAAGAAGGAGAAGAGACATAGGTTGGGGATGTGAAAATGGAGGAAGCAAAGAAATCAAGATGTGAAAATGAGAAGAAGAATGAACTTTTAATCCATTTAAACCCCAAAACCAAGTTAATGCAGGTTCATATGCACTATCCATCGTGTGATCGTAAAGCCATAACCTTTTATCGGAATGTGACGAAACTTCACACGCGCACTCGTTAGGTGGCCAAGAGCCCTTTTTTTTTTGAAAACAAAGTGCATGCAGACCCTTGGTCCGAAGTCTGGTGTCTGGAGCATTCCGATACAGTTTAGTATTTTAAAAATTATCCCTCACCAAAATTATGGATGGATTGATAATTGAGAAATCAACATCGTGACTACTGGGCCTTAGAAACTTCGCACCACATAGACTATACAAAGGCATTAGGAGTAAAGTCTACAATAAGAAATGGTAAATTTTTGCATGTTATTCCTATTGAAATTGACAGTGCTAACAAAAACTATAAGTAAGAATTGAAAATACAGCGAAGATGCACAATCAAAGTTGAGAGCGAAGGACAAGTGTAAAATTTTAATTCATATTTTAAGGGTGCATACAATAGTTTTGCACTGGGATATAGTCATATGCCCAATGCACGAGGATAACACTATGCAAAAAAAGATAACATTGCAAACTGTGGTAATTCCATTGGAACGAATGCATTCTTCACTACTTGAAGATTTCTTATAAGTTGGAAGTCCTTGGGAGTTACAGTGATGCACTTCGCATGTATTGCACAACGTTAAGCATCAGTCATCAAGTCAACTAAAAAGGCCTCTGTAACATACTGTAGAGCATGAAGATATTGTTTTGTGAAGCAACTAAGTCTATCCTGACCTTGTGCCAAAAACCACCTCCTGCTTTCTGTGGGGTAGAGGTCTTGCACAATCTCGTGAACAAGTCTCGAGAAGCTCGCCTTCGGAATGATGAGATCAAAAGAGCGTTGATACCTTCTAATTTCTCTAAAGGCCACTGTACCTGGCTTCCACTTGCGTTTCTTGTGGGGATGCTGAGGAGGACCCTTGTGAGGGCGACTTGAGGAAGGTAGATTAGGTTGAGAAGGGGATGCATTTGAGCTAGTAGATGCTCCAAGAGGCTGAACACGATATGGGGCTTTGAGCGGAAGCTTATTTGCAACTACCTTAGATCTAGCCATATTTCCTATACAAGAGATGTGAAAACTCAATGAATAAGATAGAAAGTGAAATCCTCTTTTATATAACCCTAAACCGTGAGACTCATTCACATAGATGTACACTCTCTCTTTCTCTCTTAAACTATGAATTGCATTCACACTGACTCACATTGTTCATCTTACTATCTTAGCTCTTTTCGAACCCATTTGCTGCCTTGCCAAGCCTTGTTTCTAGCCACTTGGCATGGTTTTCTTTGGCACTTGAGGCTTCATAATGCACTCTTTTAGTGACACAACATGATTCCATCATGTCTACAGCCGATTCATCATCACATTCATTTGCTCTCTTTTGCGAGAGTTTAGCTTCATCCGCTACTATAATCCTATAACACCAAGATAGAAATTGGATCATTGGATTGCTACCATTCACCCCTCCACCATGATCAATTTTTCTTTAGTATGCACCATGTGCTATCCAATGTGAATTTTCCATCCATTGTGTGGACCAAATTCCAATGCTTCCCTTTTCTGCAAAGTATGGCCCATGTGCCTCAAGGATATGCTACAAAGACACATATCACACATGAGTAAAACTATGCTCAATAGTTTATACAATTCATACAATTTTAAAATATTAACTTAGTACGCACCATGTAATGTGTGATAGAGCTTTTGCCCCATGCTTCCACTATGTTTTCGTAGAAGCTATGCACAGCATTGATAAATTCTTGCTTATCTTCATTGTTAAACACCATCTTGCGAAGTAAGGGAGCCAATTTGTTAAGACTTATCCAAACCTTAGCTTTGGCCAATCTTGTTTTTCCTCCATTACTTCAATCAGGAACTACAAAATGCAACTTTTTCCACCCATCGTAGTCCTGCAGCTTATGAACCAAGACATTCCCTTCCTCATTGATGGATACTGAGAGAAACTTCCTAGCCTTTGCTCCTCCAAAGCAAGGCTTTTTTGGCAAGTTACTAGATTTTCTTAATTTCTTCTCATCTTTTTCAATCGTCACTTGATGCTTGTGTAGCCCAATTTATGATAGCACTCGCTCCACATTCCTACACGTTGCAATGGCTTCTTTTTCTGGTTGTATCCTATAAGCAAATCAAATGTATTCATATACAAGTTTCTCCATGATTCTGGCAAAAGCATGCAATGAACAAATGTGAATATGATCCAAGGGAATGTTGAAGATGGGCTTCCAAGTGGGATCTTCCCTATTGCGCGTTGATGCAGCACTTGTCACGTTTCGCCAGTTCTTCTTTCCATCCTTTCCTTCCACCCTCTCTATCAAGCCTCTCTGTCAAGAAATATAGGCATGGATTCTTTGTATTTGCACCATTGGAGATTCCACACATGCATTTTAAAGTTTTCAAGTCTCTTGCAAGATGCCCTTCAACTGAGAGCATCTCACCATGTTCCTGACAATCAATGATGCTTGGAATGCTTGTGTGCATAAAGAATAGCTACAACACCTCAAATGTTTCCTTAGGAACTTCAAATGCAGCGAGCCACCATACATGGCACTCAGATTGAACACTAAAGTTCCCTGGGTTGTTCTTGTCAAATTGTAAAGCTCTATTCATCAGAGTTACACTAACTCTTTCAAGCTTTACTCCTTTGATGACCTTAATTTCATCTAATTTTATAACAAAATGCAATTCACCATTACATTCCTCAACAGACATATTGTAGTACATTATCATTGCCGATTGCACCTTGTTCAAATCTAAATAGTAATTGTTGAGTTCGGTGACTTCACCTCATATGCATTTTTGGTTCCAACCTTTAGTGTTTCCACACATTGAACATGCATGGGATGCCCTATCAACTCCAAAACCTTTGTATTAAGTTTCCATCGGGCCTCTATTAACTTTGAAGGTTGAGGAAGAGGCACGATTCTATTTCTCTTCAGCACACGACCAAACCCAGCCTTCACACCTTTGAATATCTTTGAGTAAGTCATTGTGCTAATGCCGGCCATGTCACAAATAGATTGTGTATCCACAACTGAGAACTCATTTGTTCATTTTACTATTAATAGAAACGGGGAGCCTACTTGGTTGTCACAAGAGGTAGAGTGGAGATGCACAGAGAGGTACACAAAGGTGCCAAGGAAAAGGATGGTGTAAGTAATTCACTCTGTTAATGAAGGTTGCATAAACACTGAGAAGAAATTTCATTTTCCTTGTTCTCGATTAAAAAATCAATTACCTCGTATCTACTAATCATTTTGCATTGAAAACGAAGCACCACAATCCCGTAACTAACTCCTTTTTGAATATAAAATTTGGTTGAAAAAGACTTCTTGAATGATGAGAGAGAAGGAATCTGAGTATATCTTTGTAGATATATAAAAAAGGCAAAACGAGATTGCAAAAGTGGAGAGAGAGGAGGATTATTTTACTATTCTTCTCTCCTCTTTTCCTTGTTTTAAGGAGGAGAGAGGGGGGGGACTAAAAGGCCCATTTGTGAGTTCATTTTTTTCCTAATGTGAATGAAGCATGGCCGATCTAACTTTGTATTTGATCATTCTCTATTCAAGCTTGCACTCCACAAGAGATCTATTTGACACAAGCTCCAAGATGGGTGTTCTTCTTTTCACCCCATTGGTAAGAATTAGAGAGGAATCATTAGAGGCATGTGGCTTTGTAGAGACCTTGCAAGCAGAAGAATTGATGAGCTCTTTCACATAAAAAATAGGAATGCCATGCTTCCTCATATCAGTATCCCACTTGGATTTGATAGAGTTGATTGTCACATTGAAACCATCATGTGAACTTGTAATCCTGTTTATCTAGTTTGCAAGCACAATGCTCTCCCAATCCTCCAAACATGTAATAGGCAATGACGGTTTCGATTTCAAGGCCAACACTTGTCCAAGCATCAATTTTGACAATGCAAAGACTTTCTTTAATCCTTCTCCACTTCTTCAAGTCAAGCAACTCCTTTTTGTTGTGTTTTTTGAGTACCTTGAATATGATGGCTTTCTCCCAATTCAAAACACTTAGCATCAAGCTATAGCTCTCCCTATCGAAAGAGAAGTACTTTGAAGATGTAAAACTAAGTGGGGTTGGTGCAATGCCACCACATTCTTGTGATGATATATCATTCTCATCAGCAAAGTATTATGCATCTCAAGCTCATGACTTGATGATCCATTTGACAATTCTTCATTTGTGCCGCGATCCTCAATCTTGAGATTGCTCTCCATACTCCATACCCATTGACTATACAAGCATATCTCCCCAAAATACAATGACAATAGCACATTGCATTTGTTGAAAATATGACATAAAGAGAAAGAGAGAAACACACTCGTACCCTAATAGATTGGGCGTGACTCAAATAAGGATATTGGATCTTCAATGGAGACGTTCACCCAACACGACTTATGTGCAAAGATTTTTTGCATGCAATACTAAGAATATTTTTGGCAAAAACAATTTTGGGTGACTTTTGAATCATGGGTGATCGAGTTTACATTCATTGGCAACGTTTAATTCATTTAGCTGGGTTCACTTTTGCTCTAATGCTATCCACAACATATGATTCTTGGGAGTCCACACCGATACATTTAATATGGATTTGGACCCCACGAAATGTAAACCGCCACTTGACACCTTTATTGGGGCCCATGCAATATGTGGACATAAAAAGCCAATAGCCCACACATTTCCCAATTGGTTGAATTTACATGTCAAGTTAGGTTTACTAAATCGGGATGGGTTTACTTTGTCATAAAGTAGCGGTCAGGATGGGCTCCCATGATCGCATGCATTTGTAGCCATCGATCCCAACTCCCTCGAGTCTTAGAGATCCCACATGGCAGTAGTGTTGAGGGTGTGTTGGTTGATGAATGGCCACATTTTTCAAGATCAACTTTGCTAAATTTTGCATGCACTTTCTTGTGGCTCTTTGTTTTGTGCTTGTTACTTTTGAACCTATGGTCACCATTTAATATGGATTTGGACCCCATGAAATGTAAACTGCCACTTGACACCTTTATTGGGGCCCACGCAATATGTGGACATAAAAAGCCAATAGCCCACACATTGCCCAATCAGTTGAATTTACATGTCAGGTTAGGTTTACTAAATTGGGATGGGTTTACTTTGTCATAAAGTAGCAGTCTCACGATGGGCTCCCATGATCACATGCATTTGTAGCCATCGATCCCAACTACCTGGAGTCTTAGAGATCCCACATGGGAGTAGTGTTGAGGGTGTGTTGGTTGATGAAAGGCCACATTTTTCAAGATCAACTTTGCTAAAGTTTGCATGCACTTTCTTGTGGCTCTTTGTTTTGTGCTTGTTACTTTTGAACCTATGGTCACCATTTAATATGGATTTGGACCCCATGAAATGTAAACTGTCACTTGACACCTTTATTGGGGCCCACGCAATATGTGGACATAAAAAGCCAATAGCCCACACTTTGCCCAATCAGTTGAATTTACATGTCAGGTTAGGTTTACTAAATTGGGATGGGTTTACTTTGTCATAAAGTAGCAGTCTCACGATGGGCTCCCATGATCACATGCATTTGTAGCCATCGATCCCAACTACCTGGAGTCCTAGAGATCCCACATGGGAGTAGTGTTGAGGGTGTGTTGGTTGATGAATGGCCACATTTTTCAAGATCAACTTTGCTAAAGTTTGCATGCACTTTCTTGTGGCTCTTTGTTTTGTGCTTGTTACTTTTGAACCTATGGTCGCCATTTTCTCTTGTTGCAAGTATGTTTTTTGCCAACATTTTGTCTTGGGTTCCCTTTGTTGCAACTTGACTGATTTGGACTTACTTTTTTGTTTATTGTAGTTGTTATTATCTCATATTTATTGATGCCGATCATCATTGTGAAGCTGTCGAGTTAAGTGACTGAGGGTTGTGAATGATGTTCTCATTGTAAGCTTTCTCTATCTACTCTCATTTTTTTGAGCCATCATTCATTCTATGGTCTTCTTTCTGTCTTAAGTTGTCTTTCATATTGTGATCATCTTGGTTTCTTCTTGGCTTTAATGTTGATGTTCTTCCTCTTCCTATAGAGTTGGAGCTTGCTATTGTGGATGCTTGTACCGTGCTCGTATAGGCATGCAAAATATATTAGTAAGTATATGCCCAATTGCTCCTGTTGTGGATCCACATATATGGGGATCATGTTCTTGATGGCTTGATTCAATCTTTTAGTCAGTTTGTTTATTTACGGATAGTATGAAGATGCAAACACCTGTTATATGCCCATTATTGCCTTGCTTATGATCTGCATGACTTCTTAGATAAATTATTTTCCATTATCTAACAATGATTTGTACAATAGTTGGATTTGTCATTTGTGCCATTGCAATCTAGTTAGGTGTTGTTGGAAGTTCATGTTGAGCTCTGGTTTCCACTTGGGCATTGCTTATCTCTTATATGCTCTTGCTTAATGTATCCTATTGTATTTGTTGAGCCTTTACGATGCTTTATTTTGAAATCATACTGTTATAATGCTAATATCCATCACAATAATCTGCTAGGTGGATGCTACTTGTGAAGTAATGTTGTCAATGAATTATGATCTGTTTCAACAGTGCCTTTGGGACCATGCAAATTGGGTTGTAATTTTTGCATATACCCATATAATGGCTAATAAATCCTTCTCAATTGTTGTGTAAATTTTCTCTGTCTTTGTTAAGTATTGGCTAATGTATCAAATGGAATGCCGGCCATCTTCTTTTTTGTGTAATCGAATAGCTCCTAATCCTCGATCAAATGCATCAATTTTTAATAAAAAGGGTTTATTAAAATCTAGATATTGTAAAAGAGATTATTATGCTATAAGTTCCTTAATGTGTTCAAATGCTTGTTGACATTCTTCCATCCAACCCCATATTAGAGAATTTGGAAATCTCCCATGTCCCACTTTTAAATAAGGGGTAAATATTTAGCCATGTGACTAAATCTTAACCCGTGCTTCAAAGTGGGACTTGGAAAGACAACCTATATAGTAATTAGGATAGACCTCACTTTCAAGTAAGGGGACAAGATTTGATCATGTGGCCAAATATTAACTATATTTGAAATTCCCAAACTATATGAGAAATCCTAAATTCCCTAATATATTGTTATCCATTGATATTTTTATCCCTTTTTCAATAACCTTCTCATCAATGGAAATGTTATTGGCGATGCATTTGGAGTAAATTTAAGGAAGGTTGCCCCATCATGACCAAAAACCTTTGCAAATATTTAATAGTTTTTGTTACTACATAATGATTTATTGCTAAAATCTTTATTAGATCTAGTATGATCCCCTTCATTTTAAGATAATTTAGCCCAATAATTTCAACGTTGTGGCTCCCCATGTGCATTTTTTATCTTGAATTTTGAGATTATACCTTTGTAGGCAATACAAAATCTCTTTAACTTGTTAGTGGATAAGTCAGCTCATGTGTGAGTGTGTGCACATAAAGGTTGGACACATTATTTAGGATATTTTAGGCATTTTTTGTGGTCTTCATTTTGGTTACATTTTGGGTTGCCATGTATAATTTCATGTCTCAAAATTGGCTGCTGGATTTCGGAGCATCATTTCATTTCACTCCACATAGAGAGTGCTTTTCTACTTATGATGTTGGAAAGAGAGGACGAGTTTGCCTTGCTAATAACTATGCACGCATCATCGTTGGATTTTTCATCTTGCAAAATGTACAATATGTTTCAAACTTGACATAAATCTTGATCAATGCAGGATATCTTAATGATTGTGGTTATAGATTGATCTTTAGTGATCATGTGTGGAAGATTTGCAAGAGATCTCTTGTTGTGGCCAAAGGGCTAGAATTTGTTACTTTGTATCCTTTTTATGTTTTTGATGTTAAATATCATGGTATATTTTTCATTGAACAATAATCCATTTCCTTATGGCATCACTATCTAGAGCATATGTTAGTCATTGGAATGAAAACTTTGTGTCATTTGAATTATCTTCCTCATCTAAATTTTGGGTAGTTATTTGGGTAGCATTAGAGGCTAGGATTGAAGCAAAATAGGTTGGCTTGGGATGCTTGAGAAGAGATCTAGGTACATGGTTTTCATGTATGAAATCATAGGGCTTGCATAAGCAAGGGGACAACTTGCCTCTTTGAAAAGCAAATAAAAATGTCGCATAAGAGAGATAGTGGGAGTAGAAAATCAAAATGTCTTAATTTGATTCATGATGATTTATGTGGGTAAATACCCATAGTTTCATTGGGTGGAGCATCATACTTTTTCAATTTTATAGATGATGCCATAAGGCTTGGGATTATCCTCTTTGCAAGAGGAGTGACGCATTAGATGCATTTCAAATGTCTTGGCCTTTTATAGAGAATCAATTGGGTAAGAATCTTAAATGCTTGAGAACTAGGAGTACATTTTGCATGCCTTTACAAACTTTTGTGCAAGTTGTTGTATTAAGAGAGAGTTACCAGCTCTCCTAAGAATCCTACTCAAAATGGTGTGGCAGCTGAGAAGATGAATATGACCATTTAGGAAAGTCTTCGTAGTATGCTCTCTAATGTTTGTCTCACTAATGATTTTGGATTGAACTTGTAGGTACAGTAGTGCACTTGATGAACAAGTCTCTTGGCAAGTCATTGGATGGAAAAATACCATAGGAGTTATGGTCTGGCAAGAAACCTAGTTATGATCACTTGTGTGTTTTGAGATGAAATGGTCCATCACTTAACACGGTTGAAATTCATTGAGTAGTGTTTTAGGAGGATGGACAACCAATACATGAGTAGATTGCATGACCTATTCCACATGATGCAAGGCTTGGACAACCTATTAATGCTAAGGTTTAAGTGCCACATGATGGTGGACAATCTCATGTCTCTCAAGATAAATAGGTGGGACAATTAGAAGCCCCTATTGAGCCAGGTTTATAAAAGTCTACAAGGGAATATATATACTTCATCTCTAAACTATTTCATGGTCACAAATTGTGGTTAGCCTTCTTGTTATGCAGATACTATGACTAGGAGTGACATTCATAAGTGCCAAAGTGCTATGTAGGCAAAGATGGATTCTTTTCCTAGGGAGGCACACTAGAAGTGAAATCAATTATTGGTTTACACAAGAGGAAGGTTAGGGATGGTAGCCTTATGATCATGATTCTTTATGTGGAAGACATACTGATTGATGAGAAGCTAGTTATGGATGTGGATGCTTTAAAGAAATGGTTGCATCATACCTTTGACATGAAGGACTTAGGGCTCAAAGGAGTTTACTATATGTATATTCTCTATATCATGTGCATCCATTGCCTATTTATAAACAGTCTTATTTATTAATTTTTCTTGGATTAAAAATACCCATTTCTATTCAATCTATGAAGAACCTCTTTATATAATATCCTTTTATATATAAAAAATGTGAAAAAATGGCATTTGAAATATCCCTTATGTTGATACACATATATTTATGAGTGACCCCCCAAGACTTGGCGAATGTGGTCACATTTTTTATATGCACATTATGGAATATTGAGACAAAAAGATATTCTATTTGTATTAGCAAGAATACGTTGGAAATGTATTTTTCAATATGCGAAAGGGGAGGGCTATCAATGTTCCATTTCCTTCATATTTAAAACTTTGTCAAGAGTACATCCCTAAGTTAAATTAGAAAAATTTTGAAGTGGCCAAGGTCTTGTATGCATATGCATGGTAGCTTGATGTACACCATGGTTGCTACACATCCAAGCATTACCTATGCAATGGAAGTGATTAGCAAGTATATGGTAAACCTTGGTTAGAAGCATTGGGAGGTAATAAAGAGTATCATGAGATACTTAAAAGATGGTAGACCTATGTGCATATGCCTTAGAAGGAAGAATGCATTTGTTATTGGATTTTTAGACGTTGATTTTGTAGGGAATATAGACTCTATGAGGTCTATTGCATATTTTGTATTCACTTTCACATGTGTTGTGTACCTTGGGTCTCTCGATTGTAGCCATACATGGCTTTATCTAACACTGAGAGGTAGAGTATGTTGTAGCACTCATTGAGGCTTGCAAGGAAGTTATATGGCTTAGTCATCTAATGGGAGCTTGGGCATTACAATGTGCAAAAAATTAGCTCTACTAATTCACAAAAAAACACACATAATGCTACCAAGGACATGCAGTTTGCAAAGAAAGTTCCAATGCTTTAAAATTAGAAAGGGACATAACTACAACACTCAAATAACAAATGGGCATAGCAATTGAAAAATGATGTAGTTTATCCAAAGTATTGGATACTCCTTGATAGAATATCCATACAAGATTTTGACTACTCTAGATGGCCTTCAAAGCTTATAAAACATCCTTGTATATATCTTGAAAATCTTCAATACCAGAACTAATCCGAATAAGGTTATGTTTAATTCCTAAACTTGTTCACTCGACTAGACCTTGATCTCTGTTATTCCACACAAAAGATAAAGGTTAATAGAAAATAAATAAAGCCTAAATGGTAAAACACGACACATTATCAAGCCACCATACTAGTAAGATATTAGTAGAGAGGTGCCTACATTACACTCTATGTTAGTTAGAGTGCCATTCAATTGGCACAAAATCCTTTTTTACATGCAAAATAAAGCAAATTGAGGTGAAGTATCACTTTATTAGGGAGGTGCTTGAGGACAAGTGCATTGAGCTTGTCAACATCCATATGGATGATACCTTGCAAATCTTCTCATGAAGAGTTTACCTATTGAGTGCTTTTTCCCACATTTTAGAGTGCCAATGGGGGCATTGGATAGTATCTTCACTTTCTTCTTATACTTCCATAAAGGGGCATTGTCATTTAAGCAATATGTCATTGGGGTAAAGGCCAATGGCCTGTAGTTGGTGGGTAGCCACCCCTTGTGTATGTACACACTATGTAGTCATATAAGTGAAGATAATAAAGAATTAGGGTACCATTCATTTTGCACCCATATAACTATCTTGTATGCTTCTCTCTCTCAATCATCTTGCACTCCATAGCTTTTATCTCACATCCCACCATTGCTTCCCTCTCACCAACTTCTATATAAAGCCATATATCCATTTGATGTAGATACGCAATGAGACAAGGATGAGTAATTTGAGAGTGAGTTGGTGTGAGCTTCATTAGTTCAATATCAAGGATTGAGCTAATTCTCCTTGCCAAAGTTCATCTCACAGTGTACAACAATTATACTCTTACTAAAAGTAATACATCATTTCTTTACTTTAATCTCATTTTTTCAATCACTCTCTTCTATTCATTGGCCTTTAGCATACTTTTATCAGTTTAAAATAAATCAACCATTACTAGAGACCTCAACTCACAAAGTGGTTTATATAGTGTTAGTTGATTGATTCCACTAGTAGTGAATGTTTGTAGTGAGATAACTAGTTTGTGCAACTACTTTTCTAACATTTTTCATTCTTGATGATATTGTCTATGACTATGTTATTCATGGAAGTTATAGATCATATTTATAAGAATAGCTCATACCATTTTCCTCTTTACTCTTTAGAGAGAGTCATAGCCATTCTATTAACAGAAGACAACTAAGTAAATCTCTTTTATCAATGCTATGATTACATTCATTATGAATGTTTGCAATGATAACTAGTCTGTGATTGCTTTTCTAACATATTGCATTCTTGATGATATTCTATATGACTACTTTATCCATGGAACTTATAGAATACATAATTTCTATAAGAATAGCTCACATCACTTTTTTCTCTTTAGAGAGAGTCATAGACATTCTATTAAAGAAAGAGAACTAAGTAAATCTATTTTGGCAATGCTATGCATTGAAATACTGTAAAATCAACAAGTCCCATAGCATCGAAATACCCTGGATCAATAAGCCCCACAAAAGATTCCAATAGATATTCAAATGTTAACAAGAAAAAAGTATACATCACCTACCAAAACATTGAGAGAGAAATTGCACATATAAACAGAGATAAAACACACCAACCATAGAGAGAGAGAGAGAGAGAGAGAGAGAGAGAGAGAGAGAGAGAGAGAGAGAGAGAGAGAGAGAGAGAGAGAGAGAGAGAGAGAGAGAGAGAGAGAGAGAGAGAGAGAGAGAGAGAGAGAGAGAGAGAGAGAGAGAGAGAGAGAGGTTTGTTGACATCCTCTTCAATGCCTCAAAGGAGCATATAATAAGGATACCTACATCACAGTTTTTAATTACAATCCACTTCGGAGTGCCATTGGCTAAAAAATAAATCCATATGAGGGTTCCATTAGCACAATAGAAAATTCAAGTAATAAAGCATCAAAGTTATTAAATACATCGTGGACCAAAAGTAACTTAGTGGTTAAGTATTGTAAACTCCTCTAGGATGACTTTACCACCTCAAAAACCTACCCATTTACCTTCTAGCTACTTTTATCTTAGCTATTTCACATGGTTGTGCTTTGAGTTGTGCTTGTGCAAGTCCATCTATGATCCACAATTTGGTTCCCTTCAAACATTTAGATTGTTGTACTACTTTGATTTTATCTTACATGTTTCCAAACTCAAAAGTTATTTGATTCCTTTTGTGCTTGATTATTTTTCATAGTATATTCCGCTTGAACCCTTTTTTTCCACAATTAGATTGAGCACTTATTAGCATCCTTGGCACTCTTCATCAATTAGTTTCTCTTGTGTTTCTTCATACCATCCTTCAAAAGGCCTTCTAGATATGAATGGAATGCAATCTTCTCTTTTACAATGTAGCTTCATTAATGACTAAAAGCTAGTGTCTGTCATACCTTGTTGATCTTCCTCTTTCTTGTTTAGATTTCCTTATATACTTCATATTACACTTTGGTCGTTGATTCTTTAACTTAATCTTCAATTTTATTATTGTTTATAGCCACCTCTGCTACTAACTTTCCCTCTAGTTCTACCAAAAAGTGTCTAAACACTTTGGCAATTGAGTCTTTCAAAACTACATACTCTTCTTCCAAATTGTAAACTCATTGATGCATACATTCGTCCTATGGGCTTGGTTCTTAGTTTGCATCATAGACAAAGTCTTTGGTATATCTCACTATTAGGACAAGAGCTCAAGTCTAACCTTCACACCTAGGTGCTACCCTCACACCCTAAGGGAAGGTGATGAGGGAGATTGTAAGTTTGTTGGCCTATTATTCTAAGTTTGTTTTGATCATTATTGATTTTTAAGCTAGTATAATCACATAAGAGTGAACATATGATACATTAAATTATTGGTACCTCTGATTGGATTGTATTGGTCCATAGCTTCAATTTGATCTTAAGTTTTAACGATAGCTTTAGTTACATCTTTTATCTTATGTGGTGTTTCTACAATGATATTTTGTTTTGCATGTCAAGGAAAATGTTCAATTTTAATTATGACATGGGACTTGTCCCTTTGTCGATTTTAGGTCATGGAAGAAGATCAAAATTCCTTAATTCTTCTCACAATACTAGTACTTTCATGCTTAATAACTATTATGGAGCTTACAAACTGCACAAGGAAGGTGTTGTGGAAAAAGTGAATCAACAAATTCTATTTCTCAGCTAGTTGGTAGGTCAAGTTATTCCCATTCATAAGGAGAGATGTTTTTTGGGGAGTTAGAATATCCAAGCACAGGATGTGAAATTAGGGACTTAGTAGGGATAAATTTCAATTTCTTTATGCATGTCTTGCTCCAATTTTATGACAAAAGATGCCAATTGGAGGAAGGCAATTAGTGTTGAGAACTGTGTATTTGTTGTATTGCATCTGCCTATTGTGTGTTATCTTCTAGCAGTATCACAAATCTGTATGGTATATCAACATCTTCTATATAGAGCATAATTATCAACTTTTGTGATGCATTGGGGGAATTAGGGTTGTATGAATTATTTATATATAAAGTTGCCATCTCTTGACAAGATGAAGGAGTATACTGAAGGCTTCAAATGTCTGTAAGGTATTCCATACATGGTTGGTGCAATAGCTCAAATGGTTGCATCTTTAATAGTTGCCAAAGTCTCTTCCTCTCTCAACATAGTTTTAGTGAATTTGGGAATTTCTTATCTCATTTTTTAGTTTTTTGAGTCTTTTCACTCAAAAATTATGCCTTTAAATTTCTCAAAACCACATCATCTCACCCATCATTAGAAACCTTCTAAAAAATGGAATGCATTAAGCTATTGAGCATCACATTTGGAGTCATGGTGTGAGAATTATGGCAATGAAAAATTTTGATCACAAGTCTTAAACTTGTGGGAATTTTTTAATTCACTAATATTTTAGTTCTCTCTTTACCCCAAGTGGTTTAACTTAATAAGCTTCCTGAAATTTAATTATGTTCCATATAACAAAGTCCATGGCAATTTCTTATCCTTTGGTAGGGTTGTTTCTCTCCTTACTATTATAAGATCCGAGATACACGCTCGACCTTCTTATATACTTAAAGATATATGCCATATGGTGAATATTATGCTGGCACAGAGAAAGAACAGATGAGAGAAAAGAAAGATGCAGAGAGAAAGATAGAGAAATTGACAACACACTAGGGACTCGAAGATGGGATGGTCCCCCCTTGTGGAGTTATATTATTGACAAGGAGCAAGCTCCTCCATTACACACAAACCAATTCTTAACTTCTAGATCTAGGGAACAAGATCATGGTTCCTTGCACGATATACAATTGGCTAACACTTGCATAACTTGAAAGTTGGCACCTTTTGATCCTTCTTGAGTCTCTCCTTCTCTCCTACACAATATGTGTAGGGATCTTCTCTTGGAGCTTGATTTCAGCAGAGCTTCCGTAGCACTTGCACCTTCTCTCCTTCTCTTGGAACTTGATTTCAGCAGTGCTTCTACAGTACTTGCACGTTCTCTCCTCCTCTTGGATGAATGCAAAGTGATGCTTCCTTCACCTCTTCCACACCCAAGGAGAGCCTCCCTTTTATAGGCTCCAAGAGCTTCTCTTCTTAGAGAGAGACTTTAGTGCCAAGATTGGAAAGGTTGATCTTCATGCAAGATGTGGTTGTTCTAAGACCTGCTCTGCAACACCAATTTTGGAATATCTCTTTGTGCGTTATTTGGATGGAAAAATTTCCACACAAAAGTTGTAGATCTTGTCGTTTCTGATAACCCTTCGTGAGTCATTTTTTAGAGATCGTCTTTCTATCACGAGATATTTTAAAAATGGATTCACCATGTCTATTTTAAGAAAAACAGCTTTTTAAACTCTATTCTTAACTTATGGTCCATGCAACCACCTTGAGCCATAGATAAGGAGAGTTCATTAGATTGCCTTGGGCCTCAACCTTAAGATTGACTTCCATACAAAAGCTTGTGTCATCTTAGACCTTAGAAAGGGAAAATCACTTCTCTCCTCACTTCCAGAGGATCACGTCTCTCATCTTTCTTAGTGAGAGAATTACCTCTCTCATCTTTCTTAGTGAAAGAATTACTTCTCTCCTTAATTCATTAAGAGAGAAAAGACCTTAAACCTTGACTTGTAAGGGAGAGGATGACCCCAAATGAATGCAATGCTCATTACACACAAGTAAATGTTCCCAGGCATCCCTGGATGTACACATAAATACATATACATAATGCTAATGCACTTCCTCTTCTTAAAACTCAATCCATCTTCATTTATGTGTAACTCCTTAGTTCTTGTGTACACTCTTACACTTGGCAGACACTTCCTTCCCCCTTCATAACTTGTACTGCCCGTACCAAATATCCCTGTCACAGTGCTCTGATCACCCATTAAGTGATGTACTAGGGATACTAGTCTCTAAATGGTCTCATGGCCATGCTAGATCATCATCAACACTTAAAGAAAAGTGAGTCATTAATTTATTGACATAAATTTACTAAATAGAGAATGCGCAATAAGCAATCAATTTATTGACACTTACAAGTGAGTTATTTTGACATGCTTTTATTGGCTCAATGCACTTTCAAATAATTTAAGGATGTATTTGAGAAAAATATCCATACTCCTTTCTTTTAAATTCACTTGGGACCTCCAATTCATATCTCTCCTTCTTCTCCACTCAAGTGCACACTCAAGTGAGTTTCCTTTGAGTGAAGCACCCATAGAGTATTACCCAAGGATAAAGCATCCCTTTCTTCTCTCTTTCCCACATATGGTACTACCCAAAGAGAAAAGCTCTATTACTTCTCTCTTTCTCTTTGCAAAGCTATTGACCCTTCTATCTAAACCCCTTCATTATGAACCTAGACACAATTTATTTCTTTGAAATCTACTCTAATAATGATTACTTGAATTCTATCTACCTTCCTATAGATTCAAAATTTCAATCAAACTCAACAATTCAATCAAATTGTTAAACAAAAACCATTATTTCAATCAACTTTAGCCACATAGTTTCAATAGAACTTTCATTTCCTATCCTAACCATGTATATTTCAAAAAGAAGCAACACACAAATGAAGATTGATTCACACTATTCACCAACTTACGTGCTCTAGTACACTTCCTATTCCTATGCATGATAGAGAAATGAGTGCTTTAGCTAGTTGATTATGTTATCTCTATAATAGAAGAAAAAACCAAGTCAAAATATACTCAATAGCAGGACATGTATAGAATTTATATTCCTCAATAGCTCAAAACATTCGAAGCTGACTATCTCTTGTCTAGTCACTCACTTCCCTTGTTGAAACCATTCACTACTCTCACCATCAAGGAAAAGAGACCAATAGCTCCAATATTGTAATAGACACACTTTAATGTCATTTGTCATTGTAGTCTCGATGCATAGTCAATTCGGCCTCACCATCCGCATACCATTGTCTCAAGCTCCAAGCTCTTGATCTGGCTAACCAGCCAAGGGCGTCCCCTAAACTAGCCAACTGACAGCCAAACTGGTTAATTGGAATCAAGCGCCCCCAAATATGGGCTAACCCACAAAAATTGGAAAAAAAGAAATGCACACAGTAAATAATGCCAGAGCTCCTATGTCTCCATTAGATTCAAACAGGGGCTCACAACTAGGAGATGACAGGCTAACACAACTAGATTAGGTAGGCTAACATCCCCTCTCTCAGATCTCCTAGGAGTGTTTGAAGACCCAAAAATCTTATATGATAGAGCATAAAATTTTGAGGTAAGGGCTTCATGAAGAGATTTTCCACATTGTCCTCCATGGGGGACAGTAGGCCACTGCTAACTCAGAATCCACGATTTTCTCCCAAACATAATGGTACTGAACCTCAATGTGCTTCATGTAAGCATGAAACACTGGGTTCTGGGCTAGAGCAAGAGCACTTTGGTTGTCCATATGTAGCTTTGTAGGTCTTGGATATGGAAAGCCAATATCTACCAACAATCAACAAAGCCAAACAACCTCTAGGTTTTCTTATGCAAGGGAAGGAGAACCATGTCTACAAGTTGTGGAAGGCCCTTTATGACCTGAATTAGGCTCCTTCTGCTTGGTACCAAAGGGTTGATTGGTTCTTTATTCACAGTGAACTCTGAAGACTCCTCTATGATCCTGCTACCATTATAAGAATAAGAATAAGAATAAGAAGAAGAAGAAGAAGAAGAAGAAGAAGATAATGGTGGAATTGTTGGAGGACTCATCTTGTATACTTTGAACCTCATACTCACTCCCTCTCTAAAAGGTGGAGTAGGAGTGCAAGAGAGAAGTATGAGCTATGGAGGTTCAAGCAAGAGAGAGAGAGTATGATGGTATGTGGAAACTCCAACAGTCACACAATGTAACATGCCTTCCCTTATTCTATTGTCCTGTAAAGAATAACTAAGAAAGTGATAGTGAAATAGATGGTCTCCACCTACATTGTATAGATATGCAAGTAGAAAAGGTGGAGCAAGAGTGGAAGTAAGATCTATGGAGGTTCAATCAAGGGAGAGAGAAATATTGTATGCAAACACTCCAAATTCCACAATGTAAGACATGCCTTCCCTTATTCTTTTGTTATTAAAAAATAAAGAATAAAGTGATAGTGACAGGTCTTAACCACATATAGTGTACAGGTGTGCGGATCGTAAGTATAATGTAGGTGATTAGGTAGAAGTGTCCTTTAACCCCCAGAAACCTCCCACTTAAAGGTGAACGTACATGAGTATAGAGAAAATAAGAAAAAAGTGGCAAAGTACAATGTGTACATACAAGTACAATAGCATGAGAAATAGATTTCATCTCATTCTATGCTCATCATTTTCCTAAGGTATAACATTCCACTACAAAACTTTTAGTGAGTAGATATGTAGGATTCTCGTAATAGTAGAGACCTTGACAAGCTCTATCTACTTGTCCTCAACCACCTCTCTATGAAGTGACAATGGACCTCAATGTACTTAGTCTTCATATGAAAGATCAGATTGTGTGCCAATTGAATGGCACTCCTAAAGTCCAAATGCAATGTAGGAGTCATAGTCATACCAAGGTCTACCACCAAACTGCCTAACCATAGGGCCTTCTTGCAAGCCTTATTGGCTACAATGTAGTTAGCTTCAATAATAGACAAGGTTGTATATTTTTGCACCTTGGATATACAAGAAATAGTATCTCTATAGCAAAAGTAAAGACATAGCTAGAGGTGAACTTTCTACTATCTATATGTCTTGATAATCAGATTTTGTGTAGCCCATGACTCTTGTATCCCTACCATAACATATAAACATATCTATAGTTCCCTTTTAAGGTATCTCACGATACCCTTCATGGTAGCTCAATATCACCTACCAAGTGTCACCATATAACAAGCCACAACTCCCACTTCAAATGCTATGTTAGATCTAGTGGCTATCATGGCACATATCAAGCTATCCACTATAGATGCATATGGGATCCTAGTCATCTTAGCCTTCTCATCATTTGGCTGGGGAAAATCTACTTGACTAGCCTTCATATGGGAAGGTAATGGGTAACCAGTAGGCTTACAACCTTGCATATGGAATCGATCAAGTACTTTGTGAGTATAGTCCTTTTGGGACAAGTAGAGAAGCTCCTTAGATTGATTGTGTATAATGCACACACCAAGTATGTGAGAGGCATGCCTCATGCCCTTTATCTCAAAGCTCTTTTAGGGTAAGTCTTCAAAGCATCCAGAATCATGAGCACTCCTAACCATCAACATGTCATCATCAACATAAGGCACCAAAATAATAAGGCTATCAATACATGTGTTCTTCGAGTAAAGATACAGATCCATATCACTATAGAAATAACCCTATGAATGCATAATGTATCAAGCTTATGATACAATTTACTAAGTGCATGCTTCAATCTATAAAGACTCTTTCTCAACATGCACACTAGATATCTCTGCCCATTTTCTTAATGTCCTTGGGCTACTACATATAAGCATCCACATGTAAGTCTCCAAATGAAGGAAAGTTGCATATCCATCTAGTATAAGTCCAAATACATCTATGCAACCAATGCCAATATAAAGCATAGGGTAGTCATCTTGCCTCCAAGAGAGATTACCTTATCAAAATCAACTCTCTTCTGCTACTTGAAACCCTTAGCAAATCAATCTAGCCTTATGTGTTAACTTAGGATGACCACAATTACTCTTCAACTTGTACATCCACTTGCATGGCAATGCATATTTTCCATTAGGAAAATGAACCAAATCCCATGTATGATTTTTTTTGCATTAAATCATACTTAGACTATGTGGTCCTCTTCCAAGAGTGGCTATCACCTCTATGCATAGCCTCCTCATAAAGTAAGGGGCTAACAAATTTTTTTTATCATGGCATAATGCATAGAGGCTCAAAACTATCAAGAGTATGTAAGGATGCATCAGAGTATCTCAAGACTAGCTGTGGAGCTTGTTTGGCATATCCTCTCTATCCAACATCACGATCTTGCACAACAAGTTGATCCTAGGGCACTACATCATCATCAGCCACAATACACTATCTAATTGGGGTGGGTTGTAATGTAATAGGTGGCTTCTCTTGAAATATCACCTTGCATAGTTGCATATTTTTCTCATGGAATACAACATCATGGCTATGGATAACCTTCCAATCCTATGGATCCCAAAGGAAATAGTCCATCTCACCTATATTACCATATCCAAGAAAGATGCATTTGATAGATCTCAAATTTAGGTTATTGTTTTTGTCTTTGTAAATATGGTAGAAAGCCCTTTATCCAAAGACACATAAGTGTGTATACAAGGGATGTTTACTAGACCATACCTTGTCTACAACTCTAGCACCAAGAATAGTGCAAGGTGATCTATTAATCAAATGAATAGCAGTAGTAACTACCATATCCCAAAAGTACTGTGATAAGCCTACTTCACTAAGTATATTGTAGACTCTTTCCTAAATAGTCCTATTCATGAGCTTTGCTATACCATTCTAGGATAGGATGTATGGGGAGATTAATGCTTAACATTAATCTCATCACAAAGCTACTTAAATAACTTATCACCTCCATTTCACCTAGTGAGAGCCAATAACTCACCCATGTGCATAGAGCCATACTTTTCGTGAGAGTTACAAGTCTTCTTGCCATATAAACCATGATCACAAGAGTCAAAACATGAGTAGTCAAGAGATGGGAAATATTGCAAATGAGTGAGTACTTACATTCCTTTAAGGGGCATATACACAATATGACGATGCCAAAGAAATATATGTGGGAGATCAATCATCATCGCCAAAAAATAATCGATAGATCTAGATATAAGCAAGAGGTACTAACTACCAACCTTGGCCCCTCTAGCAAAATGAGATTGCCACATGTAATCTTTCATGCAAAATTATTGTAAGAGACATGGTACTGTCATCATCCAATTGTTTGTGGAGATAAGGATTTTAGTCAAAGCTGAGACATGATGTACATCATGAAGCACAAATGCAGTGCCACTATCAAACTACAATCTCACATCACCTATCCCAATATTGTCACATACATGTCATTGCCCAATTGGATTGAACTTGTAACAATGTGTTATGAGTCATAAATTGATTGCTTATTACGCATTCTCTATTTAATAAATTCATGTCAATAAATTAATGACTCACTTTTCTTTAAGTGTTGACGATGATCTAGCATGGCCATGAGACAATTTAGAAACCAATATTCCTAGTGCATCACTTAATGGGGTGATCAGAGCACTGTGACGGGTATATCTAGTACAGGTAGTACAAATTATGAAGGGGGAAAGAAGTGTTTGCCAAGTGTAAGAGTGTACACAAGAACCAAGGAGTTACACATAAATGAAGATGGATTGAGTTCTAAGAAGAGAAAGTGCATTAGCATTGTGTATATGTATTTATGTGTGCATCCAGGGAATCCTGGGAATTTTTACTTATGTGTAATGAGCATTGCATTCATTTGGGGTCATCCTCTCCCCTACAGTCAAGGTTTACGGTATTTTATTTCATTAAGAAAGACGAGAGAGGAAATTCTCTCACTAAGAAAGACGAGAGATGTGATCCTCTGGAAGTGAGGAGAGAAGTGATTTTCTAAGGTCTAAAATGACACAAGCTTTTGTGTGTAATTCAATCTTAAGGTTGAGGCCCAAGGAAATCTAATGAACTCTCCTTATCTATGACTCAAGGTGGTTGCATGGACCACAAGTTAAGAGTATAGTTTAAAAAGCTTTTTTTTAAAATCCATTTTTAAAATATATCGCAATAGAAAAATGATCTCTAAAGGGCCGTGAGGGTTATCAGAAATAGTAAGATCTACAACTTTTGTGTTGGACATTTTTTCATCCAAATAACGCACAAAGAGATATCTCAAAATTAGTGCAGTAGAGTGGAACAACCACATCTTGCATGAAGATCAACTCAACTCTCTCTCCAAGAAGAGAATCTCTTGAAAGCCTATAAAAGAGGAGGCTCTCCTTGGGTGTAAGGGAGAGGTGAAGGAAGCATCACTTTGCATGTATCCAAGAGGAGAAAAGAAGGTGCAAGTGCTGTGGAAGCCCTACTGAAATCAAGTGTTGCGGAAGCTCTGCTGAAATCAAGTGCTCCGAAAGTTTTGCTTAAATCAAGCTCCAAGAGGAGAGCCCTACACATATTGTGTAGGAGAGAATGAGACTCAAGAAAGATCGAAAGGTGCCAACTTTCAAGTTGTCCAAGTGTTAGCCGGTTGTATACCATGCAAGGAACCGTGATCTTGTTCCCAAGATCTACAAGTAAGAAATGGCTTATGTGTAACGAAGGAGCTTACTCTTTGTTAATAATATAACTCTACAAGAGGGGGGGGGGGGGGACTAGCCCATCTTCCAGTCCCTAGTGTGTTGTCAATCTTTCTATCTCTCTCTCTCTCTACATCTTTCTTTTCTCTCATATATTCTCTCTCTGTGCTAGTATAATATTTACCATATATCTTTTAAGTATACAAGAAAGTCGAGTGTGTATCTCGAATTCTATAACAGTGGTATCAAAGCGGGTCTCTTTGCTTTTCTCAAAGTAAAGGTGATCCTTGCAAGAAGAAGGTAAAGATGGCAACTGATGAAGCATCTACAAGTGAGCAATTATAGGCTCAATTGATAGAGTATCGTAGCTTGTTGGAGATTCCCGAATTACATCAATTGATTAACAGCTTAAGGGCAAGGGAAGAAGCTACTTATGAAGGACCGAATCCTCCAAAAGATGGTGATATTGGAGAAAACACCATTGCACCAATTGACGGTGAAGATGCAAAGCATCCAATTGCTGAGAAGCTTCCTAGAAGGAAGAAGGATTCTCACGTCAAGAAGAGTAAAAAGAACTCACCTGAAGTGAGGTGCATAAGGAGGGAGTCATCTCCCTTAGCAACCAGCTACTCCCCTGATTACTCAAGTTCCTCCTCCTCATCATCATCTTCTAGTTTCTTCTCTCTTGGTTCTAAGTCTCGTGCAATCCACAAATGGACAAAGAGGGACCATAAGAGGAGCAAGCTTAAGAAGACTAAGACTTTCAAGTCTGGGGATAAGGACATAAAGTTTGACTCTCCCTCTGGTAAGAGAGAACCGGCTAAGGCATTAGCCTTTGTCAAGCGATTTGAAGTTACTTTTTATGATGGTAATTTCTCAGAAAAGTCCAAGCTAAGGCATGTAGACATGCACTTGAAAGACACTGCTAGCAATTGGTGATTGACTCTCATTTTGGAGGGAAGGAAACCTACGACTTGGGAAAAATTCAAGAAGAAGTTTTATACTCAGTTCTTGCCTCCTGATTTTGAGAATGATGTCAAGAAGGAGTGGGATTGGCTAGGCTAGAAAGAGCATGAAAAGGTCACTAGTTATGTGGACAAGTTTTGGTCTACTCTTCTCAAGGTTACTCCTTTCATGGAGATCAATGAAGGAAGTTTGAAGCTGGCCTACTCCCTTATTTACACATAACCATGAAGGTGTATCCACATGAAACCTTATCTCGCATGATGGAGTCTTCCATCATAGCTGAAAGTTTGCATACACCTGGTACATCTCGAAAGTTGGAGATGAGTTCTTATAGATCTAGACAAGAGCAGCTCTATGATCAACCAAGAGACAGGACTAATCGAAGAAGACCTACCTTTACCCATGACCAATATTCAAAGCCAGAGGGTAACAAGAAGAAGCACAAGTATCTCTCACCCTCTGAGATACAAAAGTACAAAGAGGAAGGAAGGTGCTTTCTTTGTGGTGAGTTAGGGCATATGAAGCTTGATTGTCCTCACAAAAGGAAGGAAGAAAATGTGATTAAAGATCCTCCTCCACCATCCTCAAATTTTGTTCCAAATGTGCAAGCTAACACTCATTCAAATGAGAAGAAAAGACAACTCCTAAAGGGTTGGGGGACACTAAACAATCAACGAGTTTTTATACTCTTTGATCTAGGGTCCACATATAATTTTGTGTCAGCAAATATTGTTGAAAGGCTACAAATTCCACCGGATCGATTGGGAACACCAATTGGATCAGGTTCGGCATTTGAAGAACTTACAACCAATTATACTCCTATTCAAGGGAAGTTGAATCTTAGAATTGGGGATTACCACCCCGGGGGGTCCACTAAGGTTTACCGTATGATACCACGTGAGTGTAAGGGAGGCGGGTTATTTAAAGGAAGGAAGTTACATTTTATAAGGTAAGGTCTCATAAATAGGGTGTAGATAAGGGGTATTTTTATATATTTCTTGCACGCAGGTGATATCTCCTTATTACTACTAATGAATCCCTCATCATTACTACGACCAATAATCTTTTCTACTTGCACCCATAGGTAACTGTGATGTTATCTTAGGCATGCCTTGGCATTACAAGATTAGACCTCTTCCCGATTTTGTTAAGAAGACCCTTGCATTTCAATTCAAGGATCGGAACATAGTATGCATTACTGATGTTGGAGATTGGCCTGTGCCAATGGTTACTCATGTTAGCATTTCTAAAGAAATGAAGAAAGCTATTTCTGCGTATATGATTTTTGTGAGAGAGTCAAAAGAAACTAATGCTTCAAGGGCACTTAGTGCCTCTAATGAACACACAATACCAATTAATGCTTCTAAGTCTCAAACTTTAAAAGAACCCCTCTCTTTAATTGATCAAGCTAGACATGATTTTGTCAAACAATATGAAGATTGTTTTAGTGATTCACTCCCAGGAGAGTTACCTCGTAAGCGCTTGGAAGATCACACAATTGATCTTATCCCAGGCAGTTCACCACCTAACCAATTGCCTTACCGAGTAAGTGCAAGTCAGCAAGAGGAGATCCTAACACAAGTAGACAAATTGTTGGAAAAAGGGTTAGTTCAACCTAGCTCTTCTCCATACTGCTCTCCAGTCTTACTTGTTCAAAAGAAAGATGGTTCTTTCAATATTGCATAGACTACAGATCTTTGAACAAGATCACAATCAAGAATCATTTTCCTATCCCAAGGATAGATGATATCTTGGATAAGCTGCAAGGGGCTAGTATCTTTAGTCGCATTAATCTCAAGAGTGGCTATCACCAAATATGGATAGCAACTGAAGATGTTCATAAGATAGCTTTTCATATGACATTTGAAATATACGAGTTCTTAGTCATGCCATTTGGTTTGACTAATGCACCCACTACATTCAATCAAATGATGAAGAGAATTTTCAGACCTCACTCAAAGTTCACAGGTGTCTTCTTTGATGACATTCTAATATTTTCACAATCTGAAGAAGAGCATAGAAAACATATATCTATTGTTTTTCAAGAGCTTCGCAAGCATAGACCACATGTCAATGCTAAGAAGAGTGAATTTTTCCTGTTGGAAATTCATTACTTAGGCCATATTGTTTCTTACAATTTGGTGAGAATAGATCTTAAGAAGATTCGAGCCATTGTTGAATGGCCTACATCTACTTCTATACATGAAGTTAGAAGTTTCTTGGGCCTATGTTCATACTATAGGAGGTTCATACGAGGTTTTGTGTATGTTGCATCTCCTCTACATGACCTTACTAAGAAGCGAATGCCTTTTTACTGGGCATCAAGGCAACTACAAGCCTTTGAAAGAATTAAGTTTTTTGTGACTCAAGAACTAGTTCTCGTAGTTCCGGATCTTCAAAAACCTTTTGAAGTTCATTGCAATGCTTCTAGGGATTGCATTGGAGCTGTGCTTAACCAAGAGCATCATGCAGTTGCATTTGAGAGCTGACGCCTCAAGGACCATGAGCTACATGCTGCAGTATATGAGAAGGTACATGCTCTTTAAGTATGGAAACATTATTTACTTGGTGTAGATTTTTCTATTAAAACAGATCACCAAAGTCTAAGATACTTCCTCACTCAGAAGAAGCTCTCAAAGAAACAGATGCGTTGGGCAAATTTCTTATCTATGTTTCATTTTCAAATCCTTCATGCATCTGGAACTAAGAATGTGGTAGTAGATGCTCTATCACGGTGACCTCGAGTGAATGCAATCACATCTATTTACCATAACGAGTTTATGGATTTACCCAAAATGTATGCAACTAATTCCGACTTCTCAACCATATGGGATCAGCTTAACTCAGGTCAGTCGATTACACCTTACTCGATTCGAGATGGTTATTTGTATCATCATCAAGCAATTTGTGTAGCATTACCATTGCGGCACAAGGTAATGGATGAAGCACATGCATCTCCATATGCTGGACATAGGGGTATTCTACCCACTACTCAAGCATTGGAAAGATATTTCTTTTGGCCCACTCTTAGAGATGACATTGAAAGATATGCCCGCGAGTGCAAGATATGTCAAAAAGTAAAGTATGACATGCATAAACCACATGATCTACTAAAGCCATTACCTATTCCCAATGAGCCTTGGGAAAGTATAGCCATGGACTTTATCATGGAGCTTCCTCGCACACAAGCAGGTAATGATGCAATCTGGACTATCATTGATAGATTTAGTAAGCAAGCTTACTTTATACCTGTGCGAAAGACAATCAAAGCCAATAATATGGCTAAGCTATTCATTGCTTATATTTTCAAGCATCATGGCATGCCTAAGTCCATTATAAGTGATCAAGATCCCCACATGACTTGCCTCTTTTGGAAAGCTCTCTTTGAGAACCTCGGGACAAGGTTAAAGTTTTCATCCTTTTATCATCCTCAAACGGATGGGCAGAGTGAAAGTGCTAATTCTACTATTTTGGACCTTTTGAAATCCTATGTCTCTGATAATCAAAGAGAATGGAAAAAGTATTTGCGTTTAGTAGAGTTTGCATACAATAATACGGTGGACTCTAGTACTACAGATGAGTTTGTTAGAGACATTGATACAACTTTCACTCAAGTGAAAGCTGCTATCCAAAGGACACAAGAGAAGCATAAATGCGAAGCTTATAAGCATCTCGTCGTAAGTTAGATCTCAAGTTGGGATAGTATGTTCTTCTTAAGTTTGAGAAGGCTCGCTTGAAGAAGCAAAAATGTCAAAAGGGTAAAGTGGTTAAGCTTTCTAATCACTATTATGGCCCCTTCAAGATCACAGATAAGATAAGCGATGTGACTTTTTGTTTGGATATACCAAGTCATTGGAACATTCATAATGCTTTCCATATAAGTTTGCTACGTCCCTATATTGGAGAACCTCCAATGGAACCAATCAAGGAAGATTTACCTGACATAGAAGAAACAGAAGAGTTCCTTGTGCCTAAAAGAATTTTACACCATCAGGACAATACTCTAAGGTCAAGTAAGGTATTACGGAAGTATCTGGTTAAGTTTAAGAATTGTCCCCCATTAGACACTCAGTTTATGACTAAGAGAGAACTACAAGACTTTCTAGATCTTCTTAAGGACTATGTATCCCCTCTATAGTTGAGGTCAACTGTTTAGAAGCCAGAGGGATGTCACTAAATTGATTGAAGTGTTGATGATGATCTAGCATGGCCATGAGACCATTTAGAGACCAGTATTCCTAGTGCATCACTTAATGGGGTGATCAGAGCATTGTGAAAGGGATATCTAGTACAGGCAGTACAAGTTTATGAAAGGGGAAAGAAGTGCCTGCCAAGTGTAAGAGTGTACACAAGAACCAATGAGTTACACATAAATGAAGATGGATTGAGTTCTAAGAAGAGGAAGTGCATTAGCATTGTGTATATATATGTATGTGTGCATCCAGGGACGCCTAGGAATGTTTACTTGTGTGTAATGAGCATTGCATTCATTTGGGGTCATCCTCTCCCCTACAAGTCAAGGTTTAAGGTCTTTTCTTTCATTAAGAAAGACGAGAGAGGAAATTCTCTTACTAAGAAAGACGAGAGACGTGATCCTTTGGAAGTGAGGAGAGAAGTGATTTTCTCTTTCTAAGGTCTAAAATGACACAAGCTTTTGTATGGAATTCAATCTTAAGGTTGAGGCCCAAGGCAATCTAATGAACTCTCCTTATCTATGACTCAAGGTGGTTGCATGGACCACAAGTTAAGAGTACAGTTTAAAAAGCTATTTATTTATTTTTTTAATCCATTTTTAAAATATCTCACAATAGAAAAATGATCTCTAAAAATGGGCCAAGCGAGTTATTGGAAACAGCAAGATCCACAACTTTCGTGTTGGACATTTTTCCATCCAAACAACACACAAAGAGATATCTCAAAATTAGTGCTATAGAGTGAAACAACCACATCTTGCATGAAGATCAACTCAACTGTCTCTCCAAGAAGAGAAGCTCTTGAAAGCCTATAAAAGAGGAGGCTCTCTTTGGGTGTAAGGGAGAGGTGAAGGAAGCATCACTTTGCATGTATCCAAGAGGAGAAGAGAAGGTGTAAGTGCTGCGGCGGCGGAAGCCCTACTGAAATCAAGTGTTGCGAAAGCTTTGCTGAAATCAAGTGCTCTGGAAGTTTTGCTGAAATTAAGCTTCAAGAGGAGAGCCCTACACATATTGTGTAGGAGAGAAGGAGACTCAACAAGGATCGAAAGGTGCCAACTTCCAAGTTGTGCAAGTGTTACTCGGTTGTATACCGTGCAAGGAACCGTATCTTGTTCCCAAGATCTACAAGTAAGAAATGGCTTATGTGTAACAGAGGAGCTTGCTCCTTGTCAATAATATAACTCCACAAGGGGGGGGACTGGCCCATCTTCCAGCCCCTAGTGTGTTGTCAATCTTTCTATCTCTCTCTCTCTCTCTCTAGATCTTTCTTTTCTCTCATATGTTCTCTCTCTGTGCTAGTATAATATTTACCATATATCTTTTAAGTATATAAGAAAGTCGAGCGTGTATCTTGGATTCTATAACAGTATGTTGCAAAGTAGCATGGAAAGAAGCCCCCAAGTCAAGAAACCAATATTGAGAATAAGAAGATTGAACATCAAGCAACTGAATAGCATCATCAAGTGATGAATCAGTAAGTATGTAATCATCTAAGCTCTACTCTAAGACATTTATCTCTTCTATCTTAACACTAGACTTAGGAACAATGCTACGATCATCAAAAGATTTGGCATTATCATATGCTTTCCCTTTGCCTTTTTCCTACCTTTCATTGTGTATCTTATGTCACTATGGCCTTATGTGACATTTCTATCCATAATGATGACAAGTAAGAAAGGACTTAGAGCCACAAGACTTACTACATGATTGTCCATGATACTTAGACTTGCCCCTATTGGACTATGAGGCTCTACCACAATTATTATTTCCACTACCACCATGATTACCTCTCACTATAAGTGCATGAGAAGTACGAGTTGCATCATCATTCTTCTTATTGTTTTGAGCCCATAAAAAAGTGCTATATTCTTCTCACACAAAATATTTTGAATTAGATGTAGCGATATTATATTTTCAAGCTAATTCCTTGTGCATATTTAATGATTCTTCTCTCTACTGCATAGGTGTTAGAGCACCCCTAAAAATGCAACAACTATTACAATGAAGTAGGAGATATTGCGATGTTGTGGGCTATTCATGGTAGTGAGAAGATGAGAATGTGGCTTTAGTGAACTCGGAGCTTACAAAGCTAGTTTGGTCAAGATTCAATGAGCAGACCTATGGCCTCAAGTTTTTCTTTTAAGAGGAGTCTTAGAATAAGGGGGGACACTATAAAAACTCATGCACACATGCATGCATGTGCATTTACATGTTCTCTCTCTCCTCTTTGTGGCCTATCAAGGAGCATAAGGTGAGTCCCTATACATGCCAATAAGCGAGATTAATGTGGTCATGAGGTTAATGTGACATTTGGGCTATGCTCCATACTTCCATGTGTGTGTGTGTGTGTGTGTGTGTGCGTGTGCGTGTGTGTGTGGTGAGAAAATATGGATCTAGAGCATAGCACTGACTATGGAGGATGGAAGTCAGTAACAAGACTCATAGTGGCATAGACAAGAAGACAAATTGTTGCTCAAGTTAATTAGGTTCCAAGATGTAGGCTTGGACTCATAAACACAATCTTGAGCTGACCATGATAGAGACTCAGAATGAAGTACAAAGTACAAAATAGCATTGCATTTAAAAGTGATCCAAGTACATGTCTTTATAGCTTTTCAGTTTCTCCACTCTCCTCACTGTGCATATGGGATTCATGACATCTCTTCATGGAGCATACATCATTTGTTATTTCTCAACACCCCCCTCAAATGATGAGTCCCTACACTTGCTGGCTTTTGCCCCCCCCACAAATAACATGGCTCGGGAGACTAGCTCATAGGCAGCCTAGTCAAGTTAAAGCTTGAGACTTTACATCTTTGGCAAGGGTTTTTAAAGCAAATCCACTATGGGAACAAATTCTTTAGAACAATCTGTCAGAGTTGTTGATGGTAGCGGAAGCATCTTCTTCTTCTTCTTCATTCATGAATTGGTTTTGGTGGTGGTCATTCTGCATTTGTTGTGCTCTTTTCTTATGGAAACATTTACTGGAAATATGGCCAGTCTTACCACAATAATGACATGTCATTTGAATTTTGTTGTTGATGTTGAATCCTCAACCTCTTCCCTTAGTTCCAGTAGCTCCTTTGGTATATAAGAGATTTTCCCTTGAGCTAGTCTCTTTTAGATCTTTGCTTTTAAATTTGCTTTCTCCATCAAGCTGTGAGTGCTCAATGTCTTTGAGTGAGAAACTGGGAAAGTAACTTAGTGTTGAAACAAGGTTCTCATACGGTTCATGATTAACGTTGGCAAGTAGCAGTGCTATTGCCTCATCCTCATCAATGTTCTTTTCAAGAGTTGCTAGCTGAGTTTAAAGGCTCTTGAACTTATTGATGTGTACAGTCATAGATGAACTGTATTTTACATCTAAATTATAAAACTGCATAAGTAACTTTACCTTTGAGCTCTTAGCTTTTGTACCAAAGATTTTGTCAAGTTCTTCCTATGCCTTCTTTGCATCCCTGATGCCAGAGATATGATGTAGTACATCATCTGATAAACCCCAAGCAATAATACCTAGAGCTTTGTTGTTCATCTTCTTCCATGCCTTTGTTTTAGGCTGGTCTTCTACAGCATCTTCTTTCTTGGCATCTGCATCTTCCTCTTCATCTTCAAACAAGTCCCACAAATCTTTCTGCATAAGGTGGTACATGGTCTTCTCCTTCCAGGCATGAAATCCTTCCCAATTAAACTTTGCTATTTACTCAAGATCTACCATTTCTAACCAGCAACAATCAACTTCAAATAACCAGCAAAGAAGTTGTATCTCAATGTGTCAAGAGACACAAGATGATTAGTGTTTAACAACACTGTATGATTATCAAGGAGATACTATCTTGGAGCTCAATGTTGGGCATTGATGCTTAATCTTATTCTTGAAGCTTTTTCTTGTTGGCTTGGAGAGGAAATCTTGCTGGAATCTGAGTAGGTTTGAGAGGAGGAACAGTGAGAAAAAATCAAGCTTCCAAGCTTTAGCTATGGTTGCCAGTTAGGGTTCCAAGATAGGAGCCTAGTTTTTCAATCTGTGTAGGTTGTATACACTATCATTTCCAGAGGTTTTTTGATGAGGAGAAAGCTTAAGTATTGGGCTTCAATTTCCCTATGATGGCCGCCTAGATTGTGCCTCACATTGTGTGCACAGTCGTATGGACTATTGCAGTATTCTAAACTACGCCATTTTCAATAGATGCACAATGCCGCATTCTACAAGGTGTAATGTCACCGTCCGATGTGATAGCAACGAGCACCTTAAGCTAAAAAGTAACTTTGATGAAGCAAGATAGAGCTAAAATAGCTTGTATGATGAGATCTAAGTGCTCAACTAAAGGTAGGTGCAATCTGGCTATGGCTGCCAAACAGGGCAGTGAGAAGGAGGAGTAGGAACTAGGGTTCCAGACTTGTCCTGAGTTTGTTCTGAGCTCAAGTTGAGCTAGATAAGAGTGAAATGAAGCTAGAGGAGTAGTGCCATGCCCGACCATGCTATGATAACATGTGAGAAAATATGGATCTAGAGCATAGCAGTGACTATGGAGGATGGAAGTCGGTAACAAGACTCATAGTGACATAGACAAGAAGACAAATTGTTGCTCCAGTGAATTAGGTTCCAAGATGTAGGCTTGGACTCATAAACACAATCTTGAGCTGACCATGACAGAGACTCAGAATGAAGTACAAAGTACAAAATAGCATTGCATTTAAAAGTGAACCAAGTACATGTCTTTATAGCTTTTCAGCTTCTCCACTTTCCTCAATGTGCGCATGGGATTCAGAACATCTCTTCCTGGAGCATACATCATTTGTTATTTCTCAACGTGTGTGTGTGTGTGTGTGTGTGTGTGTGTGTGTGTGTGTGTGTGTGTGTGTGTGTGTGTGTGTGTGTGATGAAGATAGTAAGAAGAGGAGAGGGGACTTTGAGGGAGCTACAAGAGGTGGAGGGAAGCAATATTATGATAAGAAGAACACACTAAAAAAAGGGATTGTGATATGTGGTAAGGAGAACATATGGAAGAAAGTGATTATGACAGTAAGTCCAAAAGAGGGCTACATATCATTATGCTACAAGCCACCCAGAATAGGAAAACCATGATGTTTGAGAAACTAGCAAAGGATCTACAGCTTCATGGGTAAGCCATCTTAACCTTTTAGTTGGTTGTGGCACCAAGTAGTTTGAAACACACATGCACCATACATGATGCTTATATGGAGAAAATGAAGCACCAACATGGATCTAGAGTGCCACTTGATTAAGGCCATATTCTTACTCCAATGATGACTTTAAAATCATAGATTTCTCAAAGTCAAGCTAGTAATGTCTATAAAATGCACATAAATTACAATTTATATTCTATCTACGTCAATTGGTGTAATGAATGCACCATGGTTATTATGCATGGTATTCCATTTATTCTAGAGGAATGCCATGACTCAGTGTGCAGGGGTCATTTTCTCGGATGGCTTACTTCTCAGAAAGCTGTACGTGCTGGCTATTGGTGGCCAACACTTTTCTAGGATGCTTTTGCATATGTTAAGTGTTGTGATATCTATCAAAGAAAAAATGCTAGGAAAAATCATAACAGGCCACGAAATCCCATTTTGGTGACCTTGCCCTTTGAGAAGTGAAGCATTGATTTCATTGGACATGTGCATCCTTTGTCTACTACACGAAAGCATTATATCATTATGGCAATAGACTATTTTACGAAGTGTGGTTTGAAGCCTGAACTATGATGAAAGATAATGCCAAGGAGACAACTAGTTTCATTTTGGAGCAAATTGTTTGCCATTTTGGTCCATCTATATAGCTTGTATTTGACTGTGGGACATATTTTTTGAAAAAAGTGATTGAGATTTTGATGGAAGCTCTAAAGATTAAACATAATAAGACCACGCCTTACAACCCCCAAGCAAACGGGCAAGTAGAGAGTACCAATAAGTAGCTCATGGAGATTTTATTAAAGAGAGTATCTGAAGCTAAGCATGATTGGGATAAAAAGTTACATGCGATTTTTTGGGCTTATATATGACATTTAAAAGAGCTACATGCCACACCCCTTTCAAATTAGTATATGGAAAAGAGTGTGTTTTATCTTTGGAGATTGAGTTGCCAACAACAAAGTTCACTCTAGATTATTTGTTGGGTAAAGAGGGAGTATTGCAAGAAAGGTTTGCTTTCCTTGCACATCTTGACGAGTTTGTGGGTGTTCTACAAGAGTCCTATAATCTTGAAAGTCATTGCAATTCAAAATTATCATTGTTTTACGCACACATTTGATTAATTTACATTGCAATTCTCTCTCTCTCTCTCTCTCTCTCTCTCTCTCTCTCTCTCTCTCTCTCTCTCTCTCTCTCTCTCTCTCTCTCTCTCTCTCTCTCTCTCTCTCTCTCTCTCTCTCTCTCTCTACTATGTATGTAAAAAATCATGTATCTTAGTACGCAACATCATGATGATGGCCAACCCTATATCTTCCTTTATTCATGACATATAGTTTCATGTTCAATTGATGTACTTTTAAGGTTGAAATTGCAAAACTTACGAATGAAACTTAAAAAAACTAAGTCAATTCAAAGTTTTGTGAATATATACATGTACTATATAAACTTAACTCTTATACAATTTGGTTCTCTCTATCCCTCCCTTAAATGTGCAGTATCAAGAAACTTGCTACAAGGGATGGAAAGGAACAACCACTACATATGACAACATGTGTTAAGAGAACATAGCATGCAAGTAGCTCATGTGCTTGGTCACAATGAATTCTTTTGTAACTTTTTGCATTTTGTCTCAAGGATAGGGATTTGTGCATAAAAACACATTCTCTCAATACCATATGTCTTCTTTTTATGTAATTAAAACAATGGTTTGTGCACGATGGTAGCAGTCATTAGGTTTGCACATTTTTGGCTTATTATATCCTTAGTAATGTTTTATCACATGTGAGTTTTAGTGATGTCTATAACATATTATGCTTGAACCTCCTCAATGTTCCAATTAAAATTGGCAAAAGGTAATGCATTTGAAAAAATATTGAGAAAGAAAGAGCATCAAAGTAACCATTCCTTGAAACACCCAGCAATGTGATTCATAGAATGCTTGTTTAAATGTTTTTATTTGAAAAACTATTTTATAATATGTTTATTTCTTTTTTCCCAAACTCCTACATCAAGATATTATGGGGAACCCGAGTTAACTCTACTAACCATCGGTTAGAGAGGTTGTTGTAAATAAAGGTGAAGAAACTATAAAAGGAGAAAGGACAATGAGAAAGATACATTCTTTTGGTTCAACTCTATTCTCTCTCTCTCTCTCTCTCTCTCTCTATATATATATATATATATATATATAAAGTGTTCCAATTTGGTTAAGATGATGATGCCAAGACCTTTGTTGAGTCCTAATAGTCACAGACATGTACATCAAAACAAACGCATGAATCAGTAGCAAGACCAACAGTCTTATGTTGAACAACTAATGCATCAATAGGAGTGCCATATGATCACATCCAATCCATGGGTTCACCCATACTCATTCAAAATCATTACCAACAGAGGATATATTATCATGGTTGGATAATTTTGATAATCTAGCTAGCTATTATTCATGGATAGATGAGTTGAATACAAAGGAAATTTGAACACTGCTAAAAGGTATTTCTACAACATGGTATGTCCAATAGACAGACTAGATCAAGATTCATTAGCACCAACTATGACAAGCATTGATCAAGCACTTTGCAAATCAAAATATTATTCGGTCAGCCCTTAAACAATTAAGGAAATCTGAGCAACAACCAAGTGAAACAATAATCCAATTTGCAATAAAATTTAATGAGATTATTTAGCACATTGATCCTATAATGCCTGAGTTCATGAAACTCTTTTTCCTATGGCCACGATTGAGGTCAAATGTGGCCATGACGATCCAAGATCAAGAGACTCAAACCCTTCATTGATGATGAAATTAAAATTGCACAAAGAATTAAAGAAATCATAGAAGATGTAGAAATTCCAAAGCATCAGATGAAGGCCAAGGTCACATCGGATGGTCCTAGAATTTTATTGTTCAACTTGTAATCAAATATTAAAGGTTTTTAGAAATATTAGCCACCCAAAAATGGCTACTATTGTTGTTTCTATTGTCATAGAATCCAAGAGTAAATTTAGGATTGCCTATATTTTAGTCTTTGATTAAGTTTTATTTATGTTTCTAATAAAACTATAGTATCTATGATTATATATATTTCTATCATATAATCCCATTTTTTCCTCTAGCTAGAAATAACATTACACGCTTGTCTAGAATTGTCTTCATAGATAGTTTTCTTGTGGTCCACAACTACCTTTATAGGTATTTTCTTAGTATCTTTAGATAGTTTTAATGTACCTTATTGTATAATTAAGATACTTTTCTTCTATGTAAGTAAAATTGAAATATAGTTTATGAAATTTTTTGAAATATACTTTTGTCTACATAAATAAGTACAATAAACATACTCTATGAAAAGAACTTTAATATAATGTTCCAAGTAGTGCTAGGTAGGCTATCTGTAAGCCTAGTTCTTTGACAAGCCTCCTAGATGTAATAGGACTTTAACTTATTAAAGTTGACTTCAGTTTTTAAAAGGTGGAGCAAGAGTAGAAGTACAAGTGAAAGTAAGAGGGGAAGAACAATTATGCAAGTTGAAACAAGAAAGAGCAACACAATGTGTGGGAACTCCAATAGTCATAGTATGTAACTTGCCTTTCCTTGTTCTATTTTCATAGAAAGAATAGAGAATAAAGTGATAGTGATGGATAGCCACCACCTACAATGTACAAGTATGTGGGTAGTAAGTACAAGTATAGGTAGCTAGGCATAAGCAGCCTTCAATCCCTAACAGCCTCCCACTTAAAGAAAAATATGCTTAAGTATGGAGAAAACAAGAAAAAAGTGGCAAAGTACAAAGTGTACACAAAAGTACAATAGGTTAAAGAATAGACATCATCTCATCCTATGCCCATCATCTTTCTAATGAAGGCATAACATTCCACTAGGAGACTTTTAATGAGAATATCCATAAGATTCTCATTAATCAAGATCTTGACAAGCTTTATCTTCTTGTTCTCAATTAGTTAAGATCTTGACATCATCTCATCCTATGCCCATCATCTTTCTAAGGAAGGCATAGTGTTCCACTATGAGACTTTTAAAGAGAAGATCTATAAGATTCTCATCAGTCTCACGATCTTGAAAAACTTTATCTGCTTATTCTCGATCACCTTTCTGATGATAAAGTGATAAAATATCTCAATCTGCTTGGTCTTCGTATGAAAGACTAGATTACATGCCAATTGAACAGCACTCATAGAGTCCATATGCAGTATGGGAGTCATAGTCATACCAAGGCTTGCAAAGCCAAATGGCCTAACCATAGGGTCTCTTTGCAAGTATCAATGGCATTGTAATGTACTCAACCTTGGTAGTAGACAAGGTTGTGCATTTTTTGCACCCTAAATATCCAAGTAACAACACTGCTAGCAAAAATGAAGACATAGCCAAAGGTTGACTTCCTATTGTCTACATGTCCTACATAACCAGAGTCTATGTAGCCCATGGCCATAGCATCATGGCCACCATAAAAAATACACATATCTTTAGTACCCTTAAGGTATCTCATGATATCCTTCATGGCATTCCAATATCTCCAACCAGGTGTTTCCATATAATAAGCCACAACTCCACCATAAATGCTACGTCGGGTCGAGTGGCTACTATGATATACATCAAGTTTCCCACTACAAATGTATGTGGGAGCTTAGATGAATTTAACAAAATTCAAATCCAATTTATTGTATATGTCTTTGGGAATATGGTAGAAATCCTCATATCCAATGACTCACAAGTGTGTATATGAGCAAGGTTTACTAGACCATACCTCCTTTGTAATTCCACCACCAAAAGTAGTACATGGGGATATATTAATCAAATGAACTGCAATAATAATTGCCTCATCCCAAAAGTACTATGGTAAACCTACCTAACTAAGAATACTACAAACTCTTTCCTAAATGGTCCTATCCGTATACTCTGTAATGCCATTCTAGGATGGGGTATAAGGGGTGATCAATTGGCACTTAGTACCCCTCACAAAACATTGTTCAAATGCCTTAGAGACGTATTCACCCCCATTATAGGGCAAGGTAAAAGGGGAAATAAATTGATTCTTAGTATACCTCTCATCACAAAATTCCTCAAATGCCTTAGAGACATATTCACCCCCATCATCAAATCATAGATACTTCAACCATAACAAGAATGTGTCGAATAGTGGGTAATGCCTCTGACTTTTTCTTAGTAGGATAGGCCTACACCTTATGTGAATAGGCCTACGCCTTATGTGAAAAAATACCTAGCATCACCTAATGATTAATAGGGCATGGGACCATAAACATCTAAATGTAGAAGAGCCAATGCCTCATCCATGTTGAGAAATAGACAAATGATGTATGCTCCGAGAAGAGATGTCATGAATCCCATATGCATAGTGAGGAGAGTGGAACAACCCAACTTCTATAAAGCATTGTACTTGACTATCACTTTCACAATGGAATGAATACAATATCATGATGCTTTGTACTTTCACTTAGCATCTTGTCAGTGACAATTCATCACACAAGATTGTTTTTATGAGTCCAAGCTAATCTATCTTGGAAACTAATTCACTTGTGTAACAAGTGATCTCTCTTTGCCTATGTCAACATGAGTCTTGTCTTCATCTTCCATCCTCCATAACTCCTACCATGCTCTAAATAATCCACTCTTTCTAACATGGTACCAGAGCCCATTCGGGCATGGCTTAGCTCATCTCCATATCTTCTTAGGTCAGTTTGAGTGTTGGATCCCATCTCCATCTTCCTTTGCATTTCTACCTTCAATAAAGCTTCCATGGCAGCCATAGCCAGCAGCACCCTATCAACTTGAAGCTTTCATATCTCTCTCCACAGGCCAAATTTCTTTGAACTTCCTTCTAGAGAAGTGTTTCCTACTTCTAGAGCTCCTCCTTGCACCTCAATCATTGACATTGGGCAACTATAGCCTCAACATTACCTTTTTTTCAAAGTTGCTACCATAATTGTGTTTGTGGATAGTAGCACCTACCTGACTTGGAGGAGTTGTATCTCCATATACAAGCCATATCTCTCCAAGCTCTCTTCTAGAGAAACATTCCTAAACTCCTTGCACTCCTTCCTAGCACATTATTATAGTGGGACATTGCTGCTCCTTGGCTTCAGCATTAACAAAATTCATCGCTTTATCCTAAAATGCACCTGTTGGTCGTCTATACATTTGTACTCCGTGTACGCAACACAATCATTACCAAGACCATAGGGCTTTGGAAGCTTGGTTCATAAGCTTCCTCCTCATCATACAATTCTTCATATGAATGCACCTACAAGCTACCCCAAGTGAAAAACCAGTTGCCTGCCTGTGTAACCCTGATTCCATCATAGCCACTTCAACTACAAGCTCATTTCTCATCTCACTCTTTCACAGTTTGTAGTACATTGAGGCCACCGCCACTCAAATTTACTCAACTTCGAGTAAGGGAAATCTCCAAGAAGAAGATTTGGAACTTCAAGCATCAACTATCAAAGTTCAACATCAAACTTCCACTACATCGTATCTCTTGATACTAGCTAGTGTTGTTTAACACTACTATTACTTGTGTCTCTTGACACATTGAGGACCAAGTCCTTTGCTAGATGATTTGCTAGTAATCAACATGGCAGAGCTTGAGCAAATAGCTAAATTCAATGGTGAAGGCTTTTATGCCTGGAAGGAGAAGACCATGTACCACCTTATGCGAAAGGACTTGTGGGACATGTTTGAAGATGATACAGATAGCAAGAAGAAGGATGATGAAGATGGGTTCATTGAAGAAGACCCAAAGGAGTGGAAAAAGATGAACAACAAGGCTCTAGGCATCATTGCCTAGGGACTAAGTGATGATGAGTTACATCATATCTCTAGCATTAGAGATGCTAGAACTGCTTGGGAAGAACTTGACAGGATGTTCGGTACCCAAGCAAAGAATTCAACTGTAAAATTACTCATGCAATTTTATAAACTGAATATAAAAGACACTGCTTCCATGACCATACACATTAACAAGGTCAAGAGCCTAAAAACCCAGCTTGCAACTCTTAAGAAGAATATTGATGAAGATGAAGTAATAGTCGTCCTACTTGCAAGTGTAAATAAGGATCCATATGAGAACCTCGTGTCCACCCTAAGTAATGTTCCAAGTCTCTCACTTAAAGATATTGATCACTCTCTTCTTGATGAAGAGAACAAACAAAAGAATAAGAATGCAAAAGATGGCATTCCATCATCTAGGGAAAATCTCTTATACACCAAAGGAGCTATTGGACCCAAAGGAAGAGGTCAAGGATTCAACACCGACAACAAAAATCGGATGGCATGTCATTACTGTGATAATATTGGTCACATATCCAATGAATGTTTTCATAAGAAAAGAGCACAGTAGATGCAGAATGATCCCCATTAGAACCAATTCATGAATGAAGAAAAAGAAGAAGAAGAAGAAGAAGAAGAAGATGCTTCCACTACCATCAACAACTTTGATAGACTATTCTAAAATAATTTTCATTGTATCTTTCATATTTTTTTCCCTTAATGGATTTTCTTTGTAAGAACTCCTACCAAAAATGTAAAGTTTCAAGCTTTAACTTGACTAGGCTACCTATGAGCTAGTCTCTCGAGTCATGTCATCATGAAGGGGGGGCAAAAGCCAGTAAGTGTAGGAACTCGTCATTTGACGAGGGGTGTTGAGAAATAGACAAATGATACATGCTCCAAGAAGAGATGTCATGAATCCCATATGCACAGTGAGGAGAGTGAAGCAACCCAACTTCTATAAAGCATTGTACTTGACTATCACTTTCACAATGGAATGAATACAATATCATCATGCCTTGTACTTTCACTCAGTATCTTTTCAATGACACTTCATTACACAAGATTTTCTTTATGAGTCCAAGCTAATCTATCTTGGAACCTAATTCACTTGTGTAATAGCTGGTCTCTTTTTGCCTATGTCAACATGCGTCTTGACTTCATCTTCCATCCTCCATAGCTCCTACCATGCTCTAAATCTGCTCTTTCTGTAGAATCAAACTTTTTATGCAAGTTATGAGCCTACTTGCCATATAAACAATGATCATATGAGTCAAAATATGGGTAATCAAGAGGTATAAGTACTACAAATAAGTAAGGACCTTCATTCCGTTAAGGAACATATGCCCAAGATGAGGGTGCCAAAGAGATACATGTAGAAGATTGATTTACAACCAAAACATGATCACAATAGATCCAAATAGAAACAAGGGATATATGCTACCAACCTTAGCACCTCTGGAAAAAATGAGGTTGCCACGTGTAATATTCCATGTAGAATCACCAAAAGATATATGATATATGCCATCATCCAACTATCCAACTAAGATAAGGATTTTAGTCAAAGTTGTGACATGACATACTGTTAGAAATGAAGCTCACCGTCAGTGTCTTCATCTATGACTGACATCTATGACAGCTAGTGTGTATAGCTGTCTACATGTGACTACATTAAATAAGTCGGGTTAGTAGTCACAGTTAGTGACCTGACTAGAGTTAGTCAGTCTAGTCTACATTTACACTAGGTCACTTTATCTTGTAGAGTGTGTGCTTTTCAGTTTAGTGTGTGGAATATGAAGAAATGAGCTTGGGAGCCTAAAGGCTCATGGATATGGAGTCTTTCCCTTTCTCTCTCTCTCCTCTTTGAACATGGTATCAGAGCCTTAGCCATTTTTCTCAAACAGGCTAAATGCCAGTGAAAGCTGAAGGTATGTATTTGCTCATCTTGGACCCCATGCTTTATCACAGTGGTTGAGGCCTTCCTGGGAGCCTTGGTAGGCATCTTTGAGCATCTGCAAGTGGTCATTGAGCCTCATGATGAGGAGGACCAGCTAGAAACAAGGCCAGGAATTCTGTGTGATCTGCGCCTGCTGATCTGAGTGGACAACAACCTATCAATCTTCAGTGGGGCACCTGGACAAGGTTCATAGAGCATGTATGCTCACTATTGAAGGTATTTGAAGTGTGCAAGAAGTAAATGCTTGTGTGGGAGATCTGTTATGAGCTGGAGTGACAGACATAGACCTGTAATCATTTCTGAACTACTGTAAACATGAATGGATAGCATGCATTCAGTCATTACTGACACACAGGAGCCTTGTACTACACTCAGAAGGCATCTTTGGAGCACAAGAATGTGTCAAAGCATGTATACATTGGATCAAATGTCTTGGAGCTGAGATCTTTTGCTCAGAATACTCAGATCTGAAAATCAATGACAGGCTAAAAACTGTCATACACAGTCAATGACAAGTACTGTGCATTACTGAAGCAATACAGGTCATCTTGGGGGTTCCATCATCTATATGAACTAGCCTATACATGTTGAAGGCATGGAGAATTGAAGCAAGCAATGAGCATCATTGAAAACTGAATTTTGAAGCTGAAGTAAATGCAGTTACACTGTCCTGGTTAATTACAAATAGCTCATGAGGTTTATGCCATTGGTCAATGAAGACAGGTTGTCTATGCCTACTCAGATGCTCATGTATTGAACTTGCCACTATAAAGTAAATGTATGACATGGTCAAAAGACATTTTGGAGCTGCTTGGAGCTTGGTATGCTGAATTCTGGTTGACTGCAACCTGCAATTGAATTTGTTGACACTTGTATGTGCTGGTTATGCACTGTTCTGTGCCCTTATGATCATGTCTTGACTGCCAAATGTACTAGCAGCTACCTAGGGGATTTTGGAACATGTATGACATGATTACCACTCAGTTTTGAACTTGAAATTGTTGCTGGTTATTCACAGTTTATAGTTTTCAGACTGCATGTATGTACCCTGGCAGTGAGGTTACAGAAGCTTAAGCTGAAGCAAATACATAGCTTATGTATTGACAGTTATATCTACAGTTGAGACCACTTGTTTGAGGGTTGTTTTGGGGTGTCAGTGGGCTGAAATAACTTGGTTTTTTTTTCTGCAATTTAGTGCAGAAAACTATCATAAACTATTACGGACTGCTTAACTTAGTCAGTCATACTTATTGGACTGCAGGGAGTCAGGCACTTGATATAGACAGTCTATTGCATCATAGCTAATGCACATGCGACTGACAATATCACTCAGATAGTTGGAGAGAAGTTGGATGATAAGAACTTTACATTATGGAAATTCAGAATGAAAAACTTTCTGGTTGGCAGAGGTTATTGGGATTTATGTATAGGAGATGAAGTTGCTCCTGAGTTGCCTGCACACAATCCAACAAATGAACAGAAAAGAGCCTACAAGCTATGGAATGAAAGAGCATGCAAGGTGTTGCATTGGTTTTCCTTATGTATATCTAATGCTATGGTAATTCAAATCACTGGATGTGAGACTCCGAAGGATGCTTGGGACATAGTGATGAAAAATTATGGAACCATGACACATGCAAGAAAGATCCAGTTGAAACAGTAGTTCAACAATATGTCTAGGAATGGCAAGAGCATCCAGACGTATACCACGGAGATTAAGACCATAGCTGATCAACTTGCTACTATTGGCTCAAGTGTATCAGAAGATGATATGATTGCTATTGCTTTGAATGGCTTAGGCAAAGAGTACAAAGCTTTTGACACTTCCATTTCTGTCAAAGAAGAGCCCCCTAACTGGGAAGAGCTAGTTGCTTTGTTGCTGCATGAGGAAGTCAAACTTGGTTTGAATACAGGTTCTAGTGCATCTCAGAGTAGAGACACTGTGTTGTACTCTAGCCAGTGTGGCAGAGGATCTAGGGGTCGTGGTTCATTTCGAGGTCGTGGTGACACTCGTAATACTTATGGACAGCAGCAGCAGCAGAGTAATTGGCATGGTGCAAATACACAAGGCCAGCGTGGATCTGGTGGGTTTAGAGGCAGGGGGAGATCACCCCGAGGTAGAGGTGGTGGTTCTGGTTCATGGCAGTCAGTCCAACAAGGACTGCCATTATTGTGGCCGGTATGGGCATATTGCAAAGGATTGTTACAAGAAGCAAGGAGATATGAAGGCAAAGGGCAGACAGCATGGGCACTATGCATCTTCCAGTGGTGCTCATGATGAGTTAGTTGATAGACTCTTTGCCATGCAGCATCTATCTAAAAATGCATCGAGACATGATAGAGACGACAGATGGTACATTGACTCTGGAGCGTCAAACCACATGACCCCGCATGGAGAGTGGTTTGATGAGATGGTTGCAGGTACACATGGTCATGTATGTACTGGGGATGACACCTAACATGACATAAAGCATAAAGGGATTGTTCCTCTTATGATGCCTGATGGAAAGAAGAAAGGCCTGCATGATGTATTACATGTACCAACCATAACAAAGAATCTGTTATCTGTGGGTCAAATGGCAGAACAGAATTTGCAAGTGAGGTTCAACAAAGATGGATGTTTCATTGAGGAGTATGGAAATGGCTGCAAGTTAATTGCCAAGGGCAGAAGGGAATGCAGGATGTTTACATTGGATGCGACCATTCTGGGACTCAAGGCAGCCATGTTTGCACATGATGAGAGTGCCATTCGGGATGTAGAGATTTGGCACAAGCGGATTGGACATGTCAATGTACAAAAGCTAAAATCTATGCAGCAAAAAGAAGTAGTGCTTGGATTACCTAAATTCAAGTATAATGATTTTGGTCATGTATGCCCTGCATGTCAGTTTGGGAAGCAGGCACGGTTTCCTTTCATGAGACATGTAAAAAAAACAGCACTAGGCCTTTACAGTTGGTACACTCTGATGTCTGGGGTCCTTCACATACTGCTTCCTTTGGCGGTGCACGATATTATGTCTCATTTATTGATGATTTCAGCAGGTACACTTGGCTTTATATCTTGAAACATAAGGATGATGTGTTTGATGCATTCAAAGACTTCAAGAAACATGCTGAAAATGAATCGGGCTGTTACATATCATGTTTGAGATCAGATGGAGGAGGTGAATATGTCTCAAACTACTTTGACAGGTATCTTGCTAAACATGGGATCAGAAGACATCTCACTTGCAATTATACACCGCAGCAAAACGATGTTGCAAAGAGGAAAAACAGGGTTTTGATGGAGTCAGCTAGGGCTATGCTGAATGAAAAATGTCTGCCAAATGGTTATTGGGCTGAAGCAGTGGTGACTATTGTATATGTGCCGAATCGAACCCCTACAGCAGGGATTCATGATGTCACTCCGTATAAACGGTTGATGTGCATATACCGGATGAGAAGAGGAAGAAATTGGATCCTAAGGCAGTGAAAAGTGTGTTTATTGGATATGCACAGGAACGGAAAGCTTATAAGTGTTATGTACCTTCTACGCATGAGACACTCATAAGCAGAGATGTGGTATTTGATGAGTTAGCATCTTGGTATGGGAATCCTGTTGCAGTGCCTACTGATGGCTCACCCAGTATGAGTCATGCTGAAAATACTCCTGTAGAGAGTACTTCCATGACTGGTCAGACAGGTGTTGTATCATCTACAGTGAGTCCTTGGACAAGACGATTACGGAGTCGCACTACTATATCCACTGACACGGACATGTCAGTGAGGGGGAGAACAGATAAGGGAAAAGAAAAGGTTTTTGAAGATGTAACAGGTCCACTCACTGCAGGTTATGATTTATCTAGCAGTGACAGCTTAGATAGTGAATTGGGGATTCTGTTTGTTGTGACGCCAGGTGCTAGATAGACCCGTTATGTGCCGCCTCATGAGAGGCAAGCTCATAGTGAGCCACAGCACAGGAGATCAGAGAGGGTCAGATGACCTGTTGACAAGTATACTTACACTGGATATTCAGCCCGTCATTATGCTTATATGACGAAAGTAACAGGTTTTAGAGAACCAAGTAAGTTTGATGAGGCAGTTTCAGATGAGAATTGGCATGCTGCTATGGATGAGGAATATTCATCTTTGGCTAAAAATGGTGCATGGGATTTGGTACAATTGCATGAGGGCAAAACACCTATTGGATGCAAGTGGGTGTATAAGGTAAAATGTAAATCAGATGGATCATTGGAAAGATATAAGGCCAGGCTGGTTGCAAAAGGGTATGCGCAGCAATATGGTCTTGATTATGAGGAAACTTTCAGCCCTGTAGCAAAGATGGCTACAGTTAGAACTGTGATTGCTTTGGCAGCAGCTAGAGGCTGGAAACTAGGGCAGATGGATGTAAAGAATGCATTTCTCAATGGAGAATTACAGGAAGAGGTTTACATGGAATAGCTTGAAGGCTATGTACATCCAGAATTTCCAGCACATGTATGTCGGCTGAAAAAGGCATTATATGGGTTGAAACAAGCACCCAGAGCATGGAATGCTCACATCAACAGTTATTTACAGCAACATGGTTTCCGATTGGGAGATGCTGATCATAGTCTGTTTGCGAAGAAGACATATAGTGGCTATGTTTTTCTAGTTGTCTATGTTGATGACTTAATCATTACAAGAGATGATGAAATTGGGATTGCAGAAATAAAGACATGTTTGCAGGCTGAGTTTAAGGTCAAGGATCTTGGAGAGCTAAAATATTTTTTGGGGATTGAGGTTGTCTCTACACCTTGAGGCATATGGCTGCTACAGAAGCAGTATGCTCATGACATGTTACAGAAATATGGTATGGCTGATTGCAAGCCTATGGATATGCCTTTGGAGTAGAATGTCAAGCTGCAGATTGATGTTGGGATAGAGATTGAGAATGTTACTATGTACAGACATATGGTAGGCAGCTTGAGATCTTACTTGAGTTATGCTGTGGGGCTGATCAGTCAGTTCATGCAGAAGCCTCGCAAACCACACTTGGATGCAGTCAGAAGAATTCTGAGATATGTAAAGAGTACCACAGATCATGGGCTGTTTTATGCATATGGGAAACCCCTTGACTTGATGGGGTACACTGATGCTGACTGGGCTGGTTGCACATATGACAGGAGGTCAACCAGTGGCTATGCATTTGGATTGGGAAGTAGCATGATCAGTTGGCAGAGTAAGAAACAACCTACAGTTGCATTGTCTAGTGCGGAAGCAGAGTATCGTGGTGCGTCCTTAGCGGCCTGTGAAGCTAAGTGGTTATTACAGAAGTTGCTGAATGACTTGGGACTACACTTGGACAGCAAAGTCAAGCTGTATTGTGACAATTTGAGCAGTGTTATGTTAGCAAGCAATCATGTTTATCATGCAAGATCAAAACACATTGAGGTTCACTATCATTTCATCAGGGAAATGGTTTTAGCAGATCAGATTGACTTGGAGCATGTGAAGACGGAAGACCAGGTAGCAGACATCTTTACCAAATCACTTGGTAAAGATAAGTTCATTCACTTTAGACAGCTACTTGGAGTGATGCAGATGATTTGAGTTTTGTTTTTGAGCTTGAGGGGGAGTGTTAGAAATCAAGCTCACCGTCAGTGTGTCTTCATCTATGACCGACATCTATGACAGCTAGTGTGTACAGCTGTCTACATGTGACTACATTAAATAAGTCGGGTTAGTAGTCAGTCAGTGACCTGACTAGAGTTAGTCAGTCTAGTCTACATTTACACTAGGTCACTTTATCTTGTAGAGTGTGTGTTTTTCAGTTTAGTGTGTGGAATATGAAGAAATGAGCTTGGGAGCCTGAAGGCTCATGGATATGGAGTCTTTCCCTTTCTCTCTCTCTCCTCTTTGAACACATACATCATGGAGCATTGGTATCAATTTGCAGGCTTATATAACTTGTGCTAACAATGTCACATACAAGATCATCATCTAGTCTTACTTAACATATAATAATGTAGTAGGTATGAAACCAATGACGATGTAGGTAACATTGAAGGAAGCCCCTCAATCAAGAAATCAACATTAAGGGTAAGCATACTAAACCTCAAGAAACTGAGTAGCATCAAGGGAAGACGTAGCAAGCATATTACCATTCGATTTGTACTGCAAGCCATTTATCTCTTTTATCTTAACACTGGACTTAAGAACAATGTTGTGATCATCACAAGACTTTGTTTTATCTTGTGCTTTCCCTTTGTCTTTTTGGCACCTATTATTACATATCTTATGGCATTTTGGCCTTACGTGATACTCCTACCTATAATAATGATAAGTAAGAGAGGACTTGGGACCATGAGACTTACTAGGTGGCTACCCACAAGACTTTGACTTGCCCGTGTTGGGTTGTGAGTCTCTACCACAGCTATTATTTCATTTACCATAATGTCTCTAACTGTAAGTGCATGCGAAGTTTGAGATACGACAATATCTTTTCCATTCACTTTTCTTTAAGCAAAGCTCCCTCTACATCAAAGCATTTAAACCCATCTTTAGGGGTATCGACACTCATAATAGAGGGGATGTATCCCAAGACTCAAGTAATGCAACAAGCAAGAATAGAAACTTTATGTTATCCTCAAAATACAAAGGTTCAAAATCCTCTTTAACTAATGCAACTAAGATGCAATATGTTTTTTTTCATCAAGATTACATAAATCATAAGCACCACCTTTTGTCCCAATAACATTGAAATAAACGGGCTTGGACAACGACAATATAATGGTGGACTTGCATAACTCATTCAAACCAGCCCATGCCTCTACATCAAACTCCTCAAGCTTTACTACTTTGCATTTCAACAATCAAATTTGTTTCTTTTGCACCAATACTTTCCAAATCTAGGTCTTCCAATAAGTTCGTGCCATCCAACTTGTCTATGTTAAAGATGGCACTATCCCTAGTAATAGATGCCATAATATTTACAAAGAAAATAATAAATGGGCTACTATAATAGCAATAAAATAGCCCTAAAATCATCCCAAACCAACTACAAGAGGTGGGGTATAATGCAATATATAGCCATCCATAAAACATATATTGTAGAGTGCATGTAGCAAATGTATACTCTCAAAGAACTACTCAAAATTGAGCATGGTTGGTCACAAAACTACAATGAATGAATGTGCAATTGCAAAAAAATGAGAAAAATGCAAAACTTCCACCATTGCTAGGAATATCCAAGTAGAGATCAGGATATATAATGTGGCTAAATGTAAAATAGAGTATAAAACACCTAGGTACCAAATACTATCAAAGACCCAAATATGTAAGATTTGTAGATGCAAACCCAAACAAAGGAGTAGCATGTATATAAGCTAATTGTGCATACGAGATCTCCCAAAAGAAAAAAAGATCTACCAATCTACAACTAACTCACTGCATATGAATAATGAAGCTTAAGTACACAACCGAGAATGCATCCAAGCTAACAAACCCTCTGATAAGTGGAAGTATTGGGCACGTGTAATTTACTATGTGTATACCCTCTATATCACGTGTGTTCAAGTCCTATTTATAAATATCCTTACATCTGTGAATATTTACTAAGAGTCTCCCATTGACTCAAGAGTCCAAGCTCTATAGAGAAAAGATCAAATGCTCCCATAGAAGCAAACCAAAATCTCAAAGAGCAAAGAAATCCTTTGCGCATAAACCTCATAACATTTGGGTGCCCAGTGACATGAAGCAATACATTCAAGAGCATGTACCCATAATAAATCTTCAATCCTGTAACCAAGAAAGCTTCAAAGAAATTAACTTTTAAAACATGCAACCAATGAAGCTCAAAACCAAATCCCAAAGCTCAACATAAGCATATCAGGACATAATAATGAGTTCCAAGCATCAATACATCAATGTGGCATCCCCAAGGCATGTGTAGGCATTCAATACATAAGCTTTCATAGTGACTACTTGCTTCCCATAGGGTATTACAACAAAAGAAACCTTCAAGCACTGAGCCAAACAAGATCTAATAAGTCCAAAAATCAATACATCATCCATGCATTGCAAACTTGCCCTGTAAGCATCACAATCAAATCCTCAATGTCCAAATAATGTACAACAGTCTAACCTAAATTGCAAAGTAATGGCTGATCTAAAACTCTTCAAATGATGTAGGAGACAAAGCCAAAGGAAGTTGGGAAGAACCACAAAGTGCCTAGCAATGACCAACGAGAGTAATGAGTTGAAATGGAGTAGGTGAGACAAGGAGGGAGAAGCCCTAAAAATGCATTAAAATTCATTGGATGTACCTTGCTCTCCTTCCTAGCTACTACTGACAATGCTCGGGATCTTGATACTCACAAATATCTTAGGAAAGGCTAAGAAATGGACCAGGAAGGTGGGGAGCTCATTGGGAGCAATGGTATTTATGGATACCTCAATAAATGGTTGCCTTTCTCATTTGTGATCATTGTCCAATGCCCATACGATTAGTTTGAGCTATTGTATGTCATATTCCAGTCACCCATGATAAGAGCCCTGAGTCATACACCAACTTGACTATATTGAAGCTATTCATAATCCATAGGTGGATATGGGAAATTTTGAGGAAGAGTTGCAAAAGGATCTAAAAAGCTTTGCTGACAAGCGCAGGTCCTCCTTGTAAGGAGAGGGTAAGAAGATTCTTAGAGTCGCTATAGCCTTTAGTTGGGGCCACCTCAAGAAGCACTATGCTTCTTATTCTACTACTAGAGTGTAACTATATTTCATGGAAAAGAAGCCAATTGAATGGGGGTTCGAGAGATGGTTTACAATGTCTTTTGAAGCTTGGGCATCTCTACAATAGTATCAATTTGTGGGCAAGGGATTTTTCTTTGCTCTTCTAGGCTCAGAAGCTAAAAGGGAACTACTGTTATGCAGTGTGCTTGTGTACGAAGGGGATCTGGTCTGTTCTATGGTCTCATGGATGACTTCCTTTGCTTTAGAAGGCACTCTCAGGCATGAATACCCATTACAGTGGGTCTCTTTCCCATGTTTGCTCGACCTGTTGGATAGTGAGGTTACTGCCATTGCAAAATGTTTTGGCAGAGTGTTGTATGTACCTAAAGAGGACTCAAGGGTTATTCAACCAAGGAGGCGGGCATGCATGCTTTGTCATCGCCGGGGTAGACCTCGCCATATGCACTAAAAATATTTGATGCCAATGGCATTGAGATCATTACTAAGGTCCACTTCTTACCTTTTCCTGATAGCTATTATGTCTATAGGGAGCTAGCCTGGCACTTTGCTCAAGATTTCCCAAAGAAGCATAATGAAGAAGACAACATGGAGGAGGAGGTCAACTTGGCGACAACATCAAACCAGACACAATAGTCAATGCTGGGCTGAAGCAACAGTCTTACACTCCAACCAAGCTGAAGCTCTCTAGCTTGGCATGACCGTCAATCTTAGCAACTTCCAAAGGCAAATAGGCAAAACCCAGTAGGCGAGCTATTGCCCCTAATGCCAAACTTGATTGTGTTCAAAAACTTGACCTACCAAAGCCAGCTTCAAAGACCCAAGCCTCTAATAAGGAAAATCAGTTCTCTCAAGCACTATCGACACCGGCTCCACACAAGGATAGGAAGCCTAAAGGGAAGAAAAACATCTCACTTGAGACACTTGCAAGAAGGCCTCTAGTCGAATGTGACCATTTTGCAATCTTGGGAGAGGAGGTGTTTAAAGATGCCTTCTAAGATGGTAACATTATCAAGGAAAGTCAAATGCATTAGTCGGTTCCTAATTTTTGCTCGCTTAAGAGGAGATATATCTATTATGATCTCATTAGATCTTGCAAGGCAAATTTCATTGCTCTGCAATAGGAAACTAAACTTTGCGAGGAGGACATGGAAGGCATCAACTTCAAAGTCTATACATGCTTTTGGAACACCAAAGCTAGAGGCCTTGGGGGCACACTTCTGCTAATTAAAAATGATCTTAGCCCATCCTTCAACTAGAGAAGCGGATAAGGTGTTGCTGTGGCTACCAAAGGTGTTGTTGAAGCACTACAACAGAAACGAGGCATAGACGCACACATTAGACGCGCGAAGTTGGGCGCGTCTATCAGAGCGTCTATAAATGCATGTAAACGTGCGTGTAAATAGATGTGAATTTTGCGTCTATATATCCGCGCAAATAGACGCTAATATAGACGCGCTATCAAATGCACAATTATTTAACCACCTAAAATTAGCAATTCACATAATTGAAAAACCAAAGTTAATAATTATTTAACCACCTGAAATTGATTCTTGAGCATGCACATGTGCGCATGATAAAAACCATAGAATTAAGAATACACATTGAATCATTGAATTTAAAAAATAAAGTTAATAATTACTTTTTCATTGCTCTCTAATGAATGGCAATTCCTCCAGTTGACAAGCCTGATATAAGTAATTAGCGGCAAGCGACAGAAACCTTACAATTAGTAGCAAGCATTGCAATATATGTATCTCGTAATTTCTCTATGTACTTGAAGATGATAAAAGATACTTCCTTTTTATTATGGAAAATTCAATGCTTGCTTTAAAATTGACTATTGATTCTTGAATATGCACGTGTGCGCATGATAAAAAGCATAGAATTAGGAATACACATATATTGAATCAATAAGAAAATTAAGTATGTTACAGTGAATGATCCATCTCATCTTCAATGAGATCAGCCCTTGCTAAACTATCTACTTCTAGGTCTATGTTACCAAGAGGTAACGAAACAAATAAGTCTATCCCACTATCAGATGTGTTGCTATATTGCTCAATAACTTCATCAATATCATCGACAATCACATTATTGTCTTCTTCTGCGTTTCCTTGAACATCATCGCAAGGTTCATCTTATACTATATCACGCATATCATCCATTATGGTATCATCATGCACATCATCATTATTTATTGGATTGTCATCTGCTATCTCCATGTCGGTAATATTACCATATATTGGTTTTGAATGATTAGATATAGGGATGACATACCACCATCGGTTATTGTTTACCATTGGATGATACACAACCTGTATTTGAAAAACAAAAGCAAAAAACTTAAGTACTTATTATATTGTGTATATGTATCACATGTATACATATAAAAAAATTAGCCTTTGGATATATACATGCTCGCATTGTTGAGGTAGTACTAATGTGTCATTCTTGTTTTGGTGAAATTTTGTAGAGTCAATGATTACAAAACCACTTGGATGACGTCTGATTGTGCAATGCTCACCATTTGTTACCACTTCTTTAAACCACTTCACATCCAGTACATATATAAAGAATCGCCTGAAGTCAAGCTTCAAAATATCTTGGATCAAGCCACAATAACCTTCCATGGTACCATTGGTAGCCTCGAAGTGAGCAAGGACACCACAATCTTGGGTATTTCTCTTTTCATCTATATGTTGAGTTCGAAGATGTTTACCCTCACACCAAAGTGCATTGAATAATGTGCACTAATAGATATCGAGCTCCACTCGTGATATGCCAGGGTGACCGTTGTGTATTTATGTCACCGACTTGTCAGTTGTAGATGCGGTTGGTACACCGCTCATGAATAATAGCTAGATGACAGCTATCCTTATCTACTCTAGTTCGTGGCTCAGTTAGTATGCCACCTTAGTTAGTTGAGTTTGGTTTGAGACCCATATATAGGGTTCTTCTATTTCTCTGTACTTAAGTTCTTTTGGCTTACACAACTAAGAAGAGGAAAACTATTTTCAGCCTCCACCTCTGTGTGTATTCCCCCATTGTGCAAGAAAGAAAGCTTCAAGTGAGACTCCTTCCTTCTCTCCCACAATCTTGACATGGTATCAGAGCCTTGTTCGTGGTAAGGAGCTCAAGAAAGCAAGCCAAGCTTGCGGTGTTCTGGTAAGAGGAGCAGTGTTGCTTTCATTTTCTGTTTTGGGAGCAGATTTTTGCAGGCAGCACAGTCAAAAATTGCAAGAGTGCATTGTCTCAGGTTGAGACGCCCTTCGCGGTGAAGCAAAAGGGCAGTATATGCTGCGGGTAAGGGCTTTAGCCCTTGGCGACCCTGTTTTTTTTATTTGAGGCCATTTCGGGGCCTGTTTTGGAGGCGGAAGTTTTCTGCACGCACTCAGGAAAAAGCTCTGTTTTATGCTGTGCGACCACTGTTCTACAGATCGGTGAAAAGTTACCACAGATATTGCATCGTATGCTCGTGTGCAGAGATATTGGGAGTTACAGAATCATCCTTGGTTCCTGTATATGCAAAATCATCACTAGGAAGTGACTGTGTGGTCAAATACCACTTTCGCCAGTTTTGCAGATTTGCCCTTGTGAGGCTGAAGCTGTGTTCTTTGCAGTGATAGAATTTTTTGAAGTGTTCTGTAATGGCGTCTGATTCTCTTTCGCACATTGTCATTGAAAAGCTTGACAAGAACAACTTCCAAGCATGGAAGTTTAGAATGACAAATTTCCTTATGGAAAAAGGATATTGGGAATTTGTTGCAGGAAATGAAGAAGAACCAATTCTTCTTGATGTTCCCAATCAACAGCAAATGCAGGCATTCAAAGCATGGCATGAGAGAGCCAGGAAAGTTATGTACTGGCTGTCTATCAGTATTTCAGACTCTATGATTGTGCATATTCAGGATGCAAGCACGCCAAAGGAGGCATGGGATACTTTGTCAAAAATGTATAGCACAAATACGCAAGCCAGGAAAATGCAGCTCAAGCAAGAGTTGCATAATGTGCAAAGAGAAAGTATGAGCATCAATGACTACCACATGAAGGTGAAGAAGATTGCAGATGCACTTGCTTCCATTGGGTCGCCAGTGGAAGATGATGATTTAGTTTCTGTGACCTTGAATGGTCTAGGAAAGGATTATGCACAGTTTCGGACATCCATTTCAGTTCGTGAAAGATTTCCTGATTTTGAGGAGTTGATTGCTCTTCTAATTTCTGAGGAGCAGAGAAATGGTGGGGCATCTTCTTCAGGAGGAACTTCAAAAGAAGTTGTCTTCTACTCAAATGCTGGAAGAGGTAGAGGCAGAGGTAGAGAAGGCCGTTTTGGAGGCCGTGGTAGAAATCAGAATATGCAGCAAACTCAAGAAAACCAGTCCTATGGAGGAGGACGTGGTAACTCTAGAGGCAAGGGGAGCCAAAGAGGTCGTGGTGGATGGCAAAGAGGCCAAAATGCAAACAGTAATGTTGAATGCTACTACTGTGGTAAAATGGGTCATATGACTAAAGACTGCTATAAAAAGCAGAATGACATCATGAATGAAAAACTGCAATAAGGGAATTATGCATCTTCTAGTAGACAGGGTGATGACAGAAATGAGCATTTGTTTATGGTGCAGCACATGAACAATTCTGTGACAAGTGCAGAAGAAAGCAATGATGTATGGTATGTTGACTCAGGTGCATCAAACCACATGATAGGTCATGCAGAATGGATGGAGGATGCAAGGACAATGGAAAAACCAGGATTTGTGGAGACTGGTGATGATACTGCACATCCTATTGTGCAGATTGGAAATTTTCCTTTGTCTATGCAGGATGGGAAAAAGAAATACCTGTCCGATGTATTTCATGTCCCGAATATCACCAAGAATCTGGTTTCTATTGGTCAAATGGTTGAGCAGGGCTTGCAGGTCAGATTTAATCCTCATGGATGCTTTGTTGAGGATATGAAAAATAAAGGTCACTTGATAGCAAAAGGAAAGAAGAAGGGCAGAATATTTACGTTGGATGCAGACATGCCTGAATTGAGTGCAGCAATGTTTGCACATGGGACCGGTGTAGTTGCAGATATTGATATCTGGCATAAACGCATTGGTCATATTAATGTACAGCGACTTAAATCAATGCAGGTCCAAAATATTGTTGCAGGATTGCCCAAATTCAAGGTTGCAGAAATGCATAAGGTATGTGAAGCCTGTCAATTTGGAAAATAGGCAAGGAAACCATTTCCTAGACATGTTCAAGAGAGTGAGAAGCCATTGGAATTAATCCACTCTGATGTGTGGACTACTAAAGCTGCATCTCTTGGAGGCTGTCATTATTTTATCACTTTTATTGATGACTATAGCAGAAAAGTTTGGGTGTATTTTATGAAAAAGAAAAGTGAAGTTTTTGGGCATTTCAAAACTCTTAAAGCTATGGTTGAAAAAGAAACAGGCCTGCAAATAAAATGCCTAAGGTCAGATGGAGGGGGAGAGTACCTCTCAAATGAGTTTGCAAGGTTCCTGCAGGAGCATGGCATAAAGTAGCAATATTCATGTAGTCATACCCCACAACAAAATGGAATTGTAGAAAGGAAAAACAGGCATATTGGAGAGGTATCTCGTGCCATACTCAACGAAAAAAACTTGCCAGATTTTTACTCGGCTGAAGCAGTTGCTACAGCAGTCTATATAATGAACAGGACTCCCACTGCAGCAATACATGGGATGACTCCAGAGGAGAGGTATACTGGTAGGAAACCAGATATTTCTCATTTGAAAATTTTTTGTTGCATTGCCTATGTACATGTGCCAGATGAGTTGAGATCCAAGTTGGATCCAAAAGCTGAGAAGTGCATCTTTATTGGTTACTCTCTACAGCAAAAAGGGTATAGATGCTATAACCCTTCTACTCGTAAGTTTACAGTGAGCAGAGATGTTGTTTTTTATGAGATGAGTAGCTGGTATAAACCAGTAAATGTGATTGATGATGTAGATGCACAAAACGGTAATGCTGCATAGAATTCACAGCAGCAGTCACAAAATATTAGTGGACCTGGAGCGTCCTCTAGCAATGGTTCACATTCTTCGCCATGGACAGGCAGATTGAGATCAAAGGAATCTTCTCAAAGCAATGCAGATAGTGGTATTCAGGTATCACGAAAAGGAAAAGAGAAGGTAGATCAGCCCATGTTTGATGTGAATGCAGGTCACTCTTATGTGGATGGTGAATCCAGTGGCTCAGAACAGAGTATTGATGATGAGTTGGGTATTCCTTCTATTGTTACACCTGGAGTAAGGAAGACGAGGGATGTTTTGAGAGCACCTGGGAGTGAGCCTACTTTGCGCAGGTCTACAAGAGCTAGGTATCCTGTGGATAGGCTGAAATATGATGGATTTACAGCCATTCACTATGCATATATGGTCAAAGTGATACAGAAACCAGAACCCACTTCTTTTGAGCAAGCCATGGGAAAAGAAAAATGGGAGAAAGCCATGGATGAAGAAATGGATGCCTTGGAAGCAAATGCTACATGGAAATTGATGCCTTTGCCTAAAGGTAAGAATGCAATTGGCTGTAAGTGGGTTTATAAGGTGAAGCACAATGCAGATGTTTCAGTGAATAGATACAAGGCAAGATTAGTAGTCAAGGGGTATGCACAAACATATGGCATTGATTATGAAGAAACATTCAGTCCGGTTGCAAGGATGGCAACCGTAAGAGCAGTCATTGCTATGGCTGCATCAAAGGAATGGTCTTTACATCATATGGATGTAAAGAATGCCTTCTTGCATGGTGATTTGCAAGAAGAGGTATATATGGAGCAGCCACCAGGTTATGTGCATACTGTTCATCTTGAGTTTGTTTGCAGGTTGAAGAAAGCATTGTATGGCTTGAAGCAAGCACCTAGAGCATGGTCTGACAAGATAGAACAGTATCTTGTCACTATTGGCTTTCAGATTTCCAAGGCAGATTTCTCACTTTAGGTGAGAAAAACAGAGAAAGGTATTATGCTACTTGTCATTTATGTTGATAATTTGATTATGATAGGTGATAGTGATGAAGATATCCTTCATGTGAAAATGCTATTGAAGCAAAAGTTTGAGATAAAGGATTTGGGAGAGCTGCGTTATTTCTTGGGCATTGAGGTGATTAGATCACCAAGTGGGATACAGCTCTTGCAGAGGCAGTATGGATTGGACATGCTGTCCAAATATGGGATGACAGGCTGTAAGCCTATTTCAATTCCTTTGGAGCAAAATGTGAAGCTGAGTGCAGATGCAGGTGAGCTTCTAGAAGACCCTACTATGTACAGACGCATAGTAGGAAGCTTGATTTATATTACTATTACCAGGCCAGATTTGAGCTATGTTGTTGTATTGGTAAGTCAGTTTATGCAGGCTCCAAGGAAACCGCATTTGGATGTGGCTAGATGCATACTCAGGTATGTGAAGTCCACATTGCAGTATGGACTATTTTATAAGACTGGGGTTCAGATACAGTTGCATGGATACACTGATGCTGATTGGGCTGGTAGCATTTATGATAGACGATCTACCAGTGGATATGTGTTCTCTTTTGGGAGTGCTGCAGTCACTTGGAGCAGCAAGAAACAGCCTACAGTTGCCTTGTCGAGCACAGAGGCTGAGCACAGGGGTGCAGCAATGGCTGCATGTGAGGTAGCTTGGTTGCATAAGCTACTTTATGATATGCATCAGTCTACAGATGGGCCAGTTGTCATTATTGTGACAACATGAGTAGTATACACTTGGCAAATAACCCAGTCTATCATGCTAGAACAAAGCACATTGAGGTGCATTATCACTATGTGCGAGAGAGGGTTTTACTAGGTCTTATTGATCTAGTTTATGTTAGCATAGAGGATCAGGTAGCTGACATATTCACGAAGGCATTGGGCACAGAGAAGCTGCGCAAGTTCAAAGACCTGCTTGGTGTGCAGGAATTGGGATTGAGCTCGAGGGGGAGTGTTGAGATATCGAGCTCCACTCGTGATATGCCAGGGTGACCGTTGTGTATTTATGTCACCGACTTGTCAGTTGTAGATGCGGTTGGTACACCGCTCATGAATAATAGCTAGATGACAGCTATCCTTATCTATTCTAGTTGGCTCAATTAGTATGCCACCTTATTTAGTTGAGTTTGGTTTGAGACCCATATATAGGGTTCTTCTATTTCTTTGTACTTGAGTTCTTTTGGCTTACACAACTAAGAAGAGGAAAATTGTTTTCAGCCTCCACCTCTGTGTGTATTCCCCCATTGTGCAAGCAAGAAAGCTTCAAGTGAGACTCCTTCCTTCTCTCCCACAATCTTGACAGGATAGTCAATAGGAAGAAATCGATGATGATTGTTGTAGATAACCTTCTTTACACGTGCCGGCCTAGAGGAAACTAGAGAGGGACCGCAAATAGGACATGCATGATATCATGACATGGTTAAACTTGAAAAAAAAGTGAATTAATAAAATGCAATTGATTCAAGTCTTGAATTTCAAATATAGAGTTATATACATGTACCTGAACACTCTTCGTATCCTGGAAAGTCATGCATGGTCCACAACAACATGGCCTTGAATGTGAAATCTCTAGAGGATGCAGATGCACTTGTATCTTGCACCTCAATACCTTCCCATAACATTTCTAACTCTTCAATCAAAGGCTCTAAGTAAATGTCCATGTTTTTTACCTTGTGCTTTCCAGGAATCAGAAGGGACAACATCACATGTCCCTTTTTAATTGCCATGGATGGAGGAATATTATAGTTCACCAATACCACTGGCCATACACTGTATGATGTGCTTTTGATGCCAAATGGATTGATTCCATCCATACCTAAACCAAATCTCAAATTTCTTGGCCCTTCTTTGAAAACAGGCCACAAATTATCTATATGTTGCCATGCGGGTGTGTCTGCAGGGATCCTCCATTTTCCATCACTTGAACGATGACTAGCATGCCATGACATGAGCTTTCCAATAGACTTACACTTGAACATAAGTTTTATATGTGGAACAATCGAAAAATGTCGCAAAACCTTACGAGGCACATCCATTGACTTCATCTCCACTTCGTATCTTGATTCGCCACAAACAGAACACTCTCGTGCAAACTCATGAATCCCACGAAATAAGACACAATCATTGATACATGCATGGATCTTGACATAATCGAGGCCTCCCAGAGATGTCAAGTAATGTCTTGCTTGCTCTCTCTTCGCTAGCAATTTGTTTCCTTTTGGAAGCATTTGTGATAATAACCTACATATATTTTAAAAGTGAGTTAAAAAACCACCAACATATATTTCTGTCTGATTTCAAAATAGAGAGGTTAACAATTGACATTACTTCAAACTGAATTGATACCTACTTCAATAACGCATCCAAACTAACATTACTCCATCCATAAATTGTTTGCAAGTTAAGTATCTCGAGGGACGCACAAAGAAAGAAGTACGTGCAACCTTCATACAACGGAGTAGATGATGCTACATATAGTGGATCATCTGGCTTCGTAGAGTGACCTTCTCCATGAACCGGTTGTGAAAATAGATGGTGTACCATGTTGTCCAAAATCTCATCCTCTATGACTTGATGGGGCATTTCATGAGGGCTACTATCATGGTCGTCAGTCTCTACTCTTCTTGAAGACTCTGTCTCCTCGCGTCAACGTTTTGTAGCCTCTCGACTCCCGAGAGGGAGCATCTGAGGATGTGGCACCGCATCCTTCTCAACCACAAAAGGGAGTTTCATGTACGTTGATATATAATTCCCGTAACATAGACTAGCAATCTTAGTGGTAAAAAAAAACAATGAATACCGGTGATTTTTCTTGGTCCCATTCTCCATACAAGCTGAGGTGTGACATTGCAATTCGACGTGCTCGAAAAATACACCCTCGACAACGATCACACATGCATCTAATTTTTCGTCGTAGCCATGCATCTCGATTATGAAGACGCAATGTTTCATCCTCACTTGAGGATGTGCTCATTGACTCACCAGCTTGCACCGCACTAGGTGATGACGACGTCAACATGATTAAACCTAATTCATGACAACATCAAAATATTTGTCATTCATATATGTTTACATAAGATCTTAATTTTAAATACACAAAAATCATCATTTTAAAACTTATCTTAACTTATCAAAACTTAAGAAGAATTCACTATCAAAACTTATCTTAAAAACAAAACATCATGATAAATCCCAAATGCGCGTCTAAATACGCGTCTGCCTACGCGTCTATTTTCGTGTCTACAATCGCGTCTATCTGAAAAACAGAAGCACATATACATACGAAAATAGACGCACACGTCAAAATTCAAACCATATTTAAATCATTTCTTTTCAAATTGCGCCTTTCCTTTCCTGCGTTTTTTGCGGTTCTGAAGCTTGAGTTTAGCCAACATGCAGTCTCTTCATGCCTCACCTAGTCTCTTCATGCTTCACCTCCTCATGACTCACCTCTTCTTTCATTTCAAACACACAAGAAGGGAAAAAGGAAAGCCAAGGAGAGGAAGAAAGAGAGAACAAGAAAGAGGAGAACAAGAAGAAGCAACAAGCAAGCAAACAAGCATCAAGGGAGGGTAACTTACCAAGGAGAGGAAGACGGAGAAGGAGAAGCGCCACCACCCGCCACACCAAACACCCAAGGTGAGTCTCTCTCTCTCTCTCTCTCTCTCTCTCTCTCTCTCTCTCTCTCTCTCTCTCTCTCTGTGTTTCTCTCTTCCTCTCTCTGCTATGTCTGTGTATTTCTCATTTGTGATTCCATTATAATGTATTGCATTATGTAAATCGTCAATGGCTGTCGTCGGTCGAAAATCGGCTGACCCAGTGCATCTGCTAGCACATCTACATCTCAGTGTAGACGCACACATAGACACGTAAAAATTGTCTCCTCTCAGTGCGTATGAGAGGGCGTCTTACAGCGCCTGTGCTCTGCAATGCACACGCGATGATACACGCGCTGCACAGAATCGTAGCCATGCATTCTACACACGATTTTAGATGCACATTAACCTGGGATGCGCGTCTGGCAGCGCGTCTGTGCTGCAGGTTAGATGCACAAATAGACGCACATTGACCTAGGATGTGCGTCTAGCAGTGCGTCTGTGCTGCAGGTTAGATGCACAAATAGACACACATTGACTTGGGATGCACGTCTGACAGCGCGTCTGTGCTGCATGTTAGATGCGCAAATAGACGCGCTGGATAGAAGATGAACAGAAATGTTATGTCAAAGGCTTAAAAACTGCAATGTTATGTCAAAGGCTTAAAAACTGCAATGTTATACTTTTATACACATTAAAAACTGCAAGGTCCTATTGTGTGACATCACCTAGAGCAGAATCTTGTTGCGTGGTATTGATTAACTCCTAAATAGAAGTCTAGTTAGATCTAAAAGTGACAAATTAGAAAATGGTATACTTTTATACACATTTATACAAACATTACATTCTTTACATAAAGTGAGATTGAAACTTGTGTGTTCTACATGTGGATCTCGTGAATTAGAGCCCTCACCTAGGCATATAGGCCTCAATGTGCCCTCTAGTCTATGGATAGTCACCTCCACTCCTCATCCATGAGTTGCTTGTACTGCACAATATCCTCCTATGTTTTTTGTATGCAAATAAATTTGTCTTTTTTCTGTGTTTTTTTTGCAGATGTCGTATCCTGGTTCATCTAGCAATGACCCAGATGTGGATCGTATGAATGATACATTGGCCTCCTTTGGCAGGGGGGTCAATGCATTTTTTGGAGGTTTTCCTAGTAGGGAAGACTTCATGGGAGAGATGACCAGACACCTTGGCCGCTCTCCCACAACGGACAAGGTGTTCAGTGTCATGTCTGGGACGCCTCTAGCGTCTTTGTGTGGCACTACTTCCCAGACTCCACATGCAGGTACTCCACATACAGGTACTCCATATGTAGGTACTCCATGTGCTCCACGTGCATCGGCTGAGCACAAGCATCTGCAGAAGCTCGTGCATCCAATGAGACAGAGGGCAGTCGACAAAGAGGGAGGAGGGAGAGTCGAGGGGGAGGACAAGGGTTGTGTGGGGGTTGCCTAAGAGGTGGCGAGCAATCACCCTCACCAGTAGATCATGTAAAGGAGGTTGTACGCCATTACTATAGAGTTACAGATGCCGATGGCATCTTTCATGATGATGAGGGAAGGGATGTAATGGCGTACATGAGGAGCATCGTGCATGTGACGTATAAAGATTGTTTCATTGCCTTCAAAAATCAGAAAAGCAGCTTGTGGCAAGAGGTGATGAGGGCAGTCCATAGGAGGTACCCAAATTCTGAGGGTCAGCGATTCTCAGATGATTGGATTGACGTACAAAAGTGAGGGATATGCTTCACAACAAAAGATCCCACCTCATGACACGGGCCAGGGACTCACTGCGGAGACTGGAGGAGGGGCGTGGAGCCTACAGCCAACCAGCTATGTGCCACCGCATAGAGTGGAAGAAAGCCAAGAAGAAAGCAGTTGAGAAAGTGAAGAGTCGCCAGCACGCAGAGGCGCGACGGATCCAAATGGAAACCATGGGATCGTCGCATTACGGATCGAGCGGCAAAGAGTCGTGGGAGGCAGAGTTTGTAAGTATATTTTGATTTCTAGTTTTTTTTAATGTATATTTCTTTAAATTCTTTATATATTTTAGTCTAATATATTGTGACGTCTAATTGTTTGTATATCTCTAAATGTTTTGCAGACTACCATCGTTGGTAGGACACCTACCCTTAGAGAGGTAGGTTACCATCGAGGCCATAACCGCGCAGCAACATGGCTTCACTTTTATGAGGAGGGTCTCATCACTGAGGACCAATACAACCAGGCCATGAGGATTCGATAGCCAGAGGATGTATGTTTTTCTTACTTTCTTATTAAAAGTATAACTAATTATAATTTTTTATCCACCTTGTCTATGTAAGCAACCCTGATCTTTTGTGTGTGTAGGTGAACCCGGATGTGGAGCACAGCGAGGAGGGGGATAGCGACGCTAGTAGCCATGGTGGTACTAGCGAGGATGTTTCCTCTTCAAATTCGTAGAGGAGCACCATACCTCCTCATGAGGCCTTATTTTCTTGTATATGTATGATATCTCTTTGAGCCTACTGCTTGCGGCCACACTTTAGGTCGCAAGCACTCAAAACTTCCCTTGTAAATGCTTTGATATATAATGAATACATGGACTTTCACTTTCAATTCTTGTGCCCGTAAGATATATTGTATTTTTCCCAAATACACAATCTGATGTATGAGAGGGGGCAAAAAAAAAACAAGAGAGCATGTGGTTGCTTTTTGGTTTTTTTTTCCAGTTCTGTTTTGCGCGTCTATCAGCGCGTCTAAATTGCAGGTAATTCGCGTTTATTCGCGCGTCTATAATGCAACCACATGCTCTCTGGTTTTTTTTTTTCCAGTTCTGTTTTGCGCGTCTATCAGCGCGTCTAAATTGCAAGTAATTCGCGTTCGCGTGTCTATAATGCAGACTACACGCGCTTATACACGCGTTGAATAATTCAAATTAAAAAAGGAAATGAAATATCTTTTTTTTAGGACATTTTTTGTTTTCCGTTAGCGTCTATTAGTGCTTGTAAAAGTGTGTCTAAAAGCGTGTCTATATGTGCGTGTATATGTGCGTCTATTACACGTCTATTTGTGCGTGTAAAGTCATCGATACATGTGATTATAGAGGCGGAATGATAGACGCACAAATAGACGGGAGGATAGACATGCCCGTAAGTTTTTCTCTGTATTCAAAAATCGCGTCTAAATGTGCGTGTATGAGGCTTTTTGGTTGTAGTGAAGGTCTAGAAATAGAAGTCATTTTGATCTATGACCCTAATATCTAAATGTGGATGTTGCTATGTGATGCCTACCTAGTAAACATATATTGCTCACAACATCATTCTAAGGTTGCTTAAATGATGTGCAAACATCAAAATGCACAAATCAAGCATCATAAAAAACATTTACTCTTTTTCTTTTAAAAATGATGTGTACATGCATGTATAGGTAACTTATTGGAAAAAAGATATTGGATATAAATTGAGATTAAAGAAAAGCAAGCATCAATGTGCTACTTAATAAGCAGTGTTAGTCCCCCTTCCACGAGGGGGAGAGAGAGAGGGAGAGACTCTCTGTGCGTGCACATGTGTGCACATGTGGGCGTGTGCATGTGTTACACTTGTTAGGTTTTTAGATCCAACCAGAAGGTTTAAGCTTGTAATGTCTTAGCCACAAACTTTGAATATTCCAACATCTACTAACTTTGATCACTTAGGACCAACCAAATTATATTATAGATAACCTTTGATGAAGTCCTAGGATAGATGTTTAGCTGCAACACACTCATTTGTGACATTGTTTTCTACATCTTTAAGTTCTTATCTTTGATGGTTGGCAAACCTATCTAATCAAGAGACACACACACCCCCATCACCTACGGACCACAGCCTTCCAAATTCCAATTATTTCGGAGTCTCTATCCGTCATAAAACAGCAAAGGGCATAAAACAATCTCGTCCTACCTTTTTCTTCCTTCATCATACGAGTTTTGTCTGATCTTGGAAGAAAAATCTCTTTAGTGTATGTTGTCAGGCAGCATCATGCGGAAGAAAAAATCTGGGCATGAGTAGTCTTTCGTCTTATATAATCAAGCGATGTAATGGATCGGCGATGATTAATACTACGATTGAGGTAATTTCGCTCTGATTGTCCTTTTGCCGGCGTGCGGCATATGGATGGTTATACTTAAATAGCTGTGGAGGCCTCCTGAGTCCTCATCCTTATTGTATGAATCGATAACAGATATATTAGCTGCATAAAGAATCCAAGGAGATGGAGAGGCTATCCGCAGGTCCATTGCCAGGTATGGAATTAATCAGTAAGTGGCTATTAGTCGCCATATATGAGGGGTGACTGATACGACTGATGATAATTAAGAGTCGTGGCAAGCTGCCGATTACCTATCTACATACTAATGATGATATAATTGCGAGAGGGAAGGTGGGTATTGCAGGCTGCTATAGCTAGTATTATTATGAGTGCGAATCAGACAGGCGACGATGCTCGTGAGGGCTTATAAGGTGGCTATTTCATGAGATATGGTGACTGAAACTTATAGAAAATATATGATAATGTTAGAGGATTAAGCTGTCAGCTATAGATGAGTAATGATGATAATTAGCGGGATGGTAGCCATAAATCTATTATTGGGTGACCGACAAGATTTAAGGATGATAACTATAAAAAGACTAAAGGTGGGTATTGGCTGATACTGATCAACTAGCGGTGTATTGATGCAGGAGCTAATGATGATGTGGGTGATGACGTGGCGGGCGATGATAGGCGGACGATGAGGAGGAGGGATGATAATTTGGTGGTGTCATTTGGGGAGCTGCTGGTGGACTTCGTGCCGACAGTTGGCGGCGTGTCATTGGCGGCGGCCCCCGCCTTCAAGAAAGCGCCAGGCGGCGCGCCCGCCAACGTGGCCGTGGGCATCGCTAGACTAGGCGGCCGCTCTGCCTTCATTGGCAAGGTCCTAAAATTTTCCCACCCCACACAATTATCATACATTACCGTTGCCTAATTCTTTCGTTCTAGGTTAGGAAAACAAGCGGAAATTATTCATTCTTCTCTCTTTCTTTCTTTTTTGCTTGACTTGTTTAAAACTTAAGATCAAAAAATTATCAATTCTTGTCTTGTTTTCCCCTCAAATGATGAAGAGAAAACGAAATGAAACAAAGGGTGTCCCCCTAGCAATACCCTATTGGGGATTTTCTTTTGGTGATGTAGCAGCACAACCCCCCAATCCTTGCCCAAAGTCAAGGGTTCAAATCCCATTCTTATCTGCATTGCAAATTTCAATCGCTCAATTTAAGTGCATTGAATAAGCCCTGTCGCAAATTTCCCCTTTGATCATGCTCATTTTTTATCCATTGCTTTCAAAACACCACAAACAAAGGGAGGGAAAAAACCTACGAAATGAATAGGAAAATCTAAAAGACAATGTGAACAAAAGCTGCTCAAAAACAATCAACAAGGCTTAAATTTGACAACTCTCATGCCTGTTTTGGGCTATTTTCCCATCAAAGTAAGTTTTAAAAAATTTGCACGTGTCAAACAAGATATTTTCTATCATTTTTCATTGATGTGATTTTTAACATACCTAGATATTTTTTATAATTTGAGGCTTAATCCAAATAAATGAAAGGTATTTTTAAAAACTTAGTTTCGCAAGAAATATTAGGCTTCCCATCAAATTTAGGCCTTCAAAGCTAACATAGAAAAACACAAAAAATCAAAGAGGACCTTGCTTTATCTTAAGTGAAACTAACGAAGAACTAGATTCACTAGTTTCTAATGCGCCTCAATGGTGCATTTGGTATAGCAACTATATCCATTTCTTTTTTTCATACGAGAAATGATTTTTTTCTTTGCACTCATATTCGTATTGTCTCTAATTTAAAGTTCTACATGTTTTTGCTAAACAATCTTTACATATTGCAAATTAGAGGGTTGAAAGTTTCTATTTTAGCTCTCAATAACGTTTTCCTTGTGAATAATGAGAAATACATTTCTTGTTAACCGTCAAGGCTGAAGATTCTTCTTTTAGCTCCCAATAACATTTTCCATGAACAATGACTCATGAGCGAACTCTCATTAAAGAGCATGTTATCTAAAATATGCCCTTGACAATTTTCAAACTTTTGGCATGTACCCAAATAATGGAGAGTTTTTTGGATATTCTCAAACTAAAAATCTATTTCTATCCTTTGTTGAGCTTCTAACTTTGAATGAGAACCATTTGATATTTAGTTCCAACCATGAGTAGGGTTTCTAATTGTCAGTTTGGTTCATGTACCAACTTCTAATCTCTAAATATTGTGATTTCTTAATGAAGAAAATTTGAGTCTTCGATACAAAATGTGAGCTTGTAGTATATGAATAGCCACAAAATACATTAAATGTCTAGAAAGGCTTTTAGGCATACTCTTATCTAGTGATTGTAGATGAGGCAATGTAGCTCTTTTTCATTGGAAGAAGGTTTGTCTTAACACATATTCAAATGTTTTTATACTAATGATAGTAATAAAGCATTTCAACCAATTATGAATTATGAAACTTCAATAATTTATGATCATATAACTTGGCTTTTTGCAAATTTCCACACATATCCTATATTTTGAATAATCTAATGAAGCATTTAGGCTTATACTTTGTATAATTCAAGTTTTCATAAAATGTCGGTGATTGCTTAGCTACCCTACAACAAAGCATAGGTATAAAACCAGTATGAATGCACACACTCAAATACAAAAGTTAATATCACACTTTGAGCACCCTTTTCAACTATTGGCTAGTTTACTTATAAGGAGAAAAGGACTTTAAATTGACCTGAAAGTGGATCACTCCAAATAATTCTATGGAACACAGCATAGAGTTGTTGCTAAAGAACCTAATGTCACAATTGATCCTCCAACATTCGTGTCAAGGGCAAGCCATTGTTTCCTAGCATGAGGAGACAATGTCTTTACACAATTCTCACCAAACAAATGTTAATACATGTCATCAAGTAAGTTTGGAATTAGAAGCTCTCTCAAAGGAGACCAACTTCTACCTATGGCCTTGCAAACCATAGTTATTTAGATTTAGTATACACTCTTTAGTAATGTGCAAGGTTTCATTTCTTAATGTTTCATATTCATTAATCATAACTTTATTTAGAGGTTAGGAATAGTTTGTCACCTAGATAGATAGAGTAAATGATTTGTGAATACACAAGATCTCATTTTCATTTTAAATAATGTGGTTAAAATTTGATTTTGCATATTGAAGGTGGGTGAAGATGAATTTGGTTACATGCTACGAGATATTCTTATGGACAATAATGTTGATTGCAAAGGCCTCAAGTTTGATCCTGGAGCCCGCACTGCATTGGCCTTTGTCACCCTACGAGCTGATGGTGAGAGAGAGTTCATGTTCTATAGAAACCCAAGTGCAGACATGCTCTTCCATGAGGGTGAACTTGATCTTGACCTAATCTCAAAGGTAATGGCCATTAAATTCCTCACACTTAAGTACAAACTATAAGTAATCTTACTTATTTGTCATGCTTTGAATCTAATTATGATGACCTTGTAACATAAGAAAAAACCTTAAGTATTGATTGAAATTCTTTTCTAAATATCTAGTTCTATGTTTGTTATTTGTAGATTGTCTAAGTACTCTTTATCATGGAAAAATATGATGTAAATGTGCTAAGTGCATTTTATTGTCTTTGAAAATTTCCTAGTAAATATTGATTGATGGAAAAGGGAAGGTACAAGCACTCTAGAGAAGGAAAGGGGTAGAAGAAAATCTTTAAATGCCATCTATGATCACATGAAGTGAATTGTTTAGTTGGAAGAGGCTCACAACACTATAATTCTAGATATTATTTTGAGTGATAATATTTGGCAACACAATTAAGAAGATCACTTAATTAAGGAGAGCATTTAATTTATAGATAATGTTAAAATGTGTGAAATTTCTTATTTATGTGACAAACTAAATATTTGAGCAATATACATCCTAAAAGTAAACTATCATATAACAATACACTAACACCCATAGTAACCTTTCAATAGTGTATAGTCTAGAAGTAAAAGCTCATGTGGACAATGGTCTCTAGAATTTTATGTATTCAAAAATTATATTGTATTGAAAAAAAAAACATTTTCTTTGATATGCTCAATGGGATTTTACTAATTGAAGGTGCATTCTAGATTTTAAATATTTGGATGTCTTCATTGAGCATGGTCTCAATATCTTAATTTCTTACTTTTGTTTCCTTTTGAATGTGTGTAGGCAACCATTTTCCATTATGGATCAATTAGCCTAATTTCTGAACCAAGTAGGACAGCTCATATTGTTGCATTAAAAGCAGCAAAGAGGCATGGAGCCATTCTTTCTTATGATCCAAATCTAAGATTACCATTATGGCCCTCAAGTGATCAAGCAAGAGAAGCCATATTAAGCATATGGAATGAGGCAGATATCATCAAAGTAATCATCTCAAAGTATATTTCTAGAATTCATGTTTTCGAAATAATGCATAATTTTGAAAAGAAGATAGATATAAATGCACATAGACTTTCAATATGAAGGGATTCCACAAGAAACATGACACTTACAAGATTTGGTTATTCTATGAAACTAGGTAAGTGATGAAGAATTGGAGTTTCTTCTCCAAAGTGGAGATAACAAAAGTCATGAAGCTGCAAGAAAGCTTTGGCATCCAAACCTAAAGCTTTTATTAGTCACTGAAGGATGCAAGGGATGTAGATACTACACAAAAGTAAATATTGTTATATGCCATCCCCAGGAAATCTACTCAATACAACAATATCTTTAATGCTATGTTTTTCTTCTCATTTGTGAATCATTTGACTTTAGGATATTGAAGGGCATGTGGATGGCATGAAAGTCAATTCTGTGGACACTACTGGAGCTGGAGATGCCTTTGTTGCAGGATTGTTACATCACTTGGCCTTTAACCCTAATCTATACAAAGTAGTATTATAGCCATCCAATTTCATGAATCATTAGGGTTAACTAGATTTTATTAAATGATATTATTATACCATCTAAACATTGAGGAAAAACAAAAACTATAGAATTTCTCAAGTATTTGTATGCTTATGATGTTTGTGATAGCAACTTAATCAAATAAATTTTCCATGTGATGGTCATAGGATGAATGGAGTTTAAAGCAAGCCTTGGGATTTGCAAATGTTTGTGGTGCTATCACCACTACTGAGAGAGGGGCTATCCCAGCCTTGCCCGATAGTCCAAGGGTTCTAAAAATGTTGCAAGGTAAGATTTCCAACCATATGAGTACTCTATTCTTGAAGTGGTGTTTTAATTCACAAAAACAATAGGAGTTCTAATATGTAATTCTTTGTTATTCTTAAAGTCACTTTTATTTTCTAACATTTTAACTAGAAATGATTGGAGAATCTACATTGGGTGTAGAAATAAATCTAAATCTCTTTTTTTTGCTACCTATAGTAACCACAAGCATGTATTCTTTGGAATGTAGGGACAAACCTTGATGAAAAGCATCATGTGTTTCCTCTAATGCAATCATGGAATGTAGAGCTTCAAAGTACATGTGCATAGATGCAAATGCTATCAGTTCAATCTATTTTGCAACAAGTTTTGCAATTGTACTTGTAAAGTGGACTTAACAAAAGATTTTGGATTGGCTCAATGCTTAATTCTCATAATGTACATTAGGTCTACACCTTTATTTTATGAGTTTGCAATAGCCATCAATTTTCTTCTAATGTCTTGGATTACTATAAAGCGGAGGCTTTTAAAAAATTTAAGCAAAAATTTTTCTTTTGGTTCTTAGAGTCATGAATAAAAACACACTTATGACGTAAAAGTTAAAACCATAAAGACGATAACTCTAGTTGGTAGTCACTTGCTTCACCAACTACTACATGGACTTCAATGGATTGCCATTAAAAGGGAAATAACAACTAGTTACACATATATAAGCAAGATAAATATTATTTATCTCAATTGATTAAAATATTGATCTAAGTAGTATGTGATAAGTTGATATGAAGTGGGAAGATTACCAACATTGTACCTAGAACTATCATAATAGCTAGATCAATAGGGTAGTTTTGTATTTAGGCTTCTATAAGATATTCATGTTACCAATTCTATAAAGGGGTCTTATTGAACTAGAACTTCTTTCTTTTAAAGAATTATAATACATTATGTATGGCTTGATAAGAGTAGTTAAGATTAGGCATTGTTACCTTATAGGATATATTAAATAGTTTCCTATAATTTCCAAAACTATTGTCTTCTTATCAATGTATTAGTATAATGGATGATGCTACTTAGCGTGTAAAACTACATTAGACTAGTGTTCTAGATTGCATTGCTATGTATAAGGGACTTTGAACATATATTTGACTAGAAGGATTTCTCAATCATATACTTTCCCATTTCTAACTCTATCTTTTTGTTGTGGCATGTGTTCCCTTTTGGTTAAAGTGTACACCAATATTAATGTATAATATTAGTAAAGTTTAACATATTAAGGAGTTCTCTAAGAGAACTATCCATGTGCTAGCAACCAAAATAAAAAATGTGAAAATTCTAACTTAGCTTGGCACAATCATAATCAAGATGGCCATGTGACTCCACGTTGGGATGTGTGTTGACCAACTTTGAAAGTGTATAATTTAAATGATATGTTTGCATGCATCATTTGAACATTAGGATATTATGAAAGATCGTGTAAAACTTTGAAGTTTTGGCATCTAAAAGGAACAATGAATCATTGGGGAATGGACTTATAAAACACCATACATATCTTGCTCATTCATGTGGTATTTAAAAAATGCATTTATTTACATATTATGAGATAATAAAATGATATTGGATTCAAGGTTACATGAATGCAACACAAAGTTTAGAGAAGAAGAAGCTTGACAACACATAACACAAAGTGTGTTGAGTGGCATCAATAGATAATATTTACAAGGCTAAGTATGCACTAAAGTGAAATGACACATATACAAAGCTACGGGAGAAAGTTCTCCTAAAGAGGGAAAAAAGAACCCTAGCTATCCTATCACTATTGAAATATCCTAGAAAATTCCCCTTGGAGGTGATGGGATGAACAAGAGCCCAAAGGAGAGTTTGGTGAACAAGAGCCCAACGCACTCATATAGAAAGTGCCAAGCTTGGTAGATGCACTCATGTATAGAAAGTTCCAAGCTTAGTTGACTATGATCAATATGCAAAGGGGAGTAATCCCAAATCTTTATGAAAAACTTCAAAATTCTCATAAGGCAAAGCATTTTGTGAAAAGATTTGCTAGGCTATCCAATGTTAGCACATAGGTCAAGCTTATTTCTTCTACAAGAAGTCTTTGCTTGACATGAATGCACCTCAATGTGCTTAGTAGGAGTATCAAACATTGAATTCCATACAACTAGCACTGTGCATTGATTGTTATCAAATGAAGATGGTGGTTAGAGATGATTGTCCAACACCCAAATAAACCAAAAGGCATCTAAGCCAAACAGACTCAACCATATCTATGAAAGGAGTGTGAAAGCCAACTTCTACTTACCTTCATAACTAGAAGTAGCCATTGTGGGTTGTGCTTCTTACTCAACCATGGTGTGCATGAGCTACCAAGTATGAAGCAAAAACCACTTGTGTATACATAAGGGTCATAATAACTAGCCTAGTCAAAATGTGAAAAAGCATGTAAATTTGATGGTAATGATCCTTCCTTGAGATAAAACAATCGTAATACTAAGTAGCACTCCAATAGAAAAAAAATTATGATGCTAAGTACCACTCAAGTAGAAAAAGGTATGCTTTATTACTTGCCAATGCTTGGTGTCTAAGATGTGCATAAAGCCACTCATCTATGAGACTACAAATTGAATGTTGGGTCTCATAATGCATACATATATCAAGCATTCAAAAGCCTCATGATAGGGAAGACATCAAAGAAGTCTTTGACATTATCAAGGCTCAACATCTAACATGTCTTCATAGGAGTAGTAGTAGGCTTGCAATCCTAAGACCAATCTTTGCAGTAACATACTTTGTTTGACACAAAGAAATTCCCCCATCACAATGCTTGAATTGAATTTTCAAATGATGATGGAATAGGCCCAAATCTAACATGTCAAAAAGGTAAATTCAACTCAACCATAAAATTAGCAATGTTTGTCTCATTAGGACCATGAACAATATATCATTGATATAAACAACAATGATTAGAGTAACATCACCCTCATGTCTAACATATAAGGTGCTCTTAGTTGGACTATTATGAGAACCATATGTAGTCGAGCATGTTTATAACTTCTCCTATCAAGCACATGGTGTTTGCTTTAGAGTATAATACATATTTCAATCTATATGCTTCACTTTCCTACCCCTTTCAAAAAAAACCACGAATTTGAAAAAACTATGCTTCCTCATATACATCACCATTTAGAATTGTAGTTTTAAGGGACAACTTATGTATATTCTAACCACTACGAGGAGATAGTGTCTAAATCCTTTCTATTGAGCATATCCCTTTGCCACAAGTCTAGCCTTACAACCATCAACCCTACCATATGGCTTGTGCTTCAACTTGTAAACCCATCAAGTACTAATGGCCTTTTTATTAGGAGGCAAATCATATAACAACCAAGCACCATTCTTGATAATAGCATAATACTATGATTGCATAATACTCATCCTTTTTTTTTGGTACCTTTTCAAAAAAAATACGCTCATCCTTAGGACATAGATTGGAAACAACCAATGCGTAACAACTTGATAATGATAAGAAGCATTAAGAGATCCAAAACAACTATGACTAGAGAAAAGTGCATCCAATATACTTTCATGCAATGTTTTTGCTAACCATTGTGGCATCTCCTTGAATTTCTCAATTCCTCTACTCTCTCATCTAAAATAGCATCATTTGCATCTATATCAGAAAGAGGATTATCTATGGATTCATGAGAAACCTATGTAGGCTAAAAATCTACCTCATTTGGTGCTATATATGACTATGCATCACTCAAAACAAATAACAAAGTATCATTTATATCTTGTGAGTGTACATCTCTCCCTTCAATACATGATGTTAAAGGTTGAATAGTATCTTTCTCAAAGAAATATCATGATTAACAAAAATATGCTTGGGTTATGGATTATCGAACTCATAACCTTTGCTTTTGGTACTATAACTAATAAAAATACATTTCACAACCTTGCCATCCAATTTTTTGTGTCACTGCATCCATACCAATATATAAGCCAAGCTATCTAAATTATGCACAAGAGTAATAAATGGCCTTTTACCATGCCAACCTCATATGCCTTAGTGGGACACCTCTCAAGTAAATAAGCTATACAACAATCTTAAGCTAAAGTTGTGGCAAAGCTTGGCTTTTAGCCATGCATCATGCCATTTCCATAAGAGATCTATTCTTTCTCTTTGCTACACTATTTTCTAGTGGTGTATATGGGACTATACATTGATTTTTTATCCCACATTTAATCAATATGCATAAACTCCTTAAACATATACTCCTCCCCCAATGATTAGAATGAAAAGTGCCCATCTTGCATCTAATAAATTTCTAGCCATCCTTACAAATTGATTGAAGCAAAAAAATCCTTCAAACTTGAGTTTAAAAGCATATACCCAATATGCCTAGAGTAATCATCAATGAAAGTCCCAAACTGCAAGTAATTGCTAAAAGATGGTGTTTGCATTGGACATAAACATCATTATGTACAAGCTACAATTTGTGAAAAGCTCTCATTGGACCATCTTTTGGTAAATGAAGCGTGTTGCATTTTACCTAATATGCAGCCCTCACAAATGTGTTTGTAGGTGCCTCAAGACTACACAATAAGCATACCACCTCATATTTTTGCAAGGACAACAAACAAGCAAAATTCAAGTGACCAAAAAATTCATGAAGTTTGCATCTAAATGGCCTACAAATCTACAATTGTGCATGCCATGTTTTCCACGAAATTACTAAAATTATTAACCTTGTATAGCCCACAACATAGTGAACCAAATACATGATTGTATGACCACACAAAAGAGATCATGAGATATACAACTATCATCAATAAACTTTACAATCAAGCCAATCTTGTCAAATTGACAACAAAATGTTCTTGACCTCTGGTACATACACATCATCCATACATATGAAAGTACTATCACTAACAACCGTTAATACAATTTTTCCAACTCATTTACGAGGATAAGGGGAGCAATTGACACATGTTACAAACCTGCCTTAGGGGTAGACTCAAGAGAAATGAAGAAACTACTTTGATAAGTAATATACTTTGTGGTGCCACTATCAAAGTACCACACATTTGAATCCATAATAGACATACAAGATCACGTAAACATGGGTTATACCTATAGTTTACATTATATTACACTTTACTATAACACAACTTTTGCAAATTTTTTATTTAGAAGGAGAGGCATTTGCACTAGCCATACTAGCCTCTTTCTTATTATCCTCTTTCATAATCAGTTTAGGGCAAATCCTTAATGACACGATCTTTTGTCTTACAATAATTGCAACAAATTTTGATCTCATTTTTCTTCTTGTTCTTATTAGTCTTCTTTGTTTGAATAGCACTTGCAAATTTCTACTTACTAATAGAAAAGGTAGCTTTTCCTTTACTTTTTTGACTAGCCACCACAAAAGCTTGATCCATAAGATGCATAAGGCATGCATTTTGTCAAGATTATTCTTCTTATAGTCAAGCAAAAAAAAATCATCATATGAATATTCAAATTGTATTCCATCATCAAACAAAGAGTAGATACAAAACTTTGATAAGCATCAAGAGGACCATTGAGAACAATTTGTACAAGTGAACTATCTAGCAAAATCTCATCTACAGCAATCAAATACTCAACATCTTTTATCTTTGGCAAAAAACCGTCCATAGAGTCACCTTTATCCATATGTTCACTCTCTAATTGCTTATGTAAGTAAGCAACATGGGTTTCACTTTAACCTTGATATAAACATATACCCCAAGCATATTTAGTTGTGTTATATGAGAAAATACATGGGATCATAGTATATTTAATACAATATGCAATCAATGTATGAGCTTTGCATCTCTACCATCCAATGACTTTGATCAAAAGTATGTCTTGATAGTGCTCCAGTATTAATTGGAACTTAATTGAAACTTGTAACAACCTCAATAGCACCTATTTCTACTACACTTGTAGCTTCCAAAACACTAAAAATATGTACTTCAGTTCCATGCATGATATTCCAAAGCTCTTTTGTAACCAATATATAATGCATCATATAAGCCCACAATAGGTAGTTTATTCCATCCAATTTTCCTCAATAGCCAATATATCAAATACATCGTTATTTCCAACCATGGCCTCTAATTGTACTTATCATAACACCAATCTTTGCTATATGAAGCACAACACAAACTAAACTATAAAGGCTCTTATTTGTCAAAAATGACCATTGAAAATATGAAATAGCATATGTAGTATTAGTAGTAGTGTAGATGGAGGACGAAACAAAACTGACTAAAACATTTGTGATGATATCAAGCCCTACAAACTATCCTGCAGTAGCTTTTCATTAAGGAAAAAAACTTTTGGTCAATTGTTCTATTTTTCAAAAATAAATTTGGAGGTAAAATGAAATTTTTCAAAATCTAAAACCCCTTTTATCTAGAATATTCTGAGGATATTCTACTTCATTCCACTACTCTCATAGCTCTATTGTGATATCTTCTTTGCATTTATCTAGCCTACCTTGACACACTGAACTACCCATTTTCTTTGATCTCTCTTATTCACAATCAATTTTTTGGGGTAAAGGCGCCTCCACCGTGCCGCCCCGTGTATTACTACACTGACAGTACCCACCACTGCACACTGCAGCTGGCGGGCGCCAGTCACGTCACTTTATTCTTTACATTCATTTTTTAGTGACTAGTAAGTAAAGGAAGGCCCGGTCACACATTGTGACTGTTGGAGTTCCCATTTCTTATCTCTCTCTATCTTGCTCTTGCTCTCCCGCCATAGCTCGTGTGCAAGCTTCGATCCTTCTCACCTTTCAACTGGTATCAAAGCTTGGCTTCCTCTTGCTCGAGCTCGACTTGGTGCTTCTCTACCTTCTCATCAACTCCCTTCACGCATTGGATCTCCATCCCGGCAGCCATATCCGATCTCCCCGAGCTCCCGTCACTCCCCGGCTTCCCGAGCACCTTCCCGGCCTATTGAGGCACCTTCAAGGCATTGATACTGAGGTATTTGATCATTCTTTCAGGGTTTTATTTCAGTCTACAGGTTGCAAACAACAAGGGCAGCCATGGCTTCAAACCCTTGAAGCTTATTCCCCTCATATTGTGCCTTACACCTATCAAGGCTCAAAGAGGCTTGTCATAGGCCTTTGATAGGCCCTTCTTGAGCCCCCCATTACCCCCTTTTCAGCCCATGTGGAGCAGCAGCAATTTCAGCACCAACAGGCCAGATTGCACCATTTTTTTCCAGGCTGTTAGCACTCGTCTACTTCAGCTCCCGCTTGGCCATTGCTTCTTACTCTCTACCTTGATCAAGAGGGCTATAGACTTCATGTTTGATGTCATTCAAGTTTTGGGCATTGGTCTTGATCATTCGGGCCTGATTTCTTCAGATTTGGAACTATCATAAACTGTCATAACAGGCTGAAAACAGGGCAGCACCATTGGCATTAGCATTTGTTGCTTATACTCCATTCCAGTTGTGCTATTTGATGCCCGTATGCGGTCTACATGATGCCTAGTGCCTTGGGAATGTATGCACATGATTATGCTATGATTTTGGCCTGAAATATTGGCTGATTTGGGACTGTTATTTACTATTATACAGTGCTGGGAATAGGGCAGCCACACTTGGCATTGGCATTTGATGCTTATACTCTACTCCGGTTACCTTGTTTGATGCCCGTATGCGGTCTACATGATGCCTAATGTCTTGGGAATGTATGCATTCGATTTGCCCATGATTTGACATTGTTTTTGGGCTGGAAATTGACAGTTTTGGACTGTTTAGAGCTGATGTACATGAGCGGGCTGAAGCTCATTTGTCACATGTATTGCTTCTCTATCGATACCGGATGTATGCTATGGGTTATGTCATGATGTATTACACTTTGGGGATTGACTTCGAACTCATGATTGTGATTCTGGAATGCTTTTGAGCATCACATTTGCTCTGTTGTTATTGGTTTGTCATTGGCAGTTTGGTCTACTTGACTGGCATTTGGGCCGCTTATGCCTATTGTCTGTACTTGACGGATAAGCTCTATGCATTACATGCTTTGGTCCGTGGTTGATGCCTCTTAGTTCGTCCATGCTTGGCAGATATTTTGGAGCTCCGATTTGGATGTTTTGAGCACTTTCGACTCACAGGGATATTGACTTTGGCTTGATACTCGATGTATTGACTTGACAGAGATCTTGCCATTGGGATTATGTCTTGCTTAGTGGTTGCTACATCAGTTGCTTCATGTATGTCATGCTCTTGGGAAGCGTACGACGCATTGACTTGGTCACTTGTCATTGGTACTTTGTCTTGGGTTGCTTGAGCCCTTAACTCAATTGTACGCCTTTTGTGCGAGTGGGAGCATCTTGCATGCTTACTTGACCTTGAGCAGGGATTACATGCTATTGGAGCAGTCTATGTCATTGAGCAGTTATGGATGTATTGAGACTTTGGGATTATACTCCGACAATTGGATGTTGCATTGAGTATATGTCTTGGTTCACAGGATGCTTATGAGCTGAGTCTCAATTTTGGATCCGCTTTCTTTTGAGCAGACACCTATTTGTGTCAGGTTTTGGCAGTTGGTTCTATATTTTGCCTAGATTGCCTGGGGTGTGCCTCTTACTGGCAGATGCTATTTGACATCTCTCAGTGTTATGCTCATGTATTTTCACTGTCATTTGGCTTTGCTTTGTCCTCTTTATGCCGGCTTTGGACCTAGCATTGTTTAGTTGACATTAGATCCAGTTTTGGGACAGTTTGCTCTCATTATTGCAATTCTGAAATTTATTACAGCAAGCATTTATTGGTGGACTGAGCAGTAATTTTTATGCTGAAATATCCTGATTTGGTGTACCGCACCTAGTACTAAGTGGGCAGCATCTTTTGGCACACTTTTCTCGCCATTTGGAGCTCATTTCAGTGGATTTTGGGCATTTTCTACAGTAAAACAGCCAGCAGTTTTACATTGTCTGTGCATTTCCAGCCTGCATTATGGCATCCTCTTCGACTGATAATGCCATATTTAACATCACAAAGTTGGATGGTACCAACTACTCTTATTGGAAGAGTCAAATTTGGCAGGACTTGGTGCAGAAATCTCAGATTAAGCCACTTTGGTTGAGTGGGGAGCAGCCTGAAACTATGGACAATGACGATTGGCTTGAACTTGATGAGTTATGCAAGTCCACGATTGTATTGTCTCTCACTGAACAGGTACATTATAATGTATTTGAGGAAGCACAGAGTGCATGGGATCTATGGAATAAGATCAAGAATCTTTATGATAAGAAAAGTCCGGCGAGTCAAATGTACTGGTTGAAGCAGCTTATGGATCTGCGCATGAAGGATAATGCAACTATGTCTGCTCACTTGAGCTAGTTCCATGCTATACTGAAGAACCTAACTTTGCAGGATATCACCTTTGGAGAGGAAGTAACTCCTCTTTTCTTGCTTGGGACTCTGAATGAGTCATGGGATGTATTCCGCACTGCCCTATGTGCCTCTAGTGCTACTCTGAAACTGAATGATGTTGAGAGTGCTCTTCTGCAGGAAGAGGTTAATCGCAAAAACTTGGATGCCTCTCATGTTTCACATGCTTTGACAATTAGAGGCAGGAATGGCAGGAATGATCATGGTAATAACCGTGGCCATGACTCGCAGAAGGGTCGGTCTAAATCTCGTGGAAAGTCGCGTAGTAAGTCGCGTGGGCGCAACACTAATGTCACTTGTCATCATTGTGGGAAAAAGGGCCATATCAGACCACAGTGTCATGAGTTGCGCAATGGGAAGCGCAAGGATAAGGACAAAGAGAAAGTGCAGGAGAAGTCCTCTGATCGCAGCATAGTACCTGCAAAGTCCAGCATCAAGATTGAAGAAATTAATGTCATACAGACCGAGGATTCCGATGGTAGTGATGAATTCATACTTGCAGCTAGTTCTTCTGATGCTTCACACTTGACTGAGACACCTAGTATGTATGCATAGTGCTGGTTATTGGATTCAGGTGCGTCCTTCCATGTGACGCCTTACCGTGAGTGGTTTCACTCTTACCGTACTGTATCTGGATCAGTCAGACTTGGAGATGACAGGTCTCTTGATATTGTGGGCTGTGGAGATATTCAGTTGTAGTTTTCCACTAGCAGTTCCTTTTTGCTCAAGGATGTACGTCATGTACCTACGCTTACTAGCAGTCTTATGTCTACAGGACAGTTGGATGATGTAGGGTTTCATGTCTGTTTTGGGGATTCTGCCTGGAAGATTACTAGAGGCAGGCTTGTGCTTGCTAGAGGCGCCAAGGCTGGCAGCCTCTATCCTCTTGTTGTATCTGGGTCTTCTGTAGACCATGTTTTGGCAGTGGGTTCTATCCCACATGTATCACTTTAGCATGCCCGTTTGGGGCATATGTCTTTGAAGGGAATGAAAATGTTATCTGGTTTGCAGTATCTTCCGCCTTTGGACTATGCACGTTTTGACTCGTGTGATCATTGTCTTTATGGTAAGCAGAATAGGTCTACGCATAAGAAATCAGGTAGGCCATGCATGAGTGAGCCCTTGGCTTTGGTGCATTCAGATGTTTGTGGGCCCATGCCGTGTATGTCTATGGGTGGCGCGAAGTACTTTGTTACCTTCATTGATGATTTTTCTAGGAAAGTGTGGGCTTATCCCATAAAGCAAAAGTCCAATGTCTTGGCAGTCTTTTAGCGTTGGCTTGCTCTTGTTGAGAACCAGACTGGGTATAGGCTAAAATGCCTTAGGACTGACAATGGGGGAGAATATGTCTCACGTGCTTTTGAGCAGTTTTGTGATGACAGGGGTATGCAGTCTGAGATCGACTTCTTGCATAAGAATGAGACTTGGGATTTGGTTGCCTTGCCTAAGGGCAAGAAAACTTTGCCATGCAAGTGGATGTACAAGCTAAAAAGTACCCCTGGACACCCCAAGGTGGCATACAAGGCTAGATTGGTAGCAAAGGGTTTTAAGCAGGAGCATGGTGTAGACTTTGATGAGGTCTTTTCTCCTGTGGTTAAGATGACCACCTGGGCTTGGTCTTGGCTTTGGTTGCTCAGCTTGACTTAGATCTATATCAGATGGATGTCAAGACGGCTTTCTTACATGGGGACTTGCATGATGAGATCTATATGGAGCAGCCTAAGGGCTTTGCAGAACCTAGCAGGGAGCATCTAGTGTGCAAGTTGAAGAAAAGTCTTTATGGCTTGAAGCAGGCGTAGAGAAAACTAGACAGAGATGTCAAAAGATTACCTATAGGAGTTACAACCATTGCTCACTTAATTTAGTATTGAAAGACTAGTATGAAAAGAAGGATATGTCTTAGTTCTCTATAGGATTATTGTTATTGAAGGAGATTTGTCAATGTTTTTCTTAAGGGAAGTTGAGTACTTCTAGCTCAGATGTCATGCATGTTGAAGCTTCCTACAACGACATAGTTTTGCACCCACTTTTACACATTGAAGCCCTTACTTTGAAATAAGGGTGTTGTGATAGAAACATTCTCATGCATGGACATGTATGACTTGGAAGCTAAACAAAGTGTGTAAGTAAGGGATAAGGTTATCGAGTTGCATTCTAATTGTCTAAACAAGGACAACTAGTAGTAGTTTGTGGTTGATGCATATCATGTAATGATGCCCGTCATGTCTACCATATGCACCATGAATGAAGGAGTGGAAAAAATAGGAAAATATAGATGACATGGTGGATATTTTAGAGTTTCCTAAAGAGATTAAAATTTCATTGTTTATGAAGCCTTTGGAGGCTAAATTGAGAGCAAGTCAATGACTACTACAATGACATGGAGTTAGCAAAGACATTCAAAGACTTCAAGTTGAGATTAGTGTTTTTAGGGTCTAGGATACTTCTTGGTACATGTCATCTGGTATTGCTTAGTGGGTTGTAGCACTGGTTCATTGACAATTTTGTTCCTTCTGAAGGTTTGGTAGTGTAGACAATTCTTGTATGAAAGAAGGTTTTGGCTTTGCTTTTCTTGTAGTTGTTGAGTGTTGAAATGACTTGTTTTTTGGCTGATTTTTGTTGTTTTTGAGAGCTGAATGGTTGATTTTATGGGATGATTGGTTGATTTGGAAGTGGTTTGAGAGTGTTTTAGATGATAATGATTGTGTTTTGGAAGTTTATGATGTTTGTTGGTGGTTCTGTGATGTTCTGATGGGTTCTGTATACCTTCTGTTTTGCTCTGTTTTGTTCTCATTGTCTTCTGTAAGGAGGGATGAAGTATTGATTGATGAAGAATGAGATATTGTGAAATTTTATTGAATGGTTTGTGAGAGTTTGAAATGGTTTGAGAGTGAGTTATGAGGTTTTTATGACCTTCTGTAACCTTCTGTAGGTCTTCTGTAGAGCTTCTGCTTCTGTTCTGTTTCTGTTCTATTCTGTACTGTAGCTGTTCTGGTACTGTTCTGTAGACTGTTCTGTATGCTTCTGTAAGTGTTCTGTGGAATGTATGTGTGACTTTGGGAAAGTTTTCTAGCCTTGGAAAGAGGTGAATACAAGTGCAAAAGAGCTTAAAGAAGTGGAAGAAGTAGCTGCTAAAGGCTCAAGAGAAGACTAGAGTGAAGTGACAGTAGTGAGCCGTGAAGAGACACTGTAGTGGCTCTGGTGACTCTTCATATCAGACATACCTCTTGGGAGGGGTATCCACGACCTAAGAGTGATTATTGAGAGTAATTTTGAGAGATTGTAGTGAGGATATGATGTATTATTGATGGAGTGAGAGAGAGAGAGTCAGAGATAGCCAATTCTGCTGAAACAGAGTGATTGTATATGAGAGATTGAGAGAGAAGACTATGAAGATATTGAAGATGAATACTATGTGATGTATTTCCATTCAAAGATGGTGTACTTCTTTGTTTTCTTTGTTTTATTGATGGATTTTGTGAAGATGTTGAAGAATATGGTTGATTCTATTAAAAACCGTGGGAGATTTACATGATGCTGCATGAAGATTTGTTGTGCCTGGTGTTCTTTTCTTCATTGTGATCATATGAAATATGATAAACAAGCTTGTTGATGTTACAAGATAGATTTTCTTGCAAGAGAATTCCTTTTTCCTTGGTGTTCCTCTCGGGGCTCCATGTTTTTGGTGCGCAGCCGGGGAAACTTGCCATCAACAAGCACCAAAAGAGGCTGAAAATGAAGGAAATGGCATTGCCAAGAAGAGAAGAATTCAATGGATGTTTGTAAAGTTCCTTCTTCCAATGAAGAGTTGGAATTTCTCATAATCAAAGCCACTTTCAACAAGAAGTTCATCCCACAATGGCGGAAACACATCACCATTATGATGCATGCTCTATGTGGTGGACAGTTTCCTCTTCCTGTTGAAGCAGCAGAAACTTGCATCTTGGTGGCAAACTATTTGGGAACAAACTGAAGAGTAGAAACAGAGAGGATGACCATCCATGGAAGATTTGGCATTCATTGAAAAGTTTCCAGACAACATCAAGTGGGAGATTGTGAAGAAGCTTCAGGAGTCTTGGTCTGTAGAGGTTCACAAAGATAAGAAGGAAAAGAGTTGGAATTTGTTCGTGGATGCTCAACAGCAAGATACATGGGATGCTTGGTGTACTGATAATCTTCTGTTTGTTCAATTAGCAACCCACTGGAAGTTGGTAGACAGAGTGTTTTTCACAACATACACTATTGAAACCATCAGAAGCTGGCATTACTATGATGATGGCACCACCACAATGCTCAGACGTATGCATTTTGACACCTTCAGAACCGAATACCTTCCTCTATGCAATGGCATGAAAGCAGAATTTAGGGACGTTGAAAAGAAAGAAGTAGAAAAAATGTTGGCCAGAGAGTCCTCCAGAGACTGAAGCCTTCTGTTAACCCTCTGTGGAGCACTAACAACATAGTGGAGCCACACCTCTGATGAATGACGCAATAAAGAGGCAAGCGTTAGAACGAATCCAGAGGTACGTGAGAAGAGAAAAAGCAAAAATCAAGGCTGAGAGCGAGCTCGCAGCAGAAGCCGCCTTTGACGCCCTTGCAGAACTCTTTACAGAAGTCCCAATGGCACATCAAGCCCTTCCTCCTCCTGCTAGAGGTCCACTTCCAAGCCAGATCCGTCCTGGAAATATTGATGACAGGCCAGCGAATGTAGTCCCATTGCCAGTTTTTAAGGGAGAGTACAACGAAGACCCCGATCTTCATGTAGCAGAGTTTATGGTAGCATGTGTGGCTAACAATGCCAGAACCCCTGAGCATTGGTTGGCAATATTCCCCGCCACTTTCAAGGGCGCGGCGTTTCAGTGGTATGAGAGACAAGCAGCAGGAACTTTTGGCACATGGGACGACCTGAAGTTGGCCTTCCTCACTAAATTCAGACGTGAAGGTTTTGAAGAGCGGATGAGAGAGGAATTTATGAACCTAAGTCAGTCCTCTGGAGAAAGAGTAGAAGCTTATGTCTCACGAATGGAATCCATCCTGAAGAGATGGACTAACCATAATCTAGATGATGGCATTCAAAAGGGGGTATTTCTCAGAGGATTACAACCAGAAGTCCGTAAGTTTGTGGAGCTACAAAGACCAGCCACCCTGCAAGCTGCAACAGAAGGTGCAAGACTGTACGATAAAGTGGAAGCTAGATTAGCGATGAATACAGGAAGAGGAGTCCTACCTCCTCTGATGTCAGGAATGATGTATCCACCAAATGCAGTTCCAGGGACTGTTCCCTATCCCTACCAACAGATGCCCCCGATATCACAGTACAGTGCACCAAATCCACAATGGCCACAATCCATGCCTCAAATGATGGCTCAACCACAACAACAATGGTCCCAACCAATTTTCTCAATGCCAAATCAGCAGCAACATTGGAATCCTACCAACTGGAGCCAACAGCCAACAGTTCAAACAGGAGCACTGAATCAGAACCAGAACAGAGACCCCTCTGTACCAGCCCAACCCGTTTATGCAGTGATTACAGAGACTCCTCAAAACCCTCCTGCCAGTACGTCCGGAGGAGAAAGCTTGAAGGATTATTTATCCAACTCAGTTGCAAACATTAAGAAGGAGTTGATGGATGTGATTACAGAGCAACTACAGACGCTGAAAGTGAACACAGCAAGCATATCCAACGTTGCAGGAGCATGAAGAGATGTGATGCGGTCAAATACTTGGTGTGGTAAGTGTCATCAAGCAGGCCATTTAGCCACTGAATGTACACGAAAACCAACCATCCCTGGAGCCTTCTGTTCCTACTGTTTGCGGAAGAATCATACAGAGGACATTTGCTCTCTGAAAGAGATGCATGATAGGAGAAGGAAGGAAGAAGACGCAAGATTCAACTTGTTGGAATCCAAAATGACAACACAGGATATTGGACCCAAGCCTAGAGAGTTTGGTCCTAATTTCGGACCCAGAAGATTTCCCTCTCAAAGTTACAGAGGAAGACAGTCTGGCGGTGGTCAGAGATCAGAAGTGGAGTGTTACAGATGCGGAGAAAAGGGACACATCTCACCAAATTGTCCAAATCCTCGAAGGTAAGTGGATTACAAGCCCTTATGCAGTCGATGCAAAGGAGAAGGCCACACTGCAAAAGACTGTCCAAGCCCAGCCCCAGTGAAAAACAGTGCTACTGATAGTCCGTCCCAAGGCCCAAGAGCCTACCTCCAATTTAGTGGAATTGGAAGTTGCTGCCATCACGCGTGCAAAGCAGAAGGAACCACCTATCCAGAAAGAAAATAACCCTCCTGCCAGAACAGTGAAGTTCAATCTTCCACCAGAAGAACAGAACAGAACAGAGCCTAACAGTGCCGTACAGAGCACTACAGTGCCACAGAGAGTTACAGAGACAGTTACAGAGACAGGACCAGAGGTCCAGGATACAGAAGAGGAGGAAGTGCCACAAGTGGCAGAAGAAGTTCCTATAATTCCTCTGTTGGAAGAAAGAGGAAAAATGAAAATGGGTGTTGCCCCATTCCCTAACCGATTAGAGAAGCCAGTGGATCCTATTAAGGAATACGATCTAGTTAGAGATCTAGATAACTTTAGACCAAACCTCACATTTCGACAATTATTGATGTTGTCTCCCAGTTGCCGGAAAAGATTCAAAAGTATACTGACAACAAGACGTGGTTTAAGGATTGCTCCCTCAATAGTGACAAAGTCCAACAAGGCTCCAGAGCCTGTAAAAGAAGTGGATGTGGCTAATGCTTTTCTAGATCCGGGTACTCCAGAGACTGGCGTATGGATAGAAGGTTGCTTCATTGCAAATGCACTGATTGATGGAGGCTCATCAGTGAACATTATGACAGATGTGACGATGAAGGATCTAGGCCTACAAGGTGTGCAACCCACCCAATGGCTCATCAGACTGGCGGATCAGAGTAGAATCAAGCCTTTGGGCATTCTTCCATATGTGAAGACTACAGTGGCTGGAAAAGATTATTGGCTAACCTATCTGGTGGTGAAGCCAAACTCTTATGGTACATCCTATCCTCTATTACTGGGCAGACCATGGCTTTTTGAAGCCAGAGCAAGGACGGATTGGTTCAAAGGATCTTTGACCTTGGGCAGAGGACCCAACAAAGTGGTGCTGAAACTGTATGGTTCTCAAAAAGGACATGGATCCACCTCCTTGGAATTATCTTCTGATTCCCCTAACGAGGCTACAGATGGAACATCAGCAGATGAAGATGCTGTCAAACAGATCCTTCCCAAGAAAATAATGGCACATTCCTTAACAGTGGATACTGTAGGCCAACTTCCAAAAGATGCAAAGCCATTATCAATGGGCGAATACTTCCTGCCTGAATCAGAAATGACTTCGGAAATCACTTCTGACAGTGAGATAGAAGCATGGATGTACTGCTCTCCCTGTTACATGGTCACAGTAGAAGCAGAAGCAGAGACAAAGGCAGGAGAGGAAACAGAGAATCTGTTCTTCTGTTACAGAGCTCCTACAGACGCAGAAGCAGAAGCAGAAGCAGAAGCAGAAGCAGAGACAGAGGCAGGAGAGGAAATAGAGAATCTGTTCTTCTGTTACAGAGCTCCTACAGAAGCAGAAGCAGAAGCAGAAGCAGAAGCAGAGACAGAGGCAGGAGAGGAAACAGAGAATCTGTTCTGTTACAGAGCTCCTACAGAAACAGAAGCAGAAGCAGAAGCAGAAGCAGAAGCAGACGCAGAAGCAGAAACAGAGACAGAAGAGGATGGATATGATATGGACGAAGAAGATTATGAAAGTGAGCCAGAAGAGTCTATCCCACCTGAAGAGGATACATTTGAGGAAGAAGTTCCAGAAGTATCAGAAGCCGATGAGCTCATGCTATGGGACAGAATGGTGATGGTACCATTTGGTCTGGTAAATGGATCTTCTCATATGCAAAACTTTTATAAGGGATGGATTAAGAAGAACAAGCCGTCTTTCAAGAGTGGCTTCTGCCGTCCTACCCCATCCTTGCCAAAGAAAGATGATGATGATGCACCGTGCCAACAAACACCAGTCCTACAAACCCAACAGGCATCAGAGGATCCCTGTTATGTGACGTTCCTGGATGTATCATCAGAAGATGAGTCTTCAAGCCAAGAGGTAATTACTCTTGAAACCAAACCCGAAATGGCTCTTATCCCATTTCAACGTCTCAAAGAGCAACCTAAGTCTCCAGCAAAAGAAGAAATTGGTTCTAGTGGGACATCAGCAGAGGATACCACTCCCTTGAAGGAGTTGGATCTGTATCCAGAAGCAGTCCGTGGAACCTTCATTCGTGAAGTAGAAGGTGAAAGGCAGTTAACCTTTGTGGATGCAGAAGGCACTGAATGCCACTTGAAGGTGGGTAGCAGCCTCCCAGAAGAGGAGTTGTCAACCTTGTACAACTTGTTGAAAGAAAATTTGGACGTGTTTGCATGGTCTTACAAAGACCTAAAGGGGATTGATCCCACAATATGTCAACATCATATTGACTTGGAGCCTGATGCCAAGCCAGTACGGCAACGACAGAGGCGAATGAACCTGAATTATTCCACATTGGTGAAAGCGGAGCTGTTGAAGCTTCTGGAAGCCGAGTTCATCTATCCAGTGGCAAATAGTGAATGGGTTTCACCCATCGTGGTTGTACCCAAGAAGAATGGCAAATTGCGAATATGTGTGGATTTCCGAAAGCTTAATTCCAAGACAAAGAAGGATCACTTTCCTATCCCTTTCACAGACCAACTGTTGGACACAGTGGCAGGACATGAACTTTATTCTCTTCTGGATGGATTCAGCGGATACAACCAAGTGCAGATCGCAGAAGAAGACCAATCCAAAACAACCTTCACCACAGAATGGGGGACCTATGCTTACCGAGTGATGCCATTTGGGCACTGCAATGCCCCTGCTACTTTCCAACGAGTTATGATGGCTGCATTTCAAAATCATCTGCACGACTTTATTGAAGTATATTTGGATGACTTCTGTGTCTATAGTTTGATCCGTGAACACTGGGAACACCTGGAACAATGCTTTGACCGATGCCGGGAGTATGGGATTTCCCTCAACCCCGACAAATGCATCTTTGGGGTCTCTTCTGGAGTTCTGTCTCAGCACAAGGGATATCAACAGACCCTGCAAAGATCGAAAAGATTGTAGCTCTGACAGCACCCACCAACCTCAAACAGTTGAGGGGATTCTTAGGTCATGTGGGTTACTACAGAAGGTTCATAGCCCATTTTGCAACAAAGGCAACTTCCTTGCACAAGCTCCTGAGGAAAGATGCAGAGTTTACTTGGACAGAAGAATGTGACAAAGCCTTCCACACTCTGAAGCAGTGTCTGATTGAGGCACCCATTCTGCAACCTCCTGATTGGACGAAAGAGTTCCATGTACACACTGATGCATCAATTGAAGGCTTAGGTGCTGTCCTCTGCCAAAAGGGCTCCTCGAAGTTGGATCAACCGATCTATTACGCAAGCCGAAAAGTCACTGATAGGGAATGGAACTATACAGTGACCGAGCTGGAGTGCTTGGCAATGGTGTTTGCCTTGGAAAAGTTTCGCCATTACCTCCTATCTACCCACTTTAAATTTTATGTGGATCATGAGGCCCTGTCCTTCTTGATGAACAAAGCAGATGTGAAAGGACGAATGATGAGATGGCTCCTTTTATTCCAGGAGTTCGACTTTGAGGTGATTACTAAGCCTGGTCGTTCCCATGTTCTGGCTGATCATCTGTCGCGTATCCCACAAACTGCAGACGAGGAGTAAGATGATCCAGACCTCCCTGATGCTTCCCTATTCTTGGTAGAGACTGTAACTCCCTGGTATGCAGACATTGCCAATCTGTTGGCAACCCAACAGTACCCTCCTGGTATTTCTAGTCGGGAAAGGAAGAAGCTCATGTTAGAATCAGCCCCCTACACCCTGCTAGGCGGTGCACTGTACAAGAAAGGCAAAGATGAAATGCTCAGAAGATGTGTTGCAGGAGATGAGATTGGGATTGTTCTGAAGGCTTGCCACGACGAGCCATGTGGAGGTCACTTTGCAGGAGAAGCTACAGCCACGAAGGCTCTGCTAGCAGGTTATTGGTGGCCTACAATTCACAAAGATGCCTATGATTATTGTCAAAGATGTGATGCTTGTCAAAGAATGGGGAAACCCACGAAGACAAGTGCCATGCCACTGCAACCTATCCTTCCTTTGAAGCCGTTTGAGAAGTGGGGCATTGACTTCGTAGGTCCGATCGACCCTCCCACCAGAAGGAAACAGAACCGATACATCCTCGTATGTACGGATTATGTCACAAAGTGGTGTGAAGCTAAAGCCCTAAACTGGGACGATGGTAACAGCGTGGCCCTGTTCATGTACGAGAATATCATCACCCGTTTTGGCAGTCCCTTAGAGCTGGTAAGTGACAGAGGCACTCATTTCCTTAACAAAGTCATGGAAGAGTTGACAGAGTTGTATAAGATCCGCCATCGCAAGTCCACTCCTTATTACCCCAGAGCCAACGGCCAAGTCGAAGTCACCAATCGCATCCTCTGCTCGATTCTGACAAGAACAATTGCTGCACATCGTCGTGATTGGGACGATCGACTTACAGAGGCCCTCTGGGCGTACAGAACCTCCCATAAAGCAGCAACGGGACAGACACCCTTCCAGCTGGTGTATGGTACAGAAGCAGTTTTTCCTGTTGAATTGGAACTACCCTCTTTGAGAGTGGCTATCAAAGAGCGTTTGGGGGATGATGATTCACTGCAACGTCGTCTCCTGCACTTGGAATGTTTGGACGAAATTCGTAGGATGGCTCTACAGTGCATGGAAGCCACGCAAGCTCGACGCAAGGCTTACCATGACAGTTTCATCAAGCACAAAGAGTTCAAAGAAGGTGATTTGGTCCTAGCTTATGATTCACGCTTTGGCAAGTTTCCTGGCAAGCTCCAGCAGCGGTGGATGGGCCCCTATAAGGTACTTGCAGTCAACCCTAATGGCTCTGTCCAAGTGCAGACTGTTGATGCCTCTGATGATCCCTTTCTGATCAATGGATATCGCCTGAAGAAGTACTTCCCTCCTTGGGGATCTTGACAATTACGGTCGCTTGATCTTTTCCCTCGTTGGCGCGGCACTGTACTTGTTATGATGCTACTTCTGATAGCCGTTCTTCAATCACTCCTGATGAAGTGGACGCAACCCTCTGTCCCCTCCAAACCCCCTTCCAGCCTTGATTTCTTATCCTCTATTTTCCACCAGCGACAGTGGCGAGGTGGATTCTGACAAATGGTAGTTCTGCCATTCCCTTGCTCAATCTTGAAAAGAAAAAAAAAACATATCGGTCATGGGAGAAAAGGACTTAGGTCCCTGTCATGCCGACCTCTTCTTCGAGAAAATGTGGAAACACCCTCAGGAATAGGGGAAAATAAGAAAAAGAAAAAAAAAACAAAGAAGAAAAAAAAACAAACAAACAAATCTGTTATGAGAGAAAAGGAAGCAATTCCCTGTCATAGCAGGCCTCGTTCCAAGAAAAGGTGATAAACACCCTTGGGCGAGAAGCTGGCTGTGGAAAAGGTGGTAACACCCAGCGGTCCAGAAAGTGGATTCATTGATTGATATCCCCAGGATCCAATTCCGAAGCTGCCTCCCTTGGTACGCTGTGTCCTGGGTCTCTTTGCAAAGTGACTAACTGTCCTCTAGCAGACGACATGTTCCTATCCAACACAATGTTCGATTTGATGGCTACCTCCCTGGGTATGCTTCTTCAACAACTGATGACGCGATCTTCATCGACAACCCCTTGAGTGATGTGAGCCTTCATCCTAACCGGATGGGGAAGTGAGTACGGTTGCCCTCTGTATCTATCAACAGAGAGTGAGACAGAGGGTGGGTCGAGAGACCAGTCTTTTCCCTTTCAAATGCGAGGTGAGAAGTGTGAATGAAGTGTTGCACGCACGAGATGGGCCTCTCAAAGCACAAAGCACGATTTGTTCTGTGCACTGCATCATAAGGTTCCCTTGCCTTCCTTCTTGCACTATATGCCGGCACAGGGCGGGATGCACAGTTGCACCATCAAATGCGCACAAGGCATACAATCTTTGCACAAGTGACTGTGAGGATTACATCAATGGGTTTCAGGAAAAGGCTGCCCTCCTGTATCTATCAACAAAGAGTGAGACAGAGGGTGGGCTAAGTGTGACTGGAGTTTCTTCAATCAATTACCGAGAGGTGAGATTGAGGGACGTTACGACACTTGGAGTCAGGTATGTTCCCGTTTCTCTGTGCACCCACGAGATGGATTTTTGCCATCATCACAAGACACATCACCCTGTTCTGTACACTGCACTGTAAGGCTCCCTTGCCTTCCTCCTTGCACTTATGCCAGACGGGTTGAACGCACTAATGCACCATCAACTGTGCACCCTGGCATACTCTTTTTGCACCAATTCCCCTTTGATGATTCCTCAACCGGGTATGAGATATGGGTCTTAATCCTTATTCCTCAAGAGATATTAGTTATGGGGCGAGTGACTGATCTTTCATTCCAATTGAGTGACTGTGAGTTGAGTGCAATATCCCTCATCATCGACAATGCATTTCCTGCGATTCCTTCCATCAGCTACCTCCCTGGGTGCTGCGGCGTGGTCCCTGCCATGACGGACGTGTGCCGAGAAGATGCCTTGGTCCCTCCAGCGCCGACAACCACACTGGACGTGCCATCGATACTCAACCTTGATTCTTAACGAAACGGGCCAAGTTTTTCTAACCCTACAACTTCTGTTTCTTAGTGATGGTCATGTTTTAAGTGTGGGGAAGTTATTGGATGGTCTGTGGCGTGGTCCTAGGTCCCTGTTACTTGGTTAACCCTATCCGTTAAGGTCTTAAGTGTGGGGACGCGTCCCTGCGCGTCTACCGTGCATACCTTTCTGCATATGCCTTAACCTGTTCATGCATGAATGCCTTGCCTTGCTTTTACCCTAATGGGATCCCTTTCCACCCATCCGGTTATGTTCCACCCACCCTTGGGGCTGTTTCCTTGCAGTTTTCCTTCATTCCTTGATTTTGAGGTCCTTCCATGTGAATGCACCCTACGTTCACCAAAGTCCTCATCCAACCTCATAGCCCTGTTCCCCCCATTGAACTGATCATTTTTCCTTTTTACCTACCCCTGTTCCGGTGCACGGTTTTTGAGTTATTAATTTTTGAAGCATTTTACGCAATTTAGACGATTTTCCATGTGAACGCACTTTTCTTGCTTCGAAACCGTGATCTGACATCATAGCCCTGACTAACGCTTTTTCCCTGACATTTTTCCTTTTTATTCCGCATCATTTCGATACATGGTTTGTCCGTTATTAATTTTCCGGTTTTTAAGACTTTTTTCTGCGTATTTTCGACATTTTTTCATGTGAACCTGCCCTATTTGTATCGGAATTCCAATTTGATTTGATAGCCGTGTCCCCTGTGCCGTCCCCCACCTTTTTCCTTTTTCCTCCACCCTTTTTCGGCTTCTGGATTTTTACTTATTAATTTTTAAATGAGTTTTCGGGAGTATTTTTGGAGTTTTTCACATGTGAAACCCTCCTATTTCCGCCGGAACTGCGGTTTAACGTGATAACCCTGTGCCACCCCTTCTTGCGGACATTTTTCCTTCTTATTGCATGTCATTCCGGTGAATGGTTTGTCCGATATTAATTTTCGATCCCATTTTTTAGTTTGTTTTTTGGATTTTTCCCATGTGAACGCGTCTTCTCTCAGTCGGGATTATGTTTTGACGTGATAGGATTGTCGGGCACATCTTTCTGCATAGTTTTCCTTTTTTCTGCACTTCATTCCGATGCACGGATCTTTCGATATTAATTTTTAAATTGCGTTTTTGGTTCGTTTTTTGTGTTTTTTGCACGTGACCGCCCTTTACCCCTCCCGGAACCCCCGTCCCGTATTTTCCTTGTTTTCCCCCTGTCGTCCTGCCCACTTTTTGTTTTTATGCTATTTCGTTTTGACGTCCGAATTGGGAGTTATTAATTTTTTTTTATTTTTATGTTTTTTCTCACGCCCGTTTTGCGCGTGAACGCGCCTTTTTTCGATTTTACGAATTTCCACGCGCCCCGGTCGTGTCCGCATAGCCCGCACCGTCTTCCCGGTGCCATTTCGATCCCGTCACGGCAAATTTTTTTACCCCGCCCCACGCACGAGCGCGGGACGGGGGTACGCACCCATCCCTTCCCACCCTTCCCCTTCCCTCGGGCACCCCCTATCCCCCTTGGACCCCTACCCCGCCCATAACCCCACCCCTTTCCCCTAACTGCCCACCCCATGGCCCCCCCCCACCCCTTCCCCCCCAACTGCCCACCCCTTCCCCCCAACCGCCCTTCCCTCTCTCTTTCTCTCTCCCTTTCTTTCTCTCTCTCTTCCTGTGTGTCCTCCTCCCTCATCTCCTACCCCCCTCCCGTGCAGCCTCTCCTCCTCCCTTCTTCTCCCTCGCCCCCCCAGCGAGCCTCCTTCCCTCGTCTTCTTCTCCTCGCCTTCTCCTCCCTCGCCCCCCAGCGCCTCCCCAGTCTCCATCGTCCCCAGCCTCCCTCGCCTCCCAGCGCCCCCCAGCGTCTCCTCCTCCTCCCTCGCCTCCTACCCCGCCCTTCTGCCTCCCTCCCCCCGCCGCTGGTTCCTCCCTACCCCCCCCCCCGTCTGCCTCCCTTCTGCCGCGCATGCCTTCCCCCAGCGCCGCCGCCGTCTCCTCCCTCTTCCTTTCCCCACCTCCCCTCCTTCCTCTCCCCTGCGTTCTTTCCCCTCCTTCCTCTCCCTCTTGCCCGTCGCCTCCGGCCCCTGCCACGACCACCCGCCGCCCTCGTTGCCCCCCGGACTGCCGCCTGTCGACCGCGACGCCGCCGCCGAATTCGCTGTTGCCGCCGTCGACTCCGCCACAGCCGCCTGGACACCGCCGCCGCCGCCGACGCGCCTCCCCCTTCCTGCTCCACCTCCTCTCTACCCCTAGGTTAGTTCAATTAACCCTAGGTTACTTAAACTAACCCTAGGTTACTTAAACTAACCCTAGGTTACTTAAACTAACCCTCATTAACCTAAACTAACCTTAATTAACTTAACCTAACCCCCTAGTAACCTTAGACCTAACCTATCCTAAACTAACCCTAGTTAGTCCCCTAACCCTAACTAGGTTAGTTAGTCCAACCCTAACCCTAGTTAGTTAACTTAATCACCTAACCATAGTTAACCTAGCTAGTTAACCTAACCTAACTTAATTAACTAACCCCAACTTAGTTAACTTACCTTAGTTGACTAACCTAACTTAGTTAGCTAACCTAGCCTAGTTGACTAACCTAAGCACCTTAGACTAACCTGACTTGACTTAGGTAGACTAACATGACTTACCCCACTAACCAAACTTAACTTACTTATGCCTAACTGACTTATTTGATTAATGTGATTTAGGTGACTTAATTAATCACTACCTTAATTTTTCCATTAAAAAATTCAGAAAAATTTCTAAAAATTCATTTTGCCTTTTGCCAATTTTTGGGAATTTGTCTGCTGGAAATTGCCTACCCTATAATTTCTGAAAATTCCACATTTCCTAAATTTACCCCTAAATTGCTAATAAATGTAGAAAATTCATTTAAAAAAATTGTAAAAAATTCAAAAAAATTTCTCAAAAACATTCTAAAAAATTCCCCTCACCTCCTTTCATCATTTTTCCATTTATTCAACCATAAATAATCACAACTAAAAATAAAAAATAAATAAAAATAAAAAACCAACACAAACCAAATCAACACATCTGCTAAGGTGTTGTCATTGTTGTTTCATCAGTGCTCTTTAGTTTTCCTTTACTGGAACTCTTCCGTGCGCATTCCTGCATTACATACACACCCCTTCCAGGTATTTATTTTATGTGCTTTATTTATTTTTCATTTCCCCCTTAATCACAAATTAATTGTTAAAATGAACCCTTTAATTCACCCACAGTTTCCACGCGCATTCGCGCTAAAACACACATACTTTTTAAATTAAAATAAACCAGCCGTTCACTTAGCACGCGCTACGTGCGCTACAGAGGCACTTTAAATTTTTAATTTAAATCAACCAACCGTCACATGAGCACGCGCTGGCAAAAAAGTGCTCCACATCACCTTAATTTATAATCAATGAATTGCATTTAGAGACCCAGTCGGGAATCGAAGTCCGGGAATCGAATAACTGCACCGCTTAACCTAATAATTGGTAATTGAATAACTAATAAGGAACCGCCGTTTTCTTGTTAAGGTTTATCACCTAATAAAAATTCACCCATTTTTAATAAATGATTAAAATCAACCCTTCATTAAATTAATTCCCCCCTCACTACACTTAATTCCCTTTTTAATGACGCGTTTCGTGGGATGGGTATACACAGTCATTAGTGTTATTTTCCATGGTCCAGTCTTGGTTCTATCACAGATGTAGTTTTGATATGTGTCGGATATGATATGGTCTTATTTTGGTTTTCTGTCTTAGTTACGGTTACGGGTACGGTATGCAGTTTTTTTTTTTCTTTTGTTGCCTGATACGGGGTTCAGGGTGTTTGTCTGATGCATCGCATGAAGCTTTCGATCGCATTTGTCTCAAGGTCATGTCAAAATTTTTTTAGGATGTGGTTTGCTTGGGGTTAGTAGGTCGAGTCACGTTTTATTGGTAATTCTCTTATCCTTGGTTTTTGTCTGTTACTTTGCAGGCATTCTCCTTGATTGTCTGTGATTGTGGTGTGTGTGTAACCATCTGAATGGCACCTTCTCATGCTCCTCCCCCTATCCAGTACGTCCCATTAGTTAGTAGGGATTACTCGTCCCTACTTACTTTTGAGCCCCTCACGAAGGCAGGACTTGCTGCTTTTGTGGCCACTCCTTTTCCATTACTTCCAGAGGATCCGTCCTTATGTGATGAGTTCCTGGCCTCTTACAGCAAGAAGACCGGCGTAGTCTAAGGAATGTCTATGACATTGACGTCTCGAGGCTTAGGGAAGGCTCTGTCTTTACCCTTCAAAGGAGAACCTTTTGTGACCACTCGTCAGCTCTTCTCTAATGAAGAGATTCTGAAGCTATTGCAGAAGCAGACAAGGGAAGTCCTTGATGTTAAGAAAGTGATAAACTCTTCAGGAGTTTCGTTTTCTATGATTACTGATCCCGTATGGAAGATGATGTGTCAGTTCCTTCAGGACAGGTTCATGCCTGCCAAAACGCCATCCCACTATTTGTCCAAAGAGCTTTTCACAGCTTCTAGGATGGTGCTGAAAGGCGTTGCTATTGATTGGAGCACATACCTCCTTACTAAAATGGATCAGCATTTTGTTAAAGTCACCAGGGGTAATGTTACCAACGTTACATACGGATCATATTTGTCTGCCTTCTTGACCTATTCAGGTTTACAGAAGACTGTACCTCCACCTCCTCCATTAGATCCAGTACCTCCTCCTCCACCTTCAGAAGAGTCAGCCCCTATTGACATTGAGGATGATGATTCTCCGCCTCCCCTGGTCATACAGCGCAAACACTTGAAGAGGGTAGCGGATAAAGCCCCTGCTGTACTTCCCTCAGTGCCTATCCCTGCTACTTCTGGCAGTGAACTCCCTGGGTATCTCACTTGCAATAACCTGTTCCGCGCACATCGAGAAGGATCATTGGAGATCTCAGTTCCCTCCCTGAATAGTCTCGTTTCAGGAGATGCCATTCCTTTTCTCTACAAGGATATTCAAAGTTCCATTGAGTTGTCAGTGACAGCCTGTGTTCAACAGCTGTACGCATCTTTCTATGAGGAGCTCATGCAGTCCAAGGACCAGTTGCATAAGGCAACATCTGAGTTAGCTTCTGCTAAGGATACCCTAGCAGATCTATTTAAGCAAATGGAACAGCAAACCCAACTGGTTGCCACTCAAAGCGATGAGATTTCTTCATTGAAGACCCAGTTATTCGAGGCTCAGTCACAGGTTACTAGCCTTTCAGCAGAGAAGGAGAGGATGTCCAGCAAAGTGAAAGAATTCCAAGCTATTTTAGATGACAAGCTTTCAGCTTTACAGATGGCTAATGACACAGTGGCCAACCAAGCCTCCCAAATCCAGCAGTTGCAAGATCAGCTTGCAAAGTCCCGCTCTGTTCCTCCAAGCCCTCCTGTTTCATTGATTCCTTCTCTTTCACATCAGGACTTGGCTGCCCTACAGAGACAGGCTACTTTGTGCCCTCTATTCCAAGATAAAGTGGAAAGATTGCAGTCCCGAATGGACTTGTTATGGTCTACCTTTGAGCAATTTCAGGACTTTGTCTTACCAGACCATTCTTTCTTTGTCCACTACCACTTACAGAAGCTGGTCTTCTATATGAAGCTTTCCACGATGGATTTACCTTTTCTAGAGGATGGCTGGAGTGGGGCTTGGTCTGCTGAGTTGTTGACAGAGGTAGTCCGAATGGTCTTTGAAGATTCTGTCACGACAGACACCATGTTGATGTCATACATGTATCTCCGAGGAGATTTGTTAATTCCAGATGAGGTAGATATGGCATGGTATGTGGGGGATATGGTCTTACAGGCTGTTTTATATGTCAATCATTTGGAGTTGCGCATAGCTGATATGTTTCAAAGTTATTCCTCCAAAGTAGCTGATTGTCAGGATAATTCGTGGCATCCCATGATTGATTCGGTGGTCCTCAATCAAAGACAAAACACAACTCCTACCTTTGCCCAGAGTACTAACCAACTGAGGATGGATCTCTTAACCTATCTTTCCTAACATAATCCATTTGATGCTATCTTCTTTGATGCCTATCATAGACGATCTCTCTTAGGACCTTCTGTTCCTACCCTCCTCTATTACCAACAATTGGCTCACCGCTATGCTATATATATTTCCCTTTGTCAAACTAATTCCACAGTAATTTTACCACTTCTTTTCCAACCTTCCAATTTTCCTCAAATTCCTATTTTCACTTACTGTTCCTTTATTGAGGATAGGGTATTTTCCCCTTCTCCACCCTGTCCTTCACCCCTCATAAATGTACCCTCCACATTTCCTATTTATCAGTTAACACCGTTCCTTAGTGATTCCTTACAAATTTCTGCCACTCCTTCTTTAACCTTTTCTTCTTTTTATGATTTTTCCTATCCTTCCCTACATCCACTTTCTCTTATTCCACTACCCTCTCCTAACACTTCCATATCTCAACCACCTCAGTTGGTTAGTGACTATGACGGTTTTGATAATCAGATTTCCAGAAGAAGGGGATGGAGTTCGAATGATTGCCTTACAGGACCGCAGATTAATTGGCCAGTAATTCCAGGGGAATGGACAGCTTCCAGTCAAGCTTATCAAAACTATGTTCATTTTGCCCAACAATATTCACAGTCTGCAGATCCCTCAGTGAGATTAACTGCTCACTTTGCTTGGTACCTGGCGTATATGCATAGGCACTCTCATACTGATTCAAAGCCTATTCCAAAGTTGTGCATGAATGTCAATGTTAGCATTGATTCCCAACAGCTGGAGATACTGTATTTTCATGCCCTCTGTTTACCTAGCAGATACTTGGTCCTGTTCGAAAGGATGTGCTATCTTCAATTTTTCCAAAATCCTCCTAAAAACTTTGTAGATGAATCCTTATCTATGGATCGATTCCGACAACATCAATCTTTTAAGAGGGATCATCTTCATTGATACCTTTCCAATGTATGGTGGAAGCTTTTAATGAAAAACTTTCTTTTTGAAGGAGTCATTCAGATGGTTGTGTTATGTATTAGTGTTTGTGTTGTGAGTTCATTTATGTCAAACGAACGTGGTGGTTTCCTATTGGATTTTGTGTACGAGCTATGTTTTGGAGATTTGTAGAGATGGGGTCGTGGTTGGAGAGTTGAAGCTGATGCTGATGAAGAAGAAGCAAACTCTTATATCCTTTACAAATTTGTGGTGATTTTTAGTTTGATCAGAGGTGTTAATTTCAAAAGGGTTTTCCTTTCTTTGTATTTTTATATCAGAAACAGGTTATAAGATGGGGTCGTGGTGGATGGATTCTTTTTGAAAATATATTGAAGATCAAAGTTAAGCTTTTCCATGAACTTGTATTCCCTTTTTCCTGGGTCGCGAGGACGCTTCCTTATTAAGTGTGGGGATATGTTGAGTGTTGAAATGACTTGTTTTTTGGCTGATTTTTGTTGTTTTTGAGAGCTAAATGGTTGATTTTATGGGATGATTGGTTGATTTGGAAGTGGTTTGAGAGTGTTTTAGATGATAATGATTGTGTTTTGGAAGTTTATGATGTTTGTTGGTGGTTCTGTGATGTTCTGATAGGTTCTGATGGGTTCTGTATACCTTCTGTTTTGCTCTGTTTTGTTCTCATTGTCTTCTGTAAGGAGGGATGAAGTATTGATTGATGAAGAATGAGATATTGTGAAAGTTTATTGAATGGTTTGCGAGAGTTTGAAATGGTTTGAGAGTGAGTTATGAGGTTTTGATGACCTTCTATAACCTTCTGTAGGTCTTCTGTAGAGCTTCTGCTTCTGTTCTGTTTCTGTTCTGTTCTGTACTGTAGTTGTTCTGGTACTGTTCTGTATGCTTCTGTAAGTGTTCTGTGGAATGTATGTGTGACTTTGGGAAAGTTTTCTAGCCTTGGAAAGAGGTGAATACAAGTGCAAAAGAGTTGAAAGAAGTGGAAGAAGTAGCTGCTAAAGACTCAAGAGAAGACTAGAGTGAAGTGACAGTAGTGAGCCGTGAAGAGACACTGTAGTGGCTCTGGTGACTCTTCATATCAGACATACCTCTTGGGAGGGGTATCCACGACCTAAGAGTGATTATTGAGAGTAATTTTGAGAGATTGTAGTGAGGATATGATGTATTATTGATGGAGTGAGAGAGAGAGAGTCAGAGATAGCCAATTCTGCTGAAACAGAGTGATTGTATATGAGAGATTGAGAGAGAAGACTATGAAGATATTGAAGATGAATACTATGTGATGTATTTCCATTCAAAGATGGTGTATTTCTTTGTTTTCTTTGTTTTATTGATGGATTTTGTGAAGATGTTGAAGAATATGGTTGATTCTATTAAAAACCGTGGGAGATTTACATGATGCTGCATGAAGATTTGTTGTGCCTGGTGTTCTTTTCTTCATTGTGATCATATGAAATATGATAAATAAGCTTGTTGATGTTACAAGATAGATTTTCTTGCAAGAGAATTCCTTTTTCCTTGGTGTTCCTCTTGGGGCTCCAGTAGTTTTAGTACTTTTGGTAGTTTTGACACTACTACTAGCTTTGATAATTTGGATTATTTTGACTATTTTGGTAGTATTTATAGTCTTAAACCTTGATGATTCTTAAAGTATTGGTGGCTTTGGTTGCTATGGTAGTTCTATTAGCTATAAAAGTCCTTATGGTTGTGGTAGTTTTGGTACTTTTAGACTACTTTTGATAGTTTTGGTAGTTTTTGTGTACTTTTTTGTTTTTGGGTACTTTTACTCATTTTTTTGTTGCTTTTTGCACTTTTTAATATTTTGAAACTCTTTGTACTGTTTGATATCTTTGGTACTCCTTGACGCTCTCTAATACTCTTTGCTAGTTTTGGTACTTGATATTATTTGGTGCTTATGATATTATTTTCAAATTCCGTGTTGTTTGATATTTTTGGTACTCCTCGATATTCTCCACTACTCTTTGCTAGTTTTAAGTACTCTTTGATATTCTTTGGTACTTTTGGTACTCTTGTGAAATTCCTTCTACTTGGTTATTTGGGTACTTTTTGGTACTTCTTGGCTTATGGTATTTATTAATGCTTATTTCACTCCATTTGTACTAATTGGTAGGTATGAAACTTTGGGTATTCTTGGTACTATTGGATACTTCTTTGTGTCACAAGTTATATGTTTGGTTTAGGGTATTTATTTAGTACTAATTGGTCCTATTTGAATCCCTTTGGTATTGTTGGGTACTTTTTGGTACTTGTTGCTACTTCTTTCACTTTGTTAAATTACTATTAGGGTAATCTTGGTACTTTGGGTATTAACTTTTATTATTTCATCTATGGTACTAAACGAGCGACCCTCAGATATACCACTTTTCAAGGATGTGCAAGCTAGTTCTTACTGACTTGTATGTCAAGAATCACGTGGTGGGGAGACTTGCTTGAGCTGTTGTACCACATACACACCATATACACAAGAGAAAGCTCATTCAAGAACACAAGGAGAGAGATGGAGGCCAAAACATTTTCTTTCTGGTTTCTTCTTATTCTTCTTCCGCACACAATACAATGTACACAAAGTATAGATAAGATAAAACATAAAGGAATGTGACCTATTAAGTAAAATAATATATAACTAACTATACTAATCGACTAGCACTATAACTATGCTAGCTGTAGGTAGGTGCAACAAACTAAATATAATAAGTGATTAGTCAATGGCTATGGGAGGATCATAATAACCACCGATGTACTAAGTATAGATGTGTAGATCCATCTAGCTAGGCAGTCCATCATCAATGTCTACACATGTTGAGCTTACCATCTCAACACTCCCCCTCAAGCTCAACTAAATCTCTACAACTCCAAGTAAGTTTCAAAACTTTCGAAGCTTCTCTGCACCTAATGCCTTTGTGAAAAATTCAACTATTTGATCGTGTATGTGCTAACGTATATCGAATCAATCTCTCTTACAAGTATTTTCTCCCTCACAAAGTGATAGTGCACCTCAATGTGTTTTGTCCTAGTATGGAACACTGGGTTCCTAGCTCGCTATATGTTACTCATGTTGTCACAATGAATGACTATTGGACCATCTTCATGCATATCCAAATCACCCAATAAATTTTGCAAGCATACCACCTCACATGCTACCATAGCAACACCACTATACTCAGCCTTTGTAATCCATAAAGTAGTTGTAGGTTGCTTTTTGTTGTTCCATGTAACTACTGCACTACCAAGGGAAAACATGAATTCGCTAGTAGATCTTATGTCTAACATGCTACCAACCCAATCTACATCTGTGTATCCAAACACCAATACATCCTTACCTACCTCATAAAAAAGTCCATAATGTAAAGTGGGATTTACATACCTCAATATGCATCGTACTGCATCCAAATGAGGCTTTCTAGGTATTTGCATAAACTAATACACAAGGCCAACAATATAGCTCAAGTTTGGCCTTGTGATAGTCATGTAAATCAGACTCCCTACTATTCTCCTGAACATAGTACGGTCTTCTATCTCATCCCCAATGTCAACACTTAACTTCACATTTTGCTTCAATGGTACTAAAAGAGGCTTACATGATATTATACCATACTTGGATAACATATCCAATCCATACTGCCTTTGGGATAGCAATATACCATCATCACATCTGATCACCTCAATACCAAGAAAGTATCTCAGTTTACCCAAATCCTTCATCTCAAAATTTTTCTTCAAAAAATCCTTAACTTCAACAATCCCACTATCACTCTCACCTATAATAATCAAGTCATCCACATAGATGGCTATAATGACCAAACTTGCATGTCCTTTTCTCACATAAAGTGAGTGATCAATATCAGAAATATAAAAGCCAATAATGACAAGATACTCTCAGATCTTGTCAAACCATGATCTAGCTACTTGCTTCAGTCCATAAAGCATCTTCTTTAACCTTCACACATATGTGGGATGCTCTAAATCCTCATAACCTGCTGTCGATTGACTAGTCCATATACACCTCTTCTTGTTGCAATTCACCATGCAAGAAGACATTCTTAACATCCTTTTATTGCAAACTCCAACCTTTAGCTACTACCAAGAAAATTGTGCATCTAACAGTTGCCATCCTAGCAACTAGACTGAAAGTCTCTTCATAATCTATGCCATATGCTTAAACATAGCCTTTTGCAACTAGCCTAGTCTTATACCTACTAACCAAACCATCTACATTATGCTTAATTTTGTAAAGCCACTTATAGCCAATAGCTTTCTTGTTCTTATGCAAGGGTACCAAATCCCAAGTCTTATTGGCTTCTAATGCATCTATCTTCTCATCCATTGTTGCATCCCAATAAGCATGACGAACAACATCATCAAAACAAGTGTGCTCAATATCTTCAAATATCTTTCCATATAAGCATAATGGTGAGCTGCATAACCTTCAAAACCAAATCTTTTAACTGGATATCTAACCCTGCTAGACCTTCATACCACTGGATTAGTTAATAGAGCCTTTACATTACTATTTGCTCTCTATATACCTAGTGTCTTAATTGAAGGAATACCAAGCTCATCATCTAAACTCTCTAAATCACTAGAATCTCCATCAAATCCCAAATGACTAGTAGATACACCATTACCATCCAACACTTTTTTTTTTCTTTGTCTTTACCTACAACACTTGTAGATCCACCTGAAGATGTGGGGCTACTCCTTGGTCTCCCAGACCAAGGGCTAACTATAGATGTGGTATCAAATGATATTTATGGTTCACTAAGGCTTTGTAATTCTTACTTTTCTTTCTACACATAACTATCATGATCATCATCATCATCTTATGCATCACCACTAGATATATACCAACTTCTCATCTCATCAAAAATAATATCCCTACTCACTTTAAACTCACCTATGACAAGGTTATAACAATGATACCATTTCTATTCTTAAGAGTATCCAATAAAAATATATTTTTCAACCTTTGGATCAAGCTTCTTTCGCATCTCACCTAGCACATGAGCATATGCAATACAGCCAAACACTTTCAAGTGTGATACATTAGGCTTCTTGACTATAAAGCATTCTTTGGGGGTCATCCCATGAACTATACCTACGCGAGTTCTATTCATAATATAGATAGCAGTATGAATAACTTCAAACCAAAACTATCTTGGTATATTCTTTTCAATCATCAATGTCCATGCAACTTTTGCAATATGTCGATTCTTTCTTTCTGCAACCCTATTTTGTTGTGGAATATACATGCAAGTAAACTATATCTTTATCCCATGAGACCTCAATAAGGCACTAAACTCATTAGAGAGGTACTCTCCCCCTCCTTCTGAACTCAAGCACTTAACTTTCAAGCATGTTTATGTTTTAACCATAGCCTTGAAAGTTTTGAAGTACTCAAATATATCACACTTTTCCTTCATGAAGTATATCCATAGCTTCCTTGAATAACCATCAATGAATATAACGAAATATTATCAAGAATCGCATGGTCGAGGGACTGCTTAAGCTCTACACCAAACACACACTATACACACAAGTGAAAGCTCACTCAAGAACACAAGAAGAGAGATGGAGGCCAAATGTTTTCTTACTAGTTTTTTTCTTCTCCTTTCACACACAATACAATATACATAAAGCATAGATAAGATACAACATAAAGAAAAGTGGCCTACAAAGTTAAATGTGACTATGCTAATCGACTGACACTATAACTATGCCAGCTATATGTAGGTGCAATAAACTAAATATAATAAGTGATAAGTCAATGGTGGCCATGTGAGGATCATAATGACCACTAACCTACTAAGTGTAGACGTGCAGACCCATCGAGCCAAGCAGTCCATCATCAATGTCCGCATATATTGAGCTTGCCTTCTCAACACTCCCCCTCAAGCTCAACTATATCTCTACAACTCCAAGTAAGCTTCAAAACTTTCGAAGCTTCTCTGCACCTAATGCCTTTATGAAAATGTCAACTATTTGATCCTACGTGTGCTAACATATGTCCAGTCAATCTCTCTTACAAGTATTTTCTCCCTCACAAAAAGATAGTGCACCTCAATGTGTTTTTTCCTAGCATGGAACACTACGTTCCTAGGTAGCTATATGCTGCTCATGTTGTCACAAAGAATGACGATTGGACCATCTCTGTGCATATCCAAATCACCCAATAACTTTTGCAACCATACCACCTCACATGCTACCATAGCAACACCTCTATACTCAACCTTTGTAGTCGATAAAGTAGTTGTAGGTTGATTTTTGCTGCTCCATGTAACTACTGTACTACTAAGGGAAAACATGAATTCGCTAGTAGATCTTATGTCTAACATGCTACCAACCCAATCTACGTCTGTGTATCCAAACACCTATACATCCTTACCTACCTCATAAAAAAGTCCATAATGTAAACTAGGCTTTACATACCTCAATATGTATCTAACTGCATCCAAATGAGGCTTTCTAGGAATCTGCATAAATTAACTCACAAGGCCAACAATATAGCTCAATTCTGGTCTTGTGATAGTCATGTAAATCAGACTCCCTACTATTCTCCTAAACATAGTAGGGTCTTCTATCTCATCCCCAATGTCAACACTTAACTTCACATTTTACTTCAATGGTACTGAAAGAGGCTTACATGCTATTATACCATACTTGGATAACATATCCAAGCCATACTGCCTTTGGAATAGCGATATACCATCATCACATCTAATCACCTCAATACCAAGAAAGTATCTCAGTTTACCCAAATCCTTCATCTCAAACTTTTTCTTCAAAAAATCCTTAACTTCAGCAATCCCATTGTCACTCTCACCTGTAATAATCAAGGCATCCACATAGATGAATATAATGACCAAACTTATATGTCCCTTTCTCACGTGAAGTGAGTGATCAACATCAAAAATATAAAAGTCAATATTGACAATATACTCTCTGATCTTGTCAAACCATGCTCTAGGTGCTTGCTTCAACCCATAGAGTGCCTTCTTTAACATGCATACATATGTGGGATAGTCTAAATCCTCATAACCTATTGGTTGCTCCATATATACCTATTCTTGTAATTCATAATGCAAGAAGGCATTCTTAACATCCATTTTCTGCAAACTCCAACCTTTGGCTGATGCCAAGGCAATCATGCATCTAACAATTGTCATCCTAGTAACTAGACTGATGTCTCTTCATAATCTATGCCATATATTTGAGCATATCCTTTTGCAACCAACCTAGCCTTATACCTACTAATCAAACCATCTGTATTATACTTGATTTTGTATACCATTTACAACCAATAGCTTTCTTTCCCTTAGGCAAGGGTATTGAATCCCAAGCCTTATTGGCTTCTAATGCAACCGTGTAACCGTGTCTTCATCTATTGCTACATCCCAATGAGCATGACCAATAATATCCTCAAAATAAGTGGGCTCAACATCTTCAACCACCTTCACCATATAAGTATAGTGGTGAGCTTCATAACCTTCAAAACCAAATCTTTGAATAGGATATCTGACCCTACTAGACCTGCATACCACTGGATCACTCAATAGAGCCTTTACATTACTAAGTACTCTTTATACAATTGATGTCATGATGACTGAAGGAATACTAAGCTCATTATCCAAAGTCTTTGAACCACTAGAATCTCTATCAAATCCCAGGTGACTACTAGATGCATCATTACCATCCAATACTTTCTTCTTTCCTTTGTCTTTACTTGCAACACTTGTAGATCCACTTAAAGATATAGGGCTACTCGTTAGTCTCCTAGTCCAAGGACCCTGCTCACTCTGAACTCACTTGTGATAGGATTATAACAACAATACCCTTTTTTATTTAAAGAGTATCCAATAAAAATACATATTTTAGCCTTCGAATTAAGCTTCTTTCACAACTCATCTAGCACATGAACATATGCAATACAACCAAACACTTTCAAGTGTGACACATCAAGCTTCTTGCCTGTATAGCATTCTTCGGGGGTCATTCCATAAACTACAACTATGTGAGTTCTATTCATAATATAGAAAATAAAATAAATAGCTTTAAACAAAAATGTTTTGGCATATTCTTTTCAGCCATCAATACTCATGCAACTTCTACAATATGCCTATTTTTCCTTTTTGCAAACCCATTTTACTGTGGGGTATATATATAAGTAAATTGTCTCATAAATCATGAGACCTCAAGAAGCCACTAAACTCATTAGAGAGGTACTCTCCCCCTTTGTTTGATCTCAAGCAGTTAACTTTTAAGCTTGTTTCTATTTCAATAGCTGCCTTGAAATATTTAAAGTGCTCAAATACATCACTCTTTTCCTTCATAAAGTATACATATAGCTTCCTTAAGCAATCATCAATAAATGAGAAAGTATTTTCTACCACCAAGAGATACATTCTGCATAGACCCCCAAACATCTTTATGCACAACATCAAGTATATCTCTGCTCACATCTCTATGCACAACATCAAGTATATTTCTGCTCGCATCTCTATCATGCAAAAAGGGTTGTCTTACTTACTTATCAAACTAGCATGCTTCTCATACTTTATGAAATTCTATAGCTCTAAAAGCAAGAAACCATGTCAACCAAACCTTTGAACTGCATTAATATCATTCTTTGCACATTTACATATCCAATATGCTTATGCCATATTTCAGTTTCTGCAACCACTCTTTTTCCTTTAGCATACATATAGTAGTATTCATTGTAGGAATTCTAGCATCTAAAGTGAACATGCGACCAACTCTACTTCATTTTGCAACCAACATGCACTTATGATTAAATTCTTCTACAAAACAACCTTTTGCATTAAATCAAACCTACAACCCTTGCTCTACCAATTGGCCAATAAACACTAAATGCTTAGACATCTTCACAATTTCTTTAGATGATGGTAAAAATACTCTATTTTCTGCCATTTACCTCTTCCTCTAGAGCTCCCACTGCCTCCAAAGTCTCCATGGCCTCTTGAAACCTAATCTCACCAAATTGCTAATTTAACTTGTTTTGTTATTTATATTACCAGCATGTCCCATACCACAGTCTCTTGAAGAAGATCTACTACGTCCCCTTCTTGAACTTGAGTAAAATGCTTAGACATTCACCATTTCTTAAGATGAGTAACCGTGCATATTGATCTCTTCAATAATCATGAGAGAGACCAACTCATCAAAATTTGGAAATGGCTTCCGAACATATAGAGAAGTGAAAAATGATTTTCAAGCCTTCTCATTATTAAGGCCACCCAAAGTAGATGAACCGAATCATCATCATCAGGCATTGCATCAATCACTACTAAAGCATCTGCAACGCTCCTCACCTTCAAAATATACTCATTGAGAGACATTTTTCCTTTCTTTGGGATATTCAACTCTTGCTTGAGTTGAATCTTTCATGCCTTTGTATCTACTAAAAACATGTTCTCAAAAATTGTCCAAGCTCCATGTATAGCTTTTGTATTCTTGATATATCCCAACATAGTATTATCAATGACTACAAATAGTATTTAATTCATCTATAGTCGCATGGATACTCAGCTCTAGCTCATTTTCTCTTAACATGAAACAAACTCATAAATGCCATTTTCAATGAGAAATTTCATCGCATGAAACTTCAATGAAGGGTAGTTTTTCTTGTCCAGCTTTCCAATGATGGGATTGCCATTGTTCTGATCTACCATTATCACAAAACCGATATAAAACAACAAGCAAGTCTTCTGTAACCTTTCACAATAAGTGCACGGCAATACACCAAGCAACTTTTTTCATTGATTGCTCAATAGTACATGTAATCTACAACCTGTTTACGGATAAAACTTATATTTGCTTCCTAGTAAATGACATAAAAATTACAGATTCAAAATCTACAACGTGTGTACCTACTTTTAGTCAATATAGCCAAAATCACAATATATCCTAAAACTGTTGTCTGCAACCTTGTGGCTCTAAAACGGGGCCCAAAATGGCCTGAGATGCCCAAATCTCAGAACAATCTAAGATTTTCACTCTACCCTACTTCCAATGTCTCCACATGCACTATCCAATAAAAAGAGTGGAAGAATGGGAGCGCTTCTTGCCTATTTCTTGCTTGCTCGGATCCTTGCTTATTCTCCTTCACTTCAACCTTCAAAGCTAGTCTCTCTCAGTGGTGCCGCTTTGATACCATATCAAGAATCATGTGGTGGTGGGACTTGCTTGAGCTGTTGCACCAAACACACACTGTACACACAAGAGGAAGCTCACTCAAGAACACAAGAAGAGATATGGAGGCCAAAACATTTTCTTGCTAGCTTTTTTCTTCTTCTTTCATATAAAATACAATATACATAAAGTATAGATAAGATACAACGTAAAGGAAGGTGGCCTACTAAGTCAAACATTGCATAACTCACTATACTAATCGACTGGCATTATAACTATACCAACCCTATAAGTCAGTGGTCATGTGAGGATCATAATGACCACCGACGTGCTAAGTATATAGATGCATATCCATCTTGCTACGGAATCCATCATTAATGTCTATACATGTTGAGCTTGTCATCTCAACAAATATTTACTACCACCAAGAGATATATTATGTGTAGGCTCCCAAAATTTGTATATGTACAACATCAAGTATGCTTTTACTCACATCTCTTTCATGTGAAAATGATTGCCTTTCCTACATATCAAATTGCATGCTTCACACACTTTATAAAATTCTACAACTCCAAAATCATGCAACCTTGTTAACCAATCCTTTGGACTACATTAATTTCAGTCTTTACTAGAGCATCATTTAATGTTACTCTGTATAGGGAGTGGTTCTCTATTTATAATGTTGGAAAGAGATGATGCATACATCTTGGAAACAACTATGCATGTAACATTGTTAGTATTGGGGCGATACATTTGTCATTGCCAAATGATTCTTCTTTTGTCTTGCAAAATATATGGCATGTTCTAAACTTGACAAAAAGTTGAATCAATATAAGATAGTTTGATGATTGTGGTTATAGAGTGATCTTTAGTTTTCATGTATGGAAGATTTGCAAGGGATCTCTTATTGTGGCCGAAGGGCCAAAATCTCATACTTTGTATCCTTTGCATGCTTTTAGTGTTAAAGATCATATTGTAGCTATCACTGGATAGCCATCTATTTCTTTATGGCATCACCATTTGGGATATATGTTATTCACACTGGAATGAAAGTTTTATGTCATTGGAAATTGTCATACAAAACTTTGATAACATACCCAAGCTATACTACCTTTGGGACACCCATATATCATCAGCACATCTAATCATCTCAATATTAAGAAAGTATCTCAACTCATCCAAATCCTTCATCTCAAATGTTTGACTCAAAAAACCCCTGAGATTAGTAATCCCACTGTCATTATCACCTATAATAATAAAGGTATCCACATATACTACCAAACCTACATCACCCTTCTTCACATTAGAAACATAAAAGCAAATGTTGACAATATACTCTTTAATCTTTTCAGAACACGCTCAAGGTGCTTGTTTCAACCCATAGAGTACATTCACATCCGCCTACTATAAACTCCAAGCTTTGGCTCCTGTCAAAGCAATCACACATTTGACACTTGCCATCCTAGCAATTGGATTAAATGTCTTTTTATAGTCTATAATATATGTCTCTACATAGCCCCTCACAACCAATCTAGCCTTATACCTACTAATAGAATCATCTACATTATTATTTACTTTATAGACCCACTTAGAATCAATAGCTTTCTTACCCTCAGGTAATGGTATTAGATCCCAAGTCTTGTTGGACTATAATGCAGCTATCTTCTCATCTATTACTGCATTCTAATGAGTATGAGTAATAGCATCTTTGATACAGGCAAGCTCAATATCCTCAACTAACTTACCATTTAAGCATAATGATGAGCTACATAATCTTCAAAACCAAATCTTCTAACAAAGTATCTCACCTACTAAACTTGCTTACTACTAGATCACTCAATGGAGCCTTTATATTACCATGTGCTCTCTATATACCTAGTATCCTAACTAAACAAATACCAAGCTCATTATCCCAACTCTCTAATCCAATAGAGTCTCCATCATGAATTGATGACTAGTAGATGTGTCATTACCATATTTGACACTTTTTTCTTCCCTTTGTCACTACCTACAATACTAGTGGATACACTTGAAGATGTGGGATTGCTCCCTAGTCTCCCAAATCAAGGGCTAACTGAAGATCTAGTATCATATGGTGTCTCTAGTCTACTAAGGGTCCATCATTCCTGCTTTTCAATTTGCACATGACTATCATGATCATCAACATCATTCAATGTATCTCACTAGATACATATCGATTGCTCATCTTATAAGAAATAACATTTTTTCTCACTAGAAACTCAACACTAATAGGGTTATAATAATGATACATTTTTCGCTTAGCAAAATATGCAATGAAAATAAAGTTTTCAACCTTTGAGTCCAATTTCTTCCTTAGCTCATTATGCACATGAAAATATGCAATACAACCAAACACTTTTACATGTGATACATCAAGTTTCTTACATGTAAAATATTATTTAAAGGTCATGCCATGAACTATAACTATGTGAGTTCTATTCATAATGTAAATAGCAATATGAACATCATCAAACCAAAAATACTTGGGCATATTATTTTCAACCATCAATGTAGACAACAATATGAACATCCTTAGACCAAAAATACTTGGGTAAATTCTTTTCAACCATCAATGTTCATGTAGCTTCTTCAATATGCCTATTTTTCCTTTCTATGATGTCATTTTATTGTGGGGCATACTTAGATATAAACTTTCACTTTATCCTATGAGACCTCAAAAAATCACTAAGCTCATTAGAGATGTATTCTCCCCCTTTATCTGACCTCAAGCACTTAACTTTCAAGCATGTTTCTAGTTCAACAATAGCCTTGAAACTTTTGAAGTGCTCAAAACTTCACTATCAATTACTATAACAAAATGCTTATTTCAAGCAAGAGATACATTTTGCGCAGGCCCCAAAATTTGTATGAATAACATCAAGTATATCTATAATTACATCTCTATCATGCAAAAACAGTTGCCTTGCCTACTTTCCAAACTAACATGCATCACAAACTTTATGTAACTTTGCAACTTTAAAAGTAGGAAAACCTATAATCAATCCTTTGGTTTACATTAATTTCAGCCTTTGTAAACTTCATTGTTTAATACATTTGCTCCATATTTCAATTATGTAACCACACCTTTTGCCTTTAGCATAAATAGCAACATTTATAGTAAGAATTCCAGCATCCAAAGTTAACATGCAAACAGCTCTGCTTCCTTTTCCAATCAACTTACACTTATTATTAAATTCTTCAATAAAACAATCCTTTACATTAAATCTAACTTGCAACCCTTGCTCTAGCATTTAACCAATAGATACCATATTATTTGTGGTGGTGGATGGCACATGTGAAATATCTTACAAACACTTTATTTGACCAATAGATACCAAATTCTTTGTGATGGGTAGCACATGTAAAATATCTAAGAAACACTTTATTTGACCATCATGCAAGGACAAAGGAATTTCTCGATGTGTGAGATCGGATCATGAATCATCACCTATCTCTACATAACTTGGGCTCTATAATCTTACATTTCTCCAAACCATTTAGCATGGTTGGATATTATTAGATGTACCTAAATCAACATACCATACATCATTACATACCCCCTTCTAATAGCATTCGCCATATGCTATATGACACATAAACATTCATTTTTATCATCATTATGTCTTAAAGATGATGCATAATTTCCTTGCTATAGTTTGCCATTACGAATGATATCCTTCTTATCATAATGACCAATTCTTCCACATTAATAACACACAATGCTAGAATTTCTAGAATCTTTGTTTTGCCATCCACATCTTCCTCTAAAGCTCCTCTATCTCTAGAATTACCACGACCTCTCAAATTTGCATATCACCAGACTATTGATTTAACTAGATTTGTTTATTATTGATGGCACGATCCATGCTATAGTCTCTTGAAGAGGATCTGGAACATCCCCTTCTTGAACTTGAGCAAAATGATTGGACCTATTCACTACTTTTAGATGATTCACCCTACATGTTAATCTCTTCAATTATCATAAGAAAGACTAATTTGGAAACAACTTCCGTACATACATAGAAGTAATAAATGCTTTTCAAGCCTTCTCATTACTAAGGCCACAGAAAGTAGATGAAATCAAATCATTACCATCATGTATTGCATCAGTAGCTACTAAGGCATCTACAATGCTCCTCACTTTCAAAACATAATCATTTATAAACATTTTTCCTTTCTTCAAAGTATTTAACTCTTGCTTGAGTTGAATCTTTCATACCTTTGTATTTACTAAAAACATATTTTCAAAGATTGTCCAAGATGCCTGTGAATTTTCTAAATTTTTAATATGCACCAACATAGTATTATCAATTATTACAAACAAAAATACATTACTCTTTTGTCTTTTACATTCCATTCTTTCCATGCCTTTAATTCTTCTGCAATCACAATATCACTTAGCTTTGGTTCCTTTTCTTCACTTGAAACAAACTTATAGATGCCTCTTTCAGTAAGGATGTGTGTGACGAATGCTATTACACACTTCAAATCATATGATGAATAGTGAAAATCCTATTCTTAGACATTATGACAAAATTAACGAATGTTCTATTGCTATTCTCAACCATTATGATAAAACTGAATACTAAATAGTAAGCAAGTCTTCTGTAACATTCCACAATATGTTCACAACAATAAGCCAAGTAGCATTTTTTATTGACTGCTCAACAATGCATATAATTTGCAATTTATTTGTAGAGATAAACCTTGTATTTCCTTCTTGACAAACACCTCAAAGTTTGTAGATTTGAAATATGTAACCTCTATTAAAATCATGGATTTAGAGCATGGTAGATGTTATGGCGGGTGGAAGATGAGGACCAAACTCATGATGACATAGACAAGTAGAGACAAACTATTACACAATTAAATTAGGTTCCAAGATGGCAACTTGGACTCATAAACACAATCTTGTGTAGGACTAACAAAGTCAAGATACTTAACTAAAAGTACAAAGCATCATGACATTGTATTCATTCCATATGAAAGTGATAGTCAAGTACAATGCTTTATAGAATTTTGGTTGTTCCACTCTCCTCACTGTGCATATGGGATTCAGTACAACTCTTCCTGGAGCACACATCATTTGTCTATTTCTCAACAACCTCTACACTTGAGAACAACTAGCATAGTTGAAGTTATAGTATGCTCTAAAATTATTATTCACAAACATGGGTTGCTATTCCTAGGCAGCATTCTATGTTTAGGTACCCATTTAAACTAGTATTCGTGGGCTTCAGCATTGGTTCCAGTGGGTTGCTGGCATCGAGGCTTGGTAGGTTGTGAGGAGCCATGACCCTCTCCTTAGTTTTGATGGTGGGTTCCTCTACCAGTGGCTTCGTGGTCTTGGAAAGAGTCGTGCTGCCCTTGCTAAAAGCTATAACAATGCAAATGTTGCCCACTGCTAGGTGGATATGCTACGACTGATAGTTGACATTGCAACAAGCTTGCTTCTTGAAAGTTCATCCTAACAACGATTCTGTGCCTGCATTCTTAGTGTTGGGCAACACATACAAGATTATCAGCACACTTTCAAACTTGATAGAAACTGCAACCTTGCACTTTCTTAACAGCGTGTAGGGTTGGCCTCCACAAGGGGTGAGATTAGCATTAGTGAGTTGCAACCGCGGTTTGTCAATTTGGGTCCAATTGTCATGAGTCAAGATATTAAAATCAGATCCTTCATCGATCAATGCGTTGATGGTGCATGTGTGTTTAGCAATGACCGTCATGCGTAGATAAGCTGGTGGTACTGCTTTCTCATCCTCACCATCCACCTCAGTGATAGTGGCAACTCGTACGTGGATAGGGGGTGCTAGCATTGGGGGCTCAGGAAATGGGTGCGTGGGAGGGAAATACTTCTTTATGCGATTGCCATTGAAGAAGCCTATGCCCTTACCCTCTAGGGTATCGAGTTCTACATTGCCAGTTCGATTGATGGCTCGAACCATAAAAGGTACTAGCTCCCAAAAATTCAATTTTTGCTTATGTCCTTTGACTAAGTATAGCAGTATTAAGTCACCATGTTCGAAGCTACAGCACTTGACATGCTTTTCAAACTAGCTTTTGCATCTTGCCTTCTCGCATATGAGCGCATGGGTGGCTAGAAACCGGGTTTCCATTAAGCGTTCGAGTTTAATCAAGCATTCCGTCCATGCCCCCTTCCCATCCCATCTTTCTTGAAGGGCTATCCTGAGGCTTGGTACGAAGAATTCCAGGGGAAGGATTGCCTCTGTACCATATGTCAATCTAAAGGGGGTCTGTCCTATAGTCGTCTTTTAAGTGTACTAGGCCCACAAGGCCGCCATCAGCTTCTTATCCCAATCATTGCATGAAGCAGAGATGACTTTGGTCAGGACGTTTACTAGGATTTTATTTGTTGATTTGGCTTGACCATTTGCCTATGGGTAATAAGGCAAGGATTTTTTATGGATGATTACAGAGAAGGACAGGAGGTGAGCTATCACTTCGTTGATGAAGTGTGTGCCTTGGTCACTAACTAGTTCGATGGGGAAGTCGAGTCGTGAGATCACTTGCTCCTATAGGAACTTAGCAGTGGTCCGAGTATCATTCTTTCTCGTAGCTCGCACTTCTACCCATATGTCAGATAATCGGTAGCCACAATGATGTATTTGGCTTGTGAATAATGTGCTGTAGGACTAAAGGGTCCGATGAAATCAATCCCCTATTTCTCGAAGGGTTTTTGTGTGATAATTGGGACTAGCTCCATGTGATCCTTACAAATCTGAACTTTAGTCCTTTAGCACTCGTCACAGTGTTTCACAAGTCATGTCGCATCTCAAAAGAGGATAGGCCATCATAGTTAGGACTACAACACCTTGCAGGGCTGTCGTATATCCACTAAAATGTCCTCCTACAATTCCGTTGTGTGCATCTATCAGCACCTCATGCATCTCGTGATCACACATGCATTTACGCAGTAACCCGTATTGCCCCAGCCTGTAAAGGTGACCAGCTAATATCAATACTGACAGGGTTGGATTTTCAGGATGAGCCACCTAAGTTAGGCCTTTTCTATCAGTCGTTCCAGTAGTCCATGTTCAAGCACTTGAACTATGTCATCTGCCCAATATGGCATCATGTCAGCTCCAAACAAATCTTTTTTGCTGGATAAGCAGAATATATGCACATCTGGCAATTCGTCCACAATGCCTTGTCCAGCCGCTTCTCCCATGGGGATGCAAGATAGATGCTCATCCATGTATTTTTGTTTCCCTTTACGCACCATCACAGAGAAATAAAACTCCAAAAGCAGAAGAAGCCATCTAGCAATGCATCTTGCAGCACATGGTTTGTTAACCAAATACAACAAGGCTTGATGGTCAACAAAGAAAGTAAAAGGTGTACCCAAAAGATAATGTCAAAATATCTTTATGGCAAACACCATGGCCAAGCCCTCTCTCTCTCCGTTTTTGAGTAATTCATTTCAATCTTAGTGAGTTGTTTGCTAGCAAAGCTCACTGGATAGTCCAACACCATGGCCAAGCCCTCTCTCTCTCCGTTTTTGAGTAATTCATTTCAGTCTTAGTGAGTTGTTTGCTAGCAAAGCTCACTGGATAGTCCAAGTTGTGTTCACCAGGTTGGCATAACACAGCTCGTACGACGAATTTCGAAGCATCAATGTGCACGTGAAACGTGAGTGTCCAATCTAGGACTTGTAGTATCAGTGCTGTGGTTAGAGCCTTTTTTAGTTCCTCATATGCGCATTGGCATTCCTCGGTCCATTCGAATAAAATCAACAGCTTGTATGGAGGTCTAGCAATCAATGCATAGTTGAACACAAATAGTCAATAATACCCTGTATGTCCTAAAAAGCATTGAACACCCTTGTAATCAGTTGGGGGTGGAAGATCAACAATGACCTTGATCTTTGAGAAATCTATGGCAATGCATTCTTTGACACCATGTGTCCTAGGATACATCTATGCTTCACCCAGAACTGGCACTTCAAGGGGTTTAATGAGAGGCGGTATAGTCGACATCGCTCAAAGACCGCTCAGAGCCTGTCTAAGTGTTCTCGTCAAGTAGAGTGAACACGCAAGTCATCCATGAAGACCTCTAACTCCTTCCTTAGCATGTCTTTGAATATTGTACACATCAGTTGTTGGAAAGTGGTTGGCATGTTAGTCAATCCAAAAGGCACGACTATGTAGGCAAAGACTCCCCATTCAGTGGCAAATGTGGTCTTATGCCTATCGTTAGGATGCACTTGCACCTAATTGTATCCAGAGAAACCATCTAGAAAACTATAGGCCTCTTTGCCAACCACTCTCTCGATCAGTGTATGGCAATGGGTAATTATCTCTCTTTGTAGCTCCGTTTACCTTCTTGTAATTGACACACACTCTAATCTTTCCATTCTTATTTAATACGATAACCATGGAGGAAACCCAGTCCATGTGTTCAATTTCATAGATGAATCCTACTCTCATTAGCTTGTCGATTTCTTCCTTGACAGCATGGACATGCTTTGGATTCATGGGATATGGTCACTATTTGACCAGTGTTGCGTCAGTTGTCATGGGTATGTTGTGAGTCACCACACTCAGGTCTACCCCTTTGAGCTCTTCATATCAAGGGACCAAGCAAAGATGTCTACATACTCTCGCAAGAGAGTAATGAGACTTGCTTCATCTTGCTTAGCCAAGTCATCGACTATAAAGACAGGTCATGGGGTCTCCCCTTCCTTGGCTAAATTGACCTCTTTGACCTTGGCGGGTCCCTCGATTGGTTCACTTGCTTGCCCCTATCATTTGGCTCCCAACAAGATCACCACCGTATCTCCATTTTTGAACTTCGTGAATCTATTTGGCAGGTCTTTTGGGTTTTGTTGTTCTTCTGTCTACATTACTTTGCTCAACGTCTATCATTCCTCCCTTGATCACCGTCGTTGTAGGTGGATGGGTAGGTCCCCCTTAGTGCATCTAGTCTTGGGAGGCCGATGTATTTTAGGGTCACTATCTACGAGCTAACTTCCGATTCAAAATCAAACTCTTCATCTTTGCTAAAAGAGGGGCTCTCTCCTAGTCGACGTAGCTCAGAAGGTGAGTCCGTTGTTCGCAGCAATTGTGTGTCACTCGGTTGGGCTAGGCCTGCCTACTCATAGTTGATTGCACTCGTGTGCTCATCACAGTCCTTGCGTCTGACTCCTTTCTAACTCTAAGTGCACTCTGCTTGCATGGTCTGGAGTCTACTCGTATTTGTTCAATTATACATCCCCCAGTGTCGTACTCTAGAGTATCGATTTCTCTTTCGCTCTCGTCACTAAAGGAACAACAATCCTCATATTCATCGTTAGAGTTGTCTTTGTCCAGTTGCTCATCGTTTTCCAGGTTCTAACATATGTCTTCTTACTGGTCGAGGATTAGAGCACAATTGTATCTCAAGTTTAAATCGTGTATCTTGGACCATCACCATTCAGGCTTGTCCAAGAGGTCTTGGAGTGCCTTAAGATTCATTGCTGGATTGCTAGCCGACTTGTTGGCCAAGTACCATAGAATCTCCACGAGGTCTCATCTATTGTTTGGGACTCGAAATGCAATAGAATTGGGTCTTCCACGTAGGCTCCTAGTCATCATGCAGACTAGCACTGAAGGTGTGTCCTTGAGCTTACCAGTTGCCTTGATGGCACATTTGTACTCCTCAGTGTCTGAGAACGGTAGATATGGTAGCAACAACATGCATCCACTCTCGCTTATCCTCAGGGCACGAGATATACTTAGTAAGGGCCCCATAGGATCCCCTAATCTACTATTTGTCACCCTTCAGCATGGTGGAGATGGCATCTAGGTCAACTAGCGTAGTCTTCCAAGTGTCCATCTCTACTCTTATAGTCTCTTTTCGATTGCCTAAAAAGATAAGACCGTTGCCCTAGTCTTCTATGACTCTCACATTGCGCATCCAAGGTTGACCTAATAGGATGTCATAGTCCACTCCCTTCATGACTATGAAGTCAATCGAGAATTGGATTCTTGCAATCTTCACTTGCCAATTTTTCAACACTCTGAACGGTTTCACCTTCATTCTGTTAGCCAACGTGACGTTGAACATAGCGATCTCGATCGATGGGTTACCCCAGGTCCGGTGTGGCTTAGCACACTCACTCCTACCCCTGTGTCTACAATCCCCTTTCTTATGACATCCCCCAGAGCTAGGACTCTAGCAATACTGCATGCATTTTTGTGCCTTCCCAAAAAGCATTGACGTGCAAGGATTTAGGCATGGAATGCATCGTCAAACTCGGTATTTGAGTTTCTGCATCATGCTTAGACAAGTCTGTGGGGTTGCTAGTCACTTGCCTCTCTCCTAAGTCTGCGATTCTTGGCCAATGGCCTTGACTATTTTGCTGGCTCAAAGCATTTATCCTTTGTCTATTTGACTCTGCTTGTGGTGTTATTGGCTCCCTTGATTTTGGTCGTGGTAGAGAGATTATACACTCATGCTTAAGAGATCATCGATCTCATCTTCTAGTATGGACTTAGCATCTTTTAGATGCTCATAGGCCTCCTTCACCCATTCTTTCACCTTCATGATGGCTTCGAGTTGGCACTTCAGGTTGGGGTACTCCCCGACCTTAGCACTTCCCCTTTCAGTCGATGTTTCTTCCCCTGCATCAATGACTTTCCTCCCCATATGTAGTGTTATGGCACTTCCGGTTTTGAGGGTGAGCTTAGTGTCCGGTCTTTTCTTCCTTTGTCTTCGACTCTTCTTTCCAACTGAGGTTGCATCAAGGTTGCTAGGCCCTGATAATGATGTACTGGCCTACTTTGTCTGTGCGTGGGTCATGACATGCAATGGGATAGGAGTGGTCTCCCCATCGAGTGTCTCGATGCCGAGCAACCCCAATGGAACCAATGGTTCATTTTTCAAACTAGAGGATCGTCTCTGCCTAGGGCAATCGACAAAGACATGAGTGATTCCACACTCATCACATCTTAGGTTAGCCTTATCTCTATTTGCTTACTCCCTCTCGGGGCAGCTCGAAGAATGTGTCCTGGGAGACCACAACTCCAACACACAATTGGCTCTTGGGTTTGTGCTCCTAGGCCTTTGCCTCTCCCCCTCCCTAATGTCATCACAAGCACTGGTCGGTAGTCCATAAGGACTGTGTTTCTGTCCTCATTGTATGACACGTATGGGTTTACATAAGGCTCGCTACCGCAGACTTGTCCACATATTGGACTGGAGTATCACTCGGTGGGTGGGTCACATAGAGTCCAGGTAGTCTAGGGATACTTGTAGGATTTATTTCCATCCTAGGGATGGGTGGCTTAGTATCATTAGGTGCCGGGAGAGCCAATGGGACTCCCCTTCCAAAGAAGTTTGGTGGCATGTTCGTAGGGTAGGGTTGACCATAAGGCTATAGGTATGGGAATCTCCAAGGTAGTCTACAATGCATGGTGGCATGGCGGAACCTACCACAATTAGAGCAAGGTCATGACCTAGGGTCCTAACACTCTAGTGGCAAGTGGTTCCTGCCACAATGCAAGTATTGGATGTGTGGGCACGTTGATCGTCTCATCATCTCCTGTAGTTTGGTTATGTCCATCCTAATCTCTACTAGCTCCTGTCTCGAGTCAGTGCCTTTCCCTATGTCCTGTGCACTTGGGCATGCTCTCTCACTAGGCATTGAGGCCCTCTCAGAACTCCTAGTACTCGACTCTTCTTGATTAAAACATTTGGAGCTTCTTTCCTTGAGCTAGTCATCCACGCTAATAGCTTCCTCAAAGACCCTTGCCAGTGCATCTCGCTGCAAGCTCGAGTTGCCGGCCAAGGCTTTGTAGAGCTCTTCACTTTGTATCCCGCTTATGAATATCGTGGATACTGCTCTTTTGGTTGGTCTCTCGCCCATTGGGATTCTCTTGAAGAGGCTCCTCACCTAGGTCACGTATTCTCAAATATCCTCTTTCTCTATCTGCTTGACATTCATGAGTCACACTAGTAGGTTGCCAGAGTACCCAAGTTTGAAAAATCTCTTAATGAAGATATTTTTCAAGCCACTAAAATTGGCATGCTCTATAGCATCCAAACTCGTGTACTAAGTCTAGCCTTGTCACCTAAGCACAGTCCGAAGGCTTGGGAGCATTGAGTAGGATCGGTGAGGCCATTGGCCTCACAAACCTACTCGAACTATTCCACAAAGTTGTACGGGTCGTCATTAGCTTGGTATTTTTTCGGCTACTTTGCCACCACATGAATTTTCGATTGGCTCTTAGAGCCCTCGTTAACCCCTAACCCTGCTAGCAGTGACGTTGCTAATGATGCAGCACTTTGCTCTACTACCATGTTATCTAGCAGTCGCTTCATCAAGAGCTCGCTCAGTGTGAGGTCCCTTCTAGCGCCTCTCACTCTCCAACCGGCTTCTTCCTGCTAGGGCTAGCACTCTCTGAATCTCCAACATTTCTAAGCTCTAGCACAAAGTCCTAGTTTGTTGGTCCTGGTTTTGTACACAGCTAAGTTTTGCAGATCCCTACATGCTAGCTTCCTCTCCTCCTCAAGATCTGCTATGATGTCCTCTACATGTCTACCGCGATACTCTAGCCGAGTTTGAGCATCGTATTTGCTTATAACTGATGGATAGCCTCAGGAAAGTCTCCTAGGTTAAGCTCCTCACTGCTTCTACGCCTGAGCTGCCCTCTTCCATGTCTAAGACTTCCTATTCTTCCAAGTTGTCGATCAAGTCGATAAGGCCGGGTGGATCCACTTCCACGGTATTGTATATCCTTGTTGCATTTAGAGAGCGTTTAGATTTTTTGCTGTGTTCTCTACTTGGTCCTACTTTTGGGGATTCGATCACCCTTCTATGTCTTTGGGTCTTCTCTTACTGGTGGGTTCCTTCAAGTTCTTAGGTCTAGGTGTGTTCCTTGTTAATTACAACCAGTCCTCAACTTACCCTCACTCTGTGCGTGTGTGCATGTGTATGCTCTTTTCTGTGCATTGTACAAAATCAGGCTTTTAGCTTTTCTCAATTGTGCTTTGAGGGCTGGAATTCAAAGTGAGTGAGAAGACAAGTGCCTAGACGACTCTAGAACTCTCATCGTGGGTTTAGCGTGATAGGATTGTATGCTCTGTTTTTTTGTCGTCCCTACTAGTTCATAGGGTTCTCTGTTATTCCCTCCACTCAGTCATGATTTGTTAGTGCTTTAAGACTCCAATCAATGTTGTTGCCTGGCTGGATCGCTAGATGGTCAACTAGTGTCACCGAGTCTCGTTGATCCCTTTGTTCCTTGTGCCAAAAAGGCTTCTCAAGAGTCTATATGGTCTTCGGATGTTTGGACAGCTGGTGTCTAGGTGGTCTGGTCCAATTTTCAAAAAATTTTGGAAAAATCAGACTCGACCCAACATGTCCGAATTGCAAGGGCCGAGTGACTAATTTGGACGGGCCAAGGTCAAGTTGGTTAGTACTCTATTTGAAGCGTGCAAGTGCTCAATCTTGAATCCATTGGTCCTAGCAATGGAACCAAAATGTAGAGGCGAGCACAACCGCCAAGTCTCATGGACCGCTTATTGTTCAAGCAATCACTAGTGGCTACCTCTCACATAGCCGACGTACTATCCCTCTCTACAAGTGTAGTGAGCTTACCTTGATGCTCGATTGAGTTGCTTCCTCTCTCAAGCACTTCAATAGCTCCACCATTCATGATGCAAGCTCAAGCATCCTCAAGCCTCTTCCTCCAAGCTCCATCCTCCATAGCCACGCGCAAGATGAGAGAAGAGAAGAGAAGTAGAAGAAAGGAGATGGTGGAGAGCTTCACCTCCAAGATCTCTCACTGTCACACACTACTCCCACACTCCCTCCCTCAAGCACTCACAAGTAAGAAAAAGAGAAGAGAGGAAGAGAAGAAAAAGAAGAGTCCACTTTGCCACACACCAAAGAATGAGCTCTCATTCACTTTTTGAACTTTATATACAAAACCCTCTTTCCCTTGGGCAGTCATCCCCTTTTTACATGGCCGGCGCCCTTTTTTCCATTGTTCTTATATCTTCCTAGCTTCCTTCCTACCGCCCATCTACCTTTACAATTTGCACAGGCCAAAGCCCGGCGCTCTTAAAATAAATCAAGGTGCGCCTTGCGCTCTTTTACAAAAGTATTGACTTGCACTTTTTCTTGTGCACCTCTCCTTGATTTAGGACTTTTTCACACTTCTTGTGTTTCCCGATTTTTCTTAGCATACCTTTGTCTTTCGTGCCTTCGTCCTCCATTCCGCTTTTGCCTTGGCCTTGTCTTCTACTTTAGATTTTTTGGATTTTCCACCTTGTTCATCTGAGGGTTAACACTAGGGGAAACCCTAGTTTAAATCGATCTATGTAGTTGAGGACCTCAATGTAGAAAATGAATAGTAGCTAGTCGATCTACTCATCAAATTGTATCACTTGTAGCTTTGTGCATGGCATCTCCAACTATAACCAAGTAGAAGTGCACCCAGATGATCAACCCAAGATTTCCTTTACCACCAAATGTGTGTATTCACCTACATTACCATGCCTTTTGGTTTGATGAATGCACTAATAAACTTCCCAAGTCTCTTGTTTACTATTTTTAAGGACATGCTAAGATGTTGTCTTGAAGAATTTACGAATAACCTCTATGTCCACTCCAGTTGGGAGGAATACCTCAAAAAGCTTCAGCTAGTCTTTGAGTGCTATTGAAAGTACCATCTATCTTTGGATCCCTTGAAGTGTTGATTATGGGTTAAACACATTACTTGAAGAATTTGTGGATGACTTTTATGTCCACTCTAGCTAGAAGGAACACCTCAAAGAGCTTGGACTAGTCTTCAACCACTAACGACAGTATCGCCTATCTCCCAGGATAGAACGCAAGATAACTTGTAAGATAGATCAAGACTCAAGATCGATGGCATTTTCTTGGTGGTAGTCTAGTTGCTTTGAATCAAAATCTTGAGGATTTTGGCAAAGATCCTATAATGGATGTTGATGTTTAGCTCAATGAGAATATTATTATGATATTAAAGGTTAGATCATCATGTAGACTACATCACTGATGATGAATTTACAGAATGAAGATATCAAATTTGCATTGTTGATTTGCAGTCCAAGTTAACGACAAATGGGTAAGTTTGTATATCAAGTTATATATATTAGATATATAATTAATTCCACTTCTTGAATGTTAAAAATCTATGCTAATTTTTTGCGAATATCAAATAGGAGAGAGAAAAATATAAAATGCAAGAATATTGAAGAAAATCTCTATTTACTTTCAATATAAGTACAAGTTGAGATATTGCAACAAATTTGTATTTTCTTTCTTCATGATCTATAGACATGAGGTCTTACAAGACAATTAAAAAAGATTTTTTTATGAGGAATATTGTTTTTAAGAGTTCTTTTACCTTTCTTTGATGCTTTGGTTGCCTTAGGTGTTGAGGGCATCTCTCCTTCCTTCTCTACTTTCACACTCTCTACCCCCTACTTGTTTATGCCATCCTTGTCTCCTTGTTCTTCTTGTAAAAAATTGAAGAATCTGTACTTGAAAAGCTTTGTTCATACATACCAATACTATCTTTGGAGTGAAACGATATCTTACAATACCTGGGGCGCAGATCAGATGTTGTATGCTCACGTAGTGAACGTCGGAAGGTCCCCAAGAACAAAAGAACTCTACTTTTTGTACAAAACTCAAGGTAGAAAGCATGCACGACATGAACAAGAGATCAATTGGGTGCAATCTCCCCCCATGCCTTGTGTGAGCGCTCCACAAAGCATGTATTTTTTGTATTAATCATCTTCAAGCTCAAATAATAGCCCAAATTACAAAATAGCACGCTTTTGGCTTTTGAGTTTGCTTTAGCACAAAATAGAAATAAAGCTAATGGGCAGTCGCCCAAAGAGTCAGGCATACCCAATACAATGTCCAAATACAAATATCATAATCGTGCGCCCATGCGTATACAAAATAATAAATAAATATCCAACGCCTTAATAAATAGGCGCGACAAAATATAGGTGCCATGCCTAAGCTATGCGCCCATCAAAATATAAGTGACGACTCGAATACACGCTATCCTCCAATGCTTTCCTCCGCCACTACTGCTATCTCTACACATCAACTGAAGCATTCACAATCGTTAGTAAAATAATACAATTAAACCAACAAAAGTGAATACCTAGCAGTCTTCAGCTACATAAATAAATCAACTGGTTAGAAATCAATCCTAACCTTAATTTATCCCGAGTGCGCACTCTAAACTCATAAACGTTTATTAATTTAATATGTATTTTACGGAATCACCCATGTACACACTAAATTAATGAAACGTCTGAAAAGGATAGGCGTCCCCATCAACTTCTCGCACAAAGAATCCACTTTGTGTATGAGCCCTAGTCAACAAAGTTTACAGAATCCACCGTAAAACCTCACGGAATCCACCGTGGCATGGAATCCACCGTGAAATATGCCTCCTGGCATCATACCCCCGGGGTGGGATAGCAATTGTCCTCAATTGCTATTAGCTCAATGTGGAGCTAACAGAGTGGGGAAAGCATTTAAGTCTCTAGCGTGCATCCATTGGGCCTCTTCAACAGGATGGTTTTTAAACTTGACTAAATATCTAGAATATCTTCGGCCAGTTCTAGTGGTCATAAAGTCAGTATCTATGATAGCTTCAGGTTCAAGTATTTCAGTTTCTTCATCTAACAAAGGTGGGTTTTCATAAACAGAATGTACAGGTAATTGGCCTCTAAAGGGTCGTAATAAACTAATATGAAAAGTGTTGTGAATTTTCCAGTGAGGTGGTAGTTCTAATTTGAATGCATTGTCATTGATTTTGTGAATGATCTTAAATGGTCCATAGAATCTATGTGCTAATTTCACAACTGGGTGTTTATCTACACTTTGTAATCTACGTTTTTCTATTCTCAACCAAACATAGTCATCAACTTTGAAATTCATGGCATGTCTTTTCTTATTGGCTTGTTTTGTATATGATTGCTGGGCTTTGGCAATCATGTCTTTAACCTCATCAAAAATAGTAGCGTGCATATTGGCAATATCATTAGCACTCTGAATTCTATTTGATAAAGATGCAACAGGTGTAGACAATCTATAACCATAAATCACTTCAAATGGTGCTTTCTTTGTAGATGTGTGTGATGTATTGTTATATGCAAACTGTAGTAAATGCAAATGTGTGTCACATGTCTGTGGTTTAGAAATAGTATAAGCACGTAAAAGATCTAAAATAGTACTATTAGTGGCTTCTGTTTGTCCATTAGTTTCAGGATGAAATGCAGATGAGAAATCAATCTTTGTTCCTAGGTTAGCAAACAAAGTAATCCAAAAGTTGTTACAAAATCTAGAATCACAGTCAAAAAGAATAACTTTTGGTAATCCATGATTAGTGAAAACAGTTTTCAAAAATAATTGTGCTGCCTGAGATGCTATTAAAGTTTTCTTACATGGAATGAAATATGCTTGTTTACTAAACCTGTCTACTACAGTCCAAATCATATCATGGTTAGCTTTAGTATTAGGTAAACCAGTAATAAAATCCATAGAAATCTGTTCCCATGGTCTTGATGGAATAGATAAAGGCATAAGTAATCCATACTGTTTACCATGATGTCTCTTAACTCTTTGACAAATCAAACATTCAGAAACAAAGTTAGATACATCAGTGTCCATATGTGGCCAATAAAAATCTTCAGTCAATGTATGCAAAGTAGATATAATATCTCTATGACCTTGATATGAAGGACAATGAATCTCATTCAAAACAAAAGATCTAAATGGAACTGTAACACATAATCTCTTTTCATAAAACATGAATCCATCATTATAAGACAGTGAATCAATAGGAATCCAGTTATTTTCAACTAATTTATTCCAATCAGATTGAAAAGTAATGTCCTGATGATATGTATCTTTCATAGGAGTTAAAGAATCAAATGATATAACAGAGATATTATGAATGGTTGGTCTTCTACTTAATGCATCGACCACTACATTTTCTTTATCTGGTTGATATTGAATAAGGGGATGAAAACTCTGAATAAAAGCTGTCCATTTGATATATCGGTCAGATATTTGAGGTTGACTAAGTAAATGTCTAATACTTTATTGATCAGTCTTAATCATAAACTCAGAACCCATTAAATAATGTTTCCATTGTTTTAAAGCTTGTACCACAGCTAATAATTCTTTATCATATGTGGAATATTTAAGTTCGGAGGGTTCAGTTTATAACTAGAATAGGCTATGGGATGATTATCTTGCATAAGTACGGCTCCTATTCCAGATCCGCTAGCATCAGTAACTACTAAAAAGAATGGTCTATTAAAATCAGGCAGTTGTAATACAGGAGCATGGGTTAATGCATGTTTCAATAAATCAAAAGATTTTTGTTGATTATCAGACCAATGATAAACAATACCTTTCTTTAAAAGTTTAGTCAAAGGCAAAGCAAGCAATGAAAAATTTCACACAAATTTCATGTAAAAACTAGCAAGACCTAGAAAAGAACGTAACTCATGCACATTTTTAGGTATAGGCCAGTTCAATATTGCTTCTATCTTCTTAGGGTCAACCTTAATACCTTCTGATGATACAATATGACCTAGATATTCAATTTATGTTTGAAAGAACTCACTCTTTTCCGGATTAGCATACAATTGATTATCTTTCAACAGGTTGAAAACTAAAGACAGATGTTCATAATGTTCTTTCTCATTTTTACTAAATACCAAGATATCATCAAAGAATACAATAACACAATGCTGATATTTCAAAAATATACGATTCATCATTCTACTAAATGTAGCAGGTGCATTAGTCAATCCAAAAGGCATCACTAAAATTTCATAATGACCAAATTGTGTTCTGAATGCAGTCTTGAATATGTCAGATTTATCTAATCTCACCTGATGATAACCAAATTTAAGATCTATTTTACTAAATATAGCAGAACCTTGTAGTTTATCCATAAGATCATCAACCCTAGGAATTGGATATCTATTCTTTACAGTAATCTTATTTAGGACACGATAATCAATGCACATACGATAAGTATTATTCTTTTTCTTTACCAACAAAATAGGTGCACCAAATGGAGAACTACTAGGTCTAATCAATCCTCTATTTAATAATTCCTCAACTTGAGTTTAAATTTCTTTTTGCTCTATTTGGTTATGCCTATATGGTGCTTTACAAGGTGGTTGTGTACCAGGAATTAAATCTATTTTGTAGTCTTCAGGACATGAAGGAGGTAATCCAGGTGGTAGATCTTCAGCAAAACAGTCTTTAAATTGTACAATGAATTTTTTATGCCTAGGATGCATATGTTTTTCTTTAGCTTGCAGTTCATTCACCCAAATTAGATAAGATTTACTACTTTTGTGTAATGCACGTTTAGCTTGAGTATGAGTAAGCAATGGAAAAGCATTAGATGCATGCATACCATACAATGTAATATGTTTTCCTTGAAAATGAATGTTAATTGAATGTGTGGAATAATCTATATCAAGATTATGCCGATGACGCCAAGGCATACCTAAAATAATATCACTGGACTGTAATGGTACAACTAGAAAATTCCTTCTTTCAGTGTATTCACCAATTTGAATTTCTAAATCATGCACCTCTTGTGTTCCATTATACCTTGTGCCTAAGAATGCTGCTTTAATGCGATAATGCGTAGGAACAGTTTGTAATTTCAATTCTTTCACTAACTTTGCAAAAATAAAATCATGAGTACTACCATCATCATGCAAAATTGTCTTTTCTTTTCCATGCACTAAACATTTCATTGTCAGTAAAAAATGTGGATTTGGCATACCTGGTAAAGTATCCGAAGGAGTAGTAATGTCGTCCTCATCTTCTGTAAAGTCAGGCATTTCTTCATGTTCTTCATCTTCCATTGCTCCAAGATAGTTGATATGGACAGGTGGCTTCTTCAATTGGCAATTGGCTGCTAGATGTCCAGGTTGATGGCATTTGTAACACACTATAGGTTATGGCAGGCAGTCTAGGAATATTAGGATTTGGCTGTGAAGATGGCTTAGGGTTTTGATTGGTATTTGATGGCAAAGCAGGTGGTTTTGTCCAAGACTTTCGAAAAGATGATGAAGGATAACGACCTTGATTGAATCTTCTAAAATTTGAATTGAATTGCTTAGAACCATAGTTACCATTTTTTTAAAATTGTTGTGGACGCTTGTCTCTTCCTCGAAGCTTGTCTTCAGTGTCATGAGCTAAAGAAATTGCATCTTCAAGAGTTGCAGGCTTGAACATATTGACTTCAGCGTAGTAATGCCCAAGTAACCTAGACATATACTTGCACTTGTGAGTCGCTTCAGGTACGTCTTCAAGCATGCGTAATTGGAGTAATGCATTCCAAAAGCGTTCAGTGTGCTGAGGAATAGGCTCACGATCTCTTTGCTGAAGAAGGTCCCATTGCTTTATGGTTTTTTCATGGAATTGTGGAGGAAGGAAATTCTGCATAAACTTCTTCTTGAAATTCTCCCAGGTAGTGGGACAATCTATACTCTTACGAACCACGGTCCACCAAAGAGATGCTTTATCCACTAAATGATTAGTGACACACTTGATTTTATCTTTTTCAGCATATGTTTCCTCATGAAAGTAATCATCAAACTGACTCATGAATGCAAGAACAGTTTTTCTATCTTGAGTGCCATTGAAAGTACGAAATTTGAAATTTCTTTTATTTATCTTTGTTTCTTTGTGGATGGATTGAGCTTTGAGAGTCGCATCAATGGTACGTCGGATAAGATCTTCAGATTGTGGTTCCTCTTTATCGGTAGTTGATCTTTGTAAATTGGCCAATTGAACTTGCAATGCCTGTCGGGCTCTTCGTTCTTCATCCAACTGCATCATAATTAAATCCAACTTTTGTTCCACCGTAGGTTCAGGAAGATCGCCTTCAGTCAAATCATCCATATGTGGTTCCGTCATCCTGCAAAACTTCAAAAGACCTTACACTCTCAAAATCCAATTAGCGAGATGAGCGTAGCTCAAGATCGGGTGTACAAGGCTTATATATTTTTGTGTGGCTTTCACAGTCTTCGTCTTTGGCAATTGCGGGATTTGAAATCTTTGAAAAATCTGTGTTTTGACCTTCTGCGTATACTGAAACTGGTTCAGCAAGTCTGTGTATGCGAACAGAGCTTCCAAGGAACAACTTTGCAGTTCGGTGCTTCTATGCAGGAACAATCCTTATGGGAGTTTTGAACACAAGTCAGTTCTGACTTCTGATGACTTATCGGAGTAGAGTTTATGGAGCTTTATGTGATTTTGGACTTGTATAACTAAGCTTTAAGCTTAGTAATTAAATTCGTCGAATTGTAGAGGGGGCCCGTTTTTTACGCCGAAAATTTCGGGATACTGCCGCCTATTGACGATTTGATTCTTGAAGTTCTTTTAAACTTAAGCTTAAGCTTTGAAGCTTAATGGAAGATATAAAAGTTACTATTTTTTCTCTGTTAACTGTGAGAAGACGACTTGCAAAAGAGGATGTAGAAGTGGTCCTCCGCCGTTACAGGCCAGTCCTTCCCGATCAGAGGCTGTAAACAAAGGTTCTTGACCGCCAGGAATCCACCTATATCGACCGTTCGTGATGAGACTGACCATAGAGCTCGATCGTTCCAAGAGCTCCGCCTTCGCACAAGATGGGTAGCGATTGGAAGCTCTCGATCTCAGCTTCGCTTTGATACCACTGGTGCACAGATCGGATGTTGTATGCTCACATAGTGAACGCCGAAAAGTCCCCAAGAACAAAAGAACTCTACTTTTTGCACAAAACTCAAGGTAGAAAGCATGCACGACATGAACAAGAGACCAATTGGGTGCAATCTCCCCCCATGCCTTGTGTGAGCGCTCCACAAAGCATGTATTTTTTGTATTAATCATCTTCAAGCTCAAATAATAGCCCAAATTACAAAATAGCATGCTTTTGGCTTTTGAGTTTGCTTTAGCACAAAATAGAAATAAAGCTAATGGGCAGTCGCCCAAAGAGTCAGGCATACCCAATACAATGTCCAAATACAAATATCATAATCGTACGCCCATGCGCATACAAAATAATAAATAAATATCTAACGCCTTAATAAATAGGCGCGACAAAATATAGGCGCCATGCCTAAGGTATGCGCCCATTAAAATATAAGTGACAACTCGAATACACGCTATCCTCCAACGCTTTCCTCCGCCACTGCTATCTCTACACATCAACTGAAGCATTCACAATCGTTAGTAAAATAATACAATCAAACCGACAAAAGTGAATACCTAGCAGTCTTCAGCTACATAAATAAATCAACTAGTTAGAAATTAATCCTAACCTTAATTTATCGTGAGTGCGCACTCTAAACTCATAAACATTTATTAATTTAATATGTATTTTACGGAATGACCCGCTATGGAATCACCCATATACACACTAAATTAATGAAACGCTCGAAAAGGATAGGCGTCCCCATCAACTTCTCGCACAAAGAATCCACTTTGTGTATGAGCCCCGGTCAACAAAGTTTATAGAATCCACCGTAAAACCTCACGGAATCCACCGTGAAATATGCCTCCTAGCATCAATACCATCCAACCACAAGAATAATTATCATCTTGATGAGAGCTCTACAACCAACAACACAAAGTAAAATTATGCAACTTATTTATGGTAGTATATGGAATCAAATTTCTTGATACAGTTTGATAAAAATCTTACCACAACTTGCCTATACTCCATTTGTGTAGGTAAATCAGAAGGCATAGGGGGCTTTTTCTGTATCAGAGGAGGAAGTTGGCACTGAAGAGTAGATCATGTCAAGTTATCATGAATCCATTGTACAAAAGAGGAGTTGACAATGTACTGAGGAGGTGTGTGCCTAAGTATGGGAGCTAGTAGTCCTTCATGAGGCCCATATCGGAGATCACTTTTTTGGAGAGATCATAGGACACAAAATTTTACAGGGAGGTTTTCCATGGCCTACTATCTTGAAGGATGCCCACCAATATGCCAAAGAGTGCCTACAATGTTTGAAGGAGAGTTAGCCTCTCGACAAGGATAAGATGTGGGTTCATCCTGTATTACTGCTTGAGCCATTTCAAAAATGGGGGATAGATTTTGTTGGACATACCAAGTTGGTTGCAAAGAGAACATGTAATTGGTATATTTTGGTTTGCATTGACTACTGTATGAATATGTCGAAGCTCAGGCCCTGGGTTGGATGCCCTATAGAGTTGGTTAGTCATAAAAGCAAGCACTTTTTGAATCAAGTCATTCAAGAATTGATAGCCAGGCACGTGATTTTACACAAGATGTCCACCCCATACCATCCACAAACTAATGGGGAAGCAAAGAGTTCTAATAAGATTCTGCTCCATATCTTGAAGAAAATTGTTGAGGATAATAGAAAGGAGTGGGGTGCAAAGTTGGAATCTACATTATGGGCATTCACAGGACTACATATAAGGTTATAACTAGACTCGCACCCTTCAAGTTGGTGTATGGCTTAGAGGATGTTGTGCCCATGGCGCTCATAGTTCCCATCTTAAGGATTGATGTACAGCATAAGTTGGATCCTAAAAGGTCAATTCAACATCGTCTAGAACAACTCCTGAAGCTGGAAGAGAATCAAGTGTTAGCTACCTATGTATCAAGAGTCACATAGTCTAGAAGGCAAGCAACATGCATGCAAAGAAGAAGATCTTTGAAGAGAGAGATTGAGATGTGGTATATAACTCAAGACTCGAGAAATTTCCTAGTAAAACAAAACTGAGGTATGCTAGACCATTTACCATTTTTAAAGATTGCTTCTAAGTTTGAGTGAGATATATTGTGAGCAGTTTTCTTAGCATGAATGTATATTGTACAGGTGAGATATGATGCAATTTATGCTAAGAAAATTGCTTCTAAGTTTGGGTTGGATACATTCATGAATATTATGAAAGAGTGCAACTTGCATAAGGTTAAAATTGGCAAAATTAGGATGGGTAACATGCCTGAGAAGGATACATTGCAACATTGTGATTCTAAACCTAGTGATCTTCATGCTAGGTGTGATACTCCTATGGATACTCATGTGGATGCTATTGTGGGTAGTGTTCCTTCTACCTCTGTGAATTCTATGGTTCAAGACTTGACATTGACTAGTATATCAGATGTATTGGAAGTGATGCATAAACTCTTGAGATATCTACAACTGTATGACAAAGATAATGTCATGTCAAGGGTTTGCAGGCTTAATTGGTTTTGCAATAGCTGAGGTCTAACAGTTTCGCATAGCACAGTTGCAAGTTAAGTAGGATGAGTGTGATGCATTAAAGTTGCGGCACACTCAGAAGATTGCAGAGTTACAACAAGTAATTGAAAAGGATAAGATGTTTGTAGCTCTCTTTGAGAAGTGGATCGGTGAGCTTCAAATGAAATGTATAGCAAAAAATCATGCATTTGTGGATAAATATATTCAGCTACTACATGTTGATAATAGGTTGTTGCTTGAGAGATTATATCCATTACTAGTTGTGGTGGAGAAGCAGATTTTGCAAAACATTGAAGCGAAGGTGGATGCAACTATTGTGTTTAAATCAGAGCTTCATGATATGAGGAATGTCTTATTGGCTAAGGTGAAGAATGCTTGGGAGACTGTGGCATAGAAATTTATTGGAGTCATCTCTTGACCTTATGAGATGCTCAAAGATTCCTTTGTGTCAATTTTTTATGTTTCTTTGGTACAAGCGAAGGATGCTTTTGACACATAAGAGTTCATGAACTAGAGACTACATATATGGAATTGAATGCCAAACTGGATTGTGCTTTGGAAGCTAAGAGAAGCAATTATGATTATATTGCATGTTTGTTGCACCAAAGGGAGTTAAAAGAGTATTGGTAGAGATGCCATGCTCAAGAACGTACTTCATGAGGTGCATGAAGAGTTGAAGGAAATTGGACATGATTCTTCCTTATTGGTTAAAAGTGACCAATTAGTTAGTGATGTGTCTTCATGTATGGCCATTATTCCTTCTTCACAAGAGGGCTTTCAGTATCCTAGAGGGGCTCTACTCACTACTGCTCAATGTGTCTTGTTAAGGAGTGCAAAGTCTCTTACTACGTATAATTGTGTTCTCTAGGTTAGTTTTGATGTGTTATGTTACTTAACTACATGTGTGGGTTCAAGTCCTAACTATCCTAGTCATCCACCAAGCTCTTAGGGCTCGGATTACACCATTATTTTAGTACTTTCACCTTAGTATTTATGCATATATATATAGGTGCTTGGAATTGACATAAAGTGACCGTTGTATGTCATGTGACTTCACCTAAAAGGTGGCGACTATCTTGATTACTTCAGTTGTATCTTTTCATATCTATCATCATCTAAAATGCAAAGATCCTTAGGACAGCACCCAACTCATGGTTGCTAATGTCTAGTTATATCATTCTATTCTCGCTTCTCAAAAAATGCTATCTATGATGAGTTATCTGTTTAGGAATAATCTCATGGATATTTTTTAAGGAAGTAGTATTCTATGAACGATTATGATGTATCACTATTTCATATATTAATCTTGACAATTAAATGTCAATTATGGTTGTAAATCGATTGAGGAAGTTGTATGTTGCAATAGGATTATTTCAAGCAAATTGTTATGTTACTTGGTCATGAAGGGCCATTACAACTATAATTATCTATTCACACCCATAATGGAATTCATGACTCACAATTTTGAAATTTGGCACAAAAACCAGAATTTAAATTCTACAATGCACAATTTACAAAATTGATTGTTAAATTATTGAATTAATAAGTGACATTTAGGCGGCATGCAGTATTCTTCTTCAATTCCTTGAGTGAAGAGTCTTGAAAAGACCCCCTTCATCTTCTTCTTCGTGACCTATGGCCCTCCATCTCGACCAGTGGAGTCGTGGATTGTGGGAGTCTCGAAAGTCGACGCTCTCTCCCCCAGGCCCCATCTCTACTCCCTCTCCCCTCCATCACATCGTCCATCTCACCCCTCCATCTCACCCTATACGCTGTGGGACATGGCTCCCCCTCCATCTCACCCGACTCCGCCTCCATCTCATGGGCCACGGGCTCACCCTCCATCTCACCCTCCTCGTCCATCTCCCCCTTCTCCTCCAACGGGTCGCCATCTCCCCCTCCTCCTCTAGCAACGACCTACATCTCCCCCTCCTCCTCCACCAACAACCATCTCCCCCTCCTCCAGCGCTCCTCCTCCCCTCCTCCTCCAGCAGCCGACTTTGCCTCCCTCACCCTCCATCTTGCCCTCCTCTTCCATCTCCCCCTTCTCCTCCAGCGGGTCACCATCTCCCCCTCCTCCTCTAGCAACGACTTGCATCTCCCCCTCCTCCAGCGCTCCTCCAGCTCACCATCTCCCCCTCCTCCAACATAGGGATCTCCTCCAGCGCTCCTTGAGAGCTCCTCCATCGCTGCTCCTCTCAATGGTATCCTCCAGCGCAACCGTAGCCGAGGGCATCTCCTCCTTTATGATCTCGTCCAGCTCCTCGAGGCTCCCTAGGGGCGGCTCCTCCTTCAGCGATCTCTAGCTCCTCAAGGCTCCTTAGGCGAATCCTCCTCATCGATCTCCTGCAACAGCCAAGGGTGCATCTTATAGTCTATTAGAAAGATAGCATTGATTTTTAGGTGATGATAGATATTAGAGAGATATTATTGATTTTTAGGTGATCATAGAAAGAATGTGATGGGAAAGGAAATATAGCATTAATAAAGTGGAAAGCATTTTTTAGAAAATAGTGTTACTAAGCATTGTTTAGATAATATGTTACTAGAAAGATAGTATTGATTTTTAGGTGATGATAGGTGAGTTTTTTAGGTGATTGTTTTTTAATGGTAAAATTTAACAAAAGCACAGGTTGCAAGCTACAGCATTGTATAGTTTTTGGTACATACTACAAAACAACAACAAATTAGAATTTGGGCTTTTTTTCTTTTCTTTTCCTTTTTCCTTTTATTACAATAAGCCAAATGAAGGCAGTTCTAAATCAAGTTGTGGCAACAAAGGCCCACTTGTACGATCAACTTACATCCATGGATTTGGAGTCTTAACATCTCATGGATGGATGAATGAATGAAAATGTTGTTAATTATTAATTAATCTTTGCAACGGTCTCCAATTTTCTTACGAGGAGGCCCTAATACTGATGGGATAAACTTTTGAAAGAAAAATAATAAAAATCTTAATTTTCTTTTGTTTAATTACAGAAAATTAAAGATACTCAGCAAAAGAACAAGCAAAGGCAAACATCACTCTTAACTCTACTAGGCTTTACATCAATGAAAGTAGCAAACTCTAAGCACTTGAATGTTGAAAGTAATGGTAGTACCTCGGAGGTAGATGCATGCATTGCAGAAAATGTGGGTGAGGAAGAGGCAATTCGTATTAAAAAGGAAAAGCGTACATGGAATGAATCTTGGGCAGTTCTTTTTTAGTGGGCACATTTTGATAAATCACTAGGAAGAGTGTTTTGTAACATATGCCAAAATCATAAGAAGTGAGTATGGCACTACCGGGTCCATTAATATTCAACTTAGTGCAATAAAGCAACATGCAGACTCCAAGGCACATAGTTTGTAGCTTATGTGCAAGGACACAATCAAAAGGCATTTGAAAATGGGTTACAAAGACAGCAAGATAATGCAAATGATAGTGTGCTATGTTTGTTTCGAGTAGCTTATTTCATTGCAAAGCATAATATGTCTTTTTTGAAATTTGCTCCACAATTGGAACTATTGCATTGTTGTGGTGCTGAAAATGTTCCATAATACATGTATAACAACGACAAGGCTGCAACCATGTTTGTGTCTTTTATTGCTGACTCTATGAAAAATGATATTGACAATGTAAAACAATCTTCTTTCTTTGGGCTATATGTAGATGAGTCTACAGATGTCTCAGCTACTTCACATATGATTGTGTATGTTAGCTACATGTGGAGACATGAGCCACGTGTTTCTTTTCTTGGTTTGCTAGAAGTATATGACAAGTCAGCAAAAGGATTGTATGCATTGCTTTCAAATTTTTTTGTAAAACATGGAGTTGATGTGTCAAAGATGGTTAGTTTCGAATCAAATGGTGCATTAGTTATGGTGGGAAAAGAAAATGGCCTTGCTACTATGTTAAAGAAAGGTAGTCCATTTCTTACTACAATCCATTATGTTGCACATCGAGTGCATCTATGTGCAGGTGATGCAATGAGGGGAAATGATTATGCATGCAAAGTAGATATGATTCTTAATGAAATTGGTACCTTCATAAAACGGAGTCCTTCACGTATAAAAATGTTAGAATAGTTGGAGCAAGAGTTTGATTGTTCTACACTTCATGTAAAGAACATTCATAAGATTAGATGGCTAAGCGGGCACAAAGTTCTTCAAACCATTTGCGAGGTTTTTGAGCCACTTTTGGAATTTTTGCGTGTTCAAAATCCATCTCTTTATGAGCAAGTATCATGCTTTGAGTTTATTTATAGCATGCATTTTCTTGCTGATTCGCTTGAATATGTATCACATTTGAGCTACACATTTCAGAGTGATTTTGTGGATGCCACAACCATTCCTAATATTATTAATGTTGCTATTGGGGCCATTGAGTTAGAGTTTATTATTGATCCAGTTGTGGATGTTAATGCTTGGAATCATGACAGCAAAGGATATCCTATTATTCCTAATTATGGCTCTAAGACGGGTCACTTGGCATCTTTGAGGTCATCTATAAAAGGTGATTGTTTTCGTGGTGTGAAGCTACAAAGATGTGCGATAGGGACTGATTTGCATATTGCTCTTACTTTTCAAAAAGAGTATTGCTCTCAATTGTTGGGTGCTTTGAGAGAGAGGTTTGATGACAACTCCATCTTGAAGAACTTAAACATATTATGTCCCTCTTCCTTCCCTGTTGAACAACTTTTTAAGATGTATGGGATTGAAGAAGTAAATGCCTTGATTGACTTGTATGCATCTCCTAAAACAATTGATAGTCATGTATACGAATGCGTGATTGATGGTATGAGCTTGAGGAGGGGATTTCATATTTTCAAAGTTCAAGGTTCCTTGGATTGGAAAAACCTAGCTTTAAAAGATACTTGGACTCGAATTACCTTCAATAATCCAGTGCTATACGAGAAGTATCAAAACTTATTAAAGCTTAGTCAAATTGCATTACTGCAGTGTTCAAACACTGCCATTTGTGAAAGAGGCTTTTCCATTCAAAACCTAATCAAGACATGCAATAGAAATCAACTAGATACATCACATATGGAAGCTTTAATGATGATTTCTACTGAGGGCGGTACTCTACCAGAAATTGAATTTACTAGAGCAATTGAAGCATGGAAAATTTGCAAAACATCAAGGCATATCTATGGTGCTCCTTAACCTTAATTTGTAAGGTTTTTAATGCTATATATTTTATTATATTTACATTTATATTATTTTTAAGTATACTTATGTAACTATTACTTATGTTTGAGCTTTCAAATTATGTATTTTGCAGGTGTGGACTTGCTCATCACTGATTGGCTTCTTCATCTCCTTAAGTAGTTGAGTCTTACAATTCTCTTTATATATGTTTGAGATATTTCAAAAGTTGTTTTGAAGCTCACATAACCTCTCTTTTTTATGTGCAAGTGGTGCTTTTTTTGCTTGAAGATGACTCTTAACATGCAATTTTGGGACATTTGCGTATCTTACTTTGTATAAGAAAATTTATATGCACTGTCCAGACTATGTGGCTCATCCAATGTCAAAAGACAATAGTTAAACTTCTAGCATGCACTTGATATAGCTTCAAGGTAGTAGCTTCTTTTTGTAGTATGAACAGAGCTACCTTGTATGATTCATTTGCTCTCTCTCTATTATCTTAGATCGTTGTTTATCATTGAGAATGCCAAGTATAATACAAAAACACGGTTACCTTGTATGATTCATTCGCTATCTCTATTATCTTAGATGCCAACTATAATACAAAAACACCTCATTTTATGATAAGCTCTACCTTGCAAATTAAAATTTTTAAAATGCAAAATTATTTGATACAAGGTTATTGATAGTTAGATTATGAATTTGAATGTAAAATACCTTAAACTTTTAAGTAATAAATTTGCGAATTATAAATATTGAGAAAATTTTACATTTTCCCATGTCTAAAGGTTTTTGTATTGCCTATAAAAAATGTTTTTCGTGAACACTGATCCTCCATCATCCCCAACAATATACTCTCTAATACGGTGATCCCCTAATTCAAAGGGAGATCTGATCAATCTCCTTTTATGGATAGCGATTGTACCGATCAACACCATTTTCAAGTGGAAGCCCAAGGACAGCAATGGCAACTTTGCACTCCACACAGAATATTCGCGCGAGGACATTTTGAAGATACAGTAGAATTCGGCCTTCCTGCATGTCACCATGAGCTAGAGAGCAAACAAGCTGGAGAACAAACCTAATGGTAGGCGAAAAAGCTCTACCAGTTGATAGATGATCTTGGCTTGACATACCAAGAGACGAGACGCTGGTACAAGCGGCACAATGCCACAACCCCTGCAGCCAACCACGGAGAAGAAAGTTGTTGCACAATGACGGCCTCGTCATCATCGCTTCCATCGTCATCCGATAAATTCACAATTTTGAATAAACAAATCAAGAGCAGACAACAAGGTAAGAAGCGTTTGCAGGAGCGTAAAGCTGGTTGTGTGCAACGTAGATGAGAGCTGTGGATCAATGTCGATTGATCACACACTCACATCAGCGGAGTAGGCATCAGAGTTTGGTAATTCGGGGGGTGAGTATCCATTGGATGAAAGGAAATAAAGGCAGTGTGCTAAGTTCTCTGTTTGATACCTTGGGTTTTGGAAAATGAGACGGTCTGTAGGAGACACAGAAAGGGAGAGGGATTGTTATTAACTGGCTCTGTTATTGGCAGACGATGTTGGATGGTTTTGGTGGCTGAGAGCTGGGGCAACAGAGACAGACATGAACCTTGCTGCAAGAGATAGATATTACTCGTGAGAGAGGGCAGAGCACAGGCCGTTAGAAACAGGCACGGAGAGAGAGAGAGAGAGAGAGAGAAGCTCGAACCCCTGTATGCTGCGCGCAGATGAAAAAGAGGAAGAGAGCATATGGGGCTTCTGCAAGTGGTGGACACTGCCTGGAACTTGGCACAACCGAGCGCACGCAGGAGGGCAGCTGCAGGATCTGCCGGCTGAAAACGCCGTCTTGTTTTTTTTGGGGGAGCTTGAGGAGCCATTACTTGCTTGGGTGTGACCGGCGTACTTTTGAAGTCATGACCACGCCTGGCCAAGTTGTGTACCGAGGCTTGCCACATGGGGTGGCTTATGTGCTTGTAAGGTTCAGCCATTAATGCTACACAAAACAATGAGAAGAGCAACCAGAATAAACTGGGAGTCGCAGATGTTCTGCCCCTGTTGCCGTCTCTCAAGGCCGGCCAAATCAAGCCCTTTTTGGATTTACGCTGATTTGATATCGCACAAATGCTCATCCAGACGACTCCATCTCTCTGTGCATGGATTGATGGCTTCCAATATGGAGAATGACTCGGGAACAACCTGAGATGGCTGAACAATCTTACCTAGAGCCTCCTGAGGAACCAAACTGTTCATACCACACAGGAACTGCTTTTTGAAATTTTGGGGCCAGTTGTAAATATAACCATCCAATTACATCGCCAAGTTCTCTCAATGCCTTCTTGCTTATGCAGTAACATTGAGAAATAGGTGTCTATAAGTTTGGAATAACTCGGTGCTATTTTTTGTATCTTCACTCCATATCAAGATGATGATCAACAATCCAGTAATCATCATGTTTCTTATGAAGATGGAAATGTGGTTCCTAGGAAGATTGAGATTCATCCTAACTATCATGATCTTCACAATGTACGTGTTGCTAATTTATACGAGTTGTAATGCATACAATACTCGTGACCCTGCTAATGTGGCATATGCTACTGAACTGGACAGCTCGTCACACAATGATCTGGATATGATTCTCATGGTATGGTTATGCCAGCTCATCTGATAGTGACTAATGATGTTTGCTGGTTCTGAAGATGCGTCAAAGGTGGAGCCAATTCTGCTGGTCCTCTTACAGATGGTCATGGGGATAATCATTAAGAGAGTGACAACTTATGCAGACACTTAAAAAGCTGGTGTTGTTGCTTTGGATAATGCCTCAAGGAAGGCTGGTGTAAGGTATCAGGATATGCTCATGAATCTCCTGCAGTTGGATTGATGCTATGAAAGAAATTGATTGATTACAGTTAATGTTAAATAGTTGTACATGCTGCTAGTGATGATGGAGATGTTCCTATTGACCTGCCCTTTGTTAACCTTTTCGATGTGGAAGCTTCTAATCAGGGAGAGGACAGACCAAGAATCCAACCTGGAGTTGACACAACAGATCATGTAGCAAGAGCTGTGGGGCAAGATAATGGTGGGTATTTTAATTCCTAGCAACAAGCACCAATACCTTTTCTTAAAGGTAATCCACATGGGCCATGCTCACATGCACTTGTGTGCTCTTGTTGCTATGATTTGCTTCTGTGCTCTATCAATGTCTTATCATAGGTAATATTGCCATTGTCCATCAACTTGGTATAGGAGCTTTCTCGCAGCTTCGATCATATACTTAGTTCACTGGTCGTGTTTAGTTTCCTGCACCAAAGCTGTGTACTGAACCAGAACCTGGATTGCTGGCACTCCCATCAATCTCAATAGTTGCTTAACATAATCTCTGCCAGCTAGGAACAAGAGCCAGACATGTTTTCAAGCACAGCCTCCTTTTACTTTTCCTCCACATCGTTTACAGTATGAATTTTATTTTGCCAATTTGTAGAAAGATTCTAGATGAGAATTGACTTTTAACAAAGCTGAAAATGAAATTGGTAGAAAGATTCAAGATGAGAATTCACTTTTAACAAAGCTGACAATGTACAGCAATACTTTGCTCAAAGAAAGGGTAGGAGATTGTGTGTCTAGCTATTGCTTTTCAAGGTTACAAACTTGGTAACACCCAAACAAGCTATTGCATATCATATATAACAAAAGTAGACAACTATAACAAGAGCTTTGAAAAACCAATCCACAAACACTGTATAAGAGAACAAACGATGCAACAACAAGAACTAAAAATCTAGGGGAGATATTTCTAAACACGCAACAAACGTTAACCCAACAAGTAATATACATGATTTTTGGATTTCCTTTCATGCATTCGACTAAAACATACTATTTTATTGATACAATAATCTGAAGGAACACATGTCTGTACTTTAAAAATAAGAAGACTAAAAAAAACTCGATGCACATTGACTGCAGTAGCTAAACCATCACTTACAGACTATTAACATCACATGACCTCCAAAACTAGAAAATGTCTCATTGGCAGATATGGCAGCATCATAGAACCAACAGCTCTATGCATAAGAAACAAAAAAATAAAACATAATACGCTATGTACATTACAGCAAAAACAAAGATCGAAGTACCTGCTGTAGAAAACAGTTCTACTACATGTACCCTTCCTCCGCAAACAGAACACAAGATTAGGAAGCCATAAAAGTTTGCAAGATGCATATGATACAAGTATCCAACAATATTGGACATTAAAATAACAAAGACTAGACTCAGACTTCAACGCAAAAACAACAAACAAGCTGGCCAGACTTTGAAAATATTGTTCTAGACTTCACAATCAAACAACAACAAACAAGCATAGATCACATATCAAAATCAATGACAAATACAACGGGAAACAAAAATTATACAATAATAGTACGAGAGTAAACACAAAAACTATATGCACAAAACAGCTTGTTCTCACTCCACTGTCAATTTCAGCTATGATCAGCATTGTACTTAGCAACTCTTTACCTTCAGTTCATCTAAAATATTGGTTATCAATCACCTATGAGGTATATATGGGTACAAAATTTGAAGGGGCTTCCCCAGGGGGCAGTTCTGCACATTCTGGTATTTATTTGATTGTTGCTGCCTGCAAAATATGGAGCATAATTTCATGATACAGTTTCCTCTCTTACTGAAGGCTTGACTGTTTAATGCTATACAGTCATTTAGGCAGCACAAAGCACCATGTCTCTCTTGGTAGGGAAAGTGTCATGATGTCTCTTGTAAGATCAAAATTGTTCCCTTATTACAATCATTCTCACTTGTGCTATGAAAACTATGATAGTCTCACTCTTTCTCTGATAAAGGCACTTAATGCTGCAAGGTAAAGCAAGAGACTCCATGTTGTAAGCAACATTCAAAAATGTATGAGTTTTCTGTTGTGAGTCCTGTGTACAAATTGTTCTCTGCACCTGTAGTTTTCTGTTGTTAGTCCTGTGTATAAATTGTTCTCTGCACCTGTAGTCCATGCAATGCTATCCTCGCCCTGGTAGCCATTCCATCCAAGCTTTTCCCCCATAAGGCAAAAAATAGCCTTTTAATGTTGTCGATATAGTCCATGCTTCAGGAGCTGCTGGTGCTCCTTCCTGAGAAGCTACCTCAATAACTGCATCTGCAAGGTCCGTTATAAAGGTTTCTTCACATCCCAAGGCAGGCACACGTCCCCAGTTTGTAATGCCTGATTCAATTGCCAATTCTTTATACTCCACATCGATTTCCTCCAAGGTCTCAATGTGTTCACTGACAAAACTTTATCATCACCAAAGAAGCAGCATGAATTCAGTGTTAAAATGATGGTCATATGTTGAGGCGATAACATTGTGTTGAATACGAGAACACTAACCTGATGGGAACAGCTACAAGACTTTTTACGCCTCTCCGGCCCAAAGCTTTTATTGTATCATCAGTATAAGGCTTCAACCACTCTGCAGGTCCAACTCGGCTCTGCAATAGCACAGCTTACCTTCAAACAGTTGCACAATAGACTATCACTGTAGAGCTAAATGCAAGTATGAATTTACAGGATACTGTACCTGGTAGGCAAGGGTGTATTCATTCTGTACCCCTCTTTGTCTGAGTTCTGTCATGATGAGTCTTACACATTTTTCCATCTCATCCTTGTAAGGATCACCAGCCTCATCCACATAATTACGTGGCACTCCATGAGCACTAAAAAATATGACTACCTATGCATACCAAAGGACTCAGAAGCTTTTAAAAGTGTTGAAACTTGATGATAAACACTTTAGGCACATAATTCTTAGTTTTCAACAGGTGTGTTTGTGTTTTATGTTTCAACAGTCGTCTGTGTCCATGCATAGGCACAGCTGCAGAGCTAGGCACTTTGATCTGCAATTACATTTAACTGAGACATTTGAATGTTCCACCTGAGCCTCACTTAAGCCAGGTATGATAAATATGATTATTGCGACATGCAATAGAACCCAGTTAAAGCAGACTGAGACTTTGCACTACAGGGGATGTAGAGACCTTTTTCTGAAACACTAAATGCAAATATGATGGCAAAACTGCATCAGGTAATCATCACTATCTGTAGTTTCTACAAGCAAATGTAACTGACAGAAAGGAGGCAACTATATATTATGACTGCAATTTTTGCAATGTTAGAGAAGAATATATGCAAACCTGGCCTGAAAATAAAGGTAATTTACATAATACTGTGTGCTATAGACAGTGCTTACAACATGTTCACTATCACACATCTCCACCTGCACAGCACACAAACCTTTATACCTCATTTGGATGTTCAAATGTATTGAGCTCCGTATTTATTAATTTCGACATGGCTTTTATGTAACCTTCCCTTTGATACCAAGATGGAATGACAATGTGCTGCATATTTGCAAGATAATTGTCCTTTCTGCAGAGATAAGAGAGTCAGATACAAGGAACAGCATCAGATATGTTAATCATCTGAAAGCGATTGCCTGTTTAAGGAAACTTGACCTGAATATTTCTTCTAAAAGCCGTAAACTTGAACCACTTGTGGAGATGGAGAATTGTGGGTACAGAGGAAGAAGAACAAGTTTTGTGATCTGATCCTTTTTAATCTGGAATGCGAAAAGCTTCCCATCTCAGAACTTCTATCAACATGCCAGTAATCTAAAGCAGTTTTCATTGAAAATGCTGCAATTTATATTAAGAAGTACCAGAACACTACAATGCTTAACAGTACCTCCTGGATAGCTTCTTCTGTAAAGGGGTGCCAATATCGCATGCCAATGTAAACCTTTGCTGGAAAATTCTTTCTCTGAAGGGCATCCATTAAAGACTCGGCCTATTTGTCAGTTAAAAACAGGTACATGTTAAAACAGTGGAAAACAAAAAATCTGCAGATTTTCCATGTCATCTATAATGCCAACTTCACTATGAAAAGTTAACAAAGAAACAACTAAACAAACTGGGAGCGGGATATTACACTTGTGTAGATCCATACTTGCCTATACATCAGAATGAACTGCCTTGACTTGTTTCTCCCAATATTTAGTTCACAAAAAGTAAAACCTAAGGAGTTGGTACAAACCCCCACTAAGAAAACACACTAGCTTAAGCAGCATATCGGTAAATTTGGCACGTAAATCACAATATTTAATTGTATTGGCATGGAAACAGATTAAATGCCAGCATTTGGAAGCATAAATGTTTCAAGGCAAAGCGAATTTCTTTGAAACCAAATCCTCTATTAGAAGAGCTGCTGATGCTAGGCTTACATCAAGATCTGCAGCCCTTGCTATCCTCAAGAGACAGTGTGCCCAGATCCAGCTCAGAGAGCCGAGGATGAAGTTCTGGCTTGTTGATATACTCGTCATCTCAGCCCTGATGTATATGCAACTGCTTTTTGAGGTCCTGATCTTCAGTGGATCAGAGAGGATGGAGAAGCCACAGTTTTTGATGATCTTCAGAATAATATGCAGCAAATCCTCAGTACTGGATGAGATTGTGCGAGCAGCTCAGAGCTGGCAGCTTCCCCCATAGTGGTTGAGGCTCTCTTCTAGATAGTCACATATATCCACAGACTACACTAGACAGGTACCCCTATTGAGCCACTAATATTAGGATTTGCACTAACATATAATTATTGTGCATTAATTCCTAATTAGTTCTCCTTAAAACAGCCCAAAAAGTATCTTTTGCTGAATTACCAAAAATGGCAAATTTTTGAACACTAGGAAAAATGCACCAAAATCCTTTATACATAAGAGTCTATGCTTGTGCATCATTTCATCCCTGATAATTATCACTCTCAGCCATCAGCAATCAACCTCTCCGCCTCACAACTGCACACCCCATCCCAAAGGACATCGCCATCAGTGGTGGACCTTCATCAGCTGCTGCCCACCTGTCCACAACCTCTTCGACTGCTCCTCTCAGCCAGGCGACCTGTCTACCACCTAGAAAACTCATCTACACTGCTGCCACATCTGTGTTCCAGCCTCCTGGTGGCCGTATAATACAGATTGTGCGCGTTCCATCAGACTAGACGGTTCACACCCGGCAGACGGAATACAACTATCCATGCACTATCTATATATTCTGCATATATGCACACATTGTTAAGAAGACTGCTAGGGTTTGCACTGAGGACACACAGAGTGTACAACCACGACAGAAACACAAAGATAGACACAGACACAGAGGGCAAAACTCAAAACTCAAAACTCAAAACTCAAACCCTAAACGCAAAACTCAAAACTCAAACACAAAAACTCAAACACAAACAGAAGAAGGGAGAGAGAGAACACAACTCTGAAGTGAATGAATGTTGTAAATGAATGTAAGAGTGTACAATGTGCTCAAGGGCAGAGCAATGTCGGAGTGTGACGTCCACCGAAGACAGATCCCAAGTCTGTGACCACCAGTCGGAGTGTAGGAGTGCTGAATAGTGAATGGCGGCAGGCTGGTCACCAAAACGCAGCAGTCTGGAGGCTGGAAACTGGTAAACACAGCAGTGTACCACTGATCAGGGGCTGGAAACTGTGCACAGTCTGCTGTAAACAGCTAGCTGAAACAGTGTCTGAGAGTGTCAGGGCTTGCAATGCTGACAATGTAGCCTGGCTAACCTTGGAGATGATGGACAGCAGGTTGAACAGCAATTTGGAGCAGTCGCCAGCAGCTGAGAGCTATCGCCTACAACAATGGACAGGCTGAAGATGATGTGGCCGCAGTGGATAATGGCTGGACAACAGATGGAGGCGGGCTACGGACTGGAAATTGGGCACCAACAGCAGCAGAGGGTGTGTGGGCTGGTGTAACCTGCAAACAAGGATGATTGCTGAATGGGGGCAGCCTGTCTATTTATAGATGTGGAAGGGCGCCCCAAAAATTAGGGTTTCCACTAAACTTTCTCGAACCACTCCCCGTTTTAGGGTTTCCACTGAACTCTCTCGTACTGCTTTCCGTTTTAGCCTTTTACTCTAAAAGAGCATTTTTAGTGTATTTTGGGGCTGTTTAAGAGACTAATCAGCAAGTAATTCATATTTTAGCTCAACACCCCCTCTCAGGCCCAAAACTGAGCCGAAAGGTTAGGCCAACCATGGTAATGTTTATGTACCCCAAGGCGTCCCACCCCAAAGCAGTCAAGGCATCGGACAAAGGATGCACGTCGGCTGCCCAGTGGCCTTCCAAGACTACAGAGGCGATGGTTATCTTACCAAGGGAATCCAAGTGGTCACCCCACATAGGACAAGGCATCGGACAAAGGGTGCACGTCGACTGCCCAATGGCTTACCAAGTTCTACAAAGGCAGATGGAACCACATTGAACTTTGTGTGTGTGTGTGTATGTGTGTGTGTGTGTGTGTGTGTGTGTGTGTGTGTGTGTGTGTGTGTGTTTTTGAATAAGTGTGGTAAATTTTATGGAATGCGCTTGAGTAATAGTGACCCAGAAGACGAGAGTAGGGAGGGTACACCCAACACATCACAAAACAGTACAAGCTGACCCATCCACTCAGGGTGTCGATGACGAGAAAAAGTAGGTGATGAGGTATCCATGTGATGATGAAGGATGGTGGTGTGGTAACAACAACCGCCAGTGGAAACAGCTTAGGATTCGCTCAAGTGGTACTCTGCACAATGAGATACAAAGTATGCTACATGCTGAAGAATGCTCATGCAATAGGTGCCACTTGGACAATGTCTCTCATGGGAAAATTGTTCACTTGCCCAAGCGCCCTAGTACAAAGATGATAAAATCATGCAATGCAAAGGATAAGGTACAACAGGGGGGAGAAGCCGATGTCGAAGACAAAGTACTGAAGCCTGTAGAATACCAAGAAGGGTAGAAACCCCTCTCAACCTGGATGTAGATCCCGAAGAAGGAAGAGGAGCCTCATGTCGGTCTTCGTGTGGTGCCAAGAACCATAAGGAATGAAGAGGAGGAGGAAGCATTCCAGCTTGAAGAGCTAGGTAGAAGTCACCATCATGACAGCATCAAGAGAGATGTTGCACGATCCGCCTCGAAAGGGGAAGCCTCCATGCTGGTAGAAGAGCAAAACTCCAAGGATGATGAAACCATGAAGGAACAGTGCACATCCGAAGTCTCCAACCCAGGTAGGACTGGGCAAACCTGCATGTTAGCCCTACGCTGAAAACAAAACCTGCAAAGGAGATCAAAGTCTGCAATCACAGAGGTCAGTAGTAAGATGCTCCAAAAAACAAAACTAAACTAAAATGAAAAGCTAACTAAAGGAACAAGTGCAAAGATGCAAATGTGTATATGTATGTGAGTAAATGCAGCAGAAGACTTAATGTAAAGACAAAAATCCTATGGGCCCGACTCTAAGAGTGCGAAAAATGAATACTAGACTGACCTAGGATATCCGAAAGGACCTAGATGACCACCATCGTGTACGTCCAGTAGCAGGGCTCTGCTAAGGGAATGTCTGACGAGATGGGGAGGAAGGTGAGATAGATGCATGAAGTCCAACGGAATCAGAACCTGCAGACCAATCAACCAATCCTTCAGGAGTAGAGAAGGATGGCCGCTGAGGCTGTCCGGGTGCCATATGTCCAGTAGTCGCTGTGGGGGCTGGAGGAGCAGATGGGGCAACAGCGGAAGGCGTAGCCCCATTGGACTGTGAAGTCGCAGCGATCTGCTAAGGCTTTTTAGGTGGAAGACCTTGGGCCTTGGAGCGACACTCCTCGTCCACATGGCCTGCTCTCTGGCAGTGTGTGCAAAACCGGTTTTTCTTAGGGAATTGCTGCCCAATAGGTCTTGATACTTTGGTTCCATCGGAGGAAGAGGAGTCACCCTTTGATTGGCTTACCTTCGCATCTAGCGAGTTCTTGCCACTGGTGGTTTTCCCTCTCAAAGAAGAAGCAACCAACCCCTTCTACTCTAAATAAGGCTGTGATGAGGATTTCTTGTGGACTTGATTATGCAGCCTTGTGTAACACAAGAACTGGCACTCAAACTCATAAAAGGTTGGCAATCGAGGTTGGGAGATAATGTATTGAATGAAATTGAAGTATTTTGCGTACAACTTATTCAAGAAGAATGTAACCTGATCGTCATCTGACTTTGGAGAGCCAGTAGTGGCGAACTCGGCAAGTAACTGCCTATAGTCAGTCAACTTGACTTTCAGATCATCCCCTTCCTTAAGACAGAACTCTTGAAGCTCAAAGTCAAGATTGATACGCGGAGTACGATCATGAGCCGCATAGAGGTCAAGAAGGTGACTCCAACGCTCTGACGCGAGCAGGAAGTGCTGCAATTGAGAGTGAAACTCAGGAAGCAATCCCTACATCAGCTCAACATTGGTTGTAGCATTGCAGACTCTCCATTGACGGATGTAATCAGGGTGAGCTAGTCGAGGGTCCGACATAGGCTCTAGACCAATGACGAGGTCTCAAAGACCCTGAGACTCAAGCACTTGTTGCATAAAATTCGACCAAGTAGTGAAATTTAACCCATTAAAACGTGTCTTATCCGTGAAGGCATTCTTGGCCGTTGCAACAGGAGTGGTAGTTCTCGGAGATAGATAGTATAAAAAAGTGTAGTGGGGTAGGATAGGGGAGTGGAGTACACTTGGAAATGAGTCCCAGAGTGCCCACCAGGCATGCGAGTAGTGTGCAAGGTGGATCCATAGGTAGAGATGGGCTGACTAGACACGGGCATGGTAGCCACATGAGGAACCCAAGGAGGTGGGATGGGAACATGGGGAGCAGAAGATGGGAAATAGTGTGGACAGGAAAAGAAAAGGATTGGGCAGCTAAGGGATGAGGAATGTGGGGTTTCAAGGCTATAGACAATAGTAGATGCCAAAGGGGGGAAGCAAACAGCAAGTAGGGAGAGTGATCAGCTGAGAAAGAGGACAGAGAGCAAACAAAACAGGGCAAAATCTGCACACAGCAAGGCAAAATGAACAGTGTGTAACGAAACTAGGTAAGTTAGCCTGCCTGTCCCAAAACAGAGAGAAAAACATTTCCGTTTCGGGCAACTATCCCTACACCAATAGAGCCCTCTCCATCCACATCCACGTCTACACCTCCAACTATTGTGTCAGCTAAGCCTAGTCTACATCTAGCTCTTCATACACCTGCAAAGTCTTGGACTTCATCGTCCCCTCTTAGAAACACATTCCCTCAGTAAAACCAACAAACCATGTACAATTTGGAAATCCTTATGTTGGGAATAAAGGCCTCGTGTTTAAATGTGCTCGGGTGTGAACACACCCTTAGCACTTGTACACACATATATCTATCTAAAAACCTAAAGGTACACACTCGTCATTGTACCAAAAAACATGCTCACTCTCTGCTTTGCTCTGTCTCACTCTCTTTGTCTCTCCATGCGCAACGAACACCTATTGTCTCGATCTTCGTGCCTAACCCGTCTCTACAAACTAGTATCAGAGCTGGCAAGAGACAACTCAAGTGTTGCAAGAGTTCTAGGTGGACTCAACGAGCAAGAGTTGTCACAGTTGAGCAGTCAATTAAGGCAGGCAGGATCACAGCAGGTCCAACAGGTGACAACACGTCCAGCGTGGACCAGTGGGCGTGACGGGCAGTAGCGGGGCTCACAGATGGGACTAGCAGGCAGCACAAGCGACGTCCGCAAGTGACGTTTGCAGGGAGCAACGACCAGGCCTGAAGACACGCTGCAGGCAACCCCAGACGACACACTGCAAACAGACGACTAGGACCATGCCAAAAAATTTGGGGCTTTCCCATATTTGGGGAATGTGATGCAAGACAAACAAATTTGTCTAAGAAATTGTAGGAATTTGTGACATTTTGTTGCAGACATTTGGGGCTTTTCATGTACATGCACAAATTGGACTGAAATTTACCCAATTTTTCAACATTGATGCACATTGGACCCCATGCAATTTGGGTAAAATCTGTGCAGCATTTGGTCATTTTATATACATGCAGGTTGAATTCCAAGCAATTTGGACATCAATACTCGGTAACTTTTGGGGGTTTTACTGAAATTGCTCTATTTTGGCAAAATTGGCCTATTCTATGCATGACAGAGAAAATGCAGATGTGTGGTTGATGCTTTGAGCACAAAAATTTTGGGGCTTTTGACCATTCGTGTCAAATTTTATGCCCATGGATACATGTACAACAGAAATTGCAGCTAAATTTTGGGATTTCTTATGTAATGTGATGTATATGCCCTTGGAACAGCTGTAATCAGTTGTGGAATGCTGTAGCACATGGTTTGGTGCTTCTGAAAATTTAATTACAGATCTAAAATCTGTGCTTCTACATGGTCATTTATTGTTGGTTGGTACTTGTTTGTACCTTGGTCACTTGGGTGACAGTTTGGGCCTGCATTTGCTGGTTTTTTTTTTTGTCACATTTGGGCTGAAAATCATGGCTGGCGGCAATGACAGCAATAATCTGATGCACATAAAGAAGCTTGAAGGAGCACATAACTTTGCAGTTTGGCAAAAACAGTGCTACAATATCCTGTTGCAAAAGAAGCACGCAAAGCCAATTAAAACCGAAGGCGTAAAGCCCGCAGACATTGAGCTATCGATTTCTAATGCCTTGCTCTTTAACATTGAAGGTTTGGATTCTACATATGCTATTTGGACTAGACTAGAAGAACTATATACACAGAAGAGTGCTGCAAGCAAAGAGTATTGACTGAAAACGCTTATGGATTTGCGTATGAAAGAGAGTACAGCAATGTCTACTCACTTGAGTGAGTTTAACTCCATTTTCAGCCAGCTGGTTGCCTTGAAGTTCATGATTGATGAAGAATTTAAAGCTACCTTCTTGCTTTGCACTCTACCATAGAGTTGGGATACATTCAGGACTGCTATGAGAAATTCTAATGTGATCCTTTTGTATGCTGATGTAGAGAGTGCTCTACTCATGGAAAAAATGAATCGGCAAAACAATGCATCCAGTAAGTCTTCCAGTGCTTTGCATACTAGGGGCAAATCACAGCAGAATGCAAATATGATAGCAAGGGACGCATTAAATCACGTGGCAAAGTTGTTGAATGCCATCATTGTGGCAAGAAGGGTCACTTTAAACGTGACTACTACAAATGGAAGAAAGAGAAAGGAAAGGGCAAGAAGACAGATGATAGCAAGGAAGAGAAGAAGGACAGTCAGCCTAAGAAGAGCAGTGTCAAAATTAAACAAGTGAATGTAGTCACTCATGACAGTGATAGTGGGAGTGACGTACTCTTTGTCTCTTCACACTTTGGTGCACATGCTTTACTTGCAGATACAAATGATGACATGCATACCTAGATTCTTGATTCAGGTGCTTCCTTTCATGTCACCCCTCATCGTGAGTGGTTCTCTGACTATACAGGGGGTCGACATGGTGTTGTCCATCTTGGGGACAACTATGCATGTGAGATTGCAGGTATTGGCAGTGTGTAGTTACAGTTTCAGCATGGCTCTATCTTTACACTTCAGCATGTACGGCATGTATCTCAGCTCAAGAAGAGCTTGATTAGCACAGGGCAACTAGATGATGATGGTTTTCATACCACCTTTGGTGATGGAAAATGGAAGATCTGTAAGGGGTCTAGAGTGATTGCCAGAGGTTGCAAGAGTGATACTTTGCATCCACTTCATGTATCTAGTGTGCGTGACCATGTTGTTGCCGTGACCGAGCAGCAAAGCGTTTCTTTGTGGCATGGCTGGTTGGGACACATAAGTCAAACAAGAATGAAAGTGCTTTCTCATTTGGGTTACTTGCCTTGTCTTCGTTATGTTGATTTCATTGTGATCATTATATTTATGGTAAACATGCACAGACGTCTCATAGAAAGTCTCTTCTTTGAAATCTTCTCCTCTAGAGTTAGTACATTCAGATGTATGTTAGATGCTAGGATTATCTTTAGGGGGAAAGAAATATGTTGTCACCTTTGTTGATGATGCTACAAGAAAGGTATGGGTTTATCCTATTTGTAGCAAGGATGAAATGCTTGACAATTTAAAAAATTCTTGGAATTGGCTGAAAATCAGACAGATAAGACACTTAAGTGTCTTCGCTCTGACAATGGTGGGGAATATGTGTCCAAGGCCTTTCAGGCATACTTTGACAACAAAGGGATAAAGAGGGAGCTCACTGCTCCTCATAATCCGCCCCAAAATGAAGTTGCAGAGCGTATGAATCACACCATATAGGATAAGGTCTGTACGATGCTGTCTCATGCTGCATTATCCCATAGTTTTTAGGCAGAGCCTGTTATGACAGCCATTCACTAAATTAATCGTCACCAAACAGGTCTTTGGGAGGGGAGTTCCCCAAGAAGCGTGGTCGGGCAAGCCACCTTCATATGCTCACTTGAAAGTGTTTGGCTGCGAGGCTTTTGTGCACATTCGTAAAGAAAAACACAGCAAACTTGAGCCAAAGTCCTATAAATGCATTTTCCTAGGATATGGTGACGAGGGTGAAATGCGGTATAGATTGTGGGATCCCGAGAAAGGAAAGTAGTACGCAGCAATGATGTTATTTTCCGAGAAGATCGCATGCATAAACAGCCCGAAAAGACTCAGGAGGTCCGTAGGGTTGTATTCCGGGAAGAAATACATTTTGGACAGCAAAATGTGCCCGCTGTACAGCAGCAAATACCTGCTGTAAATGAACCTGTAAATGCAGAAAATAATGCTGGAAATTATCAGCCAGCTATTGCCCACGATAATGAGCCACATGATGTGCAAGAACAACTAGGACAGCAAGCTATTAATGCTGATTTGTAGGCTGAAATGCCGGGACAGCATGTTGAAAATGAAAATTTGCAGGAACAGCCAGCAAACAATGGTCATTGGGTTAGGAGATCATCTAGGGCTACTAGACAACCTGACAGATTTGTTCCTGGTGCAAATTACGTGGCTGATTATGTCATGTTGACAAACTGTGGTGAACCGTCTTGCTTCAAGAAAGCAATGGACAAACAGGACAACAAGAAAGTTATAAAGCCATGTTGTCAGAAATGGAATCTCTTGAGAAAAATGGCACTTGGGACTTGGTGCAGCTGCCTAAAGGGCGCAAAACACTTCCATGCAAATGGGTTTACAAGATGAAGGTCACTTCTGGTTCCTCACTAAAGTACAAAGCAAGATTGGTTACAAAAGGGTACAAACAGGAGCATGGAATTGACTTTGATGAGATTTTCTCTCCTATAGTCAAGATGACTACATTGAGAACCATTTTGGGCTTGGTTGCATTTGAAGATATGGAACTCATACAAATGGATGTAAAGACTGCATTTTTACATGGTGATCTGCATGAAAACATATATATGCAACAACCTGAAGGGTTTGTTAAAAAAGGAAAAGAGAAGATGGTATGTAAACTCAAACTCAAAAGGAGTTTGTATGGGCTGAAACAAGCACCCAGAGAATGGTATCATAAGTTTGATACATTTATGCAGTCTCAAGGTTTCCATAGATGTCAAGTGGATCACTGCTTATACACCAAGAAGGCAGCAGATGGCAACCTGATTATCTTGGTTTTGTATATAGATGACATGCTGATTGCTGGCAGGGATACTCGTGCCTTAGACTCATTGAAGCAAAGTCTTCATGGAAGCTTTGACATGAAGGATCTTGGTGATGCAAATCACATTCTTGGCATGCAAATACTCATAGAGATAGATCAAAAGGCTTACTCTATCTATCTCAACAGGAGTATATCTCCAAGCTTTTGCAGCGTTTCAATATGGAGAGGGGGAAACAATTGGGGTTCCATTGCCTCCATATGTGAAACTCAGTGCAGAGGACAACCCTACATCTAATGATGAGAAGGCTGAAATGACCAAGATACCATATGCTTCAACTATTGGCAGTTTGATTTATGCTATGGTTGCTACACGTCCTGACATTGCCTTTGCAGTGGGAGTGGTTAGCAGATACATGGCAACCCTTGGCAAGAAGCATTGGGATGCAGTGAAAGGTATTATGAGATACCTCAAAGGCACAAAGGAGTTGTGCATCTGCTTTGGAAAGCAAAAGGCATCTGTTGTTGGCTTTACGGATGCAGAATGCTGGTCATGAGGACTACAGAAAGTCCACTTTTAGGTATGTGTTTACTTTCACAAGAGGAGCAGTCTCTTGGATCTCCAAGCTACAAAAGTGTGTTGCATTGTCTACTACAGAGGCAGAGTATGTGGCTGCCACTGAGGCATGCAAGGAGGCTTTATGGCTTTCACGTTTGGTGGGAGAGCTTGGCATCACAGAGTTACATATTCTCCATTGTGATAGTCAGAGTGCTATCATGCTAGCACGAAATCCTGTCTTTTATGCAAAGACAAAGTACATACAGGTGAAGTACCACTTCATTAGAGATGTACTTGACAGCAAGAGCATTGAGCTTGTCAAAGTGCATACAGATGATAATCCTGCAGACCTTCTCACAAAGGGTCTTCCAGCAAAGCAGTTTGCTCATTGCCGATAGATGATGGGAGTTGGATAGATATATGTATTTCAGCTTGACTTAGCTGATTCTTTTCTCCTCTTAAGGCACATTGTCTTTAGGTGGGAGGTTGTTGGGAATAAAGGCCTCGTGCCTTTAAATGTGCTCGCGCATGAACATGCCCTTACCACTTGTACTTGCACATATATATCTATCTAAAAACCTAAGGGTACACACTCGTCATTGTATCAACAAACGTGCTAACTCTCTGCTCTGCTCTCTCTCACTCTCTTTGTCTCTCTACACGCAACAAACACCAACTGTCTTGATCTTCGTGCCTAACCTGTCCCTACACCTTCCACTAAATTCCATCTTAGAGGGTCCAAGACGATCTGCTAGTCTCACACACCTATCGCTTTATTTGCATCTATCTTCATGACAAATTACATAGTGTATTCCAAGCTGAAAATTTGACAAGAGGCCCGTGCAAATGAGACTTGCACATGTGAGGTGCAAGTCAATTATTTCACAATGTGGAATCCAAGACCCCAAGTTATCAATTAATGCCAAAGGAAAATTTTGTAATAAGTTATGCCCAGCGCGGGTACTAGGTGGTACCTAGTGTCAGATTTTGACCTAGACCAATTTGTTGGCCACTAATGTCAGTGTAATTAATGCCGATTTACTACTCAGGGATACTTGGAAGACAAATTAGCCTAGCCAATTTAACTATTGGATGGTGAAATTAATTTTATGAGTACTAGATTGATTATTAAATTATAATAATATTCTGAAAATTAATTTAATAAGCTAGATAACACTAGAAAATGGGATTTAAGGCTGTCACTTGGCAAAACTTGCCCTTGCAAGTGGAAAAAACGTTTTTGGGGGCTAGTGGAAGTCTATTCTAGCCATTGTAAGAGAGGACAAGGCTAATAGAGAGCAAGGAAATGCTACTAATGTGATTTGCAGCCACTAGGAACTAGTCCTACAATAGGTGATAGCAGTTTGGAGCCCTCCAGGTGTAGGTGATAGCAGCCCAAGGTTCTTTTGGAATCTCACTTATACTCCATCTATTTGTAATAAAAGCTAAAGCAACACTGCAAGGGGCACCAATTTTAAGGCCAACAAGCTATCTATTGTCCAAGTTTAAAGTAGTAAAGTGTGCACTTTCAGTTTATGTGAATTTTATACTTGCTATAATTCTTGATTAATCAGGTCATTACCACTCTCTCCAAGAAGGAAGGCTAGTTTCACCTCTCATCACATGATCAACAATAAAAGCCTATACAATTCTATGTAGCCTCTACAAGAACCCATCAGCATCAGTGGCGTTGACAATACAAAAAGCCTTGCTAAGGGAACATATACTATTTCCTTTGTTGTGCAAATGGTGAAGCCAAAAAGCTTTCTGTGTTGACACTTGTATGTTTCAAAGATTAAGAGGAATCTGCTACCAGTTGCTTCTGTAACTGATCTTGGCCATGAAGTGAGATTCACAGAGACATGCAAAAATTCTCCAATGTCATAAGCTTGGTGGTACATAAGAAAGAAAGACAACTTGTATAAGCTAAATGCTCTTACAACCACCATTGCAGTACAAATGAAAGAACAATTTGAAGCTTGTGTGATATGTAAGCAAAGAAAGGCATTTCCACAAGAAAGAAAGAACATGGCAAAGGCTCCTCTAGAGTTGATACATGATGAATTTTAATATAAGAAGTCTATACAAGCCTCGCAGGGATCTTTCTATTATTAGCAATTTTGTCAGCTCATGTGTGAGTTTATGCATGCCTAAGGCTGGACACATTGCCTTTTATTTAGGTATTATTTCAGTGATTTTTATGTGCCATTTGTGGCATTTTATGCCTTTAATACTAGCCGACCAGCTGCCATTTCAGGCAAATTTTATGTCTATTTATTCTTGGCTCCTCCTCTTCCCATTCAATCATCATCTTTCTTCAAATGGTCTTCCTATTGGAGAGAGGAGCCAGTGCCAATGCCCATACAGCCAATGACTCGTTGTACATGTCATTCTCCTATTTGGTATATGGATTCCATTTCCCAAGCACATCTCTGAGTTCTCTTCTTTTACAATGTTTTTATATTTTCTCTCTCTTGTCTTGTTTTCAACAATTTATTTCAGCACTTGTCTATGCTTCCATTGCTGCACCACTTCTAACATAGTATCAAATTGCAGGCTCTAGGTTCTTGCTATAATTTTTCTACTAATTACATGTATTTATTTTCCCTACTGATCAAGCCTGCGTTTTTCAAACCAACAACCTACATTTTCAGCCTATGATTGGATTACAGCCTGCGATTGTCCGTTTGTTGCATTAAATGCTCAATCAACCTGTGTTTTTGGTTTGTCTACCCCTAACCATGGCTCGGTGACTGCTTGTACAGGCAGTTTTTGTTGTTTCTCGCAGTTTTTGACTAGATTTTCTTCATTTTGCAATAGTTGGCCGTCATTTCTAATCGGAATTTTTGTTACATTGCACGTGAACTCTCATTTTGTGAAGTCTTTGCTACTGGTTTGGCTATATCCCCTCTCCATATACCTTCTATTCTCTATATTCTCTTCTTATCCTCTTCCAATGGCTCCTCCGTGCACTTCTACAAATGATAAGTTACATGGACTTAACTATCATTCTTCAAGTGGTCTTTCTCTTGGAGAGAGGAGCGAGTGCCGATGCCCACGCCGCCAGTGACTCACTATTGTATGCATCATTCTCATGTTTGGTATATGGATTCCATTTCTCGAGCACATCTCTAAGTCCTCTTCTTTTGCAGTGTTTTGTTTTCTTTCTCTTCTATCTTGTGTTCAACAACTTATTTCAACACTTGTCTATGCTTCCATTGCTGCATCTATCTATATTGGTCATTAACAACTACAATAGGAAGATGTGGGTGTACTTCCCATTGTGTTAAAAGTCAAGCTTTTGGCAAGTTTAAATAATGGCTGGAACTTGTTGAAAATGAAACAGGGAACATGTATAAAGAAATCCAAAATAGATGGCGATGGTAAGGTCAACTCAAAGGAGTTTAAAGACTTTTTCAAAAGCAAAAGGCATCAAACATCATCTAGCAGTGCATCATACACCTTAGCAAAACAACATTGTTAAATGTTTGCACCAACCATTCTGAACATGGCAAGGTGTATGGTTAAGAGCAAGGATTGCCTCACCAATATTGGGCCAAGGCTAATTTTACATTTTAAGTTGGAGCTACATGAAGACTCTCAAGATTAAAACACTACATAAGGCCTATCAGCAAAGGTGTGCATCTTACACCATCATCTCTTGCCTATGAGCCTCAATCTGAGTTAGATGAGGACATGAGGAGCTCTGATACTTAGTCTTTCATGTTTTGATGGAGAAGGCAGCTTCATGTAGAATATACATTTCTTTCTCAATCAATTATAGGCATGTTCACATTAGCTGAGGTTTATTTCCAGCCTTGCATTTCTTTTTCATTGACTAGAGGATGTATTCACACCTTTTTTTTGTGGCAATCAGCTCATACTATAGGTGACTGCATTTTCTTCATTATTTTATGCAGTCTAGATTTTGAGCACTCCTGCAGCAGTCGACCAGTTTATTTGCTGATTAACTATTTATAGTTGTCCCTTCAATTGGCTGATCATTCTACTTTTCAGGTTTTAGCACACTCCGACATTCAAGGACTCTCCTCCATCTTCCGATGATGCCTTCTCTCATTAGCCAGATCCAATGCCCTCACTAACATCTTGGGCTACATGCAAGGAGTGATCACTCCACCTTGTATTCAGCTTTCATTCAAAGTTCATTGTAGATTTTCTTCTTCAATTCTCTTCTTGCATTGCAGTCTTTCTCTTCCCTTCTCTTTCCATGTTTGTGTCCCTCTTCCATTGCACACACATGGTATCATCGCAAAAGTAAGGACTTGAGGTTCTACGAAGAGAAGATCACCATCAGCTTGCTGTTTGGAGCAGATCTATCGTGAAGCACATAGATTTTTTGTCTTGTTCAGGCCTTACACAAAGCATGCAGGGCATCTACAACTTCTCTTTGCAGGCTGTACCTGATTTTCCCTCCATTCCCGACAGCAAAACGCAGGAGGTTTTTATGTGTTTACAGGTCTCTTTGAAGAGTTATGGATTACAACTTAACCAGTTTGATGACTCGGATGAGAAGACCATTTAGTCTTCCTCCAATGGGTGGTCCCATCAATCAGATCATCACGAAGAGCAATGAGAAGATCGATGTTCAAGGCCGTGTTCTCACTCTGATAGACTGAGCACATCAAAACTCCCTTCTCCCCCCCCTTCTTCTCTACATGCTTCTCACAAGGCCCATACTGCAGGTCCTTGCACTGCCATGATGGCACCTTCTGTTCAAGTGCCTGCGCTTTCTTCTCTCCCCAAAGAAGGTCAACTTCATGGTGTGAACTACTCCCTTTGGTTCTACAAAGTGGAGCATATCCTGATTCCTTGACACCCTTGACTTGTGGGAGTTTGTTACTACCCCAATCCCTTGACTAGTGGAGAATCCCCAAATTGGTTCTACGATGGACCAAGCAACCATTTGCGATCCGCTCAATTCTAGAGTGCAATCTTTTCTCTTCATGAGCCTGCAGGATTCTGTTCTTGTGTATGTGCACATACTTCAAATTGCAATGGAGGTGTGGACGAAGCTCTGTTCTCTCTACCATCAGAAGACCTTTTCCCATCACATCACCCGAGGGAAAAAACTCCAAATGCTCTTTGTTGATGATTCTGCCTCTCTACACAATCACATCAACAAGGTGGAGGACACATAGGATGAACTTGCATCCCTTGGTAGGACAACCTCATTGGAGGACATGGTGATGATTCTACTTACTCAATTGCCATCTTCCAAGTATAGTATTTTCTATACCAACTTGCTTACCTCCAAGTTTCAAGAAACTCTTCTATGGGAAGAGCTAGCTCCACTTATTTTGGAGCATGAAGAGGACTCAACAAGATTGGTGCTAGTCAATCCAGCCTTACTAACACTTTTACCTTTTACTACAAGTTCATGAGGGGGGAATAAGAAGGACAAGAAGGCCAAGAACAAAACAAAGAAAAAGTTAAACATTCGAAGTCTTCCTTGAGCTCTAACACAAATTCAGAGAAGCCTAAATGCCCACACTATGGGAAGGGTACCCATCTCAACTCTCAAAAAGAAGTGCTAGAAAAAATACTCTCACCTTCATCTGGGAGCGAAGGGTGGATCTATATCGCAGCCTCCATCTATCTCTACTTTGTCACCAACTAGTATCATTGAGTCACTATTTCTTTACATTCATCAATTTAAGAAGCCTTCTCTAGTTATCTCATCTTCTAAGTAGCCTTTGCTCATCAACAACACTACATCGACTCGTATGATTCCTCCAAAAGACTTGCTACAAGATCTCTATCCATCACAGGGTATAGTCAGTGGTGGTCACTATAGGTAGCATTCCTTCAATGCCCATCAATGGTGCTGGTACCTTGCCTCTATTGTCTAACCACTCATCGAGCTTCATTTTGGAGGCCCTACATGTTCAAAACTTGGGCTTCCATCTTCTCTTGATATATGGCCTTATTAGACTCGAAACATGAGATGTCTTCACCAAGTAGGCCATCTTTGTTGAGGATTCTAGAGCCACTCTTGTGACAGGTTGGTAGGAGAGGAGGCTATATATGCTTCATTCCACCTCCTGAAGGGCCCTTCAAGGAAATTTTCCACTGTCGCACCCATCCTCGATTGTGCACCCCCGATCCCCACCATCTTCTCTAGTGATTCCCTCGTACCTCCCATCCTTTTCAAAGGGGGACGACCTCTGTGATGTGGCTATGGATTCCCTAGCCCTTTGTGTTTAGAGGGGAATTCCTAAGATCTTGAGGAGCTTCTTCAGGGATTATAATCCATTTTGGTCCTTTCTTTTATGCAACGATCTCTTTCCTTCATTATCAAGCAAGCATCCCTTGCCACTCAGCTATTGGTTCTTCATGTCTCTTTGCATGTTATGACGCCTTCAATAGTTCCTCGCATTTTGTCTCACAATTAGGTCAAAGGCTTGGCTTACCCATCCTAGCTGGAGTTTTCAGGAGTGATTTGTTCAAGGCCTCTCCGTTTCCATTGGCCTATGTTGGCCTTTCATTTGATCAGGCTTCCATTTAGAGAGGGGTCTTACACCTTGGCTAGCATTCTTCATCAATAGACTTTATCAAAATTGGCACTCTTCCTGCCACCCTCGGATTCGTATCTTCTTTGGCCTTTCGGCACATCTAAGATCTAAGAAGGGGTGTTAGCAAACATGTGTGTCTTGTACCACCACCTCTTGCTTGTAAACCTCAGTCTATCATGTGTTTTGATGGAGGAGACAACTCTATTTAGAGCATGCATTACTTTTTAATTAGTTTTAGGTGTGTCCACATTGTTTGACGTTCTTTTCCAAGCTTGCATTTCCTTTTTAGTGATTGGAGGGTGTATTCATACATGTTTTTTATCACAATCAGCTCATACTGTAGTTGATTGTATTTTCTTCATTATTTCGTGCAGTCAGCTAGATTTTTTGCACTCCTATACAATGATTGGCTAGTTTATTTGGTGATCAGCTATTTGTAGATGTCCCCATCAGTTGGCTGACCATCATGCTTTTCAAATTCAGTACACTCCAACATTCGAGGACTCTCCTCCATCTTTCAATGGTGCCCTCCATCATCAGCCTAATTCAGTGCCCTCATTAATGCCTTAGGCTATATGCAGCAACTCATTAATCCACCTTGTATTCAGCTTTCATCCAAAGTTGAATACAGATTTTCTTCTCCCATTCTCTTCTTTAATTGCATTCTTTCTCTTCCCTTCTCTCTCCGTACTCATGTTCCTTTGTCGTTGCATACATTCACAAGGTCTATACTCCTTAGGAATCATATGTTTCCCATTTTAGAACCTTTGGATATAAATGTTATGCACGTGTTCCAAATGAGAAGAGAAATACGTTTCAACCAAAAGACACTTAATGTCTCCTTGGATTACAACGATGAGTAAAAGGCTAATAAATTATATGACCAAGAGGCAAAGAAGATCATAGCAATCAATGATGTGGTATTGAGGGAGTAGTCACATGCAGTGGAGGTAAAGGAAAGCCCTTCCACTCTATCATCAAGTGATGAAGCAATCCATTATGAATCTATCTCAAGAGCTATTCCTACTCTAAAGGAGGTGAAAGTATTATCTTTGACCGATGAAGAGAAAGCTCACCAACCCGCTATCACACCATCAAAAAATTCAATACCATAATGGTGAAGCAGCTCTATGATCATAGTACTCCTATACATATGTCTCTTCAAGAAAAGGCAAATGGACCAAGATAGCCTTAAAAAATAGAGGAGCAAAGAAAGGCTTCTGTTCAAATAATCAACATGGCCTTCATGGCCAAGAATATGCAAGAAGCAAAGAAGCCAACTAACTTGGAACAAGCTCTTGCAAATCCGACGCAGGCAATCTATTGAACCTGATATTGAATGGTTAAAAATTCCACAATAAGTGATTTATATGAGCACATTGCATACGCTTTGTTGATTATAGACAAACTTGAATTGCCCTATATCACAAACTATTAGTGATCCATAACTCATAACCCAACTTGAGCCTTTGACTCATCCTAGCTACTCACATATGCAAGCCACATTGTCTTTCCAAACTCTATCGAGCCATTCAAAGTCTATAAAGGTTTCAACAAAGAATAACTTACTTGTTCCTCTGTAATCTTTCTTAAAGGTGAGCCTCCTCCAATGGCAGCATACCCTGCCTTGCTTTTAGGAGTTCTTACAACTGAAATGAACTGAGCTAAAGGTTTTTGAAAAATTTTCAAAAGCCTTGGGAGCCGAATGATATCCTGTAGAAAGGTAATGAAGTCTTACTAGCATACATACCTTTCTGTTGAAAGCTAAATGAATATGACAACTAAACATATCACAAAAAAAATTCTTACTGGATCCGCAAAGAGATTGTACAGAAATGGTTGCACATCATCAAGTGTCTCTGGTCCCCCAAGATTGAGTAATAAAATTCCCACTTTCTCCTTCACAATTCCTGAGGGCCCAATCACACTTTCCATTTCTTTTGCAGATAGAAGAGGATTAACAACAGAATCACAAGATTTCTTTTGTTCTGCCATTGTCAAATCCACACCAACCATATTTGCAAAATTGTTGTCATTGCTTTTATGACATTGAAAAGTCTCCCTTTGATTTCCTTGGGTCGCATCAATGGAGGCACATAACCTGTTATGCAGACACTATATGTCAGAGCAGTACCTCATAAGTCGCTCTGAAAAACTATGAAGGCATAAAATCAACATGCCTGAATATTGGACTTATTTTGCGGACCAAGCATCCTTGATGAGCCACCTTTGTCCTACACAATTGTCCGCTGAAAATTGTAGAGCATAAATTCCCATCTGCATGATTGAAATGGAACACATTACTGTAGACAAACATAGACATCTCTACATTCTGGAAAAAACTTAAAGAGACATAGTGAATCCTTCTTTCTCAATACAAAACTTGTTTCTTTTCAAGCTTGAGTTGAAGATCATTTGTTCGTTCAAAATCTTCTCACTATCCATCTGTGTGTTGATTGTAACAACACATACTGAATCATTGTTGTGCATAAAGAAAATTGATTCCGTTGAAGTTTGGGTTAAAGAGATCTCTCTCATTAAGGAACCGTTGGCATTTTGATCGTGTAAAGACAAAAGACTGACCTAACGATGGAAGCAGGAGGAAACAACAGTATTTTGAAACAATGGAAACAACACATACTGGATCCTTGATGTGCATAATAAAAATTGTTTCTGTGGAAGTTTGAAATTAAGATTTCTATCCGTACGTGTAGAAGCAAAAGAACGACTTACCGATGGAAGGAGGAGAAGCCAACATTTTGTGAAACAATGGAAGCTGAAGAAGGAGAAGGCCGGCGCGCAAAATTTGCTTCTGCGGGAACTGCTTCTCTCTCTCTCTCTCTCTCTCTCTCTCTCTCTCTCTCTCTGTGTGTGTGTGTTGGGTTATCAAGGCTTGACTTGCCAACTCTCCCTCGCGGGTCTCTCCCTTTCTCTCTCGAATCTCTCCGTCTCTCTGAGACACTTTGGTCGTTCAAGGTTTTACTTGCCAAGTAAGAAAACTCCCCGTTTCGATCCTCTCCTTCCCTCTCGTTGAAGGCTTGGCTTGCCAAGTGTGAAAAGTCCCGTGGTCAGGTTGGTTGACTGCGTATTGAATCACTCTTCCTGATTCCTCCGGATCCTTTTTTGCAACCCTTTTGCCCCTATGCCGTTGCAATAGTTTTTTTTTTTTTAAGAAAGGCTTGAAATTGTAAAGATGCGTCTAAGGTGTACCCAAGGTTTCCAACTCACACCTTTGTATACGCCCATATTCTCAAACCACTTGAGCTACAACCCCATTGGAACGCTGCAATAGTTAATATCTCAAATTGTATCAATTCATATGCATAATGCCAGAATCATGCAATTATGTTAACTACCATAGTCAACTAGCTCAAAAAGATGGTAATTTCAATAGTTAATGTCTCAATTTGTATCAGTTCATATGTGGGAGTCACACAATTATGTTAACCGCCATAGTCAACCAGCACAAAAAGGTGGTAATTTCACTAGAGCAAAACCTAATCAAGTCAAAGCTAAGATTTACATGGGGGTTGCAATGTGGACCTTTATATGTACATTTTCACTTAAGGGAATGCAATTTAGTCAAAGATGATGTGTGCATTTAGGGATTGCAACATCAAGGTCTAGGAAACACACGTGTTGATGTTGTTAGATACGTTAAGTACTACATCCTCATAAGGGGCCACCAATGCTCCATGGTGCATCAGGGTCCAACAAACACATATATTGATGTTGTTAGGTATGCTAAATACCCCAACCTCATAAGATGGCACTAATGATCCATAGTGCTCAAAGTCCTAGAACCCCATTATGAGGTGAAGCCATGTGTGAACCCAGAGGTTGGTTGGGTCTTGACTTCTATGTCGAATGAGGTTTATGTGAGTGAATGGTCTTAAAAAGTGACCTATGTGGATCTAGCCTATGAATTAGGTATAGTTAAGTTGGTAACAACTCAATGCCCACTACATTGAATTGTAGCTAAGAGATCTCGAAGGGATCAATAGTGACCCCCCTAGCAAGGGTTTGAGGCTCGACTATAAAAGGAATATTTCGTAGACAAGTAGTTTTTATAATATGATATATTGAACATGCCAATCTACCACCTTCATGGGCTATTAAAAAGTGGCCTTCTCAAAACCATGATAACCTATATAGATCACCATCTAAGCTTCATTGAGGAAGTACATGAGTGGACATAGCCATAATTGTATCACTTTGTTTGCAAATATGTAAATCTTAGTCCTTCTCAAATTGATGTGCAATAATGCAGCCATCTCAGGTCATTAGATACCCTAAGAATGTGCTCTAGTATCAAGGAGAACAAATTAGGGCCATCGTCCCCTTCATGCAAGAACAATTTAAGGCCTACGTTCTCCTAGAAATAATGTCAGTAGAAAACACCTCCTAGGAGTTATGTAAAGAAAATCAATAGCATTTAGATTAGCAAAATAATCAAAGAAAAATAAAAATTATGACAACACATATAAACAATGCATAAAAGGAGGCCCCAAAAAAACATATAAGTTGGAATAATAATTGTTTGCCATACAACCACACGTTATCATCTATAATACTAACTTATGCTAAATAAAGGTATGGCATATCCATAATCTTATCCTTTCTACATTTTGCACACAATTAACAATCTTATATTTGAACGCAATGAATCAAGGATACAATTTTGATCCCTTCCTCTATTTAAGCATGAAGGAGAGAGTTTCTCATATTAGTTAAATTTTCACATCTAAGTGTTGACATTTTCGTGATTCAGAGGCTAACTTTACTAGGAAGATAGCCCAAGTATTCTCCCTCTAAAGGATTGGGACTGCACAACTTATTTGCTCAATTTGAGTAGATTTACATATTCTTATTAAATCTACCTTAGTCATGAAAACAACCTAGGTGGGTTGGAAAGGCATAAAAGCTATCAATGATGCATGACTTATCTAGTATGTTTCTTTTACTTGTGTGATGAGGAGATTTTACATATTCACTTGTTGAGAATTCAATTATGGTGCATTGTACAAGTTGGCTAAAAAAGATATGTTGGGTTGGTATGTAGTACAAAGGTGGCCAAAAGTTTGGAAGAAGGTAACCTACCAAGCCAAAGTCATTATGCAAAGGTTGGTCTCATACATTTTGTCTCATTCACATGAAATATGTAATGAGTGCATGGCTATCTACTATTTTGATAAGGAAAGGTAAGTCATCAAAAAAGTGTATCTCACTTTACTTTTGATTGAGCTCAGGCAACAACAATAGACACAAGTGTCCTACCAATTAAGTTTCAGCTTGGGGCTCAAAGATAATATACTTCTTGAGTGGAAGTGTAAAATAAGCATATCCATCTCTATTTTCACTCAAGAAAAATACTACAATGCATAATTAAGTTGACTTATACATCTCTATTCATTTCAAGTAAAATAAAATACACACATGCATATACCAACCCCCATTGCACTTGTCATGAATCACTCGTGTTTAATTAATCTTCCAATCATTGGTCATCAAGTTAGGTGGACTTGAAGTTAGAAAGAACATGCACATATTTTATTTCACTTTTTTGCCTTCAATGGCAGGTTTCGACTAAGTTATAAAGGCACATTCATTAAATATATTTCTCAAATCGTAGCACCTAAAGGCTTCCAACAATTTTACCAAGGAGTGATAGATAATGTATAAAAAGTTAATGTGGCACATATTCATAGGGAGCTTGGAGGGGTTTTCTTTTATGTTAGGAGAAATAATTGAAAATAGACTTTTGAGTGGCATACTTTAACATCTTGAAGTCCTACTTGTATTTCATTTCCATGCAAACAAGTCTTAAGCTAAAGTTTACAAGGGCTTGTATAAGTCAATAGTTATAAATAATGAATCTTTAAAGAGAGACACTTGAATTAAGCATTTGAACAAATGTGTAAGAAACTAACTTTGTATGTTCCTTGATTTGATTGCTCTACACTGTTTAAACACCAATAATTAATAGAAGGCCAAGTTGGCCACAAAAAAATAGCTGCAAATTTCATGCCATTGTTATTAAGATACATTTAGTCATGTAGCCCAAGATGGAAGTTATGTGTATATTTATTGCTTTAACAAGTGCGAATGGTTTCTATTTCTAAAGGATGGATAAAAAATGTTCACACATTTATGCCATTGTTATGAAGAGACATTCATTCATGTAGCCCAAGATGGAAACTATGTGGCCCAAGATGTGCACAAATTTATGCCATTGTTGACTATGTTGCAATGATGTGAACCTGGACTAGTAACGGCACCAGATGTGTGCAATATGCTGCTAATGGTCCATGTGGACTACAAGTACATGGAGTTATGAACTGGAGCTTAGTGAATGGTTGTGGAATAATGGATGATTCCCCCTCTTGTTGAGTAAAGCTAAAGTGAAAAGTGAAAAGTGAATCTCTCTCTCTCTCTCTCTCTCTCTCTCTCTCTCTCTCTCTCTCTCTCTCTCTCTCTCTCTCTCTCTCTCTCTCTCTCTCTCTCTCTCTCTCTCTCTCTCTCTCTCTCTCTCAGTAGAGCACACAGCGGGTCCCAGTCAGAGAGGGGCCCACCCAGACGACTATTACACTGTTCTTTCAGACAGACAGAGTGAGAGCTACTGTACCAGTCTCCAGCCAGACCTCCGAGATCACACTACAGTAGCTGAGGACCAGCGTACCCGACACCGCACAAGGATCCGGGGGTTTCGGACCCCACAGCCACACCGACAGGAGATCCGGAGGATTCTTGATCTACATCGATAGCAGACTGAGATCCGACGACACTCGACACATTGGATCTCAGATCTCCAGTTTGCTCTTTCTCCACCGCCGATGTACCACATCCTGCATCCAGGAGGGATCACCTGCTATTAGCGACTTCGACGACTGCTACTACATCCCAGGATAGTATATCTCCCTGCATCTGTTACATATACACATCGCACCACTTTATCACAGTCGACAGTTGTTCCCCTATCACAGCCGACATTTGTTCCCCTTTTGTAGCCATTATCTGGAGTACCAGAGCTACATACGCACATACACATACACGACACTTATCACACTCACAGCACCGTATTTTCAGTTTCTAGTTTTTAGCTTTTCATTCAGCACTTTTATTTTGGATAGCTGGACCTCATCAGTTGTATCACTGTTTGTCTCATAGGCCAGTTTTGGTCTTTAGAAGACGTTAATATAACTTTCTTTCTCTCTCTCTCTCTCTCTCTCTCTCTCTCTCTCTCTCTCTCTCTCTAGCTAGGCATAATTGTGAAGCTCATTGTGCCTCCTAGCTAGGCATGGTAACTATGCTTTTGTGAGCAAAGGGAAGTAGTCGTATGCCACATATAGTGGAAGAGAAAAAGGCAAGCTCTTCCACTTTATCCCTCATCAAGTGAAAAAGTAGTTCACTATGAACCTGGCTCAAGAGCTATCCCTATCCTTTAAGAGGAACTTGGCAACCTACCATAAAGGAACCTTATTAGGATATACTAATTCCAAGTATATTTGATAATTTTAGGGGCATCATCTTTGAATGATGAGGACAAAGTTCACCAACCTATAATCATGCCACCAGAAAATCATTTTCTGCGATGAGGGAAGATAGCTAAGATTATGAGAGAAGTAAAGGAGCCGATTGACTTGGAAGAAGTACTTGCAGATCCAACATGGAGAGTAGATGTGCAAGCTAAATGTGATAGAATCATGAAGAATGATACTTGGGAACTAGTGGATTGGTAAAAAAACATGAAGGTTATTGGCATCAAGTCAAAGTCTAGAAGATAAAGTACAAGGTTGGTGGTGCCCTAGAAAAGTGTAAAGCCAAATTAGTCGTACAAGGATTTTCTTGAGTTGAAGGGTTTTATTTTCAAGAATCATTCACTCTAGTTTCTAGAATCACCACTATTGACACAAGAAGTGGGTAGTTTACCAAATGGGTGTTAAATTAGTCTTCTTGAATAGTGACCTCAAGGAGGAGATGTGTGTGGCCTCAGCTCACTAGGGTTTGAGGCACCCCATTTTGAGAACAAAGTTTGTAAGATAAAAAATTACTGCATGGACTCCTAGAGCATGGTACCAATAGATAGATAAGTTTCTTTTAAGCTTAAAATTCATTACATGTATCTCAAATTCTAGCTTGCATGTTTACAAGAATGGTGGAAAGGCTATAGTGATTGTCTTATATGTGGATGACCCTCGTATTACAAGTGACTATGAAGATATGATCCATCACACTAAAAAGGTTTTGAGCTTTGAGTTTGAAATGACAAACTTGGGTTGGGTTCACTACACTATTATTTGGGAATTGAAGTTTGGTAAGAGCTCAAAAATATCCTCATCTTGTCACAAAAACTAAGTATACTTGGGATATCTTAAATGCGTTTGGTATGATAGGGTACAATGAGGTAGCTATGCCTATGGAGATCAATGGGAAGTTATCCATTGAAGATGCATTGACACTAGTAGACATTGGGAGGTGTAAGAGGTTGGGTGGTGGGCAATCTCATCTACTTGTGCAATACCAATTGGTGTTTTGACCAAGTTCTCAAACAAAACACATCAAGTCATTGGAAAGCTAGGATGTGGGTGCTTAGATATTTGTTGATTATGTTATCATATACAATTCCAAAAGTTCTCTTGTGAAAAGCTATCACTCAAACTAAGCAAATGATAGTGATTCTAGAAAGTCGATTTCTAGATATTGTTTCTCTTTGGGCTCAAGAATTTTCTCTTGGATTAATAAGAAGTAACCAATAATGGCATTGTTCTCTACCAAAGCAAAGTACAAGGTAGCTTGTTTTACTGGATGTGAAATAGTATGATCAAGGAGGATTCTATGGCATATGGAAGTACATGATAAAGATATAGCAATGCTAAGGTGTGACAATCATAGTTGCATCATGATTGCCAAAAGTCTAGTGTTTTATACATGCACCAATCACATTAAGATCCAATACTACTATATGTGTGATTTAATCGAGGATAGGATAGAACATCTTGTCCACTATCTAATAGAGGAGAATGAAGTAGATATCTTCACCAAAGCTCTTATGTAGGATCTACTTTGAGTTTATCTTCAAAAACTCAACATTGGGACGAGGGTATAGTTCACTTAGGATAGTTTGGGGGTGTTACATATGCTCAATGCCCCACCCTTGTAAGGTGCCACCAATTTCTATGGTGCTTAATATGTGGAAGTATGGGTTGGGTCCTAACTTGTATGTCCAATGAGATTAGTATGACATGATTGAAAAAAGGTGACCTTTGCAGGTTTAGTCTTTGGGTTAGATAGAGTATTTAAGCTAGTAGCAACTCAAGTCATATTGCATCGAATATGAAGTGTGACTTATTAGGGATCCCTATTTCGAGGTCTAGGGATGGTAGAAGAACGACCTTTTGTTTGGGGGAATTAGAAGGGCCAATGGGGGTTTGAGGGTTAGCACCCCTAGCTTAGTGGTAAAATGAATAATCTCTAAAATACTCCTTGGCTAACTAGGGAAGGTTAATGTATAATAGGTCGAATAGGTCGATCTGACTACTTTTCTAGGCTATAGATCGATTTGACTACTTTTTTGGGCTATAAAAGGGAGACCCCTCCAAAGCCATAATCAATCTATTTTTCACCTAGTCAGAGTTCTTGCTAGCCTTCAGCTCTTCATCTATCACGTTTAAATTTCCAACTAAGCTTCATAGTGGAAGCACATGGGTGGACATATCCATCTTTGTATTAGCTTGTTTAGAATTAAAGAAGTTTTTAATATTCTCTCATCTATTGTGTAATAGGCTTCATTGCTTGCATCATTGTAAATATATGACTAAGAAAGGAAAAATCGCTTATTTACTTTCCTATATTCAAGGATTTTGAGTTGCACTCTAGAGAGCCATCTACAGGTTAGACTTAAGAGTGTGGTACTCAAAAGCACATACAAATTAGGAGAATACACATATGTGATGACAATTGCAACATTGTAGGGGAAGGATGCAATTCTAAAATATTGTTATGATTGAATTAGATAAAAGTTCAAGTGTATTCTCTCTCTCTCTCTCTCTCTCTCTCTCTCTCTCTCTCTCTCTCTCTCTCCACACACACACACACACACACACACACACACACACACACACACACACACACACACACACACACACACACACACACACACACACACACACACACACACACACACACACATAGTGTCATCCATACGTCCCCACCTATGCAAATAACGTCAAATGCACCATAAAAAATCACAATATTGTATTATTTACATTCCTAGGAAGCAATTGCAAAAAATTTCCATGTTCAATTACCTACTTTTATTCCATTATGAGTAGAACTGAAAACTCCCTTGCTATGATATTTCATGGACATGCTGGATAAATAATTTTCCATTGTGCATATAAAGATATAAATAGTTCACATGGTACAAGCTTATTACTCATAAAATATTTTATTGGCTCACCTTAAAAAAGAAAATTATCATAGATATGTGTAGATGCATACATTAGGGTCAACTTTGAGGAAGAACATGCCTTTTAATTAGTATTCACTAATATCAAGATTAGTAAATAAGCCAATGGGACATTGCCATGTGGCATCCAATGTACCATTTGACTCTCTACTAGTTTGGCTAAACTCCATCTACCTCTAAAGGTGAAATATGGCCTCTAAACTTATTCTTAGGAGGCAATTCCAACCAAAAGGATTATTCTTGATAATGATATTTTTTTGTTCATTTTCTTACTTTCAGCACCTTGATGTTGCCTTTTGAAAAATGGGATTCTTTAAGTCTCCGCAAAATAAAAAACCAAAAAACTTTATCTTGATCCAAGTTATATTTCAAAAGTTTTGTAGTTTGTGCCCTTTTTATCTTGCTTCTTTTTGTAGCTCTAGCCTCTCATTGTTTTGGTACCTCAACTACTCCTCCAAACTTCTTTTTATATTATCTTTGCTCTATTCAAGCCTTCTTTCTTGTCAACACCTCAAACTCCTCCTTTTGTGGCTTCTTCTAGGTGGCCATCTACTCTATATAGGCATGTGTATGCTACAATACAAGAGAGAATGATATGTGATATTCAACAATCTACAAGGTCCAAGATTGGATAACAATTCTTTCCTCTTATAAAGGTCCTCACAAAATCAACATATAGAAAAGAGAAAATGTGAGCTTTTACCCTTATTTCTTGTCAACACCTCAAACTCCTCCTTTAGTGGCTTCTTCTAGGTGGCCATTTACTCTATATAGGCATGTGTATGCTACAATATAAGAGAGAATGATATGTGATATTCAATAGTCTACAAGGTCCACGATTGGATAACAATGCTTTCCTCTTATAAAGGTCCTCACAAAATCAACATATAGAAAAGAGAAAATGTGAGCTTTTACCAGAAGGACAAATTTTGGGGTTTAAGTTACAGGTGAAAAAAATGGTATACACACATTCAACATGCATATTCTATAAAGGATCTTCACTTTGGTGCCTTTTATGTGGCAACACTTTCCATCTCACCATAAGGCAAAAAATTTGACCTTTCAAGGAAGTTTAACATTCAGCGTGTCTTTTTATTTTAGTTTATATTGTTTCACTGAGCTTGTAGACTGGCTTTGAGTTTTAGTATGTCTCATTTCTTGTCAATACCTCAAACTCCCTCCATGGCTTTTTCTTGGAAATCATATAGCTCTATATGGATATACACTTATCAAAATACAATAGAAAATGATATACACATATCACATAGCTCTATATGGATATACACATTTCAAAATACAAGAGAAAATGATGTACACCATTCAACAACTTACAAGATCCACAATTGGATAGTACGCTTCTCATCTTACAAAGAACCTCACAAGATCAACAAACAGAAAATAGATAATGTCAACTTTCACAAGAAAGGATGGATTTGAAGCTTCAAATTATGGGTTGAAACAAGGTATATAAACATTAAACTTCTATAATCTAAAAAAGATATTCATCTAGCATATTTTATTCTATATTATATTTCACCTTATTGTAAGACAATGATTGTATTGATTATTTTCATTGTTATTATCTTAAGTAATATTTAGGGTTAATGGTGAGAACTTTGTGTAGATGTAGTCCCATGACCAATGTGAGAGTGGAAAATGTTGAAGTCATTTAAAAGTATATTAAACATCATGTATGTGGAATTCGACTATCTTATTTATCCTGGCCATCATTCATCATTCTTTATAAAGAATAATTGATTTTTATTCTAGAATATACATTATTCCAACAAAGGCACTAACATATAAAAGGTGAAAAGAACTTTTTATATTCAATCTCAATTCACTTATAAATTGGGATATGCCTAATTATGGACATATCCATGCCTTTAAGCCATGAAGATTCAAAGATTGTTCAACTCAAAATATTCATACATATATTCAAATTACTCAAAAGACAACAAAAAAATATAACATGATTTTCTAAGGGTCCAATCAAATATTATTTGTTGGGGCTCTTCTAGGATTTTCCTAGGGGATATGCCATCTTGTGTCTCCTTGCATGGTGCTCTCTTAGGGTCTTTCTTGTTAAGACTTCAAGCTCGATCTACTATCTTTGGTATGACCATACCCGACACTTGGGTTGTCCAGCTGTACTACATGATGTGGACATTAAATAAGTTGGTGGTTAGGACTTAGCTGTTTGGTGTGAATGGTCCTAGACCTTAAGTTGTAACTATTCTCTTTAGTGATGTGTGGAATGTAAGAATAGAAGAAATGTGTGAGAGCTCATTGCTCTACACTGTTGAGTCCAACCCTCGTTGTCTCTGTTTCAGACTTCTAACATGGTATCAGAGCACCCATGACTGGGCTCTGTGGAGTGCATGCAGGAAGAAGATCTGAAGACTGACCTGCCAAGGTTGAAAAGAGAAGAAGGGCTGTCTGCCATTGTCTTTGTGAAGGTATGCATTTTGGTCAGATGGAGTCTATGCTTCATGTTAGTGTTTGAGGCTTTTGTGGGAGCTTTGGGGAGCACTCTTGAGCACATCTAAGTGTTCATCTTCATCATCATCATCAACATTTGCTACTGCTGAAGACATTCCTGTAGGTTGCATGTTTGCGCCAGGACAGAAGGTTGCCTTTGTTGGCTGAAAAAGCCATTGATCATCTACAAAAGTGCTATAAAGCATGTTTGCACTCTTTGGAAGGTACTTGAAGACTACAAGAAGCTATTGCTTGTGTTGGATCTCTATTATGAGTTGGAATCAGAGTATATAGATTTGTAAAACAGTCCTGAATTGTTGGGAAAGTGAAATGATAGCTTGCATTTGATCATCATTGAGCTACAGAAGCTCCTGGTCATGCCCAAAAGCATCAACAAGACTTAGACATTTGCTTGGAGGCCATATGTATATGTTCACATGTCTTGAAGCTGGTTTTTAATGACTGAAATATTCTGATCTGGAAGCCATTGATAGGCTGAAAATTGTCATTGAATGCGAGCATCAAGCATCATCTTCTACTGAAGCATGTTATGACACTGTTGATCTCTAACAACTGTATGCTATTGGGAATATGTCTGGGAATGCTTGGAGCATTGAATCGGGCATTGAGCATGATTAGAAACTGAAATCTGAAGTTGAAATTGAATGCATTTACATTGTCTTAGCTGGGTACAAACTGTAAATCCAATGTATGCCATTGGCTATTTTAGACAGCTTGTCTATGGGTGCCCATATGGTCATGCAGTGAGCTTGATACTTCAAAGTGGATATATGGCATGTTTTTTAAAGCTATTTTGGAGCTAAAAAGGCTTGATTTCATTGAGTATTTGCTGACTGTTATGCATAACAAGTTATTTGACAACCGTACTTGCTGGTTATGCATTGTTTTGTACCCGTATGCTTATGTCTGGACTGCCACATGTACTAGCAGATATTCTGGAGGGTTTCGAACATGTATGACATGTATACACATTGATTTTGGCCTTGAAATTACTACTGGTTACTCACAGTTTACAGTTTTTAGACTGTATGTATTTACCCTGGCGGTGAGGTTGCAGGAGTTTAAGCTGAAGCAACTACATAGCATATGTATTGACTGTTATACCTACAAGTTAGACCACATGTTTGTGGATGTTTTTGAGGTTGTAAAGAGCTGAAATTTCCTAGTTTTTTGCAAAGAATAGCTGTAGAAAACTATCATAAATAGTCAAGGACTGAAGTTGGTCAGAGTGACTTGTTGGCTTGCAGTAAGTCAGGCAGTGTTAATATCATCGCAAATGCAAAAAGAACCGACAACATAACCTAGATTGTGGGGGAAAAGCTTGACAATAACAATTATGCCATATGGAAGTTCTGCATGGAGAACTTCTTAATAGGGAAAGGCTACTTGGAGTTGGTGATTGGAGAAGAAGCTGAACTTGAGCTCCCAGAGCGACCTACGGCTGATCAGAGATGATTACACTGAGCTTGGACAGAAAGAGCTCGTAGAGTCTTGCATTGGCTCTCTTTATGTATCTCAGATGCCATGGTAATGCAGATAATGAACTACAGCTCTCTTGAGAATGCATGGGACATTTTGGTCAAGTACTATGGCACAATCACAAGTTCCAAGAAGATACAGTTGAAGCAGAAGTTCAACAACATGGAGAGAAAGAGCAGATCTATATAGGATTATGTCATGGAGGTTAAGACCATTGCGGATCAGCTAGCATCTGTTGGTTCACAAGTTGAAGATGAAGACATGGTTGCTGTGACTTTGAATGGCTTGGGGCCTGAGTATAAGTCTTTTGACACTTCCGTGTTTGTGCGGGCTGAAATGCTTGATTTCAATGAGCTGGTTGCATTGCTTATCCATGAAGAGGCTAAGCTTGGCTTGGCTACAAGATCTAGCAGTTCTAAAAACAAGGATACAGTTTTCTATTCCAATCAACTCGGCCGTGGTGGCAGCCGTGGTAGAGGCTATGGATCTGGCAGAGGAGGCCAACAGAATGCATCCTATGGCAATAACAACCAGCAGGTATTGAATGCAAGAGGTGGTGGAAACTTTAGAGGTAGGGAGAGATCTAGCCCTAGAGGCAGAGGCTCCTGGCAACAGTAGCGCCCATCTGGCAATCCCAATAGGGATAAGGATTGTCACTACTGCGGGAAGTATGGGCATATTGCCAAGGACTGTTAGAAGAAGCAGGGCAATTAGAAGGGCAAACAGCATGGACATTTTGCTACGTCTAGTCAGGGAGATGATTTCTCAGGTGATAGAATGTTTGCCATGCAGTATGTAAAAGATAGAGCTGCTAAAAAATGCACTGATGATGTAGTTTGGTACATTGATTCAGGGGCATCGAACCACATGACCCCTCACGGTGATTAGTTTACTGATATGGTGGCTGAAAAACATGGCTATGTCTGTACAGGTGATGACATGCAGCATAGCATTGAGCATAAAGGCAAAGTGCCTCTTGTGGTTCATGATGGCAGAAAGAAAAATTTGCATGATGTATTGCATGTTCCTTCGATTACGAAGAACTTACTGTCTGTCGTAAGCATGGCTGCTTTATTGAAGAGTTTGGCAATGGATGCAAGTTGATAGCTCGCGGTCACATGAATGGCAGAATGTTTACTCTTGATGCTACCTTGCCAGAGTTGAATTCAGCTATGCTTGCCCATGGTTCTGGCACTATCAGAGATTTGGAAACTTGGCACAAGAGAGTGGGGCATGTGAATTTGCAAAGGCTACAAATTATGCAGAAAAAACAGCTTGTTACAGGTTTACCCAAGTTCCAATATTCAGATATTGGTCATGTATGCGATGCTTGCCAGTTTGGTAAGCAGTCAAGGTTGCCATTTGTTAGGCATGTAAGGCAGAGTACACGTCCTTGTAGTTAGTGCACTCTGATGTTTGGGTGCCAGCCCATAATGTATCTATGGGAGGCTCGAAGTATTATGTGACATTCATTGATGATTACAGTCGCTATACTTGGGTTTACATTCTGAAGACAAAGGATGAGGTGTTTACTTTTTTTTAGCAGTTTAAAAAGTAGGTTGAAAAGGAATTTGACTGCTATATCTCTTGCTTGAGATCAGATAGCAGTGGGGAGTATGTGCCAAATGAGTTTGACAACTTTTTGACTGAAAATGGCATACGTAGGCAACTTACTTGCAGCTACACTCCTCAGCAGAATGGGGTAGCTGAAAGAAAGAACATGACCTTGATGGAAGCTGCTCGTGCCATGATGAATGAGAAGAAGATGCCACTCTATTATTGGGCTGAGGCTGTCACGACATCCATGCATATCTTGAATCGGACTCCCACTGCAAGTATTCATGAGATGACACCGTTTGAGAGGCTGTAGGGCTATAAGCCAGATGTAAGTCACATGAAAGTCTTTGGCTGTGTTGCTTGTGTGCACATTCCAGATGAGAAAAGGAAGAAGCTGGATCCAAAAGCGCATAAATGTGTTTTCATTGGATATTCGTAGGAGAAGAAGGCATACAAATGCTATGATCCCTCTACCAGGGAGACTTTGGTGAGTAGGGATGTTATTTTTGATGAGATGGGTTCTTGGTATGTATCACCAGCTACAGTGCCATCGGATATGCCTTCCACTCATGTATCTATAGTTGATTTGCAGTAGAGCACTGCTATGATAGGACCTAGTGGTCAGACAGTATCCCCATGGACAGGGAGATTGAGGAGCTCACCGTCACTGACACCAGTATATCAGTGAGGGGGAGATATGATGTCTTGGACAGCAAAGGAAAAGAGAAAGCTACTGAGGATGCATCTGGTATGATGACACCTAGTAGAATGACTTTTGGATATGAGTCTGCTGACACTTTAGACAGTGGACTTGGTATTTCGACTGTCTATATGCCTGGCACAAGGCAGAGCAGGTACATTCTGCCTCATGAGAGAGGGGAATTGAGGTGTGCACCACAGCTTAGATGCTCACAGAGGGTCAGATACATTGTTGATAGGTTGACGTACAGTGGCTACTCTGCAAAGCATTATGCTTACATGACAAAAGTGATGGAGATCAAAGAACCAAATACATATGCTGAAGTAGTGAAAGATGAGAACTGGTGTGCAGCTATGGATGAAGAAATGAATGCCTTGGCTGAAAATAAGACATGGGATCTTGTGCCACTGCCTGAAGGGAAAAAGACCATTGGCTGCAAATGGGTCTACAAAATCAAATGCAAGTTAGATGGCAGTGTGGAGAGATACAAAGCCAGGCTGGTCACAAAGGGGTATGCCCAACAGTATGAACTTGATTATGAGGAAACATTTAGCCCTGTTGCCAAGATGGCAACCATATGCACCATGATTTCTTTGCCTGTGCTGGAGGCTGGAAATTGCAGCAGATGGACGTGAAGAATGCCTTTCTTAATGGTGACTTAGCAGAGGATGTCTATATGGTTCAGCCGGAAGGATATGTTCACCCTGATTTTCAGCATTATGTATGTAGGCTGAAAAAGGCATTGTACTCAGGCTGAAGTAGGCTCCGAGAGCTTGGCATGCTAAGATCAGTAACTACTTGCAGAGCTTGGCATGCTAAGATCACAGTTTGTTTACGAAAAAGACAGACAAAGGCTTGGTAGTGCTGGTTATCTATGTTGATGATTTGATAATCACTGGTGATGATGACTTGGGCATACAACATGTAATGAAGATGCTGAAATCTGAATTTGACATGAAGGACCTAGGAGAACTGAAATATTTCTTGGGCATTGAGGTAGTTCCAACTGAAAATGGTTTATGGTTGATGGAGAAGCACTATGCCGTGGAAATGCTGAAGAAGTATGGCATGGCTGAATGCAAACCATTGGATACACCTCTTGATCAAAACGTCAAGCTAGACATGAGCATTGGAGCTGAAGTAGAGGATGTGACTATGTACAGGCAGATGGTTGGCAGTCTGATTTACTTGACCATCACTAGGCCTGACTTGAGCTATGCTATAGGGCTCATAAGCTAGTTTATGCAGAAGCCCAGAAAGCCGCACTTGGATGCAGTTAGATGCATTATGAGATATGTTAAGTCCATTGTAGAGTATGGACTGTTTTATGTCAGAGATAAGCCCTTGAAACTCATTGGATACACGGATGCAGATTGGATAGGATGCTCATATGACCGTAGATCTACGAGTGGATATGCTTTTGGATTTGGTAGCGGCGTGATTAGCTGGAGTAGCAAGAAGCAGCCTATGGTTGCTTTGTCGAGTACTGAGGCAGAGTATAGGGGTGCTGCATTGGCAGCATGCGAGATTTCATGGCTGCTCAAGCTTATGGCTAATTTGGACATACAGGTAGATGCTCCAGTGAAGTTACTATGTGATAATCTGAGTAGTGTACTCTTGGCCATGAATCTAGTTTATCATGCCAGAACGAAACACATAGAGGTACACTACCACTTCATCAGAGAGATGATTCTTGCATGACGAGTTGATCTCATGCATGTAAAGACTGATGAGTAGGTTGCGGATATCTTTACCAAGTCCTTGGGTAAAGATAAGTTCAGTGTTTTTAGACAGCTGCTTGGTGTGCAGATGATGACTTGAGCTTGAGGGGGAGTGTTAAGACTTCAAGCTCGATCTACTATCTTTGGTATGACCATACCCGACACTTGAGTTGTCCAGCTGTACTACATGATGCGGACATTAAATAAGTTGGTGGTTAGGACTTAGCTGTTTGGTGTGAATGGTCCTAGACCTTAAGTTGTAACTATTCTCTTTAGTGATGTGTGGAATGTAAGAATAGAAGAAATGTGTGAGAGCTCATTGCTCTACACTGTTGAGTCCAACCCTCTCTGTCTCTGTTTCAGGCTTCTAACATTTCTTGGGAATGGTTGATTCTTTTCTTGTGTGCCCTTTGTACTCTCCTTGGCTCCTCCAGTACACAATTACACATTGTTAAGCACATATATACTTAGAAAAATATAATTTATAATATTAAAATATGAGAAAATCCACACATTTTAAATTGGGTTATTTTCGAATGCAACACATCCATGTTTTTGTAGTGTGGCTTTTTTGCCCTTGTTGGCTAGATTGGCCCATTGAGGTTCTAGGGTCTTTGTTTGTCTTTGTTTGGGTACGGGCTTTTGGTTCCTCTCTTGCAGGTGCGAGTCCATGCTTGTGTAGAGCTGTTATGACTACACTAGGATCTAATTTGGAGGACCTGTCACGGTGCACATTTTCTCTCCAACCTACTTGGGGGAGGTGTGGCGGGGGTAGAGCCCCCTCTACAGGGGTCCAGGGGGGCAGTCCCCCCCGGCTTGCAGGGCCGTTACGATAAACACCATGCGTGATTTGAAGGACCGTTCATAGCCAAGCTTTGAACTACTTGCTTTAGATTTCAATCTAGTAATAGGTCTATGATGTGCTTTCGGCTCTATATGGTCTCTCGGTCAGTTCCAAGGTCTACAGGTTAAGATTTGCAAAAATCCAAATTCGGCCCAATAAGTCCGAATTGCAGGGGCCGAATGCTCGATTCGGCCCGTCCGAGGGTCGAGTGGCTGAGTGGATTGAGGGTGGAGTGAGGTGGGCCGAGTCAAGTGGTCTTTTGAAACAAAAATATAGGACCCACTATGCATCTACTGGGCTACTTTGATCACTCATAACCGTGTGGTCTTTTGAAACAAAAACATATTGTATTAGATCCATCTGAGTAGTTTGGATTACAAGAGAAGAGTTTATTGTAGTTACATCTCATGGATATCTTCTAGGTTTTTTCTAAGAATTTGGTATATTCCAGATCGCTGGAACTTGTAAAATTTCATTCCTTGTAAGTTCTTGAGTCTTGTTGGGACAATTGACATGGTTATGTCTAATGTTGTGGCACTCGGAGCATCGGTGTTTAGGGTGCTTTGGACATTCCCTTTTGAAATGACCTAGCTCCTTGTAATAGAAACAACGCTAAGCTTTATCACTTGGAGTCACAAGATTCCTGGTTGTCCTTGGCAGGATTTTCTTTAAACCAAATTGTCCTAGGATCCTTTCAGTAAACTAAAGTGGTCCTTTAGCAGAAAATTTGTTTCCGAATTGTCGTCTTTTTAGATCTAGACTGAGGTCCATGATCAATCGGCTTTGCTTGGAATATTAAAGAGTACTCCCAAACTTCGACATTCTGGTAAGACCCAATCTATATTAGTCGAGAAGAACACTTAAGGAAAATTCATTGCAAGTTATAACTGTCATTCCTTGCTACAGTATCTCTAATCATTTGCAAGTTCTAGGCCCCAAATAGATGCAACTCATATTACTTAGGTTAGTTGTAGTTACAAGAGTAAGATTTATTCCCAATATAGTTTGTATTACATATCGATAAAACTTCTAGGATTTCTAGTCATTTTGATACGGTGTAGTAGATTCTAGGTCTTCATCTTCATTTGATTCCTCTATATATCCATAAAGGCTGCGCTTGTGTAGCTTTGTTTCCTTGGAAGCTCAATGTCTTTTGGACTTAAGTCAGGGCAGTTTGCTTGGACGTGCAATGCATCTTGCAAGTCCATTGGACGCATTGCTTCAAGACGGTGGTTCAGAGGAGTATTCAGGCCATGACAAAACTTGGATACTTGTTGCGTAATATCCATAGATGGTGCGTATTTTAGTAGGTTACAAACTTTGAATAGTAGGCTTCCAAGGTTAATTGCAACTACTTGAGCTTGAAGAATTCATTCATTCTCAAAGTCTGGTAAGTTGGCGGAAGGTATCATCCGCGTACAACATCTTTCAACTGAGTCTAAGTGACAGCAGCTTCAAAAACACATTAATTCTTGCACCATTGCTTCCACCATATTCGAACCTGGCCAACTAACTTAAGTTTGGCATCATTGTTGGATTGGTAGCAACAATTCCCAAAGTAGATAAATAATCGTCCATCGACTAAATCCATATCTCCGCCTCTGCTGCGACGTCTATCCCTTCTCCATCAAACTCGGGTGCCTTAATTTGTTTGAGAATGAATTTCTTCTCTTGCATGTCAGCATTCGTGGGTGTAGAAGGTGCCTGACAATCAAGCCATACCACTTAGGTTATTTTTGTTTAGGATATGTCTATGAACCATACATTAATCAATCACATATCATTACAAAGTTTTGCTTTGATACCAACTGTAACGTGCGACTAACCAGGCATGTTTTTGCAGTTCATTGAGAGACGAATCTAAGGGATGCCACCTAGCACTCCCATGGAATGTTATGGGGTTTGTCGCCTAGGGTTTCTCGAGCTTGCCTTGCAACGGAGCCTTCATAGTGGAACCCACTAGGATCAACTTGAAATCTCGATTCCTAGTGGTCAATGTCTCCTTAAAGCATTTTAACGTCTAGTCGCCGACATCCTACTTTACGCAGAGACAACCAAGCTGAAGCAAACCCATGCCACACTTGGTTCAAAGAGAATGGGAAACAAGATGGATGCGCCGCTCAACCTCTCTGTCTATAGGGCATAGTCCCATTTTGGTCCCCTAAAACAGCATGAATCCGGTTCTAACCTAGTACTACCTAAATGTTGAACTATGGTAAAACCTTGTGAGAAGCCTCCCAATTCTCTAGGACCACCCTGTCGTAGGACAGACCCGAGGGGCCCACCTGCTTCCCTTGATATCTTTAGTTTTCTAATTAGGTCCTATCACATTTATATGTGACATTCAAAATCCGCTTCCTTAATTAGGCCTGTTAGGGAATGAGGTTTGTTTGAGTAATTTATGGCACAGACACAAATACAGAGCAAGCAATCCTTTGGGAAACAAGTTCAAACAAATTCCTTAACTTATCTTCATGTTAATCTTTGTATCATGCCCATACAGGAGAAATTATGTATCCCTTCTGTCCAACAGAAGTTCCTGGTCCAAATCACATGGCACCATAATTTCCATCCATTATCTAGAATAGGATCTTCAGATGCCTAGAGGACTACAACTCCATTCCAGACTAGGTAAGGGGTGTCCAGAGCTCCACTGACCCCAAGCGACCTAGGAGTGAGACACAACTTTCGTGGTTGGCCTTTTCACATCACTCAACCTTTGGCTCGTGAATCGAGCAGTGCCCTCTCGGGTTGAAATGTAGCGTGACCTTGGAGATGATCCACCCGCGCAAAATATCCTTCCTTAATTAATCCAATTAATAATCAATAACAATTAAGGCGATCAGCCTAATATCATCTTCTAAGAAAACATTCATTTATTCCCCATGGCAACTTGTCATCATTGACCCCTGCCATGCATTTACCATCAAACACAAGCACTTGGAATAATTATCCAAGTCACATCCAACAATCAATTTAATGCAAAAGCATTTAGGACATTGTTTGATCAATCATAAAAAACAATGGTATCCTTTTCCAAACATTGCAGGAATAGTTGCGATAACCTTTCCATCGCATATTTGCTCTCCTCCTTGGAATTAGGAGTGGTTCCATGTAAAATTTACTTAACATACCCTTCTTTCGACTAAGGCATCATTGCCCATGAACCCATACCCCATCTCCGTGAGATTATCCTTCAATCAAAAGCTCATTATTCTCCCCAAAATGGCCCCACTAATCAAGCCAAGGTGCAGAAGTCTTGTGCGACTCGCGTCTAAGGGAGACAAAGATCGAGAATGGCCCCCAAGCGAAAAATGACGCATGCGGATGGAAACCCCACACCGAGCAACAAAGCCTCGGGCGAGATCATCACTGCCAATCCGATTGCAATACAAGTCATAAGTAATGTATTTCCAAATTAATAGACGCTCTCTTTGAATCCCGCATGAGAAAGCCTTGGGCAATATTATGCCACACAAGAATAGGATAGTGGAAAGGATAATCTGCATCACAAGTACTCGAAGGATTGAATTTTCCAAATTCATGTATCAAGAGGAGTTAATTGTATTTAGTTGCTATGCAATGAATTCATAAGAAGCATATAAGGCTTCAAGCATTGTCAACTTCCCATCAGTCCTCGCAATGGTAGGTGTGTTTCCATGACTTCAAAGGTATATGTTGCAACTTGCATCCTGATGGATTGCATGGCAAGCAACTTAGTCTAGAAGAGAATCATTTTTGAAGCTCTAGACCTTTGCCCAAGCTCTACTTAATAGCTCATGTTTGATAGATTGGGAGCCTTGATGTTGTGCATAGCTAGTGTAGACAATAATCATTAGGATTAAAACCACAATGCCTTGAGATCTATCTGATAGCGACTACGTTTATCAATCCTATTTGGGGTTGGGGTAGATGCAACAACAACTCTAGGGCAAGCAAAGAGCTCATGGGTTGGGAAACCCTAAGTCGAAGGAAGACCAATGCTTTTGTACTTGTTGGGAAGAAGGCTGGGTTATTAATCAATGTAAGTGACTACTAGGACTTATGTCTTGTACAATGTCTAAAACCTTAAAGAGAAGAAAGGACGCATGTGGACACCCTCTAAGGAGGGAAAAATAGTGAGATACTTCATAGACTAACTCTCTCTATCTCTCTCCCCCTCTCTCTCTCTCCATCTTCTTCTTGTTCTCTTCTTCTTCTCTCTCCTCCCTCTCTCTTTCTCTCTCTCTCTCCCTCCCTCCCTCCCTCTCTGTCTCTCCTCTTCTTCTTCTTCTCATTCTTCTCTCTTCTCACTTTTCTTTTTTCTTCCTCTTCTTTCTCTTCTTCTTCTTCTTCTCCTCTCTCTCTTCCTCTCCCTCTCTCTCTCTTTCTCTCTTACTCAATATGTTAGCAAGGGGGGGCCAAAAGAGGTGGTACCCTCTCTCCTTTACGATTGGGGGGGGAGGGGTTATATAAAGGGGGAAGGGGGTTATTATCGGGGGGGAAAAGAGATAATGGGACAAAGGTGGTGTGGTGGTGGTGGTGACCTTTTCCCACCCACCACTTGTAGTCAGGCATGGCGGTGGGGAGTTCATGGGCGTTATGCCCAAGGCAGGGGTGGTATCATCATCTTTCTCTTTGCCATCAGATGGATCATCTCCTACCTCGTAGTCATTGTCGCGCTCTTCCTCATCATCCTCTTCCTCTCATTGATGTCATCCCTCTTGTTTCCTCCCCTCCATGTCATCTGCTACATCATCATGCCGTCTTTCCCTTCTTTCCTTGTCATCTTCTTTCCCATCCTCCCCCCCACCTCCTGTTAGTGACGACAGGGGGGGGAGAAGATTTAAAAAAAAATCAATTATTATTATTATTTAAATGGGGGGCTGTTTTTATGTGGTAGGCAGGGGATATTAGATGATGTGCATGGTAGGGAAGGTCATCCATATGTTGCTTGATAGACTCCTTAAGATCCTTAGAATCAAGCTTAAGAGGAGTCTTGTGCATTAGAGGTCATGGAGAAGAGATATGAAGAAGCTTCAGCCATGGAAGCTTGCTAAGAGTTTGCAAGAAGAGAGAGAAAGGTTGTTGGAGGGGGCTCAAGCTCTACCCCGAGACCTACGGACCACTTATTGCTCAAGTGTTTCGAACCGAGCAGCCATGGCTACCTCTCACATAGCCGACGCGCAATGCCTACCTTTCGGGTGTAGTGAGCTTACCTTGATGCTCGATCGAGTGCCCTCCTCTTTCTTGCACATCAGTAGCTCTAGATCCTTGAGGCAAGCTCAAGCAACCTCAATCCCTCTCCCAAGAGCTTCATCCTCCATAGCCACGCGCGAGACAAGAGAAGAGAAGAGAGGAAGGGAAGATGAAGAGAGAAGATGGAGAGCTTCTTCTCCAAGATCCCTCACTCTCACACAATCACTCCCTCACTCCCTCACACTCTCTCAATCCCTCTCTCAAGCACAAGCAAGGAGGCAAGAAACAAGAGAAGAAGAAGAAGAAGAAGAAGCTTTGGCTACACACAAGAATGAGCTTCTCATTCACTTTTCAACTTTATATACATGCCCTACTTTTCATGGGCGGTCATCCCCTTTTTTTACATGGCCGACCATTAGCCTAGGCCCATTTCTCATTTTCCACCATTCTAGTCTATCCTATTCCCAACTAATGCATACAATTTGCACAGGAGTGAGCCTGGTGCTATCTTACAAGGATTCAGGAGCGTTTTCACACTTAATCGTGTGCTTTTTACTCTTTTACTTTCCTTGGGCGACTCTAAGACTTCCTGAGGGTCGTGCCCGTGCTTTTAATTTTTTCAGGGTCTGGTTACTGGTTAAGGTGCCTTTTTCTTCTTTTTGTCCTGTGCCTTTTGCTATTTCTTTTTTTTTCCATTTCCCGCTCCTCTGTGCTGCGGTAAACATTACCCCTCTCCTAGCCAAGTGCCAGTCCCATGGCACTGTGGTGGGAGGTAGTGGGATAGATGATGCTGTTGCGAGGTGGAACTGGTGGGTAGATGACACTGATGCTTGTGAATGAGAAGTGATGGAGTTTGATGACGATGACCAGGAGAGATTCTGGCATGCTTTAGGCTCCAGGAAGATACTCGGCATCTTTCACACTGTTGTGGCGCCCCTTTAGGTAGCTAGTTGTCCTTTGACTATCCGAAACGCTTGAAGCAATAAGCAATCCCTTAGGAGGATGGTATTGGAGGGATTTATTCTGGAGAAACCCCTCGGACGCTGTTTGCCCTGAAAATCCGTGGCTGTGGTTGAAGATCCTTGTCTTTGAGTAGAAGGTCTTCAGTTTCGAGTTGAAGGTCTTCAGGCTTGTGGAATCAATAAGCGATCCGTAGATCTTGAGGCGTTGGGCATGGATCATTGGACGATGAGGTTCCAAGATCTATGCCAATGGTAGATCCATCATTGGGGTTTCCGTCTGCTTGATTTGGTTTAGTCATGGCAGCCATCAGTAGACGGATGTTTGGCAACATGAAATTTGTTGAGCCCTTTAGACCTTCGCAGCGAAGCTCCTAAAGTTGCGAGAATAGAGTCATGTCCGACTCATGGAAAAATTCCTTGTCATTGGAGGATGTAGTGGATGATCTTCTTCAGCCAAGCAGCCAGTTCTTGAAACACGAACATAACCTGCAAGAAAAGTTGTGCACTTCCTAGGGGGCATGTCTGTCTCATTGTGTAGTGCATGGTGCCCATGCCAGTGGAACTAGGAGATAGGTCTAACCTTGGGCAAGCCCTTGGTAATGTCCCACACTTGAGGACCCAATTCGTGTGTCATTGGAGGTGCGGTGCAAAACTTAGAGTGACAGGTCTGAAAGTCCTGCCCTTGATGTGCCCTAAGTGTGAAGTGGGGGAGGGGCTAGAGAGAACCCTAGATGTAGTGAGTGTGGTGCATAATAACAGTGAAGGGAGACTGCAAGCACATGTGAAGTGTCCTTTTTGTTAACCTGCTTAGTAGTAGATTCATCTTTCAGCTTTGCTATTTTTTTCTCTTGTCTTGCTCTCCAGTCACCTTGTCTTTGTTTCCTTGTGGCTCTTTTTTTTTTTTGAATAAGAATGAGAGAGGGAGTACAATTGGCAAGGTATATCACACCCATTTAATCATGGGGCGGTCGCAGGCATTGAGATAAGAGTGCGCGACTTTGTAGGTATTCTTTAATATCGGCTTTAGCTCTCAGAGGAGCGGTTGACAAGAAAGGGTGATTACACCTTGCAAAGCGGGTGTCACTCATATTTTCTAAGAGCTCTAGACAGAAGGAAGGGAGGAGAGTAGCCCACATCATTAACCTAGTCATAGCTCTACTATCTATTCCTAGGTTGATATCAAAGAAGAGTGGGGGGAGATGGGCTTCCTCTACTGTGGGTTTTTGGAGTAGCAGGAATTTGATAAGTCGGAGGTAATTACAAGTGGTCAAAAACGCTAGATCTGGGCAGGAAGAGAAGTCTACAAGAAAACGGTTTATAGAAGGAAGTATATCCTCTAACCTAAATACTAAGCATTCCTCAGGGCTCCTAGCATTTACATTATATATTTTCGGGAAGTCATAATCCCCATGCAAGTCTCTATCATAGTCCACTCCATGCCTACGGGGGTAGGGCATGTAGATAGGATCATTGCGCTCTTCAGGGAGTGAACTACAAAAGGCGGTCCATGCATCAAAATTGGTGTCCCAAATCCTCCTCCGTCACTTTGGCTGTGCCTCGTAGCCTTGGACGGTTTTGGGAACCAGATTGACCTTATCTTCCCAGTACTCATGTGGCTCTTATCACCACCTAGTCATATCATGCTCCTCTCTTCTATCCACCTGTTTGCAAGTTCATTAGCCAGATCCTTGATCTTGGCTACGACTCCTAGAGGCAGGGCCCGGTCCTGAGAGCATGGGAAAGCAAATGAAAGCTTAAACGGCCTCTTATGGAACTCTTGCTGACGCCAGATGACCAACTCTTGGGGCCAGTCTACAGGATGTGTATCATTTGTCAGTGGCATGGGCTCCTCAGGAAGTTGTCTTGGAAGTGTGCGTGCTCCGCGTTGGGCCTCCTCAGCTAATTCTTGTCTTCTTCTCCTTGCTGCAACTATGTGCTCAGGTAGATGGGCATCTATAGGCTCTTCCTGTGGGATATCAAGTTGAGGCGGACTCGGCATTCTTTGTTGCTCTTCTTCATTAGCTTGCTTGAAATCTGGACCCTCTTCGACATGTCGCTCAACCATAGATGGGATGACTGGCGGTGGTGGTGGTGGCTATTCATGCTTCTGAAAACCTAGCTCCTTGAGCTCAGCAGTGGAAAGGCCCGTACAGCGTAGGTAGCGGAATTGTTGCTCCTTAGTGATCCCTGTACTCGTTGGGAGCTCCCGCTCTTGAAGACTGTATCTTAGAGCTCAGGTGGTTAGCTCCAACTTTCTTTTCACCTTTTCCATTGGATCATCACCCTTAGCTTGTGTGACATGGAGCACTGTGTTGAGGAAGGCATGTCCCTGTGTTTTAGTAGTTATTTCGGTAGCCTCAACCCTAGCTTCTGCAAGCATTCTTTCGCATTCTGCCACTTCCAAGTATTCGGTCAAGTCCCTCACCCTGTCAAAATTTTTCCTTTCCCAATCCATAGCTCTTTCCTCCATCTTTTTCCTTTATTCCTCCAGTTGGCTCGCCAGGGTGGTTACTACCTGTTGCTGCTCATTTGTTACAAACCATAACTGGTTCCTTTCTCTTAACTTCTGAGCCAGTTGCTCTTCAGCAATCCCTTTGGCTTGATCTACAATGCTGAGCCTTTGGTGTACCTTGGCCAGTACTTCTGATTTTTCTTGCACCAGCTGCTCTTGACTTTGGATTTCAGCGAGGAATAGCATTTTTGATTGAAAGCCATGGCCATGAGGGCCTCTACATCTTCTTGGGAGGTCTCCAGCGCATCTTGTAATCTTTGCACTTCATCTTGTAGCCATTTTGCTTCTGCTGCTGAGACTCCTGGCCCTTCACTCTTTAGAAACTCGATTTCACTTATTAACCTGTTTTGTTCTTCTAGCTCCTGCCACGACCAGGGCTCCGTGGTATGTTCTTGTGGTATACTGGCTTCGCCTTCCTGAACCTTCTGTTTGAGCATTTCCACTTGAGCGACCTTTTGTTGTAGATCATTGTATTGCTACATTAGTAGCTTTAGACTCCTTTGTTTTGCCACCAGGTTCTGGTCCTCGTCTTCCAGCCTTTGTCTAAGGCGGCTTTCGTTGTCCTGGGCTTCCTTTGTTTTTGCTACTAGTTGGTCCTGCAGGGCCTTTATTTCTCTTCGTCAGTCGGCTCCCTAACTTGAGACTTCTAGCCTAAGGGCAGCTGACGTTTCTTTTTCTTTTTCTAGCTCTAGCAAGGCCACTTTCTTCTCTTCTTTCGCCTTGTCCAGTTGTGTCAGTAGCTCAGCCACATATGCGTCATAGTCAGTGTCGGCAGGCATGGGAGTATGGGGTGTGGTGGTCGATGCCTCCAGCCTTTGTCATTTAGGGTCTTGCCATGACTCTGCATTTGCGGCAGGCATGGGAGTATGGGGCGTGGTGGTCGATGCCTCTAGCCTTTGTCATTTAGGGTCTTACCGTGACTCTGTATCTGCGGCAGGCATGGGAGTATGGGGCGTGGTGGTCAATGCCTCCAGCCTTTGTCGTTTAGGGTCTTGCCGTGACTCTGCATCTGCGGCAGGCATGGGAGTATGGGGCGTGGTGGTTGATGCCTCCAGTCTTTGTCGTTTAGGGTCTTGTCATGACTTTGCATTTGCGGGCAGTGGGCCTTTTCAATCTGGTTTCTGGCACAATTTCGGCCACTTTGCTCACTAGCATTTGCACCATGTTCATGAGCTGTGCCGTGTCGAGGGGAGGTGCGGGTTGTGTGGTGGCTGCAGTCGTGGTTTCAGCCGTTGTAGGCACAAAAGAGGAAGGAAGTGGATGTAGTAGGGACTTGCTCTTGCCTATAGCCACTGGAGCTGCTTCCACACTTGCACTAGCTTCGGCTTTATGACGGGGGCTCACGGGTTCGAGCTCTCCACCCCCGTAGGTCTCTTCCATAGATCTTCGTATAGCCTCTGCCAACTCGGCCAATTCCTTTAGTCTCTGCTCTTCAGCTTCTTCTTTCGCCCTTCTTTTCCTGTCCTCTTCTGCCTTCTTTGACTCTTCTCTTATCCTTGCAAGCTTCTCCTGCTCCTTCCTCCTTCTTTCTTCCTCAGCCCTCCTAGACTCTCTTTGAGCCCTCTTGATGCCAGCTCATTCTTCTTTTCTTAATTTCTCTTTCCTTTCCTTCTGCCTCCTGTCCCCTTTCTTTTGTTCTTCGGGTTTGCTTGCTCGTGTAGGCGGCACCTCCTGTTCTCCCTTGTCACTTATCGTTCTTTCGCTTGATTCTCCTCCTTCGTGGTGAGGTGGGCTTTGATGTGCAACTTGCTCTTCCATGATGCCAGCATCCTTTATTGCTTCATCTATGATGGCTGTCAAAATACCACCGTATCTGATTGTGGCTGCCTTTGAGGTAGGTTTCTTCCTTGTGGAGCGTGCGGTTGAGGTAGGGGATTCTCCTCTTGCTGGTGCTTCCATTGGAGTGAGAAGGGCAGCTGAGTTTTGAATGGTTTTCTACACGAACCCATTCCAGTCTACCTCCTCAGGGACTCCTATTGCGATGCTTTCTAACAGCGGGACCCCGATCCTGTTCATGAATGCATTGTACCTTTGGCCCAAGAAGAGTGTGTGGATCATCTTCGCTTGCAATTTCACTGCCGGATCCGGGATGTCATGCCAAGCTGATTCCATCCACGGTATGCACCTCTTCTTTCTTTACCCCCAGCATGGAGTAAACAACCCTTCTCGGTCGCCTCTCTTTCTTGGGTACGAGCCCCAAGGCCTTCTCTACGATTGTCGCATTGAGGGGTACTTCAATTCTTCTTTCCTGCTCCCCTGTCCTCACTGTGACAGTGCCATAGTTCCTGCCCTTATGGAAGTTCCTCAGAAAGTCCGCACACATGCCGTAATCCACGGCCTGCCCCACCTTTTCCACATACTTGTGGAGGTGGCATCTGTCCACCAAGTGTTTGATCGCAGGTTCCTCCAAGATGGCCTCATCCAGATTCAATGTGTGCTTGAAGGTGAATTGATTGAATCCTCGTGTCTCGACGCTGATGCCAAACTTGGTCATCTCTTCTTCAGAAAATGGGAGTTTGCCCCCTTTGTTTGGTCCTGCCATGGTGGTTACCTGTCAAACACACCATGCCAAAATTAATGCTTAAAAATCTGCTTATTTCTAATCAAAACTCAATTTTGAGAGAAAAATGTATGTGTCCAAAATTGGTATACTTGCTTAGAGGCTTGAATTTTAGAGACAGGCTCACAACAGCATTTGCTATTGTTTTCCCTTGCAGTTGCTCATATCGCTCCCCTCCCCCCATCTTGGATCTTTCAAGGAATCCTTCCTAGGATTAGCACGGGAAGGACGAGGCAAACGCTGTTTCTCGTGGGTTGACTTACTTAGCCAATAACCAATCATAGAAGCTTGGATTGTATTCGAGTTGGGCATGACAATCAAGAGCAGATAGTTGGATGGAGACTTGGGAGATGTAGGTCAAGACATCGTGAAAGAGATCTCCAGTATTAAGGCGGCTGGCAATATGTAATTCCTCTTCTGTGAGGAATTGGTCAATGTGGGGGTGAGCGAGCACCTGGTCGTCTAAATGCTGGTTGCGGGCGATGGCCAAAACCCTAAACAAGATAGGTGCCACATAAGTAGGGTCATATTCGATGGTTTTAACTGCCATGCGTTGCTCAGCATTGGTCATTATCTAGCAACCTTTTTTCTCCCATTGGATTCTCAGAGCAAATCACTGCTGCAAGAACGTGGAAGGCGAGCTTGCCATCTGCGTGAGCTCTTGCAACTCGTGTTCAGGAACAGAATGAGGAGGCTTACGATATGAAGTGATTAGTCTTCTGAGGGCAGCTTGCTCCTTTGAGATTTCGTCGTTTGCTATCAGTTCGGCAGCAATTTTGGGGAATTTAGTGGTCATAAGTTCGTATTCTTCCCAAGTGCATGGTAATGCACGAACATCCGAAGCAAGTGTTTTGTCAAGAAGACCTAGGTCTAGCCTCTCATAACTTCTAGCGAATGTTGTGAAAGTTTTGTCCAACATCTTGATGCAGGTTATTAAGTAATCCCTAGAAGTTGCGGCGAGGTCTTTAGCCAAGGAAAGGAAAGGTTGTACCGTGTAGGAAGGTTTAAGACCTGCTGGTGGGAATGGTACAAATGGACTGGATAGTGGTGACTCCATCATTAGTGTCACATGTGTGGCTTTGCACTCTGAAGCACTTTCAGGTGTTGTAGGAAGCTTTGGGGGCGTGGGAGTTGTGCTCTACATCTTCGAGTGCATCTAGTAGCACTACAGGTAAAGACAAAGGAATGAATAAAGTGTCAGAAGGCATTGATGCAGTTCTTGATGGAGACTCCAGTGGCTCAGAGAGCTTGGATGATGAGCTTGGAATTCCTTCAGTGAGGACTCCAGGTGTGCAGAGAGCACGTGTTAATGCAAAGACTCCATTGAGTGATCTAGTGGTACGCAGGTCTAGCAGGGTGAGATACCCTATTAAAAGATTTGGTTTTGAGAGTTATGCAGCTCACCATTATGCTTATATGGTAAAACTAGTTGAGGATGTTGAGCCCACATGTTTTGAGGAGGCTGTTGGTCATGCTCATTGGGATGCAGCAATGGATGAGGAGATGGCTGCATTAGAGGCCAATAAGACTTGGGATCTAGTATCATTGACGAAGGGAAAGAAAGCTATTGGATGTAAGTGGGTTTATAAGATTAAGCACAATGCAGATGGTTCTATTAGCAGGTACAAAGCTAGGCTGGTTGCAAAAGGCTATGCCCAAACATATGGCATAGATTATGATGAAACCTTCAGTCCAGTTGCTAGGATGGCAACTGTCAGATGTGTGATTGCTTTGGCAGCAGCCAAAGGTTGGAGGTTGCAGCAAATGGATGTAAAGAATGCCTTCTTGCATGGTGATTTGCAGGAAGAAGTGTATATGGATCAGCCAGCAGGTTATGAAGATTTAGAGCATCCCACGTATGTGTGCAGGTTGAAGAAGGCACTCTATGGACTCAAGCAAGCACCAAGAGCATGGTCTGACAATATCAAAGAGTATCTTGTCAATATTGGCTTTTATGTTTCTGATGCTGATCACTCACTTTATGTGAGAAAGGGAGATGCAGGTTTGGTCATCATAGTCATCTATGTGGATGACTTGATTATTACAGGTGATAGTGATAGTGGGATTGCTGAAGTCAAGGGCTATTTGAAGATGTGGTTTGAGATGAAGGATTTAGGTGAGCTAAGGTACTTCTTGGCATTGAGGTGATCAGATGTGATGATGGTATATGGCTGTTCCAAAGACAGTATGGCTTGGATATGTTGTCCAAGTATGGTATGACTGCATGCAAACCACTTTCAGTCCCGTTGGAGCAGAATGTAAAGCTAAGTGCTGATGTTGGGGATGAGATAGAAGACCCTACTATGCTCAGGAGGATAGTGGGGAGTTTGATCTACATGACCATTACAAGGCCAGACTTGAGCTATGCTGTTGGTCTTGCGAGTCAGTTTATGCAAGTACCTAGAAAGCCACATTTGGATGCAGTCAGACGCATATTGAGATATGTGAAGTCCACATTACATTATGGACTTTTCTATGAGGCAGGTACAGATGTACATGTGTTTGGATACAGAGATGCAGATTGGGCTGGTAGTATGTCTGATAGAAGATCTACCATCGGATACATGTTCTCTCTTGGTAGTGCAGCAGTTGCATGGAGCAGCAAAAAGCAATCTACAGTTGCTTTGTCGAGTACAGAGGCTGAGTATAGAGGTGCTGCTATTGCAGCATGTGAGGTAGTATGGCTGCAAAAGCTATTGGCTGATTTGGATGTCCAGGTGGAAGGTTCAGTTGTCATTTATTGTGACAACATGAGCAGTATACAGTTGGCTAGGAACCCTGTGTTCCATGCCAGGACAAAACATATTGAGGTACACTACCACTTTGTGAGAGAGAAGGTACTAGCAGGTGAGATTGACTTGGTGTATGTCAGCACACATGATCAGATAGCTGACATCTTCACGAAGGCCTTGGGTACAGAGAAGCTTCAAAAGTTTGGAAGCTTACTTGGAGTTGCAGAGATGCAGTTGAGCTTGAGGGGGAGTGTTGAGATGACAAGCTCAACACATGCGGACATTGATGATGGACCGCCTGGTTAGATGGGTCCACACGTCTACACTTAGCACGTCGGTGGTCATTATGACTCTCACATGGCCACTGACTCATTACTTATTATATTCAGGTTGTTACACCTATTTACAGCTGGCATAGTTATAGCGCCAGTCGACTAGTGTAGTCGGTTATGCATTGTTTGACTTAGTAGGCCACTTTCCTTTTATGTTGTATCTTATCTATACTTTGTGTACATTGTAAAGAGTGTGGAAGAAGAAGAAGAAATCAGCAAGAAAACGTTTTGGCCTCCATCTCTCTTCTTGTCTCTTGAGTGAGCTTCTCCTTGTGCATTCTGTGTGTGTTCGGCGCAGCATCTTGAGCAACCCCCTCCACCACGCGATTCTTGACATAAACCTTGTGTTTACTCATTGATAAACACCTTTGAACTTAGAGATTTGAAATCTGTAACCTGCGCACCCACTTTCGGTCAATACAGTCGAAGTCACAACGTACCCTGAAACTGCTATCCGCAAGCTTGCGGCTCTAAAACGGGCCTTGAAACGGCCTCAGATGCCCAAAATAACTATGGCAAAGCCCTAAAGGGCCGATCTATAGAATACACAATGCTCTTTGCGCACACCAAATCTCACTGCAATCTGAGATTTTTGCTCTGCCCTGCTTCCGGTGCCTCCACAGGCACTATCCAAGAGAAAGAGTGGAAGGATGGGAGAGCTTCTTACCCGTGGCTTGCTTGCTCGAATCTTGTTTCTTCTCCTTTGCTTCAACCTTTGAAATTGGCCTCTCTCAGTGGCACGGCTTTGATACCATGTCAAGAATCTCGTGGTGGGGGGACTTGCTCAAGATGCTACGCCGATCACACACAGAATGCACAAGGAGAAGCTCACTCAAGAGACAAGAAGAGAGATGGAGGCCAAAACGTTTTCTTGCTAGTTTCTTCTTCTTCTTCCACACACTTTTACAATATACACAAAGTATAGATAAGATACAACATAAAGAAAAGTGGCCTACTAAGTCAAACAATGCATAACCGACTATACTAGTCGACTGGTGCTATAACTATGCCAGTTGTAAATAGGTGTAACAACCTGAATAAGTAATGAGTCAGTGGCCATGTGAGAGTCATAATGACCATTGATGTGTTAAGTGTAGACGTGTGGACCCATCTAACCAGGCGGTCTATCATCAATGCTCGCATGTGTTGAGCTTGTCATCTCAACATGAAGTACCAATTCTAGGTAAAGAATGGATGCATCCCAGGGCACATAGTGTCAAAGAATGGCATTGCCACTAACTCCTCAAAAGTTAGGGTTATCATCGATCTTCCACCACCAACCAATTACAAGGGAGTTCATTGTTTCCTAGGCCATGCAAGGACTATTGACGATTTGTGTTGAACTATGCATTATTTGCTAGACCTCTATACAAATTGCTAGTGATATTTGAATGGATAGAGTAATGCCAATGCACATATGAAGAGTTGAAGAAAGCTCTAACCACAACACCAATCCTAAGAGCCCCAAATTAGACCATAACCTTCCACGTTCACATTGATACCTCAAAGTATGCCATGGGAGTTGTGTTGTGCCAGCTTGGTGAAAAAAATTTAGACTTTCCAATTACCTTTGCACCCACTTTCGGTCAATACAGTCGAAGTCACAGCGTACCCTGAAACTGCTGTCCGCAAGCTTGCGGCTCTAAAATGGGCCCTGAAATGGCCTCAGATGCCCAAAATAACTACGGCAAAGCCCTAAAGGGCCGATCTATAAAATACACAGCGCTCTTTGCGCACACCAAATCTCACTGCAATCTGAGATTTTTGCTCTGCCCTGCTTCCGGTGCCTCCACAGGCACTATCCAAGAGAAAGAGTGGAAGGATGGGAGAGCTTCTTACCCGTGGCTTGCTTGCTCGAATCTTGTTTCTTCTCCTTTGCTTCAACCTTTGAAATTGGCCTCTCTCAGTGGCACGGCTTTGATACCATGTCAAGAATCTCGTGGTGGGGGGACTTGCTCAAGATGTTGCGCCGATCACACACAGAATGCACAAGGAGAAGCTCACTCAAGAGACAAGAAGAGAGATGGAGGCCAAAACGTTTTCTTGCTAGTTTCTTCTTCTTCTTCCACACACTTTTACAATATACACAAAGTATAGATAAGATACAACATAAAGAAAAGTGGCCTACTAAGTCAAACAATGCATAACCAACTATACTAGTCGACTGGCGCTATAACTATGCCAGTTGTAAATAGGTGTAACAACCTGAATAAGTAATGAGTCAATGGCCATGTGAGAGTCATAATGACCATTGATGTGTTAAGTGTAGACGTGTGGACCCATCTAACCAGGCGGTCTATCATCAATGCTCGCATGTGTTGAGCTTGTCATCTCAACATGAAGTACCAATTCTAGATAAAGAATGGATGCATCCCAGGGCACATGGTGTCAAAGAATGGCATTGCCACTAACTCCTCAAAAGTTAGGGTTATCATCGATCTTCCACCACCAACCAATTACAAGGGAGTTCATTGTTTCCTAGGCCATGCAAGGACTATTGACGATTTGTGTTGAACTATGCATTATTTGCTAGACCTCTATACAAATTGCTAGTGATATTTGAATGGATAGAGTAATGCCAATGCACATATGAAGAGTTGAAGAAAGCTCTAACCACAACACCAATCCTAAGAGCCCCAAATTAGACCATAACCTTCCACGTTCACATTGATACCTCAAATTATGCCATGGGAGTTGTGTTGTGCCAGCTTGGTGAAAAAAATTTAGACTTTCCAATGACCTTTGCACCCACTTTCGGTCAATACAGTCGAAGTCACAGCGTACCCTGAAACTGCTGTCCGCAAGCTTGCGGCTCTAAAATGGGCCCTGAAATGGCCTCAGATGCCCAAAATAACTACGGCAAAGCCCTAAAGGGCCGATCTATAAAATACACAGCGCTCTTTGCGCACACCAAATCTCACTGCAATCTGAGATTTTTGCTCTGCCCTGCTTCCGGTGCCTCCACAGGCACTATCCAAGAGAAAGAGTGGAAGGATGGGAGAGCTTCTTACCCGTGGCTTGCTTGCTCGAATCTTGTTTCTTCTCCTTTGCTTCAACCTTTGAAATTGGCCTCTCTCAGTGGCACGGCTTTGATACCATGTCAAGAATCTCGTGGTGGGGGGACTTGCTCAAGATGTTGCGCCGATCACACACAGAATGCACAAGGAGAAGCTCACTCAAGAGACAAGAAGAGAGATGGAGGCCAAAACGTTTTCTTGCTAGTTTCTTCTTCTTCTTCCACACACTTTTACAATATACACAAAGTATAGATAAGATACAACATAAAGAAAAGTGGCCTACTAAGTCAAACAATGCATAACCGACTATACTAGTCGACTGGCGCTATAACTATGCCAGTTGTAAATAGGTGTAACAACCTGAGTAAGTAATGAGTCAGTGGCCATGTGAGAGTCATAATGACCATTGATGTGGTAAGTGTAGACGTGTGGACCCATCTAACCAGGCGGTCTATCATCAATGCTCGCATGTGTTGAGCTTGTCATCTCAACATGAAGTACCAATTCTAGATAAAGAATGGATGCATCCCAGGGCACATGGTGTCAAAGAATGGCATTGCCACTAACTCCTCAAAAGTTAGGGTTATCATCGATCTTCCACCACCAACCAATTACAAGGGAGTTCATTGTTTCCTAGGCCATGCAAGGACTATTGACGATTTGTGTTGAACTATGCATTATTTGCTAGACCTCTATACAAATTGCTAGTGATATTTGAATGGATAGAGTAATGCCAATGCACATATGAAGAGTTGAAGAAAGCTCTAACCACAACACCAATCCTAAGAGCCCCAAATTAGACCATAACCTTCGACGTTCACATTGATACCTCAAAGTATGCCATGGGAGTTGTGTTGTGCCAGCTTGGTGAAAAAAATTTAGACTTTCCAATGACCTTTGCACCCACTTTCGGTCAATACAGTCGAAGTCACAGCGTACCCTGAAACTGCTGTCCGCAAGCTTGCGGCTCTAAAATGGGCCCTGAAATGGCCTCAGATGCCCAAAATAACTACGGCAAAGCCCTAAAGGGCCGATCTATAAAATACACAGCGCTCTTTGCGCACACCAAATCTCACTGCAATCTGAGATTTTTGCTCTGCCCTGCTTCCGGTGCCTCCACAGGCACTATCCAAGAGAAAGAGTGGAAGGATGGGAGAGCTTCTTACCCGTGGCTTGCTTGCTCGAATCTTGTTTCTTCTCCTTTGCTTCAACCTTTGAAATTGGCCTCTCTCAGTGGCACGGCTTTGATACCATGTCAAGAATCTCGTGGTGGGGGGACTTGCTCAAGATGCTGCGCCGATCACACACAGAATGCACAAGGAGAAGCTCACTCAAGAGACAAGAAGAGAGATGGAGGCCAAAACGTTTTCTTGCTAGTTTCTTCTTCTTCTTCCACACACTTTTACAATATACACAAAGTATAGATAAGATACAACATAAAGAAAAGTGGCCTACTAAGTCAAACAATGCATAACCGACTATACTAGTCGACTGGCGCTATAACTATGCCAGTTGTAAATAGGTGTAACAACCTGAATAAGTAATGAGTCAGTGGCCATGTGAGAGTCATAATGACCATTGATGTGTTAAGTGTAGACGTGTGGACCCATCTAACCAGGCGGTCTATCATCAATGCTCGCATGTGTTGAGCTTGTCATCTCAACATGAAGTACCAATTCTAGGTAAAGAATGGATGCATCCCAGGGCACTTGGTGTCAAAGAATGGCATTGTCACTAACTCCTCAAAAGTTAGGGTTATCATCGATCTTCCACCACCAACCAATTACAAGGGAGTTCATTGTTTCCTAGGCCATGCAAGGTACTATTGACGATTTGTGTTGAACTATGCATTATTTGCTAGACCTCTATACAAATTGCTAGTGATATTTGAATGGATAGAGTAATGCCAATGCACATATGAAGAGTTGAAGAAAGCTCTAACCACAACACCAATCCTAAGAGCCCCAAATTAGATCATAATCTTCCACGTTCACATTGACACCTCAAAGTATGCCATGGGAGTTGTGTTGTGCCAGCTTGGCGAAAAAAATTTAGACTTTCCAATGACCTTTGCTAGTAGCATAGAAAAATCAGGGATGCTAAAATAAAATACTCCACTAAGGAGAGGGAAGGGTTAGCCATGGTGTTTGTTGTAAGAAAAATTCAGCATTACCTTTTGGCTACATCTTTCATCTTCTTTGTTGGCCATCAAGCCTTGCTTTATCTTGTTAACAAACCTTGTGCTACGGAATGCATTGCTCGATGGTTATTTTTGCTTCTAGAGTTTTACTTCTCTATGGTTGTATGCAAAGGGAAACAACACTACATGGCCGACCATGTGCCTTGCATATCAATAGGAGAAGCCGCTAGTAGATAGGGCATCACAAATGACTTGCTTGATCTGCATCTGTTTAACCTATCTAGTGAAAGTGACTTGTTTAGAGCTAATTTGATGCCATCTTGGGCATGCAACATAGTCTAAGTGCTTGAGCATGGATGTTAACCCCAACATGAAGAAAGCAAAAAGAAGTGGAAAAGACGCAGGGTAAAGGCGGAAAAAAGGTAGCCCGACTGAAGAAAGAAAAGGAGAAAAGGCCAAAAGCGCAAGGGCAACCTTAAAAGACCAAGGCAAAGGCAAAAGAGGAAAGGCGCATTTTAAAATAAAAAGGCGCACCCTGAAATCTTGTAAAAGAGCGCCGGGCTCTCACCCGTGCAATTTGTAAATGTAGACGAGCGATGGAAAGGAAGCTAGGAAGATAGAAGGACAATGGGAAAAAGGGCCTAGGCTACGGCCGGCCATGTAAAAAAGAGGAAAAGGGGATGACCGCCCAAAAGAGATTTAGGGTTTTGTATATAAAGTTGAAAAGTGAATGAGAAGCTTATTCTTGTGTGTGGCCAAAAGCAGCTCTCCTCTTCTTCTTCTTCTTCTTGTTCTTGCTTGCTTGAGCTTGTGCTTGAGAGAGGGAGTGTGAGAGTGTGAGGGAGTGAGTGTGTGAGGGTGAGGGACCGAGGAGGAGAAGCTCTCCATCGTCTCCTCTCTTATTCTCTTCTCTTCTCTTCTCTTCTCTTGCTCGCGGCAATGGAGCTTGGAGCGTGGAGCTTGAGGATGGAGCTTGCTTGAAGCTTGCACTTGGATCGTGGAGCTATCGGAGTGCACGGGAGAGGAGATAACTTGAACGGCATCAAGGTAAGCTCACTACACCCGTAGGTATGGATGGCGCGTCGGCTATGTGAGAGGTAGCCATTAGTGCTCGGCTTGGAACGCTTGAAACAATAAGCGGTCCGTGGGTCTTGGCGGTTGAGTGAAAGCTCCCACATTTTAGTTCCGTTGCTGGGACCAATGGATTCAAGCCTTGAGCGCTTGCAAGCGCTTCAAATCGAGCATTGGAGTAGGGTTTTCCCCGAACTGGTGCTTGAGGTAGATATGTACGAAGCGAGGGGGTTGAAGAGGGTATTCGATCTCCTTGGCAAGTAGGATTTTTTGCTTTCTTGAGATTTATGTTGTGGAATGAAGTAGTGTAGGTATTTACTTTGTGATTTGTATGCATTTAAGGTAGGAAAAAAACAAAGAAAAAGAAGCAAACAGTAGGGTTTTCTGTTGCTGTATAACAGGCTGAACAAGGAAATAGGGGCACAGATCCTTGGAGTGCCATCGATTCGAGCACCACAGTGGTTCCAGGCATGTCTGGCATTCCCTTGTAGTGTCCTGCCATATCTAGAAGGCGCTGGATGATTTGGTGTAGTAGACGTCAATCTAGAGGCATCGCGTACAACTCGTAGGCCGTCGGCCGCGTAGTCGGACCAGGCCGTCCGAGTCCCAGAATCGGACCAGTCCATACTCGGACACTCAACTCAGACCACTCGGACCAGTCCATAATCGGACGCTAGGACAACCGTCCGATCGGACCACCCTGTCCGATCGGACCACTCGGACCAACCCGTTCGATTTTGGAAATCGGACCACTCGGACGCTCGTCCGATCAGACCATCCTGTCCGATCGGACCACTCGGACCACCCAGAATCGGACCACCCTGTCCGATCCGATTCCCAGAATCGGACCACTTTGAAAATCGGACCACTTTTTTGATCCGATTCCGAGAATCAGACGTGACCAAAATCAGACCATTGGGCGGATCGGACCAACCCAAAATCGGACGTCCGATTTTGATAATCGGACTCCTGAAAATCGGATATCTGAGAATCGGACAAAAAAACTGTCAGAATCGGACACGGGTCTAGAACACAAATTTTGATACATCTAAACCCCGAGATTGACCCCTAAGGCTACGTAGAGCTGAAGGCACATCACAGATCCATAACCAGGCTAAAATTTAGAGCACGTAGTTCAAAATTTGGCTATAACCGGTCCTCCAAATTGCATATGGCGTCTACCGTAACGGCCCTACGGGCCGAGGGGACTGCCCCCCCGGACCCCCGCAGAGGGGGCTCTGCCCCCTCCGCACCTCCCCCGAGTAGGTTGGAGAGAAAACATGCGCCGTGACAGGACCTCCAAATTGGACCCTAGTGTAGCAATGGCTCTACATGAGCATGGATGCTCACTTGCAAAAGGGCAACCAAAAGCCCGTACACGAATAGAGACAAACAAAGACCCTAGAACTTCAATGGGCCCATCTAGCCAACAAGGGCAAAAGGGCCACACCATGGGAACACAAAGACATTGTGTTCATACCATGTCTAGTCAGATCGAAGTGCAGCATCAGTAAGCTACAAATGCCAAGATGACTAGACATGACACTCTTGACGAGAGATGTACCTTGAGCAACACTGCACAGACAACCCAAGACGTCAGTGGGGAGTCCACATCTGGTCGTGCAGTTAAGAACTCAAGGGCATCGGTTAGAAGGCTTAAATTTACAAGCCATGACCTGGAAGATGAAGACATAGTACCACCTGCTTATCTTAGACTCACCGTGAAAAGAGAGCATACTATTGATGCTCTGATTGATGAAGGAGCAGATTTTAACATCTTGACCTATGAATCATGGACCCTACTAGGCCAACTAGAGCTCACACCGACTAGTGCAACTCTCAGCCCTTATGGGGGACACCCACAAGCACTCATAGGGAAGTGCAAAATCCTTGCAACAATTGAAACGGAAAGCTTGCCTATCCTATTTCATGTTCCTCCAAATAGTGCTAGCTGCAGGAAAGAAACCCTCCTAGGGAGACCCTTCAAAAGGGCGACCAAATGTGAGGCTGACTATGTAGCACAGAGGATACACGTGACGCTACCGGGTGTGAGGATAGTCACAACCTTTAGCAAAGGTGATATCCTCATCAAACCTCGAGGGAAAGGCAAGAAAGGTGCTGACATAATAGTCAAGCCTACAAACGAGGGCAAGGACTTGTTGGAAGAGTTGATACAAGCACAGGTCGAACAACGAGAAACAGTGAGTGAGGCCAGGCCGGAAACAAGAAGGTAAAGAAACAAGGCCAAGGACAGGGTTTGGACTCACAAAAATCGTAGAAGACCATGAAAGAAGTTTGGCTTTACTTCATTCGGGCCTCTAATTTCTTCTACTCTTTTCTTGATCTCTTTTTGAGATCTCAAATAATCATTTATTGCTTCTCTATCCCCCTTTTCTATCTCAAATAATAATTTATTTCTCCTCTATCCCCCTTATCCAGCTCTCTTGATGATGATGATGAGGATAAGAGTGAATATTTGTCATGAAGGTTGAGGATTTGAGCTTGTTTCTTTGACATTGATGCATGTTCCTTGAACATTGATGTGAATGTACTCTATGGGTTGAAACAAGCACTTTGAGCATGTGTTCTAGCAAGATCAAATAGTATCTTGTCAACATTGGATTTTATGTTTCTAATGCAAATCACTCACTTTATGTGAGGAAGGGTGATGTAGGTTTGGTAGTATATGTGGATAACTTTATTATTACAGGTGATAATGATAGTGGGACTACTAATCCCAAGGGTCTTTTGAGTCACATTTGAGATGAAGGATTTGGATGACTTGAGATACTTTCTTAATATTGAGATGATTATATGTGTTGATGATATATGTGGTTTTCCCAAAGGTAGTATAGCTTGGGTATGTTATCAAAGTTTTGTATGACAATTTGGCAATTTGGCCACAATAAGAGATCCCTTGCAAATCTTCCATACATGGTCACTAAAGATTGCTCTATAACCACAATCATCAAGCTATCTTATACTGATCCAACTTTTTGTCAAGTTTAGAACATGCCATATATTTTTCAAGACAAAAGAAGAATAGGTGCTTGCTTCAACTCATACAATGCTTTCTTCAATCTACACACATGTGTAGAAAAATTAGGATGTACATAGCCCTTGGGCTGATCCATGTATACTTCCTCAACCAAATCATCATTGAGGAAAGTATTCTTTGCATTCATCTAATACATACTCCATCCTCTAGATGCTGCCAATGCAATCACTATTCTCATGGTTGCCAAAAAATGGAGTTGCATGTCTCCTCATAACCAAGACCATATTGTTGTGCATACCCTTTTGCCGCCACAAGTCTTGCCTCGTATCTTTCCAATGTGCCATCTGATTTGTACTTCACCTTGTATACCCATTTGCAACCAATAGGCATTTTTCCTTTAGGCAAATCAACCAAATCCCAAGTGTATTTTTGCTTATTCTTCCATCTTGAGTAGTCCTTTTCCATGTGTCATTTCTTATTATAGAAGTGGCATTTTATATGTTTTTGCTATATGATTTGCTTCTTGACTTTCCGCTCTTAGGAGAGTCCCCCGTGGCATTTTGTAATATCTCATGTTCTCTACATTCCTCCCTATATGTGAAAGGGGCTTTGGGGGGGGGGGGGGGATTAATTAAAAGAAAAATTTAAAAGCCTAAAACTTACTTGCCACTATTCATTATTTGGCATCTACTACCATGCAACTTATAGTCGATCGACATGCCACCACAGGGGCTTTAAGAAAGCGAGCCTTTCATTTGGAGGAGACTACCTTTGGAGTTTCCATGAAAAATTCAAAAATTTTGGAGTACTTTGGAGCTTGATAGATTTTGTTATTAATTGTACTAAACTATATCAAGAACTACTTGTCATACAAAAATAGCAATGATTTAAGTTCAAATAACACCAATTATTAAAGATGGGCATGTGAAACAATGTGTATTCAAAAGATACTGGTACAATAAACCTTGCTAGCACAACAATGAGTGAAAAAATTATTATGATCTAATATGAAATCACACCAAGATTTTCATTGCTCTTAAGAACAAGCAATGTAAATATTTCTTATCATATAAAATTGTAGTGAGCTATATGAGCCCATTTAACACATAAGACCTCATCATTATAGTAAAAACCCACCCATACAAGATGCAATTATTCTATACTACACTTGGCCTGGTTAGCACCACCCAAAACTTTTACATATCATCCTTGTCATATAAAACTAACATGAGTGAAAGTAAGTCATTTAACATAAAAGAGGGGGTTATTATAGTAATAAACCACTTGTAGAGAAGATGATCATTCTATAGTTTATCTTCTTGATCTCACTAGTACCCCGAATGGCTAGTGCCACCCAAGTCTTGTGTATGTTGACAGATTATCATCAATTGCACTACCTATTTAACTATGTCCTCATCATATGTGGTTATCATGTTGAAGGTATGCATATACCGAAGCACAACGGGCATGTTTATCTCCAACATATTTAGTTGAGCCATATTAGAACTATTTGTGCTTTTAGTAATAGTTTTGAACAATGCCTCCACCTTTCTTATGCTATCCCATGCTTGGTGTAAGCAACCTTGCTATGAGCAATTGGCTTTGTCTAGCGTGGTGTGGATGACCACCATTCCTATTTTGAGTATTTTTTGCACCAAGAGTTCCTAGAAGGTTGTAGGTGCTATCTTGTCTAGGGAAACTATGCAGTGATTAGAATATTGTGATTGTTAGAAGCTGGTTACACATGAAAGACATTGTAATTAACATCTTCAAAAAAGTCCAATTGAAAAGGGAATGGGCATGGATGGCAATAGTGGTACCTGATAATGTTATTGAATGATAATGACTTCACTTCTTTGAGAATCCAAGTTCTGCATTTAAAGAGATTATTAGTACGAATATATAAAGAGCACTGCATTTAGAGAGGTTGATTTGCTTTTAAGGGGACAAAGTTTTGCCTATACATTCAACTTTTTATAATGGACAACTAATGTGATCCAAAAAGTAAAGGAACAAACTAATGGAGTAAAATATTGATTTCTTCAAAAAGTAAAAAAATAAAAGATAAAATTTTCCAAAAAACAAATAAATAAAAGAGACCTATTAAGATAGATGTTACTTGATCACAATGTAGTGGACATTAAATATTTTTTTTCCAGAGTATAATTATGTGTACACAATTAAGAGGAACATTCAAACAAAGCATATTTGAAGAAAATGTGATACAAAGATATCTTTCATTAACATCAAGAAGCACTAACTCAAGTGATAATTGCATATTGCAAACAACCTATGATTGCAAAGGTGGTATAACGCCAATTCAAATTGTCCAGAGCTACAAAAAAGGTTTCCAATCAGATTCCACAAAAAAATTCTTACATAAAATATGTCACTATCTAGCAAAATCAAAGGACTCTAATCCACAATGGCTGTGGGTTTTATGTATCTAGGTCATGTAAGAGGGTCCTAGTTATAGTCATTATCTATATAAAATGAGTGACAATGCAAACTCTAACAAACAATGGTAGTGGGTTCTATGCATATGTTGGGAACAAAGGGCCACCGTGCTTGCACCTACACTGGGTGTGAATGTCCCTTTAAGGGACATTGTACTATATACCTATCTAAATGAATAAGGGGTACACAATTGAAGTACCCACAATATGACCATGTCAGTTTGAGCAATAGTTAGTGGGAAACATTTGCAATTAGTGGCAGTCATTTGGACTTTCAGCTTGCATTAGAAAACCACCATTACTCATTGGCTTCCAGGTACATTAGAGCCCTCATAACTTGCATTCTCCACTTGAAGTTTTTGACAAGTAATCATTGAACCTTCCAAAAATGTGGAACCTCATCAACAAGCATCACCTTAGCCATAAAACAGGTAGGTGAACAATCTAGTATTGCACCTATTTATTGATATCTCACAACTTAGTCTCTACAAACTTAGGGCACTCTATTGGCCATGATCTTCATGCATATCACTTGAACAAGGCATGCATACCACCTCAACATTGGATTGAAGATTCCCTTGCATAGAAGTAGCCTCTTCCAGATAGTGTGATCTGGTAGCATTGCGTCTGATTTTGGATAGCATACCTATTGATCTCTAGCTTTGTCTTTGGCTCATTGTTGATGCTCCAATAGGCACTCTAACATTTGTGCAAAGGTTGGTAACTTCAGTATGTATTCTGGTCACATTGGAGCACTCTTAGTGGTTATGCTTCATGCCTTGGCTCTGTAATAGACTAGAGTTGCTCTACATTTCAGGCCAACACTTATGTAGAGCCTCTTATGCTCATGTAACACACCTATGTGATGTTATTTTGATGTTGATAATTGTTGGATAGTTTGTTAGAGTGTTTGATATACTTTGTGGCATGCATTGACCTAATTTTTCTTAGTTTTCAGTCATTCTTTTCTTGTTGATTACTGTGGGTTGGAGTTACTTATTATGGGAAAAGCTTTCTGCATACTATAGCTACACATGTCTAGATGATATATGAGTATGCCATATGGTAGCATTGATGCTCGGCATTCAAGTTTGCATTTGGATATGCTTTGATAGAGCTGTGAGCTTGGTTATGAGCTTACAAACATCGTCTTAGCTGTGAAAAATTACAGGTTTTAGGTACCATACTTGTAAGAGATTTTGGTTGAGTTGAATGCTTTCGACGAAGCTCTCTAGTACTGATTTGGTTTTGACATAATATCATATGCTTAATAGTGATTGCACATTCTTTGTGCCTCATATCTAGGTTGAAATAGATTAGTTTATGCAGACATTTTGATGTTGTACACTATGAACAGTAGGTACCATATGGAAGCAGTTTATGCCTAGAGTTGTCATATGCTATTTGATGATGCACTCATGTATGTTACTAATATGAAATGCCTTGGCTATGCTGGAATATGATTAGTAATCAATAATGAATAGTAGAATTTGGAAATATCTTGCTGGTTGGATTTTGCATCTCTCTAGGTTAGCTATCTGATAGTTTGGGCTTGTCTTTGGTGACAGTTCCTATCATTTTGGGTAGCAGTCATGGATGGTAGCAGTGATAGCAGTAGCCTACTACATATCAAGATTCTTGAGGGTGCACATAACTTTCCCATGTGGTAGAAGTAGTGCTACAATGTCTTGGTTCAAAAGAAATAGGTAAAGCCTATCAAAACAAAGGGGGTATGACGATCGGCGGCCAAACATTGAGGAAGAGGATTGGGATGAGCTTGATGAGCTTGCACACTCTACTATTGAACTGTCAATTGTTGCACATTTGTTGTTGTTCAACATAGAGAAGCTGTACTTTTCCTATGCCCACATGAAGGAAGGTACAACCATGTTTGTACATCTAAATGAGTTGAACTCAATTTTTAGCTAGCTAATTGCTATGAAGTTTAATATTGACAATGAGTTCAAGGCCACTTTCTTGCTATGCACTTTACTTGAAAGTTGGGATATATTCCAAGACAACTATGAGCAATTCAAATGAGATGCTTATGTACTCTGATGTGGAAAGATATTTGCTTATGGAAGAGTTGAATCGACATAATATTGTACTAACCAAGTCATCTAGTGCATTGTATACTCAAAGGACACTTTAAGAAGGAATGTTATAAGTGCAAGAAAGAGAAAGGCAAGGGTAAGAAGATTGATGATAATAAGGATGAGAATAAGGATATCCAACCTACAAAGAAGATCAATGTCAAGATAGAGGAAGTCAATGTGGTTAGCTATGAGAGTGACAGTGGCAATAGTGATTTACTCTTTGTGTCTTTGTACTTCAGTGCCCACTCATTGGTAGAAGATTTCAATAATGACATGTATACTTGGATCCTAGATTTAGGTGCTTCTTTTCATGTCACACCCCACTGTGAGTGGTTCTCTCTGAATACAATGGTGGCAAACATGGTGTTGTTCACTTGGGGGACAAGTATGCATGTGATATTGCAGGCAGCACTAGGTAGTGTGTAGCTGAAATTTCAGTACGGTTCAGTGTTTACCCTCCATCATCTGAGGCATGTACTCCACTTGTTGAAGAAGAGATTGATAAGGATAGGGAAGCTAGATGACAAAGGCTATCATACCACTTTTGGAGATGGAAAATGGAAGATATGTAAGGGATCTAGAATAGTTGCTAGTGGTTCTAGTGATACCCTCTATCCATTGCATGTATCTAGTGTGCCTCACCATGTTGTTGCCATTACCAAGCAGTCGAATGTTTCCTTGTGGCATGGATGGCTGGGACAATGAGTCAAGCTAGAATGAAAGTGTTTTCTCATTTGGGTTATTTGTCATGTTTGAGGTATGCTAATTTTGACCATTGTGATCATTGTGTCTATGGTAAACATGCTCAAACATCACATAAGATGTGTCTTTTATTGAAATCTTCTCCTTTAGAATTGGTACACTTAGATGCATGTCAAATGCCAAGGTTGTCTCTAGGGGAAAAGAAGTACTTTGTCACTTTCGTTGATGATGCTACATGCAAAGTCTGGGTGTATGCTATCTATCCCAAGGACAAGGATTTGGATAAATTCAAGAAATTTGTGGCATTGGCTGAAAATATGATAGGTAAGACACTCAAGTGTGTTTGCTTTGATAATGGTGGGGAATATGTGCCTAAGGTCTTTCAGGTTTTTTGTGACAGTAAAGGGATAAAGAGGGAGCTCAATGCCCCTCATAATCCATCACAGAGCAAATGAATCAGACTCTACACTATGATGTTTCATGCTACATTACCCATGGTTTTTGGGCAGAGGCTATTATGATAACCATTCATTTGATTAATAGGTCATTCAACAGGTCTTTGGGGGAGAGTTTCTCAGGAAGTGTGGTTGGGAAAGCCATCTTTGTATGCTCATCTGAAAGTCTTTGGTTGTGAGGCATTTGTGCATATCCGTAAGAAAAAACGTAACAAACTTGAGTCAAAGTCCTATAAAGGCATTTTTCTAGGATATGATGACAATGGTGAAATGGGGTATCGATTATGGGATCTTGAGAAAAGAAAATTAGTACTAGCAATGATGCTATCTTTCAGGAAGATTGGATGCATAAACAGCTCAAAATGACAGAGGAGGTCAAAAGGGTTGTATTCTAGGAAGATGTACTGATTGGACAACAAAGAATGCCCACTAGACAACATCAAATACCTGCTTTAAATGGCCCTAGAAATGCAGGGAATAATGCTAAAAATGATTAGCAAGCCATTTCCTATGATGTTCCATAGTCTCGATAGGATAATACATAGTTAGGACAACTGGAACTGATAGGATATCATGATGAAATTTCAAGAGAGTAAGCTATAAATGTAGACTTGCAAGGCCAAACAATTAGAAAATGTGAAACCTTTGCTTTGTAGGTCAAACTGACCTTCAAGTTAGGCCAACAGGTTTGTTCTTCCTAGTGCTTAGTATGTTGCAGATTATGTCATGTTGACTAATCGTGGTGAATCATCATGCTTCAAGGAAGCAATGGACGTGAAGGACATCTAGAAAAGGCATAAGGCTATGTTGTTAGAGATGGAATATCTTGAAAACAATGGTACTTGGGACTTGGAACATTCGCCTAAAGGGAAAAAGATACTACCATGCAAATGGGTTTATAAGATAAAAGTAACTTTTGGTTCCTTGTAAAAGTACAAATCATGGCTTGTTGCAAAAGGGTACAAGTAGGAACATGGTGTTGATTTTGATGAAATATTTTCTCATGTAGTCAAAATGACTACTTTCCTCGGACCTTCTTGGTCTTGGTTGAACTTGAGTATCTAGAACTCATGTAGATGGATGTAAAGATTGCATTCTTACATGGTGATCTACATGAGGACATCTATATGCAACAACTAGAGGGTTTTGTGGCAAAGGGGAAAGAGAAAATGGTATGTAAACTCAAAAGGAGTTTGTATGGGCTGAAACAAGCACCTCAAGAGTGGTATCATAAGTTTGATACATTCATGTAGTTTCAAGGCTATAATAAGAGTCAAGTGGATCATTGCTTGTACATCAAGAAGGCAACAGATGGCAGCTTGATTCTCTTGGTTTTGCATGTGGATGACCTGCTGATTGTAGGGAGGGTGTTCATGACTTGGACCCCTTGAAGTAAAGCCTACACAACAGTTTTGACATGAAGAATCTTGGTCACGCAAATCATATTCTTAGGATACGGATACTTAAGAGCACATCAAAGGGTCTTCTCTACCTGTGACAGTAGGATTATGTATCCACCAATATTTTGCACTATTTCAATATGGAGGGAAAAAGTAATTGGTGTTCCATTGCCTCCATATGTGAAACTCAATGTAGAGGAAATCCCTATATTTGATGACAAAAAGGTTGAAATGGCCAAGTTTCGGTATGCTTTGGTTGTTTGCAAATTGATGTATATTGTGGTTGCTACATGTCCTAACATTGCATTTGCAGTGGGAGTGGTTAGCAGGTACATGGCACGCCCTGGCAAGAAGCATTTAGGAAGCAGTGAAGGGTATCATGAGATACCTTAAGGGCACAAAGAATTTGTGCATGGGCTTTGGGAAGTAGAAGGCATATGTGGTTTTCTTTATGGATGTAGACTATGCTAGTCATTCTGACTGCATGAATTCTACTTCATGGTATGTATTCTTGGATATCCAGGCTTTAGAAGTGTGTTGCATTGTCTACTACAGAGGCAAGTATGTGACTGCCACCACTGAGGAATGCAAGGAGGCTTTATGGCTCTCATGTCTAGTGGGGGAGCTTGGCATTAGAGAGGTTCCTGTTCTCCATTGCAATAGTGACAGTGCTATCGTGTTAGCATGCAATTTTCATGCAAAGACAAAATAGATACATGTGAAGTATCATTTCATCAGAGATGTACTTGGTAGAAGAGCATTTGGTTGGTCAAGGTACATACAAATGACAACCTCGCAGACCTTCTCATGAAGGGTCTTCCAATAGAGCGGTTTGCTCATTGCTACTAGATGATGGGAGTTGGCTAGGTATAGGTTTTCAACTTTGTACACACTTAGAATTAGCTAATTCTTTCACTACCTTTAGGTGGCATATTGCCTTTAGGTGGGAGGTTGTTACGAATAAAGGGCCATCATGCCCTCACCCACAATGGGTGTGAATGTCCCTTTAAGGGACATTGTATTATATAGTTATTTGAATGAATAAGTGCTATACAATTGAAGTACCCACAATATGACTATGTTGGTCTATGTGTGTGTGTGTGTGTGTGTGTGTGTGTGTGTGTGTGTGTGTGTGTGTGTGTGTGTGTGTGTGTGTGTGTGTGTGTGTGTGTGTGTGTGTGTGTGTGTGTGTGTGTGTGTGTGTGTGTGTGGACCAAGCACAAGGTGTACATCCCTTAAAGAGAGAGTGGGTTGATGAATCAACATATACTAATTCTTATTCTAAATCTAACACTTTTATATAGACATAATCCAAATGCTTGTAGGCAAGGTATAACTTCTTCTTCTTCCTCTCTCTGTCTCTCTCTCTCTCTCTCTTTTGAAAATCTAGGCAAGAGCACGATGGTTCACACTTGATTTGCACCTTGTACAAGTGTTCAGTCATCATAAAAAAGAAGACTATGGCATTAGCTTGTTGCACCACCTTTTCCTCCACAAATGCTATATTCAAAGACTTCGCTAGAGCTATTTTCTTTTCTACTTCTCTTAATATATTGTGCCTCCAGTTCTTGCTCTGCCTCCTAGATGAGGAGCCTTGTCCTGATTCTCCCAAAAACAACATTGATGGTTGGTGTTGAGGGTCTATCCCCATCCTTGACGTTGAACCCAACCATCTTAAGAGAGAGGATTTCTTCATGGGACACATTTGTTCCCTTGGCAATAGGCCAAATAGAAGGCAACAAGGGGACATGTTAAACTCTTTTATTAACATCCCAAGTGTGATCTACATTATTCTTGCAGAACTGAAACCATTGAGGGATCAACTTACCTTGTAATTTTCTACTAGACCAAAAGCAAGGTGCAATCAACTTGGAGACTTACTATCTATTGAATGTGTGCATCTCTTCTTATTCACCAAATTGAAACATTTCCTTTTGGAATATAAAGGCATTCTTTATAGAGCTCATAAGCTCCTATGTACATCCTTCTTGGAGACTGCTAATGCAGGTTGGTGGTTGTCATCACTCGTGCCACCGAATGCCTCCTCCAACAAATCAATGGTCGGAGTCTTACATGGAGTGGATTTGGATGTTATTTGTGACATCGGCCTTTAGACATCCTCTTCTTGGACTTTATAACATAGCCTGGTTCATGGGAACTACAATTATTTGTGGCTTTTCTTTTCCTTTGCATAGTTTCCCTATTTCCATTTAGAACTAGCTCATCGTAGAAAGGGATACAACACATGCTAGGATGGAGTGCTTTGAGCAAGCACCTTGTTCAACATGGTGTCTAATTCTAGCCCATTTCCTGTCATGAATGCCAACCAACTTGCATGTATGCTCCCTAACAAATTTGTATTTAGGATTTGAGCATGCTCCTAAGGAGTTAGATGTGCCTGCAATTAACTTTGAGATTTAAGAAAGAAACAAATTAAATATTAGATATCAAACTAAGGCTTTCTAATGAGTTCATTTGGCATGCACAAGTCTTCTTAGCATTCTAATTTGCAAGATGGCACATGTGACTATCAATATCCCTTTCAAATTGATAATGTGACTCCCATGCACTTCCTTACTCAAAGAGACATAATTAGATGATAATGTGGCTCCCATGCACTTTCTTACTCAAAGACACATAATTAGATGATAATGTGGTTCCCATGCACTTCCTTACTCAAAGAAACATAATTAGATGCATAACTATCTCAATTTCCCCGAGGTTATTGTAGCTCACCACGGCTTCTTACTCTCTAGTCAAGGGAGTGTTTTTTCAAAAGTTATAGTTGTAGGGGATGTGCCTAGCTTTACTTCCTATGGTGCAGTTCTTGGATCACTAGTCCCTTTGGTGATGTTAACCCCTATGCTTAAGCAAAAGTTTTAGAGTAGAGAGAAAAAAGTTACATGCGTCCTATCCACAGTTTCTCAAAGGGGCTATGTCAGTAGATTTCCAATTGCAAGGTAGTTCTTGGTGTTTGTGGTCATGGATAGTTCGATAGCTCTCAAAAACTATGACTAAGTTACTAATAGCTACGACTAATTGAGTCCCCACTAGAGAGCTAATGCACAAATTTTCCTCTAGTGTGAGGCTCTTGGCCTTGAGCCTTAATTGGTCCGAAGCTCCTACTCCACTGTGGTTTGATAGTTAATGAGGCAATGGAAGCAATGGGGAGGGAGTTTCAATGCACAAGCTTGAGTTCCATTGGTGAGATGATCTCATTGCATCCCTTCCTTGATCTAGAGATACCTTAAAGCTCTTATGGCATATAATACTAGGGATGTTCTAGTGTTCTATGTGTCTCTTGGGAGCATGTGGCAACTTTGAATGGGTCTTCATGCAAGGTCAGTGACATGAAATCCTAGGTTTGTCACAATTGATGGAGATTTGTACTACTGAATGAGGGATGCATAAGTACAATTCTTGTAGTAGCAACTCTTAAGTACTAGATTTTATTGGCAATCTTATGGATCACTAGTTGCGATCTTAGTTTTAGCTAATGAGCCTAAGGCTCTTTGGGAGTCTAAGCCTCTTTGGCAATCTTATGGATCACTAGTTGCGGTCTTAGTTCTAGCTAATGAGTCTAAGCCTCTTTGGGAGTTGATTCAAGACAAGATGTTCGATTAGACTCATACAAGTAGACCCAAGTGGAACAGAGTCAAGGCAAGGGGCAAATCTAGTCCCTGGTTGTCCTAGCCTTAATGGTAGTATTGTTTCAATCCCTTTTACCTTTGTCGTAGTTATTATGAGCTGTCCGAGTGAACTTGTCCGAATGAGGTGGGGAGGGACATTGGCCGAGTTGTGTGTGGGAGGGTAGCGTGCTTGGCGATTGGCAGCTGTGTGGCCTGGACGTGAGATGGTGTAGGCTACAGTGGCGAGCTGGAGTGGCGTGCGAGCTATGAGGCGGGGGAAGTAAGGGCCCATACGATAGCATGCTATGCAGTTTGCGTGGCCTACATGGCCACGTCCATAAGTGGGTAGAATAGCGTTTCACTATTCAAGCACGGAGCGAGAGGACGGCTCATGGACGAATGGTTTAGGAGGTCGGGGCCTAAGTGTCATTACCAAATGGGGAATGGGAGAGTGACAACCTCTTCAAATGCCTTTGACCACTCAAGGGTTAATTGTGGTTGCCTAGTGTCCAAGTGGCCTGGTACCTTATACAAAGGGCTGAGTGGGTCTATCCCCCTTTGCTTGTGGCAATAGAGAAATCTTTTTGTGTCTCGCTTGAGTAGAGAAGAGGATAACCAAATTTACACATGTAAACTAATTAAACCAGAGATAGTAGTGCTACATTGGGATTCAATTCCACCTATGTCTCCTTCTTGTTCTCCTCTCACTAGTGCTAGAGGAGAGGGTGTTCGACTTTGCCTCTTGCACTCGCCTCCAACTACTTCTCCTTCCTTAGCGAGTCTTGGATCACTTCATCTTCGACTTCTCCCATATTTAGTTCTTCCTCCTTGAAGCTTATGCTCTTCTTTACTGACTCATCCTAAATCCCCACAAAAAACAAATCCACAACAAGGCAAATACTATAAATTCTTTCTAGTAACCATAATGAAGCCTCTTGCTTACAAGCCCCATGCCTCAATCTCACAAGCAGGTCCCTTGTAATTCTCACAGGGCACAAAACAAGGACCAAGAAAATAGATTTTGCATGGTTTTTTAATTGTATAAGGTTTGTTTCCAAGGCTATGCTGATTCGCTAATCTATTTTAAATCCAATTTTTCAACCCAGACTCATCTAGTCTCTTTTATTCCATTTATTCTACTCTGTCTCACACCCGTTTCAAGCTTCGCTTCTAATCCATTTCACAGTAGTGCTTCTGTTTTGATGCACAATAAAGAGAATGTTTGTCATCATGGATGATTCTTTCGGTCCCAGTAATAGAATCAAAATATCGTAGCTTTTACAAGCTCGACCACCAAACTTGACGGAACACCTAGTGTTTCAAATGCTTCATCCGATTTGGCAAGACTACCTCTCACATAGCCTACACATCCTCTAAACTCATCGATCTATCCATTCTTCTCCCAAACCATATGAAAGTAAGGACAAACAAATGGAGAGGATGCAGTGAACTCATCACATTACCTTTTTCCTTGATGCCACGAAATGAAGGCTCAATAGTGGCTCCATAATCTGTGTGATGGTACTTGATCTACAACCTCTACTCCATAGCTTCTTATTTGATTTGCAAGCACTTGATCCACGAGAGGAAATGTGAAGAATAAGAAAGACCATCTGATCTCTCCTCCAATCCTCCTCTCACCCAAGAAGGGGAAGAAAATAAGAGCATATGTGAGGAAGGACCTTGACCTCCCAAGTCTCTCACTCTCTCCTTCACTCTTACACTCACCCTCTCCGTCACTTGCGAGATGGAGCACAAGTAGATAAATTAGAAGCAAGAGGAAGAAGCATACTCTCAAGTTTGCATACCACAAGAATGAGCTTATCCATTCACTTTTCGATTTTTATACATGGGGTTTGGAGTTTGGGCTTCCACTTAAGTTCAGTGCCTTGACTCTCCTATTTTGCTATTGACTAGTTCTTCCTATTTTATGTATCCATTCTTAGATCATACCAATCATCACAAAAGTGAATGAAAGCTAGTGTCCACGCCCTTGCCAAGCTATGGGTCGTTCTACTTGCTGTAGAAAATATTATAACATGTGTGAGATTTCTAGCAAGTGGAAAATATTACAACTTGCACTAGAGCTACGCTTGTCTTTCAAAATAATATTATAATTAATTGTATGATTGCAAGCTTTGATAAAAAATTATATGCCTTGCATCCTTCACTTGGGTTGCACTCCTCTTTATTTTTTCTATCTTTATGCATCTTTGCTGATTTGATTTGTTATTGTGCTACCTTCCATCCTCTGGTCTTTGTGCATATTTGCCAATTTGCTTTGCTATATTGCTGCCTTTTGTCCTATAGTTAACAAAGACATAGAGAGTTTTTGTATACCCATGATGTCATGAAAATGGGGAGTCATAAGCTTCCGAAAGTATCTTCTTCTTGAGTTCTTCATCAATAGAGAAGTTCTAATACTTGAATCTGAGCTTAGGGCCTTTTTTTGAAGTAGCCAAGTCCTTCATCAAAAGAGAAGTTTTGATACTTGAATATGAGGTTAGGGCCTTGTTGTTTGGCTTGGACCTCCCTTTAGCATTTGTTAATATCTTGGGTCTTTAACAACTTCTTCCCTGGCCATTCTTAAGATAATATTATTGGGCATTGACACCATGGTAGCCAAACTTGATTCTACTTTAGAGGGTTCCACTAAGATGAGAGCATTGAGAAATGCTTTGTGGCTTAGGGTGTCAGCTATTGCATTCTCTTTGCCGAGCTTGTACTTGATTTCAAAATCATATTCTTGCAAAACCTCAATTCACCAGCATTGCCTCATGTTTATATCTAGTTGTGTAAACATTCATTTGAGACTCTCATAGTTAGTGATGACTAAGAAAAACTTATTTCTAAGTAAATAATGTCTCCACATCTTGAGATCATGAATTACTGCTAGTAGTTTTAGATTATGCATAGCATAATTATTCTCACGAGTCTTTAATTTCCTTGAAGATTAGGCCATTGGATGACCTTACATATGTACACATCCCATTACAAGAGATCTTGCATCTATTACAACATTGAACTCTTCACTTAGATCCAGTAGCTCCAATATAGGTGTTGTCACACTAGGCTATGCTTGAGTTTCTCAAAGCTAGATTGATCAATGGGAGTCCACACAATAGCACTTGCTTCTTGAGAAAATGAGTGATTGAGATGTGTGGCAATCAAGGCATAATCCTCGATAAAAACCATGTACAATCTAGGTAATCCTAAGAAGCTTTGCACCTCTTTAGTTATTGTTGGAGGTGGCCATTCTTGGACATCTTCAACATTGGCAAGATACGCTACAATCCCTTCCTTGAGCACTATGAATCCAAGATACTCAATCTACCCTTTGAAGGATGTACATTTCTTCCTCTTGGCATAGACTTCTGTGTCCTCGTGGTTTCAAGAACAATGCGGAGTTGTGGTTCATGGTCTTCATCTTTCTTGGAGTATGTTAGGATATCATCAAAGAAGATGAGGACAAAATTATCAAGACAGGTTCAAAAAATGTTTTGCATTAATCTATTGAAATTTTTAGGGGAATTAGTCAATCTAAAAAAGATTACAAATAACTCATAATAACCATATCTTGTTTGTTAAAAGCAGTTTTGGGAAATGTCTTCCCCCTTGATCCTTATCTAGTAGTAACTTGATCGTAGATCATCTTAGAGCCATCAATCCTTGAAATTGGATACTTGTTCTTGATTATCAGTTGGTTCAACCCATGATGGTTAATGCAAAGGTGAAGGGTCTCAGCTTTCTTGTTTTGGAATGACACTAGTTCTCCCTAAGGTGAATAGCTTGGTCTAATGTGCCCTTGATCTAGAAGCTGCTTGAGTTACACTCCTTCAAATCAATAGCTTTCAGAATGGACATAAGGTATGGTCTCTTAGCTATTGGAATAGCTTGTAGTACTAGCTTAATCTCAATCTCCCTTTGATGTGGGAGTTCCATTAGTTTCTCTAAAAATAATCTATATATTCCTTTAGCCAATATGGTTCTTCTTCGGCTTCATCACCCTGCTTAATCTTACTAAGCTTAATTAAGTAGATAGGTGGTCCTTTCTGTAATCCCTCAATAGTGCAAGAAGCTTTTGCCAATTGTATCCTAGGCTTTTCGATTTTGTCTCTCAGGTAGTTGCTTGCTCCCTTATCAAGTTTCAAAATGTAACCTGGCTCTTTCTACAATGAATGTGGGCATCATTGGGGATTATCTAGTCCATTCCTAATAGGCACTCATAGGCTCCCAAGCTCATAACCTTGAATCTTATATTAGTAGAATTGCCTCCTAGGTTTAATTCCACCTCTAGATTACTATGCGAAAAAAAAACTTCTTTTCCATTGGCTAATTCTACCAAATTCTTGGATACAAATGCAATGTCTATCCCTAACTTTCTTGCACACTTCGGTGACATGAATGAATGATTGCTTTTGCAATTAATTAAAATCTTGAAAGCTTTACCCCAATAAGTCACGAGTGTTTGAATCACTGATAATTGGTGATTTCCCCCTCTTTTATTGAGGGTAGCATAGATAACTGCTCTTTCCATCCCTACCTCCAATGTAGGATCTTTTACTTCCTTTAATTCCTTATATATCACACTTATAAAATTTTCTCTACTTTTGGCCATAGCAACTCGGTTTTTGCTACGAATTGCCCTTGGCAAAATTTTGATAGGCATTATCTCTTGAAGTGGCCTAGTTCATTGCAATGGTAACATCTTTGCACGTCATTGTTGCCACATGTTGACATAAAGTTCTTGACTACTTTTGTATTGACCTTGTTTCTTTGGTTATTTTGGTATTGGACTTGCATTGTTTTGATGAATTTGTGTGGTCCTCTTTTTGAAAAACTATCTCCAAAATCTACAATTTCTAGGCTTTGATTGAAGCTCTTGAATAATTAGCATTGCTTGGATTAATGCATATTGAAGATCTAACAAGTGCATCACCTCAAGGTGGATATCCAATGGAGAAGGCAAAACTTGGATACCTATTGGGAGATATCCATGGTGGGACATACTTTAGAGGTGATATAAACTTTGAGTAGTAAACTTTCAAGCTTAAGCTTGATTGGTACTGTAACGTGCCTACCTATCAACTGTCCAAGCACATGTTAATGGTCCATCAAGAAACAAATCTAAGCGTCACTGCCCGGCACTCCCATGGAATGTTCCGCGGTTTGTCGCCTAGGGTTTCCCGAGTCCGCCTCACAATGGAACGTTCACAACCAAACCCACTAGGATCGACTTGAAATCTAGGTTCTTATGGGTCAAGGTCTCCTAATAACATTCTATCATCCTACTTTACGCAGAGATACCCAATCCGAAGTAGATCCATACCATACTTGGTTCAAAGAGAATGGGAAACGAAAGGGATGCGCCGCTCAACCTCTCTACCCATAAAGCTTCCCAGTTCTCTAGGACCACCCTATCGTAGGACCAACCCATTAGGGGTTCCGCCCACCTGCTTCCGTAAATAGGCATTCTTTAGTTATTTAATTAGATTCTATCACATTTATGTGTGACATTTAAAATGAGCTTCCTTAATTAAGCCTTTTAGGGAACAAGGTTCGTTTGCGTAATGTATGGCATAGACACAAATACAAAGCAAGCAGTTCTTTGCCAAACAAGCCAAAAAAATTCCTTAATTTATCTTCATGTTAATCTTTATCTCCTGCCCATATAGGAGAAATTATGTATCCCTTCTGTCCAATAGAAGTACCCGGTCCAAATCACATGGCACTATAATTTCCATCCAATATCTAGAATAGGATCTTCCAACACCTTAGACATTGGGCCCACGATAGTCTACAACTCCGTTTCGGACTAGGCAAGGGGTGTTTAGAGATCCACTGACCCCAAGTGACCTAGGAGTGAGACACGACTTCTGTGGTTGGCCTTTTCACCACTTGAGCTTTGGCCCATGAATCAAGTAGTGCCCTCTTGGGTTGAAACGCGGTGCGACCCTGGAGATGATCCACCCACACAAAATATCCTTCCTTAATTAATCCAATTAAGATTCAGCACAATCAAGGCAATCAGCCTAATATCATCTTCGAGGAAAACATTCATTTATTCCCCATGGCAACTTGTCATCACTGACCCTTGCCATGCATTTACCATCAAACACAAGCACTTGGAATAATCATCCAAATCACACCCCAACAATCAACTTAATGCAAAAGCATTTAGGATATTTTTTTATCAATCAACAAAAACAATGGTATCCTTTTCCAAACATTGTAGGCAAAGTCACGATAGCCTTTCCATCACGTATTTGCTCTCCCCCTTGGGATCGGGAGCGGTTCCATGTAAAATTTACTTAACACACCCTTCTTTTGACTAAGGCATATGTTAAGGTTTCAAACACTATACAAGACATAAGTTCTAGTAGTCACTTATGTTGATCGATAACCCGGCCTTCTTCCCAACAAGTACAAAAGCATCGGTTGACTTAGGGTTTCCTAATCCCTAAAGCTCTCCACTTGCCTTTGAAGCTTGGAATTGTAGTTTCTACCTAGCCCAATCCCCGAGTTGGGTTGATGAAGGCAGCAATTGCCAGACGAACCCCAAGGCATCTTGGTTTTTTCCCTTATGACTATTTTTTAATGCTAACTATGCATAACATCAAGATTCCAATCTACCGGAACATGAGCTATTAGTTCGTGTTGTTAGCAAGAGCTTGGGCAAGGCCTAGAGTTTTTGGGATGAATTTCCTTTAGGCTAGATCGCTTACCATGCCATCCATCAAGAGTGCAAGTTGCAACAAATACCTTAAGGGCAATGAAAACGCCCCTACTATTGCGAGGACGGGAAGTTGACAATGCTTGAAGCCTTATATGTTGTTTATGAATTTATCCCATAGCATCTAAATGAAATTAACTTCTCTTGAAACAAGCATTTGGAAAACTCAATCCTTCAAATAGTCGAGATGAAGTTTACCCTTTTCAAAGAACTATTTCTCATGTGGTAAAGTTTGGAACCTAACATATTGCATACAGGAATTAAGCACACATCCATCAAATTAAGAATACATTACTTACGACTATTACCGCATTTGTATTGGCAGTGATGCCCTTGCCTGAGGCTTTATTGCTTGTCATGGGGTTGCCATCTGCACTTTCCGCTTAGGGGCCATTCCCAATCTTAGTCTCCCTTAGATGCAAAATGCACTAGACTTCCGCATCTTGTACTCGATTAGCGGGGCAAATTGGGGAAGTAATTAAGCTTGTGAGTGAAGATTAATTCCGCGGGAAAGGAAAAAAAGGATGCACATGACCACCCTGTAAGGAGGGGAAGATATGGAGATCCTTCTAAAAGGTTCTCTCCCTCTCTCTTTGTCAACTCTCCCTTTCTCTCTCTCTCTCTCTCTCTCTCTCTCTCTCTCTCTCTCTCTCTCTCCTTCTTCTTCTTTGTTGCTCTCCCTTCTCACCTCTCTTCTTCTTTTTCTTCTTCTTCTCTCTCTTCTTACCTCTCTTCCTTCTTCCTCTTCTTCTTCTTCTTCTTATTCTCCTCTTCTTATCTCTCTTATTCTTTCTCTTCTTACCTCTCTTCCTTTTTCCTCTTCTCCTCCTCCTCCTCCTCCTCCTCCTCCTCCTCCTCCTCCTCCTCCTCCTCCTCCTCCTCCTCCTCCTCCTCCTCCTCTTCTTCTTCTTCTTCTTCTTCTTACCTCTCTTCCTTCTTCCTCTTCTTATCCCCCCCCTCTCTCTCTCTCTCTCTCTCTCTCTCTCTCTCTCTCTCTCTCTCTCTCTCTCTCTCTCTCTCTCTCTCTCTCTCTCTCTCTCTACCTACATAGCATTGAGTCGTCCTTCCAGGTCTCTCCTCTCTTGATGATGGGGGGGGCAAAGTGGAGTGGTGTGGTAGTGTAGGGAGTCCACTACTACAACAGACTAGTTGAGGTGGCTTGGAGGGGTGGTAGGCTCGTGGCCTCCCCCTCGTCGACATCACCATCATCTTGATAATCATCATCGTGTTCTCCTCCATGTCCACGTTGTCTTCTCTCTTCTTGTTGACATCATCACCACGATGTCTCCCTCTTCCTGTCGATGACGACAAAGGGGGGAAAAAGGGTAATAAAATTTTTTGGATTATTTTTGTTAGTGCAGCGGTGAATATTACAAGTACAAGGTGAAGAATTTTCTTATCTTTATGGTCTAGTAAGATGGTGGAAGGTATATTCCACATACATCTTCCTTCAACTTATCCTAAGTGATGGGCTGAACTCCTTGGTCCTTATACCATTGTTTCCACCATAAGAAAAATTCTTCGGTCAACTTTAACTTGGTTATCATAGCTTGATTGGAAGGGGTAGTTCCTATGGTAGTGAAGTAGTCTTTCATTGATTCAATCTATATTTCTAGCTTGGATTCCACATCCTTTTCCTTGCCATCAAAATAAAGTGATTTGATCTTCTTGAGAAGGAACTTCTTTTGTGCTTCTGCAACAGGGCTAAGAGCAAGTGTGGCACCTTGGGATTGAAAAAAATTTACATGATCAAATTCACATATAGCATTTTTGTTGACTTGGTTAAGTTGGAATGGGCCATGGCTCATTTCTACAAAGGTGCAATGCTTGGAAGGTATTGGCATGTCCTAATCTAATATTATGGATTCAATATAGTACATTTGTTTCTCCTAAGTTTTTACCAACTATGATTTCTAAGTTTTGTTTTAGCCTTGGAGTTTGTTATCAAGCTTGAAGAATGCCAAATCGTAAAGGAACACAAGTCAGAGAGGGCCCTGCCTTACTTTGATGAATTATACCATGGCCTATGCAAAAGATAGCATGCTTGTCCAAGCGTTTAGTGTGCTATCCAAAAAGAAAATTTGGTGGCTAGCAGTAGCCGAAGTGCCCAAGGAGACCCATAATGTTCTCTCTTGTATCTTCTAATATACTCCATATTTGGATATAATTTCCAAGTAAACAAGTAACAAGAAACTCCACATGGAAGGAGTCAAAGAATTCAATGTTAATTGGCACTTAGGTGGTGGTCTCAAGACTCTAAAGTGTACATTTAATTGTAATACTAAGGCATCAATATCATTTCCTTATCCATTTTTCATGAAAACAAACAATTCTTCTAAAACCATAGAGCCTAGTCTTAAAAATGCCTGGTTAGTATTCATTTGATAAGCTAGTTTGTATAATGCTAAAACCATCAATAGATTGTTCCACTCAAGTTAAATTTCATAGTGGTCAATGATTTTACAGAGCCATTTTTCAATGCATGGAGAGAAACAAACATCACCCACTACACGGTACACCTTCAACTCTACTACTAGCATGTTCTTTAATATTTGGATATATTGATGCTCCAAATCTAATGTCAATGCTCCATACATTTACGACATATTATATGCTCACAAATCATATTTTTTGAAGAAATATGGGTCTTTCAAAATGTGAAGCATCCAAGGTATGGAAAAGCCTTATTACCAAGTTCGTGGTGCATATTTCAAGAATACTTGTCATGGAGGTGATCGCATCAAGAAAAGCTACCTTGTAGAAATGTTTGATTGGTTTTATAGATGCATCTTCGATTATCCATCATATTGGAGAATGCCAAGGCTACTAGATTGACTAAATCTCTCAACAAGCAACAAATCCATGCACATAATAATGAAAAGCAAGAAACGCATTTTCAGTGAATTCACATGCAACATGGTGCATGACGAGGCAAAGAAAAGGATCAAGATGGACATATATGTAAAACCACATGTGAACCCCTCTTAAACCCTACTAGGTTTGGTATAAATAGATCTCTTTTAGTTTATTTTCTATTTCATACTCCTATTTTTTCCTTCTTTTCCAATCCATCTCTCATGGATTGCACTAAGCAAACTACATGGTGACATCCACTACCAAGCCAAGGCCAAGGCCAGGTTTTCACTTCTCCACCATGGCAACACAAAGAGATCCCCAATTTTAGCCAATAGGATGACTCCAATAGCAACACAACCTCGTAGTGTCCATGTCCTTCCTCCTTGCCCTTGTCCATCCAAAGGCTCAAATACCCTCTCTCAATCGGCCTTGGAGACTTTGAAATGAGCTCATGAGCGAGAAGACTCTTCCAAAGAGGAAGATGCAAGTGAGGATGTGGAAGATGACAACAATGAACCGTAGAACAATGAGGTGACATCTCAATGGATGAGGAAGGTGGAAATAATGATGATGAGGGCAATATTGATGACAACATCAATAGACCCTAGGACAAGATAGAATGGCTTGAGCTAGTGGAGATGTAATCGAGGGACACTCAATAGGTGGTAAGGGCCACATGTGATGCCCCAAGATTAAAACAAAAGTGAGCTACACAACTTCCTCCTCCTCCTCAAGTGTCCCTCCTCCCCGCTCCTCCAAAACCAACCCTCGCCCCCACACTTGAGTCCCAAAAACCCAAAGTCCAACAAGCACAAGGATGGCAACTAGAGTGAGGTCCAACATCTAGGCAAGTTCGCAGGGAAATGCTAAAGTGGAGAAAGAACTATCATCTAGTGGCTTTTAGGGAGATCCGTAAGTAGACCTACTGATAAGGAAAGTTCCCTTTGTGTGCTTAATAAAAAAAATCATTCACTCTTACAGATATCAATTTTACATACAAGGTATTGTAGTGGGGGACTATTCAAGAAGCTATAGACGCATACCTTGTAACCCTTTTTGAGAACACATATTTGTGTGGAATTCATGCCAAGTGGGTGATCATCATACAGATATGCACGCATTTAGCTAGAGGTATAAGAGGAGAGAGAGGTTAGAATTGCCAAGGGATAGATTTTTTCTAACATACTGCAATGCAAAATACTTTGTAAACTTTGATATGTAATGAAAAATCTTTGCTTCTTATAGTGCCTCGGATGTCTCATATTGTATTTATGCATGATGGTATAATGATTAAATTTGCAATGCCAATTCAAAACTCAACAATTAAGTAGAATGAGAAATCAATTATCAAGCCAATGGTCTAGTTAACCTTTTTACTTTGTTGAATGACAAGTTAGCATACGTCATATAAGCGACAAAGTATGGGAAACTTTTAAATTTTTCTTAGTAAAAAATTTATGGTTTGATAAGTCAAAGTGCTTAGTTTTGGCTCAAAAACTCTAAAAATGATATCAAAAATGTGAATTTGAATAGCGCATGATGCCTTTGATGCTATGATGTGTGAATGGGCAGCATTTAGGACATCTTGCATTACTGAAATCACCTTTCTGATGGCATTTTTAGGCTTTTTACCATCGATATTACTTAAGATCTATTTGTAAAATACTTCATTCTTATCACAATTGAATGCTAAAAAATAGATAATACGCTCAAAAGATAGATTACAAGAAAAATATATTTGTATTATAGTACAAAGTACAAATGTATTTTTCTTTACAAGGACATGCTTAGAATATTAAATCTCAATATAAGGTTTAGACCATCTTTAGGTGCTCGATTTTCTCCTGGGCTTGCTTCCATCTCTTCTTCGCCTTTAGAAGTAACCCTACCTTGACACTCTCCTATATGGCGACCTACTGCTGGCTCCTATGGCTTTGCCAATCCCCATTGCATATAGCATTCTTTTACACAAACGTGTACCAAAAACGTACTTCACCAACTCCTTTTTTAAAATAATGATCTTGTGCGTATTTGAGGTGATAGTGGATGCTCATAACACTTTTGATAGGGCCTTTAGGATAGAGAGTTGAGCACATTTGTGTGGGTGAAGGTGGCATGGACAATGGCCATGTCACCAATGGGGATCTAGCCAATGTAGTGGCCTATGGAGGCATCCTTTCCGAACACTCCCTGGTCCTTCTAGCAACTTGCAAAAGCATCGATGTTGAGCACCGCCTAGATTGACATGAAGTAAGCTCAAAATAGTATATATAGTAAAATAAAGTGTCTTGATAGACTATTGATACACTTCGTGCTCGACATCAGCAACAACCTCTGAGGGTTTGGTCAAGTCCACAACTCTATTAACCTCGACTCTCATCGATTGGGGAAACTTGCTACTCTTTTAAGGGTACATGTCCTACTACCAAGCTAGCTTGCACTACCTCAAACTCTTGGGTACCAACTATGGCATGCTCAGCCAAGTCCATGACATCTCCAAGAGCTATGAGTATGCCATCTATGTCTTCTAGCTCTTCCGATTGTTGTACTCCATAGGCATATCATCAGACATGAAAGAAAAAGTCATTGGCAATTACCAGTATCAACAACGCCTCATACTCCCTCACTCCAAAAAAATTCTCCATATCATGGAGAAATGTTAATTCTTTATCATCGTTGAAGACTTTGCTCATGCTATCTATGCGATAGTCTGCATCCATAGTAGAGGGTGTAGCCTACTGCTCACCTGAGCCACCTCCCAAGGTGCTATCCACAACAACTATAGCTCTATCAACCATAAGTTCTAGAGATTCTACCTCTTCTACAACCTTTGCTTTCTCTTTGGCATTGTGCACTAGTGAAGGCTTTGGATCAAGGACCTCATTTAATAAGCCTCCCACATGCTCTTCAACATCCACTATGACTGTAGAGGGGTCCTTACCTTCATTGAGTAACAAAACAAAAGTGGTAGTCCATGAGAGGTAGTCAATCCCATGATCATCAAAGTTGTATTCCCTAGCCTGCCAAGGATTGAGGTGCTTGAAGTAGGTGGGGTGAGATTTACACAGAAATGACCTAGTCATTTTCAAAATGCCTCCGATACCATTGATTACTTCAGGAGATTGCATGGCACCCATTCCTTGTCGAAATCCTTGAATCCAATAATATATTCTTGTAAATATCATATATTCAATAGGGTATTGCAAGCTTGGACCATGCCACAATATCGTATCATAGTACTTGATGTTGGGATAAAAGATCTTGTAAAGATCTAATCTCCGTGCGAATTTTGTGCCTTAAAGGAATTGTATGAAGTTATTAAAAGTGTAATCCATCATGGAAGAAGGAGTGAAGGAGACAAGTGCAAAGGTGTTTGGGAGAGAAGAAGTGGTTCGAGAGTTGGAAAATGAGAACAAGAATGGTTTTATAGGCCATGGACTTAATTTTTTAATTTTAAAAAATATTAAAATTTTAAATAGAGTTAAAAAAAGTTAAAAAATACAAACCAATCCAAAATATAAGATATTAGAGTATCTAAAAATATATAAAAATTTAAAAAATAAAATCCCACAATCTGCTCATTGTTAATTTTCAATGCATTCTTTTTATACATAAATTTCGACTTGTTATGTGAAGCACTCGATAACATATAATTCTTCTCCATTCTTTTGCCCATTTGAAAGAAGAAAAACCATAAAATATTCAAAACAATATATCCTAACCAAAACAAGAAAATCCAATATTAAACAAGCTCATCTTTCCACCACTAATACAAAAGTTAAAGCTCTCCATACAAATGCTTCCCATCAAGACAAGATGCTGTCGTAGATTTAGGAGACTCCAAAAATCACCCATTGTGATTGACTTGATCATTCATGTGATACATGAATTTGAATATCAAATGCTTGTTCCATGTCTTTAGTGGACTCCAATGGAATCCATTAGCTTGCTTTCTTCATCCAATGTTGGTAACAATGATGAACATGCAATCAAGTAATGAAATGTAATAATAGAGACCACCACTCTACATAAAAAGGTATCACCTTTGTGCATCCCATCCACCTCATTTCATCCTTCTTCAAAATTGGAATTAAGAAAGTCCTCAGTTATGTCCTTATAAATGAACATGAAGAGACATTCATGCGGATTAGTGCTTTTGAAGATATATGCAAAAATGTGAATTGGTACAAACCATGAAAGACCCATCAATCTTGAAGCTCTCTCGAATCTTAATGAGCTATGAATGTCATGTAGGATCTTCATCGTTAATGTATAGAGCATTCATTCATCTAGAATGGGCCATTCCAAAGAACTGAGAGATAGACAAGGAAGTAATTCAAGAGAACCATACGAATCAACTAATGTAGACACTACATACAATAAGTTATAGAAGAAAATCTTGTGAGGTAAAAGATATTGCAATGACTTTCCAATCATCATTGTCTCACCCACATCCACATGTAGAACTTTGCATGTCCCAAAAAAGCTTTCCAAAGGCTGGATCCTGAATTAGATTTGAAGGGAAAATGCCTAATAAGAGAGAAGAAGTAAAAACCTCAAAAACATATGAGAAGTTAAGAACATAAAAGCAGTGACTTACAATTTGAGGGAAAACTTTATCAAGTAGTCTCTGGAGGTAGCTTCAAGTCCTTCACACCATACACATGTTGAATTGACATAAAAAGACCACCATCTTGAGCCTCTTGAAATCCAAGCATACTGCCCTTCCAATGATTTTTTAGTACACCACAACAATGAAATCTATGATGCCCTATTACTAAAGGTTGCATGTAGACCTATGAATCCTTCTTGAACAATGCTTGTTCCCATTTACCATGTTGATCCTTTTTATTGTGTACATAGATAGTAGATATGGAATCATAGGATCACCTTTGCTAACATGTTGATGGCATTGGAATGGTAATGAAAGTAATGGGGCTATATGGCTATAGCTATGTGGGCACTGAAAGATGATAAATTTTGTGGAATAGAAGAATAAAATTACCATGGAAAAAAGAGAAGAAGTTGGGTGATGTGTGGCTATGACTGAGAGATTATGGGGGCTATGTGGCTATGGCTATGCTCAAAAGAAAGAGAGAGGCTGGGTGCTATGTGGCTATGGCTAGGAGAAGCTGGGGATTATGTGGCTATGGTTGTGTGATGATAGAAAGATGAGAAGATTTGTGGAATGGACATAAGAGAATAACCTTGGAAGAAAGAGAGAAGCTAGGTGTTATGTGGCTATAGCTAAGACAAGTTAGGGGTTGTGTAGCTGTGGCTAACAAAAGATGGGGGTTTGTGTGGCTATGGTTTAGAGAAGCTGGGAGAATAAAAAGCTAAGAAGATTTGTGGAATGGAGATAAGAGAATGACCAAACTAAAAGAATGTCTTGCAGAAAGATACCAAAAAATGTATTTTGACTATTCATATCATAAGAAGAGGTCTGTAGGGGAAAAAAGCTATTTTTGAAGGAGAATAGAATTTTTAAATTTTGGGTTACCTTTTGGATGCCTAGTGGGACCCACCTAACATGGGGTGGTAAAAGTAAGGAAAGGGGAGGGGAAGATAAAAGGAGACATAGGGAGACAAGCCTATAAGTGGTAGTAGGAACAAGGGGAAAAAGGGAGTGGATAAAATATACACACCACCCCCTTCTCACAAATCATGTGCTGGGGGGCTTTCGTGAATTGCTGTACCAAACACACACCATACACACAAGAGAAATCTCATTCATATCATTACTATTTGACACCTTTTTCTTCTCTTTGTCTTTACCTACAGCACTTATAGATGCACTTAAAGATGTGGGGTTGCTCCTTAGTCTCTCAAACCAAGGGCTAACTGTAGATGTAATAGCAGATGATCTTTCTGGTCCACTAAGGCTATGTGATACTTTCTTTTATTTTCACACATAACTATCATGGTCATTATCATCATTCAATGCATCACCACTAGATGCATACCAATTGCTCATCTCATCAAAATTAACATCCCTGCTCACTTTGAACTCACTTGTGATAGGGTTATAGCAATGATACTCTTTCTACTCTAAAGACTATCCAATAAAAATACATTTTTTAGCCTTTGGATTAAACTTTTTGTGTAGCTCATTTAACACATGAACATAAGAAATACAACCAAACACCTTTAAGTGTGACACATCAAGCTTCTTGCTTGTAAAGCATTCTTTTGAGGTCATCCCATGAACTAAAATTGTAGGAGTTTGATCCATAATATAGAAAATAGTATGAATAGATTCATATTAGAAATATTTTAGCATATTCTTTTTAGCCATCAATATCCATGAAACTTCTACAATATGCCTATTCTTTATTTCTACAACCCCATTTTGTTGTGGGATATACCTACAAGTAAATGGTCTCTTTATTTCGTGAGACCTCAAGAAATCATCATCGTGACCTAAAACGGGCCCAACACTAGCTCTCTAAGCACTAGCCAAGGCCTTTAACATACACTAGACAACCCCTCATGGCCTCGCGGCCAAGAGTGTCTAAGGCACACATTCTACCGCCCTAACTAGATTTTGCATTTGTAATAGGACACAGTGCAACTATACCCTTCCCTACTCCTTAGAGGGAGATCCCATAACATATATGTATAATATCTCATAGCACACACATAGGAAGGCATCTCTCGGCTGACCACCCCGGCCCCACTATAGCTCTCCTATATCAAGGGGATTGGACCCAATATGTGTTGCCTTAACACATAAAACGTACACACATTCTCTACTCTTTCATATCATAGAGGATCCAGGAGATTTGATTTACTTACCAAGCTTGCCCCAAGGGATCATTCGTCTCTAGCCTACAGCAAGGGCTTCCTCATGCTCTCAGTGTTGGTCAATGTTTGGCATACAAGTGTTGTGCCTTCAGGATTTGATACCATGCTATCCTTAATGCAAATGTGGATGGTTATTGTGCACAAACATTTTTATTCAAAAAATTAGCAAAATGGAGTGTAAAATCAGTCCTTTAATTATTTTTAATCTATGCATTGTTGTTGCGTTGCTAGAGACTAGCACCGAACTTAATCATGCTACTAGTCTCTTTAACTTAAGTAATCAATCGTCCTATATGGCATGCACAAACAAAATATTACACTTTGCATCATTTTCAGCATTTAAACGCTTCCACAAACCCTCTTTTCCCCTACCTTTTATGTGTTGCATCATTGCATAGGTGTAGGGTTTTGTTTTTTTATCATTTTCAATGTATAAAGCAATAAAACCACACTATAACATAAAGACAAGGGCCGAGTTGAGGCTATACCTCCTACATATATAGCAAGAGGCGTATGCCTAACATGTTGTCTAATCAACCTATGGGTTCAAGATAATAGTGGTAGATGGGTCTCGACGCATTGCCCATACCAACCATCGTCTACCATATAATGCGTGGTCTGATAAAATTCCCCACAAGCAACCAGGTCCTATCTCATTATCAATAGCAACATCCGAACTAGGACCACAGTTGAAGAAGAGGCCCTCTTCATAAGAAAAGTTTGCTAATGGATCCGCAAACTGATTCGAATAACGTGGAATTAGCTGAAGAAATACTCTCTTAAATTCATCAAGTAGGGTCCTAGCAGTTCGATAATACATGCAAAGGATAGGATTCTGGACTGTGTATGTCTCATTTAGTTTATTTAAGATTAGCCAGGAATCCCTTTTTACTAACAGCAGCCGAATACCACCTTTCTTGGCAATATTCAATCCCATAATCAAGGCTTTATACTCCGACATGTTTTAGCGAATCCTACCCCAATATAAACAACTAATTTCATTGTAACTCTACGTCGGGGATCTTAGATAACTACAACACTCCCTTTTTTATCAGGGCCCCTAGACACTCCATCAAAGTATAATGTGTACATCCACAATGGGTTTACACAGCTAGCCATCAGGAACTCCTCTATTTGTAATTATGATAGTCAAAATTCAACATGCTTAGAGGATGAACAGATGGCTCCATCACATCCCACCTTCTTCATTGAACTCAACAAGGATGCTTGTTAGAATTTGTAAGTAGTGATGGTAGAAAACTTTAATTTTACACACAAAGGTTATGTCCTCTAGCTCAATCACTTTGTATCCTTTGCTCCACTAGATAAGCTTGCCCTGATGATATCTTTGCTCTAGATATGGGTGCTCTGAATAAGGAATTAACCACTCCATCAACCAGTTTAATCTCTCCTACAGGTCTCGGATCAACCCAGCATGGACTTGTAATGCATTTAGCATGTTAGCATTCTAAAAAATAATCAGGTTTAATCTTATTAGGATTAACCTTATTTTTAAATTCCACTCCCTCTAGATTAGCTAGTAAATCCATGGACTTATTTTTACCTATCCTAACTACCTTGTAAGGGCCATCCCATCTAGGTTCCAGCTTCCTTGGAAATAGCTTCCTATGTGCATTATAATACAGAACTAACTGCCCCTTTTTAAAGGTATGTTTCTTTGCTTTCAGATCATGCAATTGCTTCTAGCTACCTCCTGGTCTCCCAAAGAGTGGTTGATTGCAAACCGTATAGTTGACAACTCAATTTCGAGGGGTAACATGCACTCTTCCCCATAAACCAATTTAAATGGAGTATGGCTGGTAGCTCATTTGAACGTTGTATTGTATGCCCATACTACCACATGTAATTTCTTATCCTAGTCTCGTTTCTTTTCAAAGACTATCTTGGACAGGATACCCGCAAGCTGCTTATTGGTAATTTCAACTTGTCCATTTGCTTGCGGACTATAGGGGGTCGTCTTGTTATGATTGATTTGCCAAGTTTCAGTCAGGCTTTTAATCACTTTAGTTAAAAAGTAGGTTCCACAGTCCGATACTATTTCCTTTGGCAGACCGAAACGACAAATAATCTACTCAAGTAGGAAACTAGTAGTATCTTTTGCATTGTCCTACCTCCTCGCCCGTGCTTTTGACCACTTTTTAAATTAGTCAATCACCATGATAATATATTACTTTTTCACAGTGGACGATAGAGTAATATGACCCACAAAGTCGATGCCCCACTTTTCAAATGGAAGTATAGTCATAATCGGAGTAAGTGGTCGCTTCCTATTCTCCCTACTATCATGCCATTGACAAGTATCGCATCTCTTAACATACTTGAATGCATCTTGGAAAATGGACAGCCACCAATATTCGGCTCTTAAAGCTTTTTGGGCCATTGGCCATCCAACAAAATGCCCTCCGCAAGCGGAGTCATGGCACTCTTCCAAAATGATTGGAACCTCGTCAAGCATCACACATCGGCGATAGATATCATCAACCCCCTACCGATATAGTGTTCCTAAAATCAAAGAAAATTTCAATGCCTACTGTCTAATTTTTCTCTTTTCTGATTTTGATAAACTGGCTCCAACTTCTCCTGTCAAGAGGTAATGCGTTATAGCAGTATACCAAGAGGGAATAGACGTCGTATCAATTTTAAACATTTCCTCAATATCACTTCCTTCAACTAAAGTCTCTTTTGACTCCCCTAAATCCACAAGGCATTCCACAATACCTTGCAGTCTCGGTGGCTTACTTCTAATCTCATAATCAAATTCCTGCAAAGTGATTAACCACTTTGCTAAATGATCAGGTGACTACAGCTTGTTCATCAATAATCTAAGACCTTCCACCTTCGTATAAAGAACTACCTTCTCATAGGGGATATAGTGCCTAAATTTTTTAGTCAAAAATACCATTGCAAGGCCAAATTTCTCCATGTCAAGAATCACATGGTGGGGAGACTTGCTTGAGCTAGTACGCCAAACACACATTGTATGCACAAGAGGAAGCTCACTCAAGAACATAAGAAGAGAGATGGAGGCCAAAACGTTTTCTTGTTGATTTCTTCTTCTTCTTCCACACACTATACAATGTACACAAAGTATAGATAAGATATAATATAAAGGAAGATGGCCTACTAAGTCAAACAAATGCATAACAGACTACACTAATTGACTGGCGCTATATCTTTGCCAATTGTAGGTAGGTGTAACAAACTAAATATAATAAGTGATAAGTTAGTGGCCATGTGAGTATCATAATGACCACCAACATGCTAAGTGTAGACATACGGATCCATCTAGCCAAGCAGTCCATCATCAATGTCCACACGTGTTGAGCTTGCCATCTCAACACTCCCCCTTAAGCTCAACGCTATCTCTAAAACTCCAAGTAAGCTTTGGAACTTTCGAAGCTTCTATGCACCCAATGCCTTTGTGAAAATGTCAGCTATCTGATCCTGTGTGCTGACATATACCAAATCAATCTCTCATGCAAAGTACCTTCTCTCTCACAAAGTGGTAGTGCACCTCAATGTGTTTTGTCCTAGTATGGAACACTTTATTCCTAGCTAATTGTATGCTGCTCATGTTGTCACAATAAATGACAAATGGACCATCTCCCTGCACATGCAAATCACCTAATAACTTTTACAGTCATACCACCTCACATGCTACCATAACATCACCTATATACTCAGCCTTCGTACTCGATAAAGAAACTATAGGTTGCTTTTTGTTGCTCCGTGTAATTGCTGCACTACCAATCCACTAGTAGATCTTTTGTCTGATATGCTACCAACCCAATCTGCATCTGTGCATCCAAAGACTTGTACATCCTTACGTGCCTCATAAAAAATTTCATAATGTAAAGTGGACTTCAGATATCTCAATATACATCTAATTGCATCCAAATGAGGCTTTCTAGGCATCTGCATAAACTGACTGACAAGGCCAACAGCATAGCTCAAGTTTGGCCTTGTGATAGTCATGTAAATCAAACTCCCTACTATCCTCCTAAACATAGTAGGGTCTTCTATCTCATCCCCAACGTCGGCACTCAACTTTACATTTTGCTCCAATGGTACTGAAAGAGGCTTACATGCTATCATACCATACTTGGATAACATATCCATGCCATAATGCCTCTACGATAGCCATATACCATCATCACATCTGATCACCTCAATACCAAGAAAGTATCTCAGCTCACCCAAATCCTTCATCTCAAAATTCTTCCTTAAGAAGTCCTTAACTTTAGCAATCCCATTGTCACTGTCACCTGTAATAATCAAGTCATCCATATAGATGACTATGATGACCAAACTTGCATCTCCCTTTTTCACATAGATTGAGTGATCAACATCACAAATACAAAATCTAATATTTACTCTCCAATCTTGTCAGACCATGCTCTAGGTGCTTGCTTCATCCCATAGAGCGCCTTCTTTAACCTGCACACATATGTGGGATGCTCTAAATCCTCATAACCTGTTGGCTCCTCCATATACACTTCTTCTTGCAATTCACCATGCAAGAAGGCATTCTTAACATCCATTTGCTAAAAACTCCAACCTTTGGATGTTGCCAAGGCAATCACACACTTAACAATTGCCATCCTAGAAGTTGAACTAAATGTCTCTTCATAATCTATGCCATATGTTTGAGCATAGCCTTTTGCAACCAACCTAGCCTTATACCTACTAACTAAACCATCTGCATTATGATTGAATTTGTAAACCCACTTATAGCCAATAGCTTTCTTACCCTTAGGCAAGAATACCAAATCCCAAGTCTTATTGGCTTCTAATGCAACCATCTCCTCATCCATTGCTGCATCCCAATGATCATGACCAACAACATCCACAAAACAAGTGGGTTCAACATCGTCAACTAGTTTTACCATATAAGAATAATGGTGAGCTACATAAACTTCAAAAATAAATCTTTTAACAAGGTATTTGACCCTGCTAGACCTACGTACCACTAGATCACTCAATGGAGCCTTTTCATTACTATGAGCTCTCTATACACCCGGTGTCTTGACTGAAGGAATACCAAGCTCATCATCCATACTCTCTGAACCATTAAAATCTTCATCAAATCCCAAATGACTAATAGATGCATCATTACCATCTAGCACTTTCTTCTTTCCTTTGTCTTTGCCTACAACACTTATAGATCCACCTGAAGATGTGGGGCTACCCCTTAGTCTCCCAGACCAAGGGCTCACTATCGGTGTAGTACCAGATGATGTTTCTGGCCCATTAAGAATCCATGATTCTTGCTTTCCTTTTTGCATATAGCTATCATGATCATTATCATCATCTAATACATCACCAGCAGGTGCATACCAACTGCTCACCTCATCAAAAGTAACATCTCTGCTCACTCTGAACTCACTTGTGACAAGGTTATAACAACGATACCCTTTCTGCTCTAAAGAGTATCCAATAAAAATACATTTTTCAGCCTTTGGATCAAGCTTCTTCCGTAGCTCATCTGGCACATGAACATATGCAACACAACCCAATACCTTCAAGTGTGATATGTCAGGCTTCTTGCCAATAAAGCATTCTTCAGGAGTCATCCCATGAACTGAGCTGGGGGGTTCTATTCATAATATAAACAATAGTATGAATATATTTAGACCAAAAATATTTTGGCATATTCTTTTCAGCCATTAATGCCCATGCAACTTCTGTAATATGCCTATTTTTTCTTTCTGCAACCCCATTTTGTTGTGGGGTATACCTGTAAGTAAATTTCCTATTTATCCCATGAGTCCTCAAGAAGCCACTAAACTCATTAGAGATGTACTCTCCCCCTCCATCTGATCTCAAGCACTTCACTTTCAAGCATATTTTTGTTTCAACAGGTGCCTTGAAAGATTTGAAGTGTTCAAATACATCACTCTTTTCCTTCATGAAATATACGCATAGCTTCCTTGAATAGTCATCAGTAAATATGACAAGTATTTGCTACCACCAAGAGATACATTCTGTGTAGACCCCCAAACATCTGTGTGCACTAAATCAAGTATTTTTCTGCTCACTTCTCCATTATGCGAGAAGGGTTTTCTTGCCTGCTTACCAAATGGCATGCTTCATAGACTTTATGAAATTCTGCAACTCTAAAGGAAGGCAACCCTGTAACCAATCCTCTAGATTGCCTTAATTTCAGCCTTTGCACATTTTCATGTCTAATACGTTTATGCCATATTTCAATGTCTACAACCACTCCTTTTCCTTTAGCACACATAGCAACATCCATTTTAGGAATTCCAATATCTAAAGTGAACATGTGGCCAACTCTACTTCCTTTTGCAACCAACCTACACTTATCATTAAAGTCTTCTACAAAACAGCCTTTTGCATTGAATCGGACCTACAACCCTTGCTCTACCATTTGGCCAACAAACACTAGATTCTTCCTAATTGAAGGCACATGTAATACATTTGTCAGAATCTTTGTCTGGCCATCATGCAAGGACAAGGGAACCTTTCCAATATGTGAAATTGGGTGGCATGAATCATCACCCATCTGCACATAACCTAGATTTTGTAAGTCCTGCATCTCTCCAAACCATTCAACATGAGTGATCATATGATTAGATGCACCTAAATCAACATAGCATACATCATCATGTGTTCTCTTTCCTGTAACTGCATTCATCATGTGATGCATAACAAATAGACGCTCATTTTTGTCTTCATTCTGTCGTGAAGTCAATTCATAGTTTCCTTGTTACAATTTACCATAGTGAATATCATCATTCTTAGCATAAAAATGGGCTGAAATATAACCTTTTTTGCCACAATAATAGCAAACAATAGCAGAATTTCTAGAACCTCTGTTCTGTCATCCATCTCTTTCTCTAGAGCTCCCCCTGTGTCTAAAGTTTTCCCGGCCTCCTAAAACCTGCATTTCACCAAATTTCTGATTGAACGTATTTTGTTGGTTATCACCAGCACATCCCATACCACAGCCTCTCAAAGAGGATCTACCACGTCCCCTTCCTGAACTTGAGTAAAATGCTTGGACCTGTTCACCATTTCTTTCAGATGAGTCACCCTGCATATTGATCTTTTCGGTAATCATGAGAGAGACCAGCTCATCAAAATTTGGAAATGGCTTCCGTACATATAGTGAAGTAACAAATGATTTTCATACCTTCTCATTATTAAGGCCACTCAAAGTGGATGAAACCAAGTATTGTATCAATCGCTGCTAAAGCATCTGCTATGCTCCTCACCTTCAAAACACACTCATTGATATACATTTTTCCTTTCCTCAAGGTATTCAACTCTTGCTTGAGTTGAATCTTTTGTGCCTTTGTATTTACTGAACACATCTTCTAAAAAATTATCCAAGCTACGTGTGAAGTTTCTGCATTCCTGATATGTCCCAACATCATATTATCAATGACTGCAGATAACCAGTACATCACCTTTTTGTCTTTTACATTCCACTCTTTCCATGTCTTTAATTCATCTGCAGTTGGAGGGATATCTAGCTCTGGCTCCTTTTCTTCACCTGAAACAAATTCATAAAGGCCCTTTCCAATGAGGAAGTTCATCACTTGGAACTTCCATGAAGGGTAATTGTTCTTGTCGAGCTTCTCAATAATGGGATTTCCACTGTTCTCTGCCATTATCACAAAATAGGATACAACACAACAAGCTAGTCTTCTGTAGCCTTTCACATAAGTGCACAACAATATACCAAGCAACGTTTTTCACTAATTGCTCAATAGAACATGTAATTTGCAACCTGTTTGCACATAAACCTTATGTTTACTTCTTGGCAAACACCTTAAAAATTACAAATTCAAAATATGTAACTTGTGCACCCACTTTCGGTCAATACAGCCGAAATCATAGTGTACCTTGAAACTGTTGTTCGCAACCTTGAGGCTCTAAAATGGGGCCTGAAATGGCCTCAAATGCCCAAAAAAACTGCGTGCAAACCCTGGAGGTCTTGTCTATATAGAATATACAGTGCTCTGCTTGCACACAAATCTCACAGCAATCTAAGATTTTCACTCTACCTTGCTTCCGGTGCCTCCACAAGCACTATCCAAGAGAAAGAGTGGAAGAATAAGAGATCTTCTTACCCGTTGCTTGCTTCCTCAAACCTTGCTTCTTTTTCTTCACTTCAGTCTTCAAAATCAATCTCTCTTAGTGGTGCAGCTCTAATACCATGTCAAGAATAGCGTGGTGGGGAGACTTGCTTAAGCTGCTACGCCAAACACACATTGTATGCACAAGAGGAAGCTTACTCAAGAATACAAGAAGAGAGATGGAGGCCAAAATGTTTTCTTCCTGATTTCTTCTTCTTCTTCCACACACTATACAATGTTCACAAAGTATAGATAAGATACAACATAAAGGAAAATGGCCTACTAAGTCAAACAGTGCATAACAGACTACACTAATCGATTGGCGTTATATCTTTGCCAGTTGTAGGTAGGTGTAACAAACTAAATATAATAAGTGATAAATCAATGGCCATGTGAGTATCATATTGACCACCAATATGCTAAGTGTAGACATGTGGACCCATTTAGCCAGGCGCTCCATCATCAATGTCCACACGTGTTGAGCTTGCCATCTCAACACTCCATGCAAGTGTAGTTGATTTCTGATATTCCAAACTTTTGACTAGCAAAAGCGATCGGATGGTATCACTTTGCCTCCCAGATTTGGGAAAAGTAGTAGCTAATACTATGCATGGTGGCTGCTAAAAATATATAGAATATTTCGCCCCTTTTAGGTGCTTTCAAAATTAGTGCTTTTACTAGCTCCTATTTCACATCATTAAAAGCTACCTTACAAGGGTCACTCCATTCAAATAAAAGATTTGTTAGTGGCAACGTTCTTTCTACCATGGCATCTATGAACCTCCGATAGAGTACTCCATAGATGATAGAAAGTTATATACTTCTTTTAGAGTGTGTAGCAGACTCATGGCAACTTTGACCTTGATCTTTTCAAGGTCAATCACAATCCCTACTGAACTAACCACATGACCTAACAATAGCCCATAAGGCACCCCAAAGACGCACTTATGTGGGTTAAGAGCTATGCAAAATTGACAATACTTCTGCAAAATAATCAACTTCCTTTCTCTTATGGTGGCTACCCCCAGGTCATCGATAAATACTTTCAACTCCTCTGGGAGGATGTCACCAAAGGTCTTGTCTTTTGTTTGTTGCCATGAACTAGGTGCATTGCATAAACCAAATTCCATCACATGGTACACCCAGCCTCTCCATCAATTCAGAACTCATGATGTTAATAGATGATCCTATATCTATGATAGTGTGATCCACTAGTATTCCATCAACGTAGGCTACAACCCTTGGGCCAATGTTTTTCAGCATGCTCAAACCAATCATCTCCTACTCGTGCTATGCCTAGAGGTTCTACAATATACCCAGTACGCATGATCTTTTTGAATTCCTTGCGCACTCTTGGAGACATCTTAATCAGCTATAAGAGTTCACGTCTAGTTTAACTTCACAAAAAGAGCTTGCCAAATCAAATTCGTGAAAATTTGCTAAAGCTCTCTTCTCTCGTAGCAGCCATTCTCTCTTTTGGTCATTGAACTGGTTTTGGTGCTTTCTTCTTAGCTTTTTCCTTCCTCCTTGGTAATTCTTTATCCTTCTTGACATCGGCTTTACTCCCTATGGGTTTTAAAGGTCCCCCTTCCATGTCGAGGTTAAGGACTTGCATCCCTTTGTTGTCTTGTTTAGGGTTTCTATTGACAGGTTTTATATTTTCTTTGTCGCCTTCTCTACCCTTTTGAACTCTCGTAATGACCCGCAGATTAGAAGCTTCGGTGCCATTAACACATACAACCTCAATGAGTCTAACTCCACTGCCACTAGGCAGCTCCTCTATAGTAGCCTTACCCCTTTGAAGGATTTGCTTCGGTCCATCATCTCATTGAAGATTATTCCCTTGCGCATGGTGGTTAACAAGACCTAGTTGTCTACTACCTTGTTGGAGAGAGCTAATCTTACTCCAACAGGTGGTAGCCAAATGGCCGAACTTCCCACAAATATCACATTTGAGGTTTGGACAATTTTGAGGGTGGTACTGGCCACCACACCATTTACAACTAAATCTTGAGAGTATACCCTCTCAGGCATCAACTCCCTATCAGATTCTGTTATTTTTTAAGAAAATTAACATCAACGGATATTTGTTTATATTTTTTGAAAATCATGTCATTGTAATGCTTCATCATATCCTCAACTTCGCTAAGGACATTTGATGCACTTGACTCATAGCCATGATCGTCCATTCGTCATTCCATTGGCCTAACCATTTGATTGGGCATTGGTTGTTGTTGACCCATAGGAACAATGTTGGGGTTTGATACTTGGCCTCCAACATTCGGTAGAGCCATCTAACTAGCCATAGGCATAGTCACATTGGGAGGAGCTAGCAATAAGGGTACATTTTGAACCATGTTTCCTCTCCCATTAGGGTTAGTCATCGCTATCCCTTGACTTCCATTACCATTGGTCAATGCCAAATTATTTTCCGAAACTAGACCCATATTATGATTGGATTGAGAGGCATAGGCCGCTTGTAATCGGGATTCTACTTCTTGTGCTCACCTAATGGCAATGTCTACATCAGGCAAAGTGACACTACTCAACTTCACCTGAATATTGAAATCTAGACCATGCAAGAAATATTGCAGTTGCAGTTACTGGAATAGGGATAGAGGCTTGCAATTTGCAAAAGACCTCTTTTAACTGCTTGGCATATGCACGAATATCCTCATATGGCTCTTGACGTGTCACATTTAGTACACGTAGCCAATATTGACCACCCCTTTCAAGAGCAAACTCCCTTCAAAAGGCTTTGAAAAATAAATCAATAGTGGTTATGGTTTGCGCCTCTTGGCCATGATACCATATGGCAGCTCTTCATTTGAGAGTCATATTAAAGAACATCATTAAATGCCCTTCATCCTGGATGCGACAGTTGAACATCAACTTTTGGAATTTGTTAATGTGCGGTTCCGCATCCTCCTCCACTAACCCATCAAATATGGGCAAGGGGAAACCTAGAGCTGGAAAATCTGCCATTCCACCATGTACATTAATAGGTTGTGCCTCCATGGTAACAATCGGATTCGCTACAGGGATTCGAACCACCCTTACTATAGCTCCACTCAAAGTGGAGGGACTGATTGGGGGGGAAACTAGAGCTTCCTCCCCCTAATGAATTATGTGTGGAGCTAGGGTTATTAAAACCCCACCCTTGCAAAGCTATTGGGCCACTCCTTTGTGAAGAGTATCTTCTATTTGTCTCAGCCCGCTGTCTAGTGCGTTCAGCCCTCTCTTACTTTTGGAGCTCCCCTTGGTGGTCTTGTGAGTCTAGCTCACTAATTTCTGGCATACACTAGAGAATAGGTCCCAATCGACCAAGGCACAGAAACAACCACTTGTAGGTAGCTCCTGACAAATGCACCACCTATCGGGACCTAAAACGGGACTGACACTGGCTCTTTAAGCACTAGCTTGACATACACTAGAAAGCCCCTCACGGCCTCATGACCAAGAGCGTCTAAGGCACACACTCTGCCCTGACCTCTAATGTAGATTTTGTGTTTGTAATAGGACACAGTCCAACGGTACCCTTCCCTACTCCTTAGAGGGAGATCCCATAACATATAGGTATAATATCTCATAGCACACACATAGGGAGGCACCTCTCGTCTGACCATCACGGCTCCACTACAGCTCTCTTACATCAAGGGGATTGGCCACAAGATGTGATGTCTTAACACATAAAACATACGCACATTCTCCACTCTTTCATATCGTAGATGATCTAGGGGATTTGATTTCCTTACCAAGCTTGCCCCAAGAGATCGTTCATCTAACCTAGAGCAAGGGCTTCCTCACGCTCTTAGCATTGGTCAATGTTTGGCATACAAGTGTTGTGTATCCATGATTTGATACCATGCTATCCTTAATGCAAATTTGGATGCCTATTGTGCACAAATATTTTTATTCTAAAAATCAGCAAAGTGGAGTGTAAAATTAGTCCTTTAATGATTTTCAATCTATGCATTGTTGTTGTATTGCTAGAGACTAGCATCGAACTTAATCATGCTACTAGTCTCTTTAACTTAAGCAGAACCGCAATCAACTCTAACAAAATCTTCATCTTCAATCTTCATTTTCGGAATTGCCATTGGAAGGGGAAAGAGAAACATAGCACATAAAAGAAAGATACACAACTTGGACATATTGAGCCTAGGTTACAAGCACACCACAAGAAAAATTCACTTAGCACACAAAAGATAGACAACAACTATATCCACCATGTGGATAACTGTGATACTTCACATGATACATGGAAGAGACTTGACACTTTGTTTGGTGCACAGTCTAAGTCATCAAAGTATGGTCTCTTGATTGAAATTTTCAGGCTTGACATGAAGTCTAGCACATCACTTGTCACACATCTAAATTACATGGAAGGACTTATAACCTAGCTTACACCACGAATAAACATTAAAATGAAAGAAGATGTTTGCATTGGTGTTTGGCTTAAAAGTTTGCCTCCTGAATATAATAATGTATCAACAACCTTAATCAATATGCCAAACCCTAAGCTTGTTGATATCCAGGCATCACTGTTAGAGGAGGAAAAGAAGCTAAAAACTAAGGAAGAATCAAGCACCTCTAGAGATGAACAAGTGTTATATGTTGGCAATAGGTACAAAGGCAAGAAGGACCAACTTTTTTGTGATTTTTGCAAAAGGATAGGACACACCGAGAAGTTCTACCATGCCAAAAAGAGGTCCCTGAAGGCCTATTTTGCTGTAGTTAAAGAAGAAGAAAACCATGGAGCAAAAGAAGAAGAAGAAGAAGAAGAAGAAGAAGAAGACCACTAGGAGAAGGACAAGCTTCATCAATCCTTCTACACCTACTCTGATAGATTATTTTAGCCTTGTAATGTCTAAAGCCCAAATGCTTCTATCATAAGCTTGTAAACTCCTCATGTAGCCTTGTATTATAGCCTCTGTACACTTTTTGAGACCCCTATTACAGCCTTTGGATGTTCACCATGTTTGTGATACCCACACTTAGCCTTTTCTATGACAGCCTCTAGTGTTTTGCCATGTTTATGGTGTGCCCACACTTTACAGGTGTTGCTTTCACTAAAGCCTCTACACACTTTGTACTTCTGGTTTTGATTGAGGAAGGGTGTCAAGATTTGCAATCACATCCATGCTACCTCTTTCTAAGAGCAAATGGGATGAGGACATACAGGCTGCACGAATCCCATAGGCATAGAGGGAAAGACTGGCACCTACCAACTCTATCTAACATTGTACTTGCTTATCACTTTCATATGAGATGAATGCAATGTCATTGTTATATTGCTCCTTAGTATAGTGTCCTTGATGATTGTCATTTGATCTTGAGTCAAATTTTTTAGTCTTTATCATGTCAGTGTCTTCATGTCTCTAGTCAAGGTCTATGAGCCACCATAGTTGCCATGCTCTAGATCCCATGTTTTCATAGAGTTTGATGATGATTACATTTTGGTAGCTTCTTCTCTTGATGTTAGAAATTTGGTTACTGCCTCATCCACTTTTTCTCAGTGTTGACTACTTAATTTAGGGGCTTCCTTCCATGTTATCCCACATAGGGATTGGTTTCATTTCTATCACAACATGATAGGTTTTGTGAGAATAGAAAATGAATTGGTGTTGGTGATGGATTCTAATTTTCTTCAGGTAGAAATTTTTTTTTCCATGATGTGTGCCATGCTTTGGGTTTGACCAAAAGCCTGCTCGCTACTAGACAAATGGATAATACAAGATATCATATATCTTTTGGTGATTACATGTGAAAGATTACCCATGGGAATCTTATCTTTGCTCAAGGTGATAAGGTTAGTAGCCTCTATCTCTTACTTGGTTCATGGTCCATTGACCATGTTTTGGCTATGGCTAACATACTGCATGTATTTTCATGGCATCGTCACCTTGGATACATGTCCTTAAAAGGAATGAAAATGTTTTCTCATTTGCAGTGTCCTCCACTCCTTGACTACAAATGTTTTGATTCATGTGATCATTGTCTTTATGGCATCCAGACATGCAATCTTCATAAAAAAATCTAGTATTACATGCATGGGTGAGCCTCTCACTCTTGTTCATTCTAATGCATGTTGCCCCATGCCCTGTTAGTCACTAGGTCATGTAAAGTATTTTGTGACTTTCATTTATGATTATTTGCATAAGATTTAGGCATATCCCATGAAGTAAAAATTATATGTATTTACTACCTTTCAATGTTGGTTTGCTCTTGTTGAGAACTAGTTTGGGTATGAGCTAAAATATCTAAGGTCAAATAATGGGGGTGAATACCTCTCTAAAGCATTTGACCAATTTTGTGATGAGTAGGGTATTAAGCATCAAATGACCACCCCTTACACCCCACCCCAGAATGGTATTGCAAAGCCCATAAATAGGACAATCCAGGGGAGAGTCCACAGAATGCTTAGCCAATCAAGTTTACCATAGCATTTTTTGGGCTACAGTAGTTAATATTTCCATACACTCCATAAACATAACTCCATGCAATGCTATTGATTGCCAAATTGTAGAGGTGGTATGGTCTGGAAAACCTCTTTCATATGCTCATTTGTGTGTCTTTGGATGTGAGGCTCTTTGCCATGTTTCCAAGGATAAGCACAATAATTTGGATCCAAAATCAATGAAAATTTTCTTGGTTATGGGGACATAACTGAAATGGACTATCATCTATGGGATCCACAGACTAGGAAGGTTATTTATAGGCCATAATGTTATTTTCCATGAGGAGAAGATGTATAAGTAACGTGACCAGGGAGTTGAGGTAGGCACGCTGATATTTCAAGAGATAAGCCTCCTATTACCATACATCCAACTAGACACCCTATAGCTCATGTTTCAGTGGCCTATGATGATACATTGGATAGGATGTACAGGATTCACAACCTATTTTGAGATGGTTTACTAGGGATAGATGTCAACCTGATCAATTTGAGCTCTCCATAGACTATGTTATGGTGACAAATTCTAGTGAGCCCAAGAGCCTCATATTACCATATAGCCAACTAGACACCCTATATCTGATATTCTAGTGTCCCATGATCATGATATTGGATATGATGTACATGCCCCATATCCTATTTTGAGATGGTTTACTAGAGATAGATATCAACCTGATCAATTTGATCTCTCCATGGACTATGTTACGGTGACGAATTCTAGTGAGCCCCTTACTTCTGAGGAGGCCATGTGCAAAGGTGATAGTTACTCTTGGGAGGGGGCCACAAAGTCAAAGTATGACTCATTGCAGAAAATCCATACATGAAATTTGGTTCATTTTCCAGATAGAAAACATGCATTGATGTGCAAGTGGGTATACAAGTTAAAGAGCATCCATGGAATCCCCGATTCAACATACAAGGCCAGATTCATTGCTAAGGGTTGTAAGCAAGTGCATGGTGTTGATTTGATGATGTCTTTTCTCCTGTAGTCAAGATGACTACCCTGTGCATGGTATTGGCCTTGGTTTCTTAGCAAGATTTGGATCTCTATCAAATGGATGTTTAGACAGCTTTCTTACATAGAGACTTGCATGATGAGATTTATATGCAGCAACCTAAGGGCTTTCATGAAAAGTACATGGAGCACCTAGTGTGCTAGTTGAGAAAGAGCCTTTATGGTCTTAAGTAGATACCTAGGGAGTGGTATCATAAGTCTGATGCATTTATGTGATCACAATATTGCTCCCACAATTATATGGATCTGTGTCTCTACACAAAGAAGGCCGTTGATGGCAGACTTATTATCATACAAAAGGTCCTTAAGCACTTCCATATGCAAGATGTTAATGGATGTCCTTTACCTTTCCATGTGAAGGTCAATCAGGAAAATTATTCCCAATCAAATGAGTAGAAGGATGGCATGTCCAAGATCCCTTATGCATTCATAGTGGCCAATTTGATGTATGCCATGATAGCATTTTGCCCTAACATAGCATTTACAACGAGAGTTGTGGTATGTTACATGACTACACTTGGCTAGCAACATTGGGACACTATGAAGGGTATCGTGAGGTACTTGAAAGGCAATGCAGATATGAGCATTTGCTATGGTGGTCAAGATATTACAGTCATGGGGTACACTGACTCTAACTATGCAGAACATGTAGATAGTAGAAAGTCCACCTCTAGGTAACTTTTGCTAAAGGTGTTGTTTCTTGGATGTTCAGGGTGTAAAAATGCATGGCCTTATCTAGTATTAAGGTAGAGTATATTGTAGCCACTAAGGCTTGTAAGGAGGCCCTATGGTTAGGCTATCTAGCGGCATACCTTGGTATTACTATTACTCCTACATTGCATTCGAATTCTATGAGTGCTATTCAATTGGCTAAGAATCCAATCTTTTGTGCAAAGACAAAGCAAATTGAGGTGCACTATCTCTTCATCAGGAAGATAGTAGAGAACAAGTCTATTGTCAAAATCTCGACTAACAAGAATCCTACAAATTTGCTCATTAAAAGTCTCTTAGAAAAACATTTTTCATTCCTAAATGATGAGATGATGCATATTCCTCATCTTATCATACCTTATCTATATCTTTACTTTGTCACTTTTTCTTGTTCTCTCCTCACTAGAGACACATTCACCTTTAAGTGGAAGGTTGTTGGGGGTAAAGGCGCCTGTGTTTACACCACCCTATATTTACTTTCTACACCCCGACGCATATCTATACACTCCATGTTGTGGGCACCCATCAATATGACTTTATTTTTTATTATTTCAATAACTTTTGAATGAGGGAAGGCCGATTACACATTGTGACTGTTCAAGTTTCCATATACGGTGTCTCTCTCGTGCTCTCTTACTCCATCCACCATAGCTCTTGCTTCGCTCTTACTTGTGCTTGTGTACTTTCAGTCAAGCTATATCTTTTAGTTATCATGGCAACTCTTCCCTTTCCTCTTGCCCCTCTATTTTGGCCATAAAATTGTCATTATTGAGACAATTTGTTTAGTTTAGGGCACTACCTTTTGTAATGACCCACTATGTTGCAATGGAAACACCTTTGGGTACCATTGTTTTGATTTATGGGAACAAAGTACTAGTTGCATTGACATTTGCCTTCTTCTTTGCATCAAACTATTGTTGCCCTTGCACTCTTTGCATGAATGCACAAGGTCCTCTATTAGGCAATCCTTGACCCCAATATCTTGTGTTCCTTGATTGTGCTTGAAGACTAAGCAGCTTTACTCTTATCAAGGCATCTCATAGATCCATGGGGTGCATGGCTTCTAGCTAAGTATCAAGAGGAGGATTGAATCCTCAACAAAAATTGGCCACCTATTGGGTGATATTGAGAGTGCATTTTAGAGCCATCTTTTGGAGCAGTAAAGAGCCCAAGAGGCCGTAAAAGACCAAATTTTCACGCAAAATGCAGATTGGTGAGCTGGAGTTTTCCTAGATGAAATTTGATACCTTGAACCCAATGCCAGTCTCAGTTCATCGATCGAAGTTTGACCCCCCATTTAATCCTCGCAAGGTTTTCATTATGAAGTAGCTACATGATCAAAGAGCCAAAAAGTGCGTGATGGTGGCCAAGTTTATAGATTTCAATGTCACAAAGCCAATTATCTAGAGGAATCTCAAATATGAGTGTGTTTGCCCCTTTGAAAGTGAAAAGATCTCTTGCACTAGAGTATGAACAAGAAAAAGTTAACCAGTTTTTTGTAAAACAAAGCTTAGACCTTAAAACAAGCTTTATGAATGAAAATGCATGACTTCTCAAAACGTTGGGGGGAGGGGGTGCCATTTTTTTCGGTACCCCCGAATTCTCCATTTTTAATCATTTTTGGACCTACAATCATCTGAGGAGTGCTCTTGGCAACAGGCTCCATCAATTCTTTGCTTGCCATCTCTGACAGAGATGATAAAAAATGATGCATTATACAAGAAGATTTGATTTTAGTCTTTCTCTCTCCTCTCTCCTCTCCCCTCTTGTGATTTGTTTTCATGGATCAATGTAAAAGAGAGAGGGATGGACTGAGATTGACGTTTTTGATCAAATGATGATCCAGGAGTAGAAAGAGACATGAATCGGGGTTGGACATATCGTCAGCGGAAGTGGAAGAGCATTAACGGGCCTCCAATGTTGAAAAATGCATGTCATAATGAGAGGTTTTATGTGAGGAAAATGTAGATTTTACCGTTTTATGATGAATTCTTGTTTGAAATGGTTAGCAATGCTTGGATTTGATTGGAAATGATCATTCACATTGAAAGAATCCTTCTAAAAATCAGTCGTATAATAATTTTATGCAAAACCTGATATTAGGCAGTTTAAGGAAAAATATGTATTTTTTTGGGTTTTGGTGTGCATTTGCCGTTCCTATGGAATGAAACATGGTAATAAATTATTTTTCATAAGAGTAATCAATCTACATTAAAAAATTGGTAATTATCTGTAATTTTCTATTAGAAATGAGAAAAATTAGGATTTTGTATCATAAAAATAAGAAAAAATAAGATTAATGTGTGTGGACATATGATAGAGCTAAAGCATGAGGTTTAGCCTCAATTTAGCTACCCTATCTTTTTGTTAGAGTGAGTTTTTATCGCTTTTAATAAAGAAAAATACATTAAAAAACCATGCCTTACACCTATCAACACATGTAAAATTTTAAATGGTAGGGAGTAGGGAGTTATTGAGTGGTTGAAGTACCTTAAATTTTGATGTTTCATGGTGCATATCATATAGGGTTTGCAGTTTTTTAAAATTAAAAAAGGGTTAGTAGCATGAGGAAGCTCGGTGCTAGCCCTAAGCAATGAAGCACTATTGTAGGAAAAGAAATTCATGAAAAGGATTGTCTTCGCACTTTCACATTGCTCATTTTCAATGAGCATTTGTTTGAGCACGATGGTGATATTCACAATTTCATTGATGCACCACATGGAATCATATCATGTATGCATAGCACCTATTTGTATGAGTGATGATCGATGCTGAGAGTGTTAGGTATCCCAAGCCGTAGGGCTAGATATTTAGTTCCTTGGGAGTTATTTGGTGAGGTTTATATATTATCTCCTGGATATTTTAATTGAAAAAGTGGACTTTGTCTCGAATGTGTTTTATGTTCATGGCACATATTGGGGCCAATCCCCAAGGTGTACAAGAGTCGTAGTGGAGCCACGATAATCAACTGAGGGGTGCTCTGTGTGTATGTGCTATGTGGTGTATAACACCAGCATGTTTAGAGACTCCCTCTAAAAATGGAAAAAGAATTATTTGTTAGACTACAAAATTGGACAAATGCAAAGTTCTTAAACATTCCTAGTCACATGGCCGTGTGGGGTGGTTTTAGGTGAGTAGTAGAGGCCCGACTAGTGCCTTAGAGCCAGTGTCGAGCCCGTTTTAGATCCCACAGGTGGTGCATTTGTTAGGAGCCTATAATAAGTGGTGGATTTGGAATCTTGTCTATAAGGGCCCATTATTTTTCTTAGTTTCTAATTGGGAGCCGCCTTGAAGCAATGGATATTAAATTCATGCTGATTAACACTTTGATTATCAACATGAATATTAATCCAAAGAAACCCCATACCCCGAAAGATACTTTTTCCATCCTAAATGTTTTAAAATGATCTTTGGTTAGCTATTTTATCATTTTCCCCAAAAGTGCAACATGCTCGAGTTTGGGCCACTATGGGAAAGTACCCATGGAGTGACTTTTGAGAGTAATAGGCCATGTGAGTTAGAGAAAACAATAGAAAGAAAAAGTGAGGCTACGATGGCATAGTCATCCACTAATGATGATGAATTTTTAGATAAAAAGATTGTGATAACAATGGTTAATATACATGACTCTGATCCGAAAATACATCGGATGCTAGTGCCTGACATAGTTAAGTACCATAGTGCAATTGCTAAGATCCATAGACCATTGGATGATGTCTATGTGTGTGGGAAACTATTGTTGGCAAGGAAGGTTCTATTGGGACTATAATGTGCCCGCCCCTCAATAGCAGGATACGTCTTAGCAGCCCATCGAGAGATCAATCTAGAAGATGCCGCCCGACACTCCCAAGGAATGACACGGGGTTTGCCAACTAGGGTCTTTCGAGTCTGCCCCCGCAACGAAACTTATTCGGCCGTTCCCACTAGGATCGACCTGAAGTCCAAGTTCCTAGTAGTCGAGTCTTCCTAACAGCCTTCTAGCATCGATCTACAGCTGCTCCACTTTGCATAAATATAATTGGACCCAAGCAGTCTCATACCGCACTTGGTTCAAAGAGAATGGGAAACAAGAGGGATGCATCACTCAACCTCTCTGCCCGTAGGGCATAGTCCCATTTCAGTCTCCTAAAACGGTATGAATCAGGATTCTAACCAACATTGTCTAAGGTCTTCATCCGACTTTTCCTAACATTTCTCGTTAACATTTCCTTTGAGGAAAGCTCTCGGCTAACCAAGACCACCCTTCCGTAGGATAGACCCATTGGTCACATCCACCACGCTTCCCTCGAGAGCTGTTTTAGTTATCTAATAACCTACCACGTTATGCTTGACACATAAAAGCAGCTTCTTTAATTACCCTGTTAGTCACAGGTTCCTTTACATAATTTAAGCCACAAACACGAAGACAGGTTAAAACAAGATCAAACACTTCCTTAACTTATTTCGGGTTAATGTGTGTCTCCTGCCCATACAGGAGAAGTAAGTGCTCCTTTCTACCTCCATAGAAAAATCCTTCCATCTTCCAACAATTAAATCCGAAGGTTTATCCTACCAAGATTCTGCCTTGTAACTAGTATCAAGGCCTCGAGATCCCATCTCGAGTCACGTAGAACACTTGTGTAGGGCCCGGAGACATTGGGATTTACGGTCAGAGCCCCCACTGGCACCCAAGCGTCCTCCTACACCAAGTAATTTCCACGGAGAGACCTCTCGCGGCAGGTTTGGTCCACATTCTCGGCACGGATTCACAACCCCCTTGGTTAGGGTTTGGCGGTTCGTGGGGGGTAGCTAGCGCCATCCTTCCTTAATTATTCCTTTAGGAAATCAACCACAGCTGAAGCAACCAGCATAGTAACAATTTCTAGGGAAAACATCCCTTTCATTTCCAATCAATAAAATATCATTTTCTACATCAAGCAATCACTTTGCTTATAAACCACTTGTCCTTAGTAGGATCTCCTCTTACCAAGGCAACCAGTCAATTCACTTAGCAATATCCTTTTCAAAACAACCAAGCATAAGCCTTGATCAACATTCCATTTAGAGTCAGCTTATTAGCCTAGCTTCAACTAGGAGGATATCCACTTCCAATAATTTAAGACAAGATTATTAAAACAACTCACAAGCTCGTGTGTTTAATCACTTAACTTCTTTTGAATCTCTCTTCCCCTTGGGTTTTATCCTAGGGTTCCAAATTGTGAATCCTCGATTCCTTGCACGTCTTTTAACATACTTTGTAATCTTTAAAACACATTAAATATATTGCAAGACTTGTCATGCATTCTTTCCACACTCTCTTAGCGCGATGCTATGCAGAATTTTGCCATCAAACTTATCTCCCGTGCAGAAGGATCGATTAATAAACTGACACAATCTACGAACCTTAACTCCCTTCACATTTAGTCAATGACTTTTTAATCCTAATATGCATGTATTTGTGTGGCTTAAGTACATGAAAGCCTAAATTTCCATGCATTTGTGCATTTGCATGCTACGAACGGGAGCTATCATTTCATGTGTTTATTGTAATCATGGCCACGAACCATGAATCCTAGATAGCTGTTCATGTACTAGATTGGGTAGAAGCCTATTATTTTATGTGAAATATTGTAAAAAACCTATCATTTCATGTGTGTAAACTTGGGGTTGATTCATGTGTGCTACGTTGGTCGTTTCGCTCGTCCCTCCAGCATTACCGGTGGCTTGGACACCTAAGTGAGGAGGGGGAGCTTCTGCTCCTCTTCGACGAGCCTCCATGGGAGCTTTATAGAGGAGGTGGTGTGGGGGGTTGGGGGGGGTGGGAGGTGACGTCCTCTTGCCACCTGGGGGGCTGCATGCCCCCCTCTCTTTACTACTTCCACTCTCTCTCTCTCTCCCCCCACCATGCAGTCGGCAAGGGGGAGAGAGAGGGGGTTAATTTTTTTAAAAAAAAATTGAAATTTTTCTCCTGGGGGGGTTCCTATGGGGAGCATGGGGATATTACATCCTCTGCCCCTTAGAGGAATTGAGATGTCCTCATCTCAAAAAGACCTAGGGGAGACAAGCACTACTAGACCTTAGAGCCTATGGGTTAGGGCCCATTATGCTTCCGCTGCGCTACTCTGATTACTCAAATTCTTAACTTAAAATAACAACTTATCACAACTCATAGGGTTCAATAGGATTTATTCAAAGTACAAGAAGACCTAGGGGAGACAAGCACTACTGGACCTTAGAGCCTATGGGTTAGGGCCCATTATGCTTCTGCTGCGCTACTCTGATTACTCAAATTCTTAACTTAAAATAACAACTTATCACGACTCATAGGGTTCAATAGGATTTATTCAAAGTACAAGAAGTATTACTTCAAGAGGATCTTCCTAGGATATCTAGTCATCCTCAAAGGTTACAATAGGCTCCAAGCCTTCATCATCATGTGGTTCATAATATGAGCCAAAAGTGGAGTTTAGACGGCTTCGTTTGATCGCACGTTCCTGAGTCTCAGGGTCCAACTCAGGACCATCTGCTTGGATGTGTCCTAGTCCATTGCAGTGGAAACATTGGCGGTTGGGACATCTTTTACGAATGTGACATATCTCTCCACACTTGTGGCACCTCTTGTCTTGATCCGGTGAATCATCTTCATCATAGTTTCCTGATTTAAGCTCTTGGATGATTGGACTTGCTCGGATTCATACATCTTGCAAGTCCGTTGGGCGCATCGATTCCAATCGAGTGTTTATGGGTGGATTTAACCCAGCATAAAACTTTGACACCTGTTGTGTCATATCCATTTGTGGCGCATACTTTAAGAGAGAGACGAACTTTGAATACTATGCACCCAGGGATAGTCCAAGCTGCTTTAATTCATAGAATTCATTCATCTTCTATGTACAGTAGGCAGGTGGCAGATACCTCCCTCGCACAGCTTTTTTAAGCTTCTCCCAGGTAACTAACCCTTCCGAGATCCCCTGGTCTCTGCACCATTGTTTCCACCAAAGTCTTGCTTCGCCAGTAAGCTTCAGTTTGGCAAGCATCGCTTGGTTAGCGGGTGTAGTTCCTACTGCCTTGAAATAATGCTCCATGGATTCGATCCAGACCTCGGTGTCAGTTTGGACTGCCCTTCCCTTACCATCGAATTCAAGTTGGCTTGATTTGTTTGAGAATGAACTTTTTCTCTTGCATGTCAGCATTCATGGGTGCATAAGGTGCCTGACAATCAAGCCATACCACTTAGGTTATTTAGGTTATGTCTATGATCCGAACATTAATCAATCATGCATCATTAAGAAGTTTCGCTTTGATACCAACTGTAACGTGCCCGCCCCTCTATAGCGGGACACGTCTTAGCAGCCCATCGAGAGATCAATCTAGAAGACGCCACCGGACACTCCCAAGGAATGACACGGGGTTTGCCAACTAGGGTCTCTCGAGTCTTCCCCCGCAACGGAACTTATTCAGCTGTTCCCACTAGGATCGACCTAAAGTCCGGGTTCCTAGTAGTCAAGTCTTCCTAACAACCTTCTAGCATCGGTCTACAGCCGCTCCACTTTGTGTAGATACAACTGGACCCAAGCAAACTCATACCACACTTGGTTCAAAGAGAATGGGAAACAAAAGGGATGCATCACTCAACCTCTATGCCCGTAGGGCATAGTCTCATTCCGGTCCCCTAAAATGGTATGAATCAGGATTCTAACCAACATTGTCTAAGGTCTTCGTCCGACTTTTCCTAACATTTCCTTTTAGGAAAGCTCTCGCCTAACCAAGACCACCCTTCCGTAGGATAGACCCATTGGTCACATCCACCACGCTTCCCTCGGGGGCTGTTTTAGTTATCTAATTACCTACCACGTTATGCTTGACACATAAAAGCAGCTTCTTTAATTACCCGTTAGTCACAGGTTCCTTTACATAATTTAAGCCACAGACACGAAGACAGGTTAAAACAAGATCAAACACTTCCTTAACTTATCTTCGGGTTAATGTGTGTCTCCTGCCCATACAGGAGAAGTAAGTGCTCCTTTTTGCCTCCGCAGAAAAATCCTTCCGTCTTCCGGCAATAAAACCCGAAGGTTTATCCTATCAAGATTCTGCCTTGTAACTAGTATCAAGGCCTCGAGAACCCATCTCGAGTCATGTAGAACACTTATGCAGGGCCCGGAGGCATTGGGATTTATGGCCAGAGCCCCCACTGGCACCCAAGCATCCTCCTACACCAAGTAATTTCCACGAAGAGACCTCTCACGGTGGGTTCCATCCACATTCCCGGTGCGGATTCACAACCCCCTTGGTTAGGGTTTGGCGGTTCGCGGGGGGTAGCTAGCACCATCCTTTCTTAATTATTCCTTTAGGAAGTCAACCACAGCTGAAGCAACTAGCATGGTAACAATTTCTAGGGAAAATATCCCTTTCATTTCCAATCAAGAAAATACCATTTCTTAGTAGGATCTCCTCTTACCAAGGCAACCAGTCAATTCAGTTAGCAATATCCTTTTCAAAACAACCAAGCATAATCCTTGATCAACATTCCATTTAGAGTCATCTTACTAGCCTAACTAAACTAGGAGGATATCCACTTCCAATAATTTAAGACAAGATTATTAAAACAACTCACAGCTCATGTGTTTAATCACTCAACTTCTTTTGAATCTCTCTTCCCCTTGGGTTTTATCCTAGGGTTCCAAATTGTGAATCCTCGATTCCTTGCACGTCTTTTAGCATACTTGGTAATCTTTAAAACACATTAAATATATTGCAAAACTTGTTATGCATTCTTTCCACCCTCTCTTAGCGCGATGCTATGCAGAATTTTGCCATCAAACTCATCTCTCGTGCACAAGGATTGATTAATAAACTAACACAATCTACGAACCTTAACTTCCTTCACATTTAGTCGATGACTTTTTAATCCTAATATGCATGTATTGTACATGAAAGCCTAAATTTCCATGCATTTGTGCATTTGCATGCTATGAACGGGAGCTATCATTTCATGTGTTTATTGTAATCACGGCCGCAAACCATGAATCCTAGATAACTATTCATGTACTAGATTGGGTGGAAGCCTATAATTTTATGTGAAATATTGTAAAAAACCTATCATTTCATGTGTGTAAACCTAGGCTTGATTCGTGTGTGCTGCGTTGGTTGTTTCGCTCATCCCTCCAACATTACCGGTGGCTTGGACACCTACGTTTCCTATGTCTTTCTTCTTGGGAGCCATTTGCCTTGCGGGGATTAGGGGCAGGCCGGACCTTGTTGGGTTTCGGGGTGACAGGTTTGGAAGAAGGACCGCTGGATGGGGTCCTTTTCCAAGAGAGGGGTTTGGGTGTGGCTTCTTGCAGTTACCGACTCTCACTTCTTTCTTTCTCCCTCCCTCTCTTCTTCTTCTTTTCACTTAATCTCCTACTCCCTCATTCTCTCTCCTTCTCTTCTTTCTCCACTTATTCTCCTACTTTCTCTCTCTCTCTCCCCCTCCCTTCATCTCCTCTTACTAACTCTTCTCCTTCTTCTTCTTCTTATCATGCTCCTCTTCTCTCTCTTTCCTCCCTCTTCTTCCCCTTTCTCTTCTTCTCCTTCCCTCTTTTCTCTCTTCTCTCCCTCTTCTCTCTTTTCTCCCTCTTCTCTTCCCCTTCTTTTCTTCTCCTTTCCTTCTTTTCTCCCTCTTCTCTCTCTTCTCTCCCTCTCTTCTTCTTCCCCTTCTCTCCTTCTCCTTCTCTCCCTCTTCTTCCCTTCTCTTCCTTCTCTTCTCCTCCTCTTCTCTCTCTTCTCTCTCTCCCTTCCTCCTCCCCTTCTCTCCTTCTCCTTCTCTCCCTCTTCTTCCCTTCTCTTCATTCTCTTCTTCTCCTCTTCTCTCTCTTCTCTCTCTCCCTTCCTCTTCCCTTCTCTTCCTTCTCTTCTCCTCCTCTTCTTTCTCTTCTCTCTCTCCCTTCCTCTTCCCTTCTCTTCCTTCTCTTCTCCTCCTCTTCTCTCTCACCCTTCTTCTTCCCCTTCTCTCCTTCTCCTTCTCTCCCTGTTCTTCCCTTCTCTTCCTTCTCCTCCTCCTCTTCTCCCTCTTCTCCTTCCCTTCTTTTCTTCTCCTTCCCTTCTTTTCTTCTCCTTCCCTTCTTTTCTCCCTCTTCTCTCTCTCCCTTCTTCTTCTTCTCCTTCCCTTCTCTTCTCCCTCTTCTCTCCCTCTTCTTCTCCTTCTTCTTCTCCTTCCCTTCTTTTCTCCCTCTTCTCTCTCTCCCTTCTTCTTCTTCTCCTCTCTTCTCTCCCTCTTCTTCTCCTTCTCTCTCTTCTCTCTCTTCCACCCCTTCTCTCTCTCACCACGATCACAGGTGGGTGGGCTGTCAATCAGACACCAGGGGGTGCGCGTTGCAGAACTGGATGAGGGGGCCACTGCCTGACAATCCGCAGGGAGGAGGGGGAGCTTCTGCTCCTCTTCGACGAGCCCCCATGGGGGCTTTATAGAGGAGGTGGTGTGGGGGGGGGGGGGTGGGGGACGACGTCCTCCTGCCACCTAGGGGGCTGCATGCACCCCTCTCTTTACTACTTCCACACACACACACACTATCTCTCTCTCCCCCCACCATGAAGTTAGCAGGGGGAGAGAGAGGGGCTTAAAATTTTTTTTTTAAAATTTTGAAATTTTTCTCCTAGAGGGGGGGGGGGGGGGTTGTTCCTATGGGGAGCACGGGGATATTACAGGGACCTATCCTAGGTTCTAGCAAAGTGGTGGCATATGAGAATAGCCTTGCTAAAGTACCACCAGTCAGTGATGGGGTAGATTCCCAATTGCGTCATGTTGGACTCCCTAAACCACTTTGTGAGTTGGTAGAAAGGGAAGCCCAAGGAACTAGTGACTCTTCTACAAAATAAAGGTGGAAATGGAAGATATTAGGGGCCCTGAGATGATGGGATTAGGTCAAGAGAAATATGAAGATTTTGAGGACCTAGTCTTGATCCCAAAGAAGAGGACCAAATGCCCTCCTCCTTATAGGCATCTCCTAGTGTTTCATGGGCTACTGGACGACGATCCAATGCATTGCAAGTGGGTTTGATGATCTACATCGGATGCTTGTGTTCTCAAGTACCCTAGAGGGAGAGGCTAGAAAATGGTATTGGAGCCTCCCAAGAGGGTCAATCAAATCCTTCGAGGAATTATGTGATTGATTTTTAGATTATTATGAAAAGAAGGTTTCCATGACTTGGGACTTGGGACAACTTATAGAGATTCAGCAAGAGTTTTATATATCCGTCAAAGAGTACATGAGAGCCTTTAATGACATTTTGAAGCTTTGGCCAAGGAAAGTAAATCAATTACCAGAAGATATGCTCAGTGAACTCTTTGTCAATGGCTTGGAAATGAACACGCAATTCCAAGTTAGGATGAGAAACCCTAAGTCATTGAAGAAGGCAAAGGTTCAAGTAGATGATTTTGAGAGATATATTCAGAGGTGTTGGGAGAACCATTGGAGTTTTCCCCACCCCTTGAAATGCATAAGGATTGGCAACATTTATTGAATGTTAGTTCTGTTGGAAGTGCAAATGATATGTATACTAGGGACAATCCTAGCATTAACTATAAAGACCCTAAGGCCTAGGAACCCTGGCCTCATAATGCAGCCAATCCCATGTTCCAAAGCCATGAGCTAGATGGAAATGGATGTAGACCTAATAGGGGAAGCAAAGTGGTTAAGCAACCCCTTAGTAGCCTAAGTTTGAAACAAAATCATGTCAACGAGATGACACCCCAAATAGCTTATATATGCTACCGTGTGGAGGCTGTCTCAATTATTTAAGAGCCAAGATAATAGAATACCTTTCAATGGTGAGTGCCCTGTTAGAGTTGGATCTAGTAAAAGGATCCAATCTAGGGGAAATGATAGGCATCAAGTGAGCTGAGAAAGATTGGTCAACATGAAAGAACATAAAAATAGAAGGAGTGGTGGCAACTAATCGAGCTATGCAAATATTAAAAGAAGATGGATTTGGAGGCCCAAAATCTCTAAAAGTGTGGTTGGTGTGCTAGATGAAAGGCAAAGAGTTCCAAGTGGATATATCATGGTCAATTCCCAAGTGGATAAGACTAGAGGACATAATAATACATCTAGCAATGTGCATCACTCTGGAATGCATCATTGTGATGGGCCTAAGATTGAAGCCCTACCTAGTTTAGGTAGTAATAATGACGCATTCAAAAATCCAAACATAGAAAGGTGAAATGAGCCGAAATCCACGGATCTCTCTGTAGAAGAGGCCTCTAGGAAGCTAGAACAACTAGCCTATTTGAAAGGTAAGATATTTGAGCCTAAGGAGGTCATTCATTCTAATACACACAAAAATGAATAACCGATATTGATGTTATATCAATAGGAAGGCTTGGACTTGTGGATATACAAAAAATCCATAACTGAAACTCAATAATGGAATTACCCTCATACCTTATGTGACTTTGGTTTAGCTTGGTTAGTTTAACAAGCCTTGTCAAGTGAACCATATTAGGCCATGCATCATGACGTGCAGTGCCAAGCAAGTGGAGAAGTTAGTTATGCAAGGAGACATGGTTTATCTATGCATGATTTGACCCATTGAGTAGGAGGTCACCAAGAAGCCCAAACCCCAAACCAACCGCATAGAAGTGTTACAAATACTTGAGGAGTTTAAGGATGTAATGCCAATAGAGCTACCCAAGGACCTACCACTCAAAAGGGATGTGGATCACAGGTTTGGACTCATTCCAAGATCCGCCCCACCGGCTAGAGCCCCTTATCATATGAATCACACAGAACTCATGGGATTGAAGAAGCAGTTGCATGAATTAGAAGAACAAGGTTTCATCCGCCCTAGCAAATCCCCCTTTGGTGTCCCAATGTTGTTTGTTAAGAAGAAGGAACAACATAAGCTATATGCCAAACGAGAAAATGTGAGTTTGCAGTAAAAGAATTAGAGTTCCTAGGATTCATTGTAGGAGCAGCTGGTATCAAAGTGGACCCAAGAAAGTAGAAGCCTTCCAAAAATGGTCTTGAAGACTGTGAGGGAAGTGTGGGAGTTCCTAGGCTTCACAATATATTGTAGAAGGTTCATCAAGGATTACAGCCTCCTTACCGCACCACTATCCCACCTCACCAAAGAAGATAACACATTTACATGGGGTAGCGAGCAACATGATGCTTTCAAGCTGATGAAGAAATGCATGAGTCAAACCCCTATCCTGAAAGTACCCAACTTCACCAAGCCCTTTGAGATCTCCACAGATGCATCAAATTATGGCATTGGAGGCATGCTGGTGCAAGAAGGCCACCCCATAGCTTATGAATCCAAGAAGTCCATGGATGCTAAAACCAGATTGAGCATACGCAAGAAGGAGATGCTCGCAGTAATCCACAGCCTCAGAAAATGGAAGCATTATGTCCAAGACAAACACACAATAGTCTTCACTGACAATATCTCCCTAAAATACTTCCAATCCCAACCAAAGCTGCCAAACAAGCTTGCTGGCTAGACTTCCTAGCCGAATTTGACTTGGAGATCAACAAGGCTCCACCAACTAGATAGTAGATGCCTTAAGTTGCAAAGTTGATTTGAAGGAAACCAATGTGGTCAGCAGCAACCTCCTTGAATTAGTGAAGGAGGCCTTAGAACAAGACCAAGACATGAACAAAATTATACAAGATGTGGAAGTTGACAAACAACCGCATGGCATGTATAACCTCGAGGAGGGAATTCTATTCATAGAAAAGAGATTGTACATCCCCAACAATGTGGAGCTAAAGAAACTCATCTTACATGAAATACATGATGGAAACTAGGTGGACACAAAGGACAAAGCAAAACACTTGAGGCCCTCAAGAAGCAATTCTTTTGGTCAAACATGAAAGAAGAAGTCATAGACTACATTAAGACTTGCCCTACATGCCAACTTGTGAAGGCACCATGCTCTAAGCTAGCAGACTTACTCCAACCAATGCCAGTACCTAGTCGACCATGGGATGTAATTAGCATGGATTTCATTATGGAGCTCCCCGAATCCCATGGATACACCATCATCTTTGTAGTGGTGGACTATTTCTCCAAGCAAGCTCCCTTCATCCATGCCAAACCACCCTTGAATGCCAAGGAGATAGCATGCCTCTTCTTTACACATGTGTTCAAGTTACATGGACTACCCTTAGCCATAGTGTCAGATAGAGATGGAAGATTCATCAGTGACATGTGGAAGGAACTCTTCAAGTCCCTGGAAACACAATTGAGATTCTCATCATCCTTTCGCCCCAAGACAGATGGGAAAACAGAGCGAGTCAACCAAGGCATTGAAGACTATCTCGGGATTTATGCTCGAGTAGACCAAAAGGATTGGCCATTGTACCTCGATGTACTGGAGTTTCACTACAACAGCTCCATCCACTTTGCCATAGGCCACACGAAAAGAATTCATCACCCCCCTTGCCTTAGCATCTGGAGCTGCCAAAGTTGAAGATCAAGATGCAGAAGAATTTAATAAGAAATGGAGAGTCTGAAATGCCACGGCCAAGCAAAGCCTAGAACAAAGCAAAATCACCATGACAGAGAAATCCAACAAAAAGAGAAAGGCCTTACTTTTCACCAAGGGCGACATGGTTCTAGTCAGCTCCAAGAATATGTCACTTGCAAAGAATATGAGCCCCAAATTCAATCACCACTACTATGGACCTTACCGCATTACTCAAGTGTTGCATGAAGTCACCTACAAGCTTGACCTACCAAAAAGTATTTGTGTTCATAATGCCTTTCATTCTCGACTTCTACGCAGGTTCTATCCCGACAACCAATGGGGGTGGCACATACCAATGCTCCATTCCAATGGCCCCTTTGTTAACCCCAGCTCAAGACTGAAGCAAAAGAAGTGAAATGCGGATGAAATGGAAGAAGCAAGATGAAGAACAAGCAAAGACACAAGAGCAGACTATAAAATCAAGTTAAAGGCAAAAGTGCATTTTTAAGTGTAAGGCATCCCAAAACTTTTATAAAAGAGTTCCAGGCTCCCTCCTGTGCAAATTGTAAAAGAATAGACAGGTAGAGGCTAAAGAAATAGGCCAAGTAGAAGGGAATGAAAAAGAGGACCTTGCCACAATGGCCGGATACCAATATAGATAATATAGGCTAGCATATCAATAATGAGGTCCCTTGAACCGATTTGACTAGCAATATGAAGCTCTTCCGATTTGACTAGCAATATGAAGCTCTTTCTTGCTAGGGACTTGATCTATGTATGGATGCAACATCATATTATCCTGTAACATACATTTATGGGTGAGTGCAAGTACTTGAAATGATGTTGGGGCAACATAAGTAGGATCATACTCTAACATCTTAATGGCATGTCATTGCTATGTGTTGGTCATGATCTAACATCTTGCTTCTTCCCATTGTGCTCATAGAGTAAACCAATGTTGCAAGAACATGGAGTCGATTTGTATAAGATGATTGAGGTTGGCTAGTTCATCGGACATGGTCTCAACATAGGTTCATTAGAAGGAGGTGATTAATCTTCCTTTCAAGGCCTGCTCTCATGAAACCTTAGTTGCAATAAGCTCCTTGGTGATTAAAGTAGCCTTGGTGAAGATGAGTTTATATTCATGCCATGAGCATGGTAGGGACCTCACATCATTTGTGGCATTTTCATTCAAGAGGCCTAGGTCAAGTTATTCATAGCTATAGGTGGATAGAGTGAAGGTGTTATTGAGCCATCGAATACATATGACTATATCCTCGTCACTAGTATCCCTGGCCATACTCGCAACTAATTCCAAGTGAGACTATCTCTCATAAGAAGGTCTGAGGCCAAGAGAGACATCTCACATTTTGTGGGTTGATTTGATTAAGCAGTGTGAATGCTTGACTTTGTCTTGTGGTAGGCATTGAATTGAGAGTGCTTTTAGGCACAAGTGGGGATTTGGCATCCAGCAAGTGGTTTTGGTTTTGTGGATGGGATTGGGCACAATTTGAGCAATCTTTTGCATATCCTCACATGTGGGGACAACTAGTATCTGTGGTTCCAACAACTCATTAGACTATAATTCTTTACAAGTTAGTTGTTGATGTTCAGTGGGATTTGTATAAGATTGACTAGTGGCATCCATGCTTCTTTCATTTTGTAGGCTTGTTGAGGGCCATGATTCAGTGGAGGTGGTTGTGGTGCTTGTCTCCTTGGTTGTGGGGTTTTGGCATCCCATGATTTTATGTATGAGGATATCAGGGTAGTTTTGTACGTGAGCTTCGAAAACCAGATGAACTTGTTGCTAGCATAGTAGCCTTGTGCTTTGAGAAAAGCTTTAGGAATCAATGGACTTAGATTTGGGACATAACATTTGCATCACCATGGTACTGGGTTTGGGGTTGATTTGTGTTGGGACCATGCATGTCAGTGAGCATGTTACTTGTGCCTATTGAGTGTCGGCACCCACCATTCATGGTTCATATTCAATGGATGTACATGGCTAGTTGGTCTATCATGGTTTGCCTAAGCTTTGAGCAATTCATTGAGGAGAGCATCATTGCTCTTTTTAAGGGTTGAATTGGGATGTGTGGGGAGCATTAGTGGTGCTACCTTTTCCATTGAGGTGTTAGTATCCTTGTGTTGAAAGTTGTGATGATCTTGATGTTGGGAAACTCCAAATGGATATATCGTAGTTTGAGGTCAACTTTGTGAGTTTTTTAAATGGATGTCCCAATAGTACCTCATTACAAACTCCTTTGTGTTAGGTAGCACTTAGAAGATGGTGGGTAGACTTTTAGTCTTGACAATCAAGGTGATTTGACATTTCCCTAATAATGCATTAGGAGGTTACAATCAACACCTTTATCATTATATGTCATTATATGTTAGGATGTTACAATCAACACCTTTATTGATTAGCACAGTGATGTGGTGAGATGTTCTTGTAATTAGGATGATACTCAAGTAAGTTGTAAGTATGGGGCTTTCATCCTCAAGGTCGATCTTGGTGATCCTAATTACTCATATAGCAATGGATGGTAGTGCCAGTGGGGCTTTGTGTAGAGGACGTGTTGGAGGATAATTTTTTTGATTTGGCTACCATTAAAAAAGCCTAAGTCTTCGCCAACAAGTGTCTCTAGTTCAATATTGTTGGTTCTACTAATGGCACATATGTGAAATGGACCTAGATTTTTAAATTTCACTATTTTCTTGTGCTCCTTAATAGAGTACAATAGCACAAGGTTGCTCTTTTTGAAATCTTATTGTTTAACATATTTGTCAAACTAGGCCTTTCATCATGCTTTTTTATAGATGAGGGCGTGCATTGCTAGCAATTGGGTTTCGTACAATTGTTCCAATTCCATCAAGTAATTGGTCCAAGCCTCCCAACCTTCCCATCAAAACCTCAATAGGCATAATTGAGTCTGTTCCATATGTCAATTTGAATGGGTTTTGACCTATCGTCTAGTCTTATAGGTTGTTCGATATTCCCATAGTTGCCATGAGCTTGTTGTCCCAATTGCTTTGCAAAGTTGAGACTATCTTAGTTAGCACATTGATTAGGAATTTATTGGTGGCAGCAACTTTTGGCTGTTGGCTTGTGGATAATAGGGTGAGGATTTTTGGTATATGATCATGAATGTGGTTAATAGATGCGTGATTACCTCATTAATGAAGTGCATGCCTTGGTCACTTACAATCTCAATTGGGCACCCAAATCTAGAGATAACTTGGTCCCATAAAAAATTGGCAATTGTTATTGCATCATTTTTGTGTGTAGCTCTGGCTTCCACCCACTTGGTTAGGTAATCCATTGCAATGATGATATATCTAGCTTTTGGATATTGTGCCATAGGGCTTTTAGGCCCAACAAAATCTATCCCTTGCTTTTCAAAATGTTGACTTGAAATCATTGGAGTGAGCTCCATTTTATCCATTTTGATTGGAATTTTTGTTCATTGGCATTCATTGCAGTGCTTGACAAATTTCTCCATTATGGAACAAGGTGGGCCACCATAATTGAGACCATAAAACTTTGCAAGACATAGATTTTCCATCAAAATCCGTCCCCTTTGCAATTCTTGCATCTTGGCCCAACCGATATAACTATCTAGTGATTAGTTGATAGGGTTGCACATTGTTTTCCATCAAGCGATCACGTATCCCTTTCTCCAAAATTTTCACAATTTCATTAGCCCAATAGGGAGTGAGATATGCTTCAAAGAGATCTTCCATTTTAGAGACTCTAAATAAATGTGCATTAGGTAAGTCATCTCTGATGCCTCCTTTGGCAGGGTATCCATTGGGTATACATGACAAATGGTTAGCCACATAATGTTGCTTTTCTTTCTATACTACCGCACATTGAAAAATCAAATTTGAGAAGTAGTAACGGCCATTGAGCTATGCATCTTGTAAAACATGGCTTATTCATGAGATATAGCAATGTCTAGTGGTCCATGGAAAAAGTGAATGGGGTCACTAGCAAATAATGTCGAAAATTTCAAAATAGTAAACACCATTGCTAGTCCCTCTCTCTTTGTCATGAAGTAATTCATTTCTATGTCTGTGAACTAGTGGCTAGCAAAGCTCATCGAATAGTCTGAATTGTATTCTCTAGATTGACACAATATTGCTTCCACATTAAATTTTGAAGCATCAATGTGTACACGAAAGGTTATATTCCAATTTGGGGCTTGTAGGATGGTTACTAGTGTCAAATCCTTTTTTAGTACTTTGTGACCTAGTTGGCATTCTTCAGTCCACTAAAAAACAATCAATATTTTATATAGAAGTTGAGCAATTCGTGCATAGTTTAGGACAAACCTCTAATAATATCCCATGTGTCTAAGAAAGCATTGAACTCCCCTGTAATTGGTTGGTGGTGGAATATCTAAACGAGCTTGAATTTTGAGAGGTCTATTGCAATGCCATCCTTGGACACTAGGTGTCCTAGAATGCATCCATGTTTAACTTAAAACTAGCATTTCAAGGGGTTCAAAGATAGTACCTACAACACTTGAAGACCACTCTAAGTTTTTCAAGATGTTTAGCCTAGTTGGTGTGAATGCAGAGATCATCTATGAATGCTTCCAACCATTTCTAGAGCATGTCTTTGAATATCGTGAACATTAGCCATTACAAGGTGATAGGAGCATTTGTCAATCCAAGTGGCATTACTTTATACACGAATACACCCCATTTAGTGGCGAAAGTTGTGTTATGTATGTCATTTGGGTGGACTTGCACTTGATTATAGCTCGAGAATCCATCTAGAAAACTGTATCTTCTTTTCTTATGAATCTCTCTAGTATATGCTTGGTGTATGGCAGTGGGTGGTTGTCTTGTTTCATTGCTACATTGACTTTTTTATAATTGAGGCATACTCTAATCTTGCCATTTTTCTTTAGCACTATCACTATTGGCGATACCCAATCTACATGCTTGATTTTATAAATGAATCCAACATTTAATAGTTTGTTAATTTTTTCTTTGAATGCATGTGCATGTTTGGGATTCATAGCATATGATCACTATATTGATTGGGACTGCATCTAGTACCATGGGAATATTATAAGTGATGATTCTAGGGTCTACTCCCTTGAGCAAAATACATCCTTGAACTCTTGTAAGAGGGTTACAAGGTTAGTCTCCTCTCCTCAATCAGGTCATCAACAATGAACACTGGTTGGGTTTTTTCACCTTCCTCAGCCAAGTCAACTTCTTTGACTTTTACCTTTTACCAGGCCTTCTATTAGTTCATTGGCTTGCCCTTGTTGTTTAGCTCCCAACAAGACCACTATTCTATCTCCCTTTTTGAATTTGGTAAAACATTTTGGAAGGTTGTGTGGTTCTTTTGCTTCTCGGCATTAGAGTTTTTCCCATTGTTTCTTCTTTTTTCCTTTAATCATTTATGCCGCAGTGGACTAGAAGATCCCCTTTTAGTGCACTAGATTTTAGGGAGTGAGGAAATTTCTGGGTCACTATCATAATTGATTTCGAAATTAGAGTTAAATTGAAAGTCTTTGTTGGGGGAGGGTGTTTCTCTAGGTGGTTGTAGCTCTAACACAGTTCCAACATTGTATAGAGTTATCAAACTACCTTGGTTGAATCATACTCGGTCATGGTCCACCAATACTTCCAAACATTCCAACCAAGTGTGATTGCCATCCATCTTGACTATTGTGCCAACTAGCAACATTGAGGTTCTTTGGGTTTAGAGTTAACGATGATCTGCTCAATCACCTGCCCCCCTAAGTGTCGTAGTCAATCGTCTCAAGCTTTAGATTTGAGGATTCATCCCCAGATTTACAATCAATGTATGCACTTTTTGTTTTTTTCCCCATTAGAAAACTTGTCATTGGTCATTGCTCCTTCTTTCAGCTTGCTATTCTTTTTTATGAGAGTCCAATTGTATAGCAAGTTCAAGTCATGAACCTTAGTCCACTTTCATAGTTTAGCTTCCAATAGTTCTTTGAGCAATTTTAGGTTTGTGCATGGTTGTCATGCAACTTTTCTCTCATGAATTCCAAAATCTTAAATAGTTCCAACTTATTTGTGGGCATATGGTAGGGCATGGTAGGAGCTAATTTAGTGCTTCTTGCCATCATACAAATTAGAATTGTTGGCAAGGATGGCCTAGGTTTTTCATTATTTTCCCTTGTGTTCCTACATTACTAGTTGCCTCGATTTTTCATTTATAGTCACCCTCAATCATGATCTGAGAAGGATAAGTCTAGCATAGTGAGGATATGCATCCCATCTTGCTCATCGATAGGACAAGGAATGAATTCAGTGAGTGGGCCATAATTAGGCATGATTTTTGTGTCACCTTTCAATAAGGTTGAGATGGCATCTAGGTTAATGGGTGAGGATTCTAGGTGTCCACTTCTAAGCGATTGCCAAAGAACATCAGACCATTGCCCCAATCCTCGATTGCATGATTATTTTGCATCCAAGGTTGCCCTAATAGGATATCGTAGTCCACTCCCTTCATCACAATGAAGTTTTCAAAGAATCAGACTCTTGTGATTTTAATTGGCCAATCCTTTAATACCCCAAATGGTCTTACTTTTGCTCCATTGGCCAATATGACATTGAAACATGTTGACTCTACAAGTGGATTCCCCATGCCTGCAAAACTACATGGGCTAAGGATGCTAACCCCTACCCTTGTATCCACAATCCCTTTTTTGGTCATGTCACCCAAGGCAACAATAGGGAGTATGACACATGCATCTTCGTTCCTCTCAAAAGGCATTTACTTGGAGAGTTCCCACCCCATGATTTAGAGAAAGCTTGGGGATGTGCGTGTCTATGTCATGATCTTGTGTGACCCCTATTTCTAATTGTGTTGATTCTTCTACCCACTTCCTTAGAGCCTTCCAAAGAGTAGGGCTCTACTTTATGAATTGTCTTCGTGGTAGAGTCACTGGAGTTGAGGATATGGTGGTTAATAGGCTTGCTACTTGTTCCATTCTACATTTTGCTGCTCCTTATGCTCATGACCAAGCTGGTCCCAAGTAGTGTGGCTTTGTTCATGAGGTGTCATAAGTGGTGTTTCATGGTCATTTGATCTTTTAATTATAAGGGAAATAGGATGGCTTATGCTTGAGAGATCCTACAACTTGTCTTGTATGATCAACTCAACATCTTGAAGGTGCACCTACATCTCATTTACCCAAAAATTAACCTTATCTACAAGCTCCAGCTATTGGTTTGGATTAGGATAGTCATCCATTTTAGTGCTCCCCTTCTCCTTTTTTATCAGGCTAGATGTTTTAGCATGTGCATCAAGTGCATGTTTGCCTCATGTCAACATTGTGGCACTATTAGTTTTGAGTGTGAATTTTGCTTTAGCCCTTTTCTTCTTCTTTTTCCCATTTTTCTTACCTACAAGGCATCTAGATTGCTAGTCCTTGGCATTGAGATATCGGCCTACTTTGCTTGCACTCTAGTCATCACATAAAGTGGTATAGGTGTGGCTTCATCATTAGGTGTCTCAAAACTAAAAAGTCCTAGAGGTACAGATGGAACTATTTTTGAGCTAGTGGAAGGCTTGTGCCTTGAGCAATTAGTGTACATGTGCATAACAACACATTCTGGACATCTCAAGTTGGCCTTATTCTTGTTTGCTAGATCCTTATGTAGACATTAGGATGAAATGGTTGCATGCTCAATAAGTGGGAGGATCTTGAGATTGGTTGCTTCCCATACTGTGACCTTGCCCTTTTCCTAAGTCTGTGATGGGAACTAGCCTAAAGTCCATCAAGACTGGATACCCCTCTTCATCATATGTGACATAGGCATTCACATACTATTCCTCTTCAGTTGGTTCCTTCATAAAGTGCATTGGTGCATCACTTGGAGGGTGATGACTATGGGGTCCAAGTGGTCTTGGTATTCTTGTTAGGTTGATGTTAGCCCTAGGGGGTATGGGCTAGATCTAGGGAGTGCAAGCAATGCCCCTCTTTCATAGTCAAACTACCTATTAGATAGGTACGTTTTCTTGCTAATTTTCTCTTCTTCTTCCACACACTATACAATGTATCAAAAGCATAGATAAGATAAAACATAAAGGAAAGTGGTCCGCTAAGTCAAACAATGAATAACATATTACACTAATCGACTGGTGCTATGTCTTTGCCAGTTGTAGGTAGGTGTAACAAACTAAATATAATAAGTGATAAGTTAGTGGCCATGTGAGTATCATAATGACCACCAACATGCTAAGTGTAGACGTGCGGACTCATCAAGCCAGGCAGTCCATCATCAATGTCCGCACGTGTTGAGCTCGCCATCTCAACACTCCCCCTCAAGCTCAACTCTATCTCTACAACTCCAAGTAAGCTTCAGAACTTTCGAAGCTTCTTTGCACCCAATCTCTTTGTGAAAATGTCAGCTATCTGATCCTGTGTGCTGACATATACTAAGTCAATCTCTCCTCCAAGTACCTTCTCTCTCACAAAGTGCTAGTGCATCTCAATGTGTTTTGTCCTAGCATGGAACACTGGATTCCTAGCTAATTGTATGTTGCTCATGTTGTCACAATGAATAACAACTAACCATCTCCCTGCACATCCAAATCACCTAATAACTTTTGCAGCCATATCACCTCACATGCTACCATAGTAGCACCTCTATACTCAGCTTTTGTACTCGATAAAGCAACTGTAGGTTGCTTTCTACTACTCCATGTAAGTGCTGTACTACTAAGGGAAAACATGAATCCACTAGTAGATCTTCTGTCTACCCAATTTGCATCTGTGTATCCAAAGACCTCTACATCCTTACCTACCTCTCATAAAAAAGTCCATAATGTAAAGTGGACTTCATATACCTCAATATACGTCTAACTGCACCCAAATGAGGTTTTCTAGGCATCTGCATAAACTGAATGATAAGGCCAACATCATAGCTCAAGTCTGGCATTATGATAGTCATGTAAATCAAACTCCCTACTATCCTCTTGAACATAGTAGGGTCTTCTATCTCATCCCCAATGTCGGCACTCAACTTCACATTTTGCTCCAATGGTACTGAAAGAGGCTTACATGCTGTCATACCATACTTAGATAACATATCCAAGCCATACTGCCTTTGGAATAGCCATATACCATCATCACATATGATCACCTCAATACCAAGAAAGTATCTCAGTTCACCCAAATCTTTCATCTCAAACTTCTTCTTCAAGAAGTCCTTAACTTCAGCAATCCCTTTATCACTGTCACCTGTAATAATCAAGTCATCCACATAGATGACTATGATGACCAAACCTGCATCTCCCTTTCTCATATAAAGTAAGTGATCAGCATCAGAAATACAAAATCCAATATTGACAAGATACTCTCCAATCTTGTCAGACCATGCTCTAGGTGCTTGCTTCAGCCCATAGAGCGCCTTCTTTAACCTGCACACATATGTGGGATGCTCTAAATCCTCATAACCTGATGGCTGCTCCATATACACTTCTTCTTGCAATTCACAATGCAAGAAGGCATTCTTAACATCCATTTGCTGCAAGCTCCAACCTTTGGCTGCTGCCAAGGAAATCACACATCTAACAGTTGCCATCCTAGCAATTGGACTGAATGTCTCTTCATAATCTATGCCATATGTTTGAGCATAGCCTTATACTTGCTAACTGAACCATCTGCATTATGCTTAACTTTGTAAACCCACTTACAGGCAATAGCTTTCTTACCCTTAGGTAAGGGTACCGAATCCCAAGTCTTATTGGATTCTAATGCAGCTATCTCCTCATCCATTGCTACATCCCAATGAGCATGACCAACAACATCCTCAAAACAAGTGGGCTCAATATCCTTAACTAGTTTCACCATATAAGCATAATGGTGAGCTGCATAACCTTCAAAACCAAATCTTTTAATAGGGTATCTGACCTTGCTAGATCTGCGTACCACCGGATCACTCAATGGAACCTTTACATTACTATGAGCTCTATGTACACTTGGTATCCTGATTGAAGGAGTACCAAGCTCATTATCCGAACTCTTCGAACCACTAGAATCTCCATTAAATCCCAAATGACCGGTAGATGCATCATTACCATCCAACACTTTCTTCTTTCCTTTGTCCTTCCCTGCAACACTTATAGATCCACCTGAAAATGTGGGGCTACTCCTTAGTCAAGACTAAGGGCTCAATGTAGGCATAGTACTAGATGATGTTTCTGGTCCACTAAGACTTCGTGATTCTTATTTTTCTTCTTGCACATAACTGTCCTGATCATTATCATCATCTAATACATCACCAGTAGGTGCATACCAGCTGCCCATCTCATCAAAGATAACATCCCTGCTCACTCTAAACTCACCTATGACAGGGTTATAATAGCGACACCCTTTCTGCTCTAAAGAGTATCCAATAAAAATACATTTTTATGCCTTTGGATCAAGCTTCTTCCGTAGCTCATCTGGCACATGAACATATGCAACAGATCCAAATACCTTCAAGTGCGATGAACTGAAACTGATGTCCGCAACCTTGCGAATCTAAAACGGGGCCTGAAACAACCTTAGATGCCCAAAAAAATTGTGGGACTATCTTGAAGGGCTTATTTGCGGAATATACAGTGCTCTACTCTACCTTGCTTCCGGTACCTCCACAGGCATTATCCAAGAGAGAGAGTGGAAGAATGGGAGAGCTTCTTACCCGTTGCCCGCTTGCTCGAACCTTGCTTCTTCTTCTTCACTTCAACCTTCAAAATCAGCCTCTCTCAGTGGCACGGCTCTGATACCATGTCAAAAATCGCGTGGTGGGGGACTTTGCTCAAGCTGCTGCACCAAATACACACTGTATACACAAGAGGAAGCTCACTCGAGGACACAAGATGAGAGATGGAGGCCAAAACGTTTTCTTGCTGATTTTTCTTCTTCTTCCACACACTATACAATGTACCAAAAGCATAGATAAGATACAACATAAAGGAAAGTGGCCTACTAAGTCAAGGTTGTACTTGCTGTTCTTGTTTCCAAATCCCAGCAAGTCAAGATCTTGCCTATACAATCATGCCTACCTTGATCGGATGTTACCTTTGCTCTTCCATACTTAGGCTACTGCTAGATCTGGATGTCTTTTCATGGAGGCTGTATCTTAATGTTGTCCTTGTGAGTTCTAATTTCCTTTTGAGCCAATCTATTGTTTCTTTTCCTTTTTCTTGAGTAATATGTAGCACAATGTTTAACAATGCCTCTATTGTGGTAGCATCCCTATCTCTATCTCTTCTGCTTTTGCTTCAGCCATTATGTGCTAGCTTTTTTATAGTGCCAGGTACTCTGGTAAATCTTTGATTCTAGCATAATTTCTTTTTGCCCATCCTTCAATTGTATCTTTCATTTGTTTGAGACTTTGGTTTTACTCTTGTGATGAGAGGATGGTTGCAAGCTACTCTTGGTCTTTCCATATCACAAGCATATTTTCTTTGTCTTGATCTTGGTATTCCTCCTACTCCTTTAGGATGCCATGCTCATGGAGTGCTGTGCTTGGAGTTGATTATGTAGCTCTGCCATCTTCTTCGTAGCCTCTTCATAGTTTTCTGTCTTTGTTGCATGTAGCTCGTCTTAACTCGTCCCTTTGTTACTTTAACTCCTTGTTTTCTAACTTTGAGCATTTGTTTTCTTTGGATTTTAAGGTACACAGTTGCTCTAATTCCATGTGGCTTTCTCTTTTTTCTTCGTACAAGTCTGGTAGATTTTTGTTACCTTGTCTTGCCTTCAAGGCCTCTTTTAGAACCATCACTTTCTTGGTGTTTATCATCATTTGCCTTGTCTTTTCTAGTTGAAAGGTTGCAAAAGCATTCTTTTTTGCTTCTAGCTTGGCAAGCATAGCTTTAAACTCCTCATTCATTCTCTCACACTAAATCTGGAGCTCTTTCACTAGCTCATCATACTCCTCTGTGTTGTGCACTGTCGATGGTATTGAAGTATTTAATACCTCAAGGTGTGGTACCTTTGGACTTTGGTGGGATTCTACATAGGGTGTTGTTGCTGGTCTCTTGGTTCTTATCATTGGAGCCCTTTTGATGCTGTTGGTGCTAGCTCATGCACTTTGCCTAGTAGGTACTCTACCCATGGCATCATGTTACTTTCATTGATCACTACTTCTATGGCTCCTTTTATTGGGGTGGTTGTGGTTGCCATGATTGATGGCATTGCATGCATGGGGGCCTTTCCCTTACCCTCTACCACTAGTTTTTGTTTAAGGTCCTCCATGATAGCACTTGTGCTAGGCACATCTTGATGTGTCGGGCTCATCATGGCTAGTTCCTGGAATTGAGAGGTTTGTTTTACTAATCTTTTGATAGCAATGGCCACTTGCTCCTCCTCCTCTCATCTTAACCTTTCTTCCTCTTGCTTTTGTCTCATTTTACGTTCCTCTTCAAGTTTCCTTGACTCTTCTTCAACCCTCTACAAGTCTTTGCTTTCTTCATTGGTGGTTTTGGTATTCTTGATGGGAACCCTTAGCATAATTCTTTGCCTCTCCCCATGATTGGATGGTACTAAGCCTTGCTCCCCCTGCTCACTAACCATTCTCTCACTTGAGGTTCCCTATTGTTGAGTTTGATGGTAAGCTTCCCTCTTCTTAGCCACTTGCTGTGCTTTCTTCCCCTGGAATGAGTGAATGATGCTCCCATCTCCCCACTGTTGGGGGTAAAGGCACCTCTGCCTAGCCGCTCGTGTATTACTACACTGACAGTACCCGCCACTGCACACTGTCGGTGGTGGTCCAATCACCGTCACTTTATTCTTTATTCTTTTAGTGACAATTTGAATAAAGGAAGGTCCAGTCACACATTGTGACTGTTGGAGTTCCCATTTGGTCTCTCTCTCTTTCTTGCTCTTGCTCTCTCGCCATAGATCTTCCAAGAAAGCTTCAATCCTTCTCACCTTTCAACTGGTATCAGAGCATGGTTGCTCGAGCATTCTGACTTGGTTTGTGACTCCTTCATCTTCCTATTGATTACCTACACTCATTGGGTCTCCTTCTCGGCAGCCATAGCCGACTCTCTTGAGCTCTTGTCACTCCCTGGCTTCTCGTAGCCCATTTGGCCACCCTCAAGGCATTCCTTAAGAAGTATTGGAGCTCTCTTTTTTGTTATTATACTTCAATCCACAGGTTTTGTGAAGCAGGGCAACCATGTCCTCTTGCTTCTTGTGATGCCTACTCTCTACCGATGACTTTTCCCTTCAAGAGGGAGCTCCTGGAAGTCCTTGACTACTCCGCCAACCTTGCCTTGACCTTTCCTAGCCCTTCCATAGGCCCTAGATAAGTTTGGGAATCTTGAAGTCCTGCAAAAAAATTCATCTTTTACTTCAGCGCTCCCTTGGCACTCATTGGTAGCTTGAAAACACTTCATTTGGCACTTGGGAACACCCCCTTGATGTTAGACATTGGTGGTTATCATTGGCATTGATTTGTGGATTGATTTACCTCAGTCCAGGACTATTTTCCAGTCCATAGGTAGCCACAAACAGTGTTACATCAGCACTTTATGTTTATGCTTGGTTGGCATTGACATTGGTTGCTCGGTTAGTCCCGAATGCTAGGGGAATGTATGCCTATGATATGAGATGATTTTGGGGCTGAATTTGCTCAGTCATTGACTATTTTACATAGTCCAAAGGCAGCCTAAAATAGGGAAGCCACATGTCATTGCACTTTATGCTCATGCTACACAATCATTTGATGCCCGATTATGCCTAGTTGGTGCCTATACATATGGGAAAGTATGCCTATGGTTGTCTATGGTTTTGAGCTTGGATTGAGCGACTGTTTGCTTAGTTTTGAACATTTATTTGCTGCTGGAATATTCAGGGCTGAAGCCTATTTGCTTATGTTTGGATATGCCTATTGGATTCGAGCTATGTCTTGGATGTATACATTGATGTAGTGACTCCCGAGGATCGACATAGAGCTTGGATTCGCTCTCGAATCATTGGTTGAGCTTGAGCTTTCTTTGCATAGCATTTGGATCTTCATCTCTGATGTACTTATGGCATGTACTTTTCTTATGTCTGACCGATCTTGACATGCTTGGCCTATGCCACTACTACATGCCTGTACATTGTTTGGAGTTGGATGCTTCTGAGCCTTGCTTTGGCTTGCTCGGAGCTTACTTTGGCTATTTCTTGGCTTGCCAAAGTTACAATTTGGATGTACTTGATGTCTATGGATGCCATGTATGGATGCTACACAGGCTATATGCTAATGAGGTCTTATTGATGCTTGATCTTGGATCTTCTAGCACTGGTGCTATCATATGCCCTTGTTGAGCTTCTTTGATTGATATTTATGACTTTTGTGCCACTGGGAGCATCTTGATATGCTTGATAGACATTGAGCAGGCAATTTATGCTATTTGAGCATTCGGATACTTGAGACTGGAATCTTCACTTAGATGTTGCATGGTTGATATGTCGTGGTCTTCACGGATGTACTTGGGCTAATTTGGGCTTTGCACTCCCTGAGCATACACCTCTTTGTGTCAGGTCTTGCCAGTGTTGTGTACACTTTTCCCTATTACACAGGGGGTGTGTTAGCTTACTAATGCATTCATTTGACATGCTTAGGTGTTTGATCGATGTCTGTATGACTGTCGCATGCTAATTTATGCTTGGTTGATGTTGGTTATGCTTTGATAGTCAGTGGTGCATTAATTTTGCCCTATAGTTACTCTCATTGTACCTGGTTGTAATTTATTATAGTAAGCTATTATGCATGAACTGACATGGAATCTTCATGCTGAATCATCTTGATTTTATGTACTTTTGATAGTACTTAGTGAGCAACATCATTAGCTATTAGTTTCTGGTCATTTTGGCTTGGTTTTGGTGGTATTTTGGCTATTCACAGTAGAAACAGCAAGCCGTTTTGAGCTGTTTGCACCGTTTTGGACTGCATTATGGGTTCTTCTTCCAATAACAATGCTATCTTCAACATCAATAAGCTTGATGGTATTAATTATGCCTATTGGAAGAGCCAAGTTTGGCAAGAATTGGTGCATAAATCTTAGATCAAGCCACTAAGGATGCATGGCGAGCTGTTTGAAACTATGATTGATGATGAGTGGGATGAGCTTGATGAGTTATGTAAGTCCACCCTCATCTTGTCTCTCACTGAACAAGTGCATTATAATGTGGTTGAGGAAGCACAGAGTGCTTGGCAGCTTTGGGATAAAATTAAGAATCTCTATGGCAAGAAAAGTCTAGCAAGTTAGATGTATTGGGTGGCTGAAGCAGCTTATGGACCTGCGCATGAAGGAGAATATGAGAATGTTTGCTCATTTGAGCCGGTTCCATGCTATTCTCAAGAACTTGACTTTGTAGAGCATTACCTTTAATGATGAGGTTACTCCATTATTTTTGCTTGGGACTCTGAGTGAGTCATGGGATGTATTCTGAACTGCCTTATGTGCTCTTGCTACTATTTGGACTTGCTTGATATAGAGAGTGCTCTTTTATAGGAAGAGATCAACCGTAAGAACTTGGATGCCTCTTGTGTGTCGCATGCTTTGACTATTAGAGGAAGAGATAGTAATGGAAAGAATGACCATGGGTATGGACGTGGTGGAGACTCGCAGAAGTCTAGGTCTAAGTTGCATGGTAAGTCAAGCAGCAAGTCTCGTGGAAGAAATGCTAATGTGACATGCCATCATTATGGCAATAAGGGTCATAGACACCCACAGTGTCATGAGTTGTGCAATGAGAAGTGCAAAGAGAAGGGAAAATACAAAGTACAGAAAAAGTCCTCTGATCATAGCATTATGCTTGTGAAATCCCGTGTGAAAATCAAGGAGATAAATGCCATGCAGACTGATGACTCCGATGGGGAGTACATACTTGCAACTAGTTCTTGTGATGCTATGCCATTGATTGAAGTTCCCTCTATGTATGCGCAGTACTGGCTTTTGGATTCTGGTGCTTCATTTCATGTTACACCATGCCTTGAGTGGTTCCATTCTTATTGCACTGTCTCTGGTTTAGTTTGCTTGGGTGATGATATATCACTTGCTATTTTTGGCATTGGGGATGTACGGCTACACTTCTTTACTGACAATACTTTTTTGTTACAAGATGTATGTCATGTACTTGCACTTACACACAGTTTTATGTCTACAGGGCAGCTTGATGATGCTGGGTTTCATGTTTCATTTGGTGATTCTACTTGGAAGATCACATGTGACAGACTTGTGCTTACTAGAGCTGCCAAGGCTAGCAGCCTCTATCCTCTTGTAGTTGATGGGTCCTCTGTTGACCATGTTTTGTTAGTCAGTTCTATCCCACATGTATCTCTTTAGCATGCCCGTTTGGGCCATATTTTTTTGAAGGGGATGAAAATGCTTTTTGGTTTGCAGTACTTACCGCCCTAACTATGCATGTTTTGATTCATATGAGCATTGTCTTTATGGCAGACAGACTAGGAATACGCATAAGAAGTCTGGTAGGACACGCATGAGTGAGCCCCTAGCATTGGTACATTCGTATGTCTATGGGCCCATGCCCTGTCAATCTATGGGTGGTGCAAAATATTTTGTGACATTCATTGATGATTTTTCGCGTAAAGTTTGGGCTTAACCCATTAAGCTTAAGTTAGATGTCTTGGCTGTGTTTTTGAGATGGCTTGCATTGGTTGAGAACCAGACTGGCATAGGCTAAAATGCCTTAGGATTGACAATGGGGGAGAATATGTGTCATGTGCCTTTGAGTAGCTATGTGACGTGAGAGCAGCTATGTGTTAGTTGACCGCTCCCTATACCCCACCCCAAAATGGTTTGGCCGAGTGGATAAATAGAACCATCCATGAGTGTGTACACAATATGTTTAGCCATGCAAGCCTACCATAGCGCTTTTGGGCTGAGGCAGTCAGTACAGCTGTGCATATCATAAATAGATCACCTTCTAGTGGTTTGGATTTCCAAGTTGCAGAGGAGATATGGACATTTTATGTGTATCTACATGTCTTTGGATGTGAGGCATACTGCCATGTGCCCAAGAACAATCATAGTAAGCTAGATACTAAGAGTGTCAAATGCATTTTCCTTGACTATGGAGATGCATGGCAAGATGGGTTACTGCCTCTAGGATCCGTAAGCGCGGAAAGTCATCCGCAACCATGATATAGTCTTCCATGAAGACGAGATGCATAGGCAGCTTGAGAAGGTGGTTGAGATACGCATGGTTATATTCTAGGAGGAGCCCCATGCTCCAATACACCGCAACAACAGTTGGTACACATGGCCAGGGTGTTGGACAAGATGCTAGACATGTAGCAGAGCCTGCAGTGAGATGGTTTACTAGAGCTATGTTAGAAGATAGGCATAGGAACCCATCGTAAGCAAGGGTGTATGAGGGCAGATGGATGTGAATAGCTTGAAGGACAAGGAAAACCCTAACCCTAGCTAGGCAGAGGCTATATAAACAGCCTATGGGGGTCACTATCAGAGTGAAAGAGTGTACCCAAGTTGTACTTGTAAGTAATTTAGTAAACAAGATTTTTTTTCTTGTACTTTGAGCTCTCTTATCCCTCTTGTGCACACATTCCAATGCTTGCTCCTTTGATATTTTCACAAGCTAGACGTTCACCTGATCGATTTGAGCCCTCGATGCATTATGTGTTGGTTACAGATGTAGGAGAGCCTCTCACCTATGATGAGGCTATGTGCAGGGGTGATAGTCACTCCTAGGAAAGGGCTATGTAGTCTGAGATGTACTCCCTGAATAAGAATATGACTTGGGATTTGCTTGCATTGCCTAACGGCAAGAAGGATTTGCCATGCAAATGGGTGTACAGGCTAAAAAGTACCCCTTGGACACCCCAAGTTGGCTTATAAGACAAGACCTATTGCTAAGGGTTTTAAATAGGAGCATGGAGTTGACTTTGATGAAGTCTTTTCTCCTATGGTCAAGATGACCACCCTACGCTTGGTTTTAGCCTTAGTCGCGCAGTTTGACTTAGACATGTATTAGATGGATGCCAAGTCTACATTCTTGCATGGGGATTTGCATGATGAGATTTACATGGAACAGCCTAAGGGCTTTGCAGAACCTGGCAGGGAGCACCTAGTGTGCAAGTTGAAAAAAATCTTTATGGCTTGAAGCAGACACCTAGGGAGTGGTATTATAAGTTTGATGCCTTTATGCAATCACAGGGCTACAGTAGGAGTGCTATGGATCCATGTCTTTTATGTGTGAAATTGGATGGCATGAATCATCACTCGTCTGCACATAACCTGAATTTTGCAAATCTTGCATCTCTCCAAACCATTCTGCATTGCTGGTCATATGATTGGATGCACCTAAATCAACATACCAAACATCATCATGTGTTCCCTTTCCTGTAATAGCATTCAGTATATGCTGCATAACAAACAAACGTTCATTTTTGTCTTCATTCTGTCTCGTGAAGACGATGCATAGTTTCCTTGCTGTAACTTACCACTGCGAATATCATCTTTCTTAGCATAACATTGGGCTGCAATATGACTTGTTTTGCCACAGTAGTGAGACACAATACTGGAGTTGTTAGAACCTTTGTTCTGCCATCCACCTCTTCCTCTAAAGCTCCCCTTGCCTCTAAAGTTACCACGACCTCTTGAAAACTGTATATTGCCAAATTGTTGATTCAATTTGTTTTGCTGGTTGTCACTACCACGTCCTATACCACGGCCTCTTGAAGAGGACTTGCCACATCCCCTTCCTGAGCTGGAGTAGAAAGCTTGGACCTGTTCACCACATTTTTCAGATGTCTCACTCTACATGTTGATCTCTTCAGTGCGTAAGGGAGACCAAATCATCGAAATTTGGAAATGGCTTTCTGACATATACGGAAGTTACAAAAGACTTCCAAGCCTTTTCATTGTTAAGTCCACCCAAGGTAGACGACACCAAATCATCATCATCGGGCATTGCATCAATCGATGCCAAGGCATCTGCAATGCTCCTTACCTTTAGTGCATACTCATTGATAGACATCTTCCCTTTCTTCAATGTATTCAACTCTTGCTTGAGTTGAATCTTTCGTGCCTTTGTATTTACGAAAAACATATTTTCAAGTATGGTCCAAGCTGCATATGAATTCTCTGCATTGCTAATATGTCCCAGCATATTATTGTCAATCACTACAGACAGCCAATACATGACCTTTTTGTCTTTTGCATTCCATTCCTTTCGTGCCTTTGTCTCTTTTGCAATTGGAGGATCACTCACCTCCGGCTCCTTTTCTTCACCTAAAACAACTCGTAGAGGCCTTTTCCAATAAGGAAGTTCGTGACACGGAACTTCCATGAAGAGTAGTTGTTCTTGTCGAGCTTCTCAATGATGGGGTTTTCACTATTCTCTGCCATTATCACAAAACTAATACCAAACAACAAGCAAATCTTCTGCAACCCTCGACTTGTAGTGCACATCAATATATCAGATAGCCTTTTTCACTGTCTGCTCAACAATACATGCAATCTGCAACCAATTTGCAGATGCACCTTGTGTTTATTCGCTGGTAAATACCTTTGAACTTACAGATCTGAAATCTGTAACCTATGCATCTGTATACAGCTGACACAGCTGAAATTGTAGGGTATCTCGAACTGATGTCCGCAACCTTCCGAGTCTAAAACAGGACCTGAAATGACCTCGGATGGCCAAAATAGCAGCACATAATTCCTAAATGGCTTTTTTGGAAAATACACAGTGCTCTTTGCACACACAAAATCTCACCGCAATCTGAGATTTTTGCTCTACCCTGCTTCCGGTGCCTCCACAGGCACTGTCCAAGAGAAGAAGTAGAGAATGGAAGAGCTTCTTACCCATTGCTTGCTTGCTCGAATCCTTGGCTCCTCTCCTTCGCTTTAGCCTTCAAAACCAGCCTCAATCAGTGGTGTAGCTCTGATACCATGTCAATAATCGCATGGTGGGGGGATTTGCTCAAGATGCTGCGTCGAACACACACAGAATGCACAAGGAGAATCTCACTCAAGAGACAAGAAGAGAGATGGAGGCCAAAACGTTTTCTTGCTAGTTTCTTCTTCTTCTTCCACACACATTTTCAATGTTCACAAAGTATAGATAAGATACAACATAAAGGAAAGTGGTCTACTAAGTCAAACGATGCATAACCGACTACACTAGTCAACTGACGCTATAACTATGCCAGCTGTAAATAGGTGTAACAACCTGAATATAATAAGTAATGAGTCAGTGGCCATGTGAGAGTCATAATGACCACCGATGTGCTAAGTGTAGACGTGTGGACCCATCTAACCAGGCGGTCCATCATTAATGTTCGCATGTGTTGAGCTTGTCATCTCAACAAGTCTATGTTGTTTGCTCACCAACAATGAGGTGTAAGGTCTACTCTAAAAAATCCTCTTTTGTTAGACATTCAAAATAGATGTACATCGGGCATGTAATCTACAATGCCTGCAACCTTGCGAGTCTAAAACGGGACCTGAAATGACCTCGGATGGCCAAAATAGCAGCACATAATTCCTAAAGGGCTTTTTTGGAAAATACACAGTGCTCTTTGCACACACAAAATCTCACCGCAATCTGAGATTTTTGCTCTGCCCTGCTTCCGGTGCCTCCACAGGCACTGTCCAAGAGAAGAAGTAGAGAATGGAAGAGCTTCTTACCCATTGCTTGCTTGCTCGAATCCTTGGCTCCTCTCCTTCGCTTTAGCCTTCAAAACCAGCCTCAATCAGTGGTGTAGCTCTGATACCATGTCAATAATCGCATGGTGGGGGGATTTGCTCAAGATGCTGCGCCGAACACACATAGAATGCACAAGGAGAATCTCACTCAAGAGACAAGAAGAGAGATGGAGGCCAAAACGTTTTCTTGCTAGTTTCTTCTTCTTCTTCCACACACTTTTCAATGTTCACAAAGTATAGATAAGATACAACATAAAGGAAAGTGGTCTACTCTGTCAAACGATGCATAACCGACTACACTAGTCAACTGACGCTATAACTATGCCAGTTGTAAATAGGTGTAACAACCTGAATATAATAAGTAATGAGTCAGTGGCCATGTGAGAGTCATAATGACCACCGATGTGCTAAGTGTAGACGTGTGGACCCATCTAACCAGGCGGTCCATCTTTAATGTTCGCATGTGTTGAGCTTGTCATCTAAACAAGTCTATGTTGTTTGCCCACCAACAATGAGGTGTAAGGTCTACTCTAAAAAATCCTCTTTTGTTAGACATTCAAAATAGATGTACATCGGGCATGTAATCTACAATGCCTGCAACCTTGCGAGTCTAAAACGGGACCTGAAATGACCTCGGATGGCCAAAATAGCAGCACATAATTCCTAAAGGGCTTTTTTGGAAAATACACAGTGCTCTTTGCACACACAAAATCTCACCGCAATCTGAGATTTTTGCTCTGCCCTGCTTCCGGTGCCTCCACAGGCACTGTCCAAGAGAAGAAGTAGAGAATGGAAGAGCTTCTTACCCATTGCTTGCTTGCTCGAATCCTTGGCTCCTCTCCTTCGCTTTAGCCTTCAAAACCAGCCTCAATCAGTGGTGTAGCTCTGATACCATGTCAATAATCGCATGGTGGGGGGATTTGCTCAAGATGCTGCGCCGAACACACACAGAATGCACAAGGAGAATCTCACTCAAGAGACAAGAAGAGAGATGGAGGCCAAAACGTTTTCTTGCTAGTTTCTTCTTCTTCTTCCACACACTTTTCAATGTTCACAAAGTATAGATAAGATACAACATAAAGGAAAGTGGTCTACTAAGTCAAACGATGCATAACCGACTACACTAGTCAACTGACGCTATAACTATGCCAGTTGTAAATAGGTGTAACAACCTGAATATAATAAGTAATGAGTCAGTGGCCATGTGAGAGTCATAATGACCACCGATGTGCTAAGTGTAGACGTGTGGACCCATCTAACCAGGCGGTCCATCATTAATGTTCGCATGTGTTGAGCTTGTCATCTCAACAAGTCTATGTTGTTTGCCCACCAACAATGAGGTGTAAGGTCTACTCTAAAAAATCCTCTTTTGTTAGACATTCAAAATAGATGTACATCGGGCATGTAATCTACAATGCCTGCAACCTTGCGAGTCTAAAACGGGACCTGAAATGACCTCGGATGGCCAAAATAGCAGCACATAATTCCTAAAGGGCTTTTTTGGAAAATACACAATGCTCTTTGCACACACAAAATCTCACCGCAATCTGAGATTTTTGCTCTGCCCTGCTTCCGGTGCCTCCACAGGCACTGTCCAAGAGAAGAAGTAGAGAATGGAAGAGCTTCTTACCCATTGCTTGCTTGCTCGAATCCTTGGCTCCTCTCCTTCGCTTTAGCCTTCAAAACCAACCTCAATCAGTGGTGTAGCTCTGATACCATGTCAATAACCACATGGTGGGGGGATTTGCTCAAGATGGTGCGCCGAACACACACAGAATGCACAAGGAGAATCTCATTCAAGAGACAAGAAGAGAGATGGAGGCCAAAACGTTTTCTTGCTAGTTTCTTCTTCTTCTTCCATACACTTTTCAATGTTCACAAAGTATAGATAAGATACAACATAAAGGAAAGTGGTCTACTAAGTCAAACGATGCATAACCGACTACACTAGTCAACTGACGCTATAACTATGCCAGTTGTAAATAGGTGTAACAACCTGAATATAATAAGTAATGAGTCAGTGGCCATGTGAGAGTCATAATGACCACCGATGTGCTAAGTGTAGACGTGTGGACCCATCTAACCAGGCGGTCCATCATTAATGTTCGCATGTGTTGAGCTTGTCATCTCAACAAGTCTATGTTGTTTGCCCACCAACAATGAGGTGTAAGGTCTACTCTAAAAAATCCTCTTTTGTTAGACATTCAAAATAGATGTACATCGGGCATGTAATCTACAATGCCTGCAACCTTGCGAGTCTAAAACGGGACCTGAAATGACCTCGGATGGCCAAAATAGCAGCACATAATTCCTAAAGGGCTTTTTTGAAAAATACACAGTGCTCTTTGCACACACAAAATCTCACCGCAATCTGAGATTTTTGCTCTGCCCTGCTTCCGGTGCCTCCACAGGCACTGTCCAAGAGAAGAAGTAGAGAATGGAAGAGCTTCTTACCCATTGCTTGCTTGCTCGAATCCTTGGCTCCTCTCCTTCGCTTTAGCCTTCAAAACCAGCCTCAATCAGTGGTGTAGCTCTGATACCATGTCAATAATCGCATGGTGGGGGGATTTGCTCAAGATGCTGCGCCGAACACACACAGAATGCACAAGGAGAATCTCACTCAAGAGACAAGAAGAGAGATGGAGGCCAAAACGTTTTCTTGCTAGTTTCTTCTTCTTCTTCCACACACTTTTCAATGTTCACAAAGTATAGATAAGATACAACATAAAGGAAAGTGGTCTACTAAGTCAAACGATGCATAACCGACTACACTAGTCAACTGACGCTATAACTATGCCAGCTGTAAATAGGTGTAACAACCTGAATATAATAAGTAATGAGTCAGTGGCCATGTGAGAGTCATAATGACCACCGATGTGCTAAGTGTAGACGTGTGGACCCATCTAACCAGGCGGTCCATCATTAATGTTCGCATGTGTTGAGCTTGTCATCTCAACAAGTCTATGTTGTTTGCCCACCAACAATGAGGTGTAAGGTCTACTCTAAAAAATCCTCTTTTGTTAGACATTCAAAATAGATGTACATCGGGCATGTAATCTACAATGCCTTGCCCAACTGCTCCTCCTGTGGTTATGTGAGACATATGGTTTTCCATGTAATGTTGTTTGCCCTTGCATACTACCACAGAGAAATCAAATTCTTATATCAAAAGTAACTATCAAGCAATGGGTCTTGTTGCACAAGGTTTGTTCACAAAGATAGAGCAATGTTTAATGATCAACAACGAAAGTAAAGGGTGTAGCTAGAAGGTAATGTTGAAATTTCTTAATTGCAAACACCATAGTTAGCCCTTCCCTCTTTGTTCTAGAGTAGTTCATTTTCATGTCAATGTTGTCTACTTGCAAAGCTCTTAGTCCACTCAAATACAATGAATAGCTTGTAAAGTGGTTGTGCAATGAGCACATAATTTAACACAAACTGTCGATAACACCCCATGTGGCCGAGGAAGCACTGAACTCCCTTATAGTTAGTTGCTGATGGTAAATCAATAGTCATTCTAACTTTGGAAAAGTCAATAGAAATGCCATTTTTTGAGACCATGTGTCCTAGGATACATCCATGCTTTACCCAAATTTGATATTTTAAGGGGTTCAATGAGAGAGCATATTGTCTAGACCATTCAAAAACCATGCAGAGTTTGCCTAGGTGCTCCTCCCAAATTGGAATGAACACACATATTATCAATGAATACTTCTAGCCACTTTCTAAGCATGTCCTTGAAAATGGTACACATAAGATGCTAAAAGTTAGTAGGTGCATTAGTTAGTCCAAATGACATGACTATGTTAGTCCAAATGCTATTTTATGCCTATTATCTAGGTGCACTTGCACTTGATTATAGCCAAAGAAGCCATCTTGAAAACTACAGGCTTTCTTCCCTACCACTCTCTCAAGAATGTGCTTGGTGTATGGTAATGGATAATTGTCCCTCTTTGTCACTGTGTTGACTTTTTTGTAATTCACGCACACTCAAATCTTTCCATTCTTCTTCAGGACAATTACTATGGTTGATATCCAATCTGTCTGCTTGATCTTGTAAATAAATCTAGCATTCAATAGCTTTTTTATTCCCTCCTTCATTGCATGGGCATTCAATTCATTGCATATGGTCTTTGTTTGACTAGTGTTGTGTTGGGGGTCATAGGGATATTGTAAGTCACAATACTTAGATCAATTCTTTTTAGCTCTTCTAAGGACCAAGCAAATACATCTACATACTCTTGTAAGAGGTTAATGAGATTGGCCTCCTCTTGCTCATTAAGTCGTTTATGTACACAAGTCGAGGCTTGTCCCCTTCCCTTGCCAAGTTGACTTTCTTAACTTTAGTAGGTCCTTCAATGGGTTCACTAATCTGTCCTACTCATTTGGACCCTACTAACACCACTATGTAGTTGCCCTTCTTATATTTAGTGAAGCTCTTAGGTAAGCCATGTGGTTTCTTTTGTCATTCAACTTCTGAGGATTCTATCTTCCTTGAGCTTCTTACACCTCAGATGGACTGGGAGGTCCCCTTTGGTGCATTTGGTCTTAGGTGGTTGTGGGGTTCCCCATCACTCTCAGAGCTGACTTTTGACTCAGAGTTGAACTCACAACCTTCATTGGAAGAAGGATTTTTCCTAATGGTCATAGCTTTGAGACTGATTCCACTCTAAGCAATGATTGAACTAATCCAGCTCACTCATAGTCCACCACATCTAGGTGCTCTAATTAGGTACAATCACAATTTATCTTGATGAATCCTCTTTCCACCCTAAAAGCACTGGCCTCTTGGGGTTTAGAGTCTACTCTCATCTGCTCAATCACTTGTTAATCTATTTTGTAGTCTATGATCTCAGCTTCTTCCTCACTTTCCTCACCATTGGAACATCAGTCTTCATACTCATCATCTAAATCCTCATACTCAGACTGTTCATCGCTCCCATGGTTCCCATTTTTAGGAATTTTCTCATCTGTAATGAGGGCCAAGTTGTATAATAGATTTAGGTCATGCACCTTAGTCCATTTCCACATTGGATTCTCTATGAGATCCTTAAGAGGTTAAAGTTTGCAGTTGGGTTACCAGCTAGCCCTCTCATCAGGTACTCAAGAATTCTATGGAGTTCAAGTTTACTAGTTGGTACATGGAAAGTGACGTGCATTGGTTGGCTGATGAAACTCTTGGCTATCATGTAAAGGTACTGATGATGTAGCATCATTCTTGGGTAACTTAGAACCGATGACTCCATATTGGGTTTGCAAGTTGCTTCTCCAGCTTGCATATAGTCATCCTCATCATTTGGGAATGGCAAGTGGATGGTTGCCAATACATGCATTCAATCACACTCATCCTTAAGGCAAGGAATATACTTAGTTAAGGATTTGTATTCATGATTTTCTTGCGAGTCACCCTTTAGTAGTGCAGAGATAGCACGAAGGTCAATTGGTGAGGCCTTCCAAGTGTCCATATCTACTTGAACATCTTCAAGCCACTACTCCAATCCTTTATCACTCGAGCATTTTTCATCCATGGCCTATCTAATAGAATATCGTAGTCCACTCCCTTTATGACTATGAAGTTAATTAAAGATTGGATTTTTGCTATCTTTAGAGGCCAATCTTTTAGCACTTCGAATGGTTTGATTTTCACTCCATTCGCTAGTGTAACATCAAACCATGCATTTTCCATTGGTGGGTTTCCCTAGGCTTGCAAAACTATGTGGCTAAGCACGCTAACTCTTGCTCTTATGTCCACAATTCCTTTTCGTGTGGCATCACCTAATGCAACAACAGGTAAGACTCCATGCATTTCCATGCCCTCCCAAAAGGCATTCACTTGTAGAGATTCAAACAATGGGTTCAGGGTTAAGCTTGGTACATATGTCTTTGCATCATGATCTGGCAAGTCGATCACTCCATGTCCATCGGGTATTTTTACCCACTGCTTCAACACTTGCAATGGCATGGGGTTGTGCCTAAGCAATTCTCCTAATGACAGGTTAGAGGAGATGACGTTAGTGTTGTGAGCATTTTGCCAACCTTTTCCTTTTCCTCTAACTCAAGGCCTTTCTGGCCCAACATTGTTGGGTAGTTCATCTATCCGTGGCATCTAGATTTTGCTCGTGTGATGCTACATGGGGCATTGATGTGCCTCTTGATCTCAAGTGCATAGGGGAGACTGGTGGATTCATGCTAGAGATCTCATTAATCTCATCGTGTATGATAGGCTCTGCATTCCATAGGTGTGCTTGAGCTTCTTTCACCAACTCTTTGACTTTGTCCATAACTTCTAATTGGTGTTTTGGGTTGGGGTATTCTCCAACCTTGGCACTTCCCGTTTCCACGGTCTTACGAGTAGATTTCTACCTCCACATCCATAACCTATTTCCCTTTGGTCAGTGTGGTGGTACTATTAGTTTTGAGTGTTATCTTGGTGCCAGCCTTCTTCCTTCTCCTTCTCTAGCTTCTCTTTCCATCAAATGTTGCAACTAAGTTGCTAGATCTAGGTAATGAGATATTGATCTGCCTTGTTTGTGCTCGTATCATGACATTTAGTGGGATTGTTGTGGCTTCATCATCAAGTTTTCAACATTAAAAAGCCCAAGTGGTACTGATATGGGATAATTGCTATACTAGTGGAGGATATTCATCTAGGGAAATCAACATACAAATGCATAATTCTACACTTTAGACATCTCAAATTAGTCTTGTCCTTTTTTGCTTGCTCCTTTTTAGGGCAATGAGATGAAATGTGCCCTGGATGTCTACAAGTCCAACATGCTAGTGGCTCTTGGTTCTAGCCCCCTCCAAGACCTTTACCTCTTCCCCTATCTAAAACCATAACCAATACAAGTTTAAAGTCTATCAATATAGGATTACCCTCCTTGTAATAGGAGAAATAGTGATTCACATACATTTTGTCCTCTAGTGGCTCCTCTACAAAGTGTATCAGTGGATGGGTCACTATGGGTCTAGGTGGCCTTGAGATTCTTATGGGGTTGATGTCAATCCTAGGGGAATTTGGCTTTGAGTCATTGGGCACTAATAGAGCTAATGGAGCTCCTCTTCTAAAGTTGGGCTGCCTATTCCCTGAATAGTAGGACTGAATATAGGGTTGTGTATATGAGAGCCTTCCAACTGGCAGTGCATTTGCACACATTGTATGTGGGATTGCACTAGCCTTCTCAACATCTCTTGTAGCTTGGCCAACTCTAACTTCAAGTCAGCTATCTCTTGGTTTTATTCGATGTTTTTTCCTTTATCTTGCATGCCATGGCTTGATCGATCATTAAGGATTGTGATTCTCTTGGTGTCCCTAGAGGTGATGTTCTCTTGTGTTGACTCTTGAGCTTCTCTCTCTTAGCAAGTCGTCCATGTGTATTGCCTCTTCAAAGACCCTGGCTAATATGTCCCTTTGTAGGTTAAAGTTACTAGCTAAGGACTTATAGAGTTCTTTGTTTTGGATTCCATTGATAAACACAATGGAGTCTGCTCTCTCATTGGGTTGCTCCATCACTAGAATCCTCTTGTAAGAGACTTCTCACGTGAGTGACATAGTCTCGAATTTCCTCCTTGTCTTTTTGGTCGACATTCATCAACCTAACAATGAGGTTGTTTGACTATTAGACTTTAGAATATCTCTTAATGAAAATATCCTTTATTCTATAAAAGGAGCTCTTCCCCCCCTTTTCTCTTCTTTTAATGCTCTCTCTTTCTTCCCTTACTCTCTGTTTTCCTTCTAAGGCATTCAAAATCTCTTTTCTTTTCTTTCCTTGCTTCCCTACTTCCTGGTTGTTATACATAGACTTATATTTTCTCTCTTTTTCCTTATTTCCTCAACCTTAATGCTTCCTACTAAGGAAAAACATCCTACCATTGATACAACTAACGTTCCTAAATCTTTCAAAACCTAAACTATCTAGCAAAGAAGATCAAACACCTTTTGACTCCCTCGCTTCCTACTTAAACCAAGCACCATTTTGAAGATGAACTCCTACTCCATCACTCGATTTGGAGCACACAAGCACTCAAGCTTGAATCCGTTTGTCCCAACAGTGAAAGCAAAATGTTTTTGCTATCACTAGCAATAGCCGAGAACCTACGGATCAGTTGTCAAGTCAAGCATTTCAAGTGAGTGGCAATGGCTACCTCTCACACAAGGATGTAGTGAGCTTACCATTCAATTCGACCATTGTAGTCCTCTTCCTCAAATCCTTCAATGGCTCAATGATTCAAGGCACTAGCTCAAGTAAGCTCCATCTCCATGCTCCAACCTCCAACCTCCAACCTCCATAGTCGTGTGTGTGAGAAAAGAGAAGAGAAGGAGAAGAAGAAAAGAGGAGAAGAAGAGATTATCCACGGTCCCTCACTCTCACACACTCACACTCTCCCTCTCTTGAACTCTCTCTCTCCCTCTCTCATGTAGAAGAAGGAAGCAAGAGCAAGAACAAGATGAGAGCTAGTTTACACACACAACAAAAATGAGCTTATCCATTCACTTTTTGGATTTTATACATCCCCTTCTTGCCTTGGGCACCCAACCCATTTCCATGACTAGCCGTTTGGCCTTAGTCCTCTTTTCCACTCTTTTCCTATTCTTTCATATTCTCATGGCTCCTTTACATGTGACTTTTCATTTACAACTTGCTCAAGAGGGAGGTTGGCACTCTTTTACAAAGGGATAAAATGCACTTTATCTCGTGTGTCCTGTTCTTGATTTTTGAAAAAAATTCCATACTTCTTGGTCTTCTTTTTCCATTGTGTTATCTTCTTATGCTCCTTCTTAAGCCTTCTTTTTTGAAATTTGCATTGTTTCGAGGATTAATAGTCGTACATAGCACCAACATATTATATTGTAGCCATAAGGTTGTATCAATAAGAAGTATGCTACTTCTAAATTGACTCAACATATGATAATTATCATTCATCATATAGTAGATATTGCTTTTGTGATATCCAAAACAATAATATATATTTTGTCATGGTTTCTTCATAAGCTAAAGATCAAGTTGCGTCATTCACAACGAGACTATGTGAAGAGCTAAGTGATATTTTATGGGTTGGCCATGTCAAAATTTGACTTCCATACCCAACTCCTATTGTTTGAAGGAATATAGATTGTATGAACCAATCATAAAATTGTAGATTTAAAAGGCACGGGCTTTATAATGTTTCACTATGTAATACTCTATTAAGTGGGAGCTAGAAACATATTATCATATGAGTTGTCAACACACACACACACACACACGCACGCACGCGCACATGCACACATGCACGCATGCACATGCATGCACATACACACACCCACACTTACTCGCTCACACTCTTATATAGCTTTAAAAGAAAAGATTTGTAGTGTTTTCTTTCATTTATACATTAAAAATATAGCCTAACTACATGTTTGTGTTTGTTGGTATGTCTAAGTGCCATAACTTGATCTAAAAGGTCCTTAAGTTATAAAAGTTCTCGCATCAATATTTATTTTTCCTTACTAGAAGTTGATTTGTAATATAGTAGGAATTCTTGATAGGATGCTTAAAGTATTTTTTCATTATGGGACAACATAGAGTAAGAGAGCTTGCTTTTTCTTGAAAGGCTATGGTGGACCCTTCTTTACATTTGAGGGTTTTATTGCAACTTAGCAACTTATTTTCTTAGCTACAAAGGATTGGCTATGGATTTCTGAGAATATAACAATTTACAAATGCATAAAATTGTGCAATAATGTAGTACTTGACACATTCAAATCTTATACAAGTCCTTAGGGTTTTTCCTTTTTAGTTGTCCTTGTAGGTGCGATTGGGATGCCAACGACACCTGCAATACGCATTAGAAGACAAGGTTTTCACCTTCTTCTTTTTTATGGATGTAGGTAGTAAATGGACCTTTCACCCACTTAGGCTTGGAAAGACTACTCCTAGGGACCACTATCAATGATATTTATTTATTTATTCTATATTTATATTCCTTTCAGTGACATCTTATTCAAATACTGTCTCAAAGTATATCACACACACACACACACACACACACACACACACACACACACACACACACACACACACACACACACACGCACGCACGCACGCACGCACGCACGCACGCACGCACGCACGCACGCACCCACCCACATTGAGAAATAAGGCATAGCATAAGCCTGCCTAAGCCTTATCCTATGGTTGTATTAAGCAAGTGTGTGAGAGGCTGTGTAAAGTGTCCTAAAGATCAAAGTGTCTATCTCTTTGAGAGTGAGTTGGAAAAGTGGAGAGAAGTGAAGAGAGTATGAGGATGAAGAAGAGGAGAATGAAAAAAATCTTGAGCCTCCATATCCGTGTCCCAACCACGTTCCATTGTGCATCCCCATCGAGTCTCTCATCTATTTTTTAGTTGGTATCAGAGCATAAGCACATGAATAAAAGATTGGAGTAAGGAGCTCACAGAATCAAGGTCTACATCAACTTGAATGCTTGTTGTCCACCATTAAAATCACGTAAAAATTTCTATATAAATCACCAACAATAGGTCTATGGATTGGATGAGCTGCTAAAGCTCATATTTGGAGGCAATTGGAGTCCACATTGGATGCATTTGGTAAACCAAATGAGGATGGAAACGAGAAAGAGGAAACCATCTATTCTTTTCATTGTCTGTGATAGAGAAGAAAAAAGAGAGAAAATCTTTCATTTAATTGAGAGAGCTTGAAGCTCCACAATATGGTGCTGAGGATGAGAGGATTTTCTTCACCAGGTCGACTGCCTAGAGTGTGTGCCGTGGGGTGTCGCTGGAAATCGATGCCAAATACGGCTGTCGGACTGATCACATTTTTCTTCCTTCTTTCATAAGGCTTAAAAGCCTTATCCACTAAGGTTTAAAAAGAAACCTTTAACTTAAGCTATGTTCATATTGGTCAGTGGTGAACTGGTTATTTGGTGGAATTGTGTTCACATTGTAGAGCCCATGCACTAGTTATTTTCCGAATTGGTTCACTGGTGGAGAGTTCACGTTGATACAGAGGGAACTAGCTGTTTTGGAAGCCTAGAAGGCTGGTTTCATGCCTTTTTTGGGTGCCATTTTGGAGGCCAAAAATTTGCAAAAAGAATCCAAGAAAATTTGTGTAGCTTCAACTTGACTGGGACTTCATTCTGGCACAAAATATGTAGAAAAACAACAAGGAAATTAGTTGATTTTAAGCTCGTATTTTGATGCTTTTTGGGTCATATGAGCACTGTTTGAGCTCTGTTTTGGATGCTTCTTGTTGGATAGTCGATGCATGATGTATGGGCATCATGTATGGATGTATATGATAGCATTTGAGCTTATGTATAACACTCATTCTCTTGGAAGGAAATTTTCATGAATTTTTGGGGCTATTTTTGGTCTCGGGTTAACCATTTGAGGCAGTGGATTGGTTCGTGTCACTGAAAGCTTGATTGGGACAACACATATTGTAGGTTTTTCTGAAATTGCAATCATCAAAATTTTAGACACAACTCAAATTACCAAGATTGTTGGAGATAAATTGACCAAGGATAACTATAATGTATGGTTATACAGAATGGAGAACTTTTTGATGGGGGGGAGAGGTCTTTGGGACGTCATTACAAGTGATGATGCATGTCCAAAGCTTCTTAAGGAGCCCACGAAAGCGCAAAAGAAGGCATACAAGGATTGGACTAGAAAGAATAGGAAAGTTTTGCATTGGATCTCTGTGTGCATATCAGAGACTTTGATTCCTCATATAAAAAAGGCAAACACTTGTAAAGAGGCATGGGAGATCATTGAGAAAATGTATGGGACATGTACGGAGGCAAAGAAGATACAACTAAAGTAAAGATTGCATGGAGCATGGAGAGGAAACTGCACTATCAGTGACTATGTTGCAGAGATTAAACAGGTTGCAGAAGATCTTGCATTTGTAAATGCACCAGTGGATGATGATAACTTGGTTTTAGTCACTCTTAATGGACTTGGCCCAGTATATAAATCTTTGGATACCTCTATTTTAGTTATAGGAGGCTCTATGCTAGACTTTGAAGAATTGATTGCCTTGTTACTTACAGAAGAAATAAATTTAGGTTTGAATGCATCCAGTAGTAGTAAGAATACAAGTGGAGATATTGTCTTTTATCATCAAAGAGGGTGTGGTAGCCCATCTAGAGCTAGAGGCTCATCTTATGGCCGTGGTGATGATAGCTTTGCATGTGGTCAATGTTCCTTTGGTCGTGGTGGTTTCATGCCTAGAGGTAGGGGGAGAGCTTACTCTAGAGGTAGAGGATGATCTACTCGTCCACATAGAGATGGTGCATGTAATTATTGTGGGTAGTATGGACATTTTGAAAGGGAATGTTATCATAAGCAAAATGTTATGCCTAGGGGTTGAGGAAGGACTCAATATAACCATTATGAACTCGAGGTGTAGGTTATGGACCTAGAGGTGGCTTTGCTAGAGGCCATTTATTTGCCATGGAACATGTATTAGGGAGCATGACACACCCTCCCACTGAGGATATTGGTTTTTGGACTCAGGGACTACAAATAACATGACTCATCATGTTGAGTGGTTTGACACAAAACAAGAAATGTAGAATGAAGAATATGTGGCTACTAGGGATGATACTTTGCATAAAATCACTCATATTGGTAGTGTACCACTTGTCACTAGAGATGGAGTTGAAAATAAGCTTGGGGATGTACTTTATGTACCTACAATCACTAAGAACTTAGCATTAGTTGGTCAAATGGTAGATTAAGGAATGTAGGTGAGATTCAATAGATATGGATGTTTCATTAAGGAATTTTGAAATGGAAGGCCTAGCAGATTGATTGCAAAAGGAAAGAAGAAAGACATGTTATTTGCCTTGGATACAGGTGCTCCCATCATTCAAAATTCTATGTACGTTGGAAGTGAGCATGGTCAAGATAAGGATGTTGAATTATAGCATAGGAGAATTGGTCATGTAAACCTGCAAAGATTGAAACAAATGCAAACTAAATAGGTGGTTCGTGGTCCCATTTTGGTTATGTTAATTATCATCATGTATGTGAGGCTTGTCAGTTTGGTAAGCAAGCTAGATTACCATTTCCAAAGAGGGAGAGAATCAACAGTTATCCTTTGGAAATGGTGCATTCTGATATTTGGGATCCATGTTAGAATGTCTCATTGAGTGGGAGATGTAGGTTTTATATCATTTTTATTGATGACTTTAGTAGAATGACTTGGGTGTATTTCATGTAGCATAAAAGTGAAGCTTTCAAAATATTTTTGGAGTTTAAAGCTATGATTGAAAAACAATTAAAATGCTTGAGGTCTGATACTGGAGGAGAATACATGTCATATGAATTTTTAGATTTTTTGAGAGATCATGGAATCAAAAGGCAGGTGACATGTAGATACACACCTCATCATAATGGTGTGGCAGAAAGGAAGAATCGTATCATTGTAGATATTGCTAGGGCAATGATGAACCAAATGAATATGCCATTGACATATTGGGCAGAGGCAGTGCATACTGCCGTACATACCATGAACATGACACCTACAACATTGACTCATCATGTATCACTGCATGAAAATATGTATGGTAGGACACCCACTGTTTCCTATTTCAGGGTTTTTAGGTGTGTGTGTTATGTTCATGTTCTTGATGACTTGAGGAAGAAGATGGAGCCAAAGGCTATAAAATACATCTTTCTTGGATACCCTGATGAGAAGGAGGGTTACAAATGCTATGGTCTAGTGACTAAGGAAATTTACATTAGGAGGGATGCCAGATTCAGTGAATATGAATCATGGTACAAGCCAAGATTGCAGTGGACTTGGATTTCTATGAGAGTAATGATGATGATGCTCATGGGAAGAAAATTTCAGCAAATGGTAAGTATGGAAATCAGCACGTGAAGATATGCCTGGACCTCACGAGAATGCAGAAAGTAGTGGCAGCTATAGTCCATGGAGTGGCAAGTTGAGGAGTTCACAAAAGAGTGTGGAAATTGCAAAAGGAAAGAGGTCTATGAATTAAAATTCTAAAAATGAATCTATCGATGATGAATATGGCATTCCTCATGTAAAAACTTCAGGTACTAGAAGTGCAGGAAAATATATGCCACCACATGCAAGAGCAGTTGAGACTCCAAGTAGTGCACCTTAGTTGAAGAGATCATAAAGGGTTAGATATCCTATTGATAGATTGACATAGAATGGGTTCATGAAATTGCATTATGCTTTTATGGTTTCTTATCTACAACATGTGGAACCTACTTGCTTTGAGGAATGAGTGGAAACCAAAGAATGGAGACAAGTTATGGATGAGGAGATGGATGCATTGAAGAAAAAAAGGATTGGGATTTACTGCAGTTACCTCATGGAAAGAAATCAATTGGTTGCAAATGGGTGTATGAAGTCAAGTGAAAATCGGATGGTTCTTTAGAAAGATATAAAGCAAGGCTGATTTGCAAAGGGCTATGCACAAACATATGGATTGGATTATGAGGAGACATTCAGTCCAGTGTGGCAAAGATGACTATAGTGAGATTAGTGATTGCTTTGGCTTCTAAAATATGACTAGAAATTGTACCAAATGGATGTGAAAAATGCATTCTTGAATGGGAATTTAGAAGAGGAAGTGTACATGGATAAGCCTGAAGGGTATGTGAATCCTAAATATCCACATTATGCATGCAAGTTGAAGAAGGCATTGTATGGACTAAAGCAAGCACCAAGAGCTTGGTGTCAGAGGATTAGTAGATTCTTTTGCAACATGGGATTTCAATAGAATATGGCTGAGTACTTACTCTATGTGAGACATATAGAGGATGGCATGGTTGTGGTTGTCATCTATGCTGATGACCTCATTATTACAGGTACACTTGAGAAGAAAATTGTTGAAGTTAAGCATGGTCTTCACATAAGGAATTTGACATAAAGGAACTTGGTCTATTGAGATATTTTTTGGGCATTGAGGTCATTTATACACCTCATGGTATTTGGTTGGTACAAAGACAATATTCCTTGGAGATGTTGGAGAAGTATGGTGTGACAGGATGTAAGCCAGTGGATACCCTCTTGGATTAGAACATCAAAATGATTGATGATGGGCAATATGTGGAAGATGTGACTATGCTTAGAAAGATGGTTGGTAGTCTTATCTATTTAACGATTACAAGGCCAGATGTGAGTTATGATGTTGGATTCATCAGCCAATTATGCAAAGACCATGCAAATCACATTTGGATGTAGTGAGGAGAGTTCTAAGGTATGTGATGAAGACAATTGGATTTGTCTTATTCTATGAGAAGGGAATAAAGCCTACCTTGTTTGGGTATACTTATCCAGAGTGGGCAAGTAATCTTATGATAAAAGATCCACTAGTGGTTATGAATTTTCATTTGGATCAGCAATGGTAAGTTGGAGTGGCAAAAAGCAACCTATAGTTGCTTTATCAAGTACAGAAGCTAAGCATTAAGGTGTTGCATTGGCAACATGTGAGCAAACATGGCTAAGATTGGTTTTATGTGACATGGGGATTGAAAATGATAGTGAAATCATAATATATTGTGACAACATTAATAGAATTATGTTAGCAAAGAACCCAGTCTTCTATGCCAGAACAAAACACATAGAAGTGCACTATCACCTCATTAGAGAGAAGGTAATTGATGGAGAGGTTGACTTGGTCCATGTAAAAACAAATGACCAAGTTGCTGATATCTTTACCAAAGCATTAGGTAAAGATAAGTTTGAGTATTACCTTTGCAAGCTCATTCTAAGCTTGAGGGGGAGTGTTGAGAAATAAGGTATAGCTTAAGCCTTATCCTATGGTTATATTAAGTAAGTGTGTGAGAGGTTGTGTAAAGTGCCCTAAAGGCCAAATTGTATATCTCTTTGAGAGTGACTTGGAAAAGTGGAGAGAAGTGAAGAGAGTATGAGAGGAGAATGAAAAAAAGCTTGAGCCTCCATATCCGTGTCTCAACCACCTTTCGTTGTGCATCCCCATCAAGTCTCTCATCTATTTTTCAACACACACACACAAACAATTTGAAGTTTCGATTGTGTATATATACATACATATATACTCTATATCCAAAGGATCTTTATTGGATTGTAATTTCTAATAATTTTAAAACTCATTTTTATATCTCATTACATGCATTTAAATTAGTTATTGGATTTGCGATAATTTCTTAAGTTTTTAATAACCTTATATGATTCATATTTTTGAGGGAATTTTTATATGATAGACTCTCACACATGTACACTTGCACATGCACACCTGTACACACACACATACCCAGCTTTCCTTCTAGACACATGGATTTACTTGTTTATTTACGCCCTACTTGTATATTTTGTTTGGAAGTTCCTATGAAATGGTTTACATAGATGTTATAACATATGCATTTAAGTAACTTTTGGGCACCTTAATTATTCTGAATTTACAGCACTTTGTGCTTTTGGCAATTGGATTGGAAGAAATAACTCTATGTGTGGGGGTCTAGTCCTTATGATGCGTGAACTATACATGCACTTTAATAGCCTTGTCCACATGGTTCTTAACTTAGCACAAAACACACACATTTGTTTTACAAACAATCATATACCTTTCACATACATACCCTTTATCCTGATTATATTATGCAAAAAAAGTATTAATTTAAAATTAGATAGCTTTAATACTGTTATGTGTATATTTTGGACCATTATCCAACATGTACCACACTTGTTTTTCTTTATTGAAAGCAATAAAAACTAACTCTAATAGAAAGATAGGGTTGAACTGAGGCTAATAAACCTCATGCTTCAATTCTATCATACATCCACACACATTAATCTTATTTTTTGTTATTTTTATGATGCAAAAATATTAATTTTTATTTTTATTTCTTTATAGAAAATTATAGATAATTACTGATTTTTCCTGTAGACTAATTACTCTTATGAAAGATGATATCTTAGCATGTTTCAATCCATAGGAACGGCAAATAAACACCAAGACCCAGAAAACCACATATTCCCCCTTTAACCGCCTAGTCTCGCATTTTGTATGTTTTGCATAAAATTATTATACGATTGATTTTTTAAAGGATTCTTTCAACGCGAGTGATCAAACAAAGAATTGGCAATCAAATCCAAGCATTGCTAACCATTTCAAATAAGAATTCATCATAAACAGTAAACTCTATATTTTCCTCATAAAACCTCTCATTTTATGACGCACATTATTCAACGTTGGAGACATGTTGATGATCTTTCCAACCTCAATTCATGTCTCTTTCTACTCCTGCATCATCGTTTACCAAAAAACATCAATCTCAACCCATCCCTCTCTCTTTTACATTGATTTATGAGAACAAACCACAAGAGAGGAGAGGAGAGATGAGAGAGAAATACTAAAATCAGATCTTCTTGTATAATGCATCATGTTTATCATCTCTGTCAGTGATGATGTCAAAGAATTGATGGAGCCTGCTGCCAAGAGCATTCCTCAGATGATTGCAAGTCCAAAAATGATAAAAAAATGGAGAATTTTGGGGGTGCTAAAAAAAATGGTGCCCTCCTCCCCCTCCCCCCCTGTGATGCACCTGCACTCATCACTTAACACAACACATAAAGGTAACATGATATGTGAGAGCAAGTTATACTATTGTTTTATTCAATCAAAGAAACTGTATAACATAGGCACATCCTAGGACTACACCCTCGTAATTCTGCACATAAGAGGGTTCACCGTTGGGTATAGGGAATCACACGTAGAGTGGAAACCAAGTAGGGCTTGGAGTCACTACTACTACCTATATAGTTGTTTCTGGTAGCAATGCCATGGTATAGCTACAAAGCACTTACACTCACCCCCGCTTATTACTAGATTGCTGTCCTCAGCAATCTAAGGGTAGAGGTTATTTGACTCATCCGAGTTCTTAACACAAGTTTTGCTAACAAGTTGGCTAGTGTTTGCCAGACTTGGTGAGACATTCGCGGGGTCTTAACACAGTCTTTACTATCGAACTGGCCAGTGTTTGCTGCACTAGGACTTGGGGGTCTTAACATAACTTTTTCTAGCAAGTTGGTTAGTGTTTGCTCATCTAGACTTTGTAGGGGCTGTTTGGTTTATTTGGGTTACCAATGCAAGTCCACCCTTGACCCAATTACATTTTAGGAGTGGGTGCATTATTGGGTCTATGATGAGGGCCATTTATAGAATGACTTAATGGGTATTGGAAGAATTGGTGGGATTCTGCTTGAGCCAATGGCAAAGGCATCTTTGCCACATTCGCGCGCCTCCACTTCTGAAATCCAAGTGGCTTACTTGAGAGGGCGCCCATGCCACTTGTTGAGATACTTAGGGTATTCTTTGTGTTCCTTGCATCGGAGGAATGCTTCTACTTCAAAGGGTATAGAGGTGAGCTCATGCTCAACCTCCAAGACACACGAACCGCTTATTCATTCAAGCATTTCAAGCAAGCACCTATGGCTATCTCTCACCTAGCTGAGGTGCCTTTGATCCTACTGGGGTGTAGTGAGTTTACCTCAATGTCCGAATGAGTTGCCTCCTCCCTCAAGCACACTGGTAGTTCCATGATTCTTGATGCAAGCTCAAGTATCCTCAAGCCTCCACCTCTAAGCTCCATCCTCCATGGCCGCACACAAGACAAGAGAAGAGAAGAGAAGAGAAGAAGAAGAGAGGAGATGGTGGAGAGTTTCACCTCCTTGATCCCTCATCCTCACACACTCACTCCCTCACACTCTCACACTCCCTCTCTTAAGCACACACAAGCAAACAAAGAGAAGAGAAAAAGAGAAGAAGAAGAGCCTCTTGTTGCCACACACCAAAGAATGAGCTCTCATTCACTTTTTGAAATTTATATACATGCCCTAAAATCTCATGGGCACCCATCCCCTTTTTTTTACATGACTGGGCATTGTGGCAAGGTACTCCTTTCCATTCCCTTCTACTTGGCCTATTTCTTTAGCCCATGCCTATCTATCCTTTTACAATTTGCACAAGAGGGAGCTTGGCACTCTTTTACAAAAGTTTTGGGGTGCCTTTTACTTAAAAATGTGTTTCTGCCTTTAATTTGATTTTAGAGGCTGCCCTTGCACCTTTTCTTGTTCTCCGTCTTGCTTCTTTCATTTCATCCGCATTTCACTTATTTTGCTTCACATTGCCCCCTCCTAGACGAGTGCCAATCCCATAGCACTTGTAGGGCTTTGGTATTAAGGGTCTAGTGCTTCAAAGGGTGATTGCTTAAATGGATGACGAGACCTTGTTTTGATTGGTAGTGGTGGCTGAGGAGCTTGGCAATGATTACATTGTTGGAGACCGAGGATATGTTGAGTGGATGGCGAGGCCTCCGATGTTGGTGGTTGTAGCATTTGGGAGTACCTGAAAAGAGAAGACGTGCTTTGCCTAGGGGAAGTGTCTACCTCACTGTGTAATGCACCATGCTTGTGCTGGTGGAATGGGGAGTTGGGTTAGGCATGGGTGATGTCCCACACTTGAGGACCCCATGCATGCAGAAGTGAGGTGCAATGGTTGCGGCTCAGGGAGACATGTCTTACCTCCCTAGGTATGTCCTACCCTTGAGGTGCCATAAGCGTGTGTAGTGGGGGATAAAAAAGGGTTAGGGGGTTCGTCGGCCGACTGAGGCCACTGGTCGTGCCTAACTTGAGAACCCCGAGGTGCAATGACTGCGGTCTATGTGCAGCTCGTTGTGTCTTCGTGTGATTTCTCTTTCCATTTTCATTCTCTTTGTTTTTCTTTTTGTTTTGTAATTTCTTGCCTTTTTTTTTTTAATTACATAGGCATGACAGAAGCTAGTCTTCATCATTGGAGTAAGACAGAGAAGGAGGCTTAATATATTTGTTAAGGAATTGGAGGCTTTGGAGATACCCCTTGAGGTCTAAGTGGACTTGAAGGGTGGTGGTGGAGAGGAATGGATGGTTGCAACGGGTGAAGCGGCCATCATTCATATCCTTTAGAAGAGCTAAGAAAAATGAAGGTAGTAGTGCAGCTCGCATCATTAGTCGAGCCATTGTGCAACTATCTATAGAATTAGGATCAAAATGGACGGCTGGGAGGCCGCGCTCCTATGGAGCGGGGTCTTGTCTAAGGAGTATCCTAAGCAATCTAAGGTAATTACAAGTGGTAATAAAGGCAAGGTCGGGGCACGAAGAGAATTCGTTGATGAAGTGGACCATGGTATCATACAAATTTTCTAATGTGAAAATAAGGGCATCTTCATATGTAGTACAATGCAGATTGTGGACTATCAGGAAATCATACCGGTCATGGACACTAGGGTCAAAATCCACTCCTACCCTTTGAGGGTATGGCATGAATGCTGGGTTGTTCTGCTCAAAGGGTTGAGTGTTACAAAAGGCCATCCAAGTGTCAATGTTGATGTTGCAGATTTACCTTCTCCATGTAGGTTGGCATTCATAACTAGGCAGAGACCTCATCGACACTTTAAAAATTTTATTTTGCCAAAATTCAGCATCTTCAGCACCCCATAAAGTGGGGTTTTGTTCTCTCTCCTTTAGCCAATTCTCCCTAATCCTCTGCCTCCGATATTAATCACCTAGTTAGCGGGTGGCATCACAGTTGTGGGATGGGAGTTGTGGAAGTTCCCACCTTTTGCTGCATAGGGTCCTGCCTTGACTCGGTGTCTGCTGCTACCGGTCTTTTTTGCCCTACGATTGGGGTTTCCACACTCTTTGCCTAAGCCCAGTTCCTTGTTAAAAAAATACTGCACCTAGGCCATAAAACTATTGGCATTGACCATGGCCATGGTGCCCTGGGTAGGCATTGCTATTGTGGGGATAGGTACCATAAGGGGTGGAATGGGGGACTTTGCCCTTGCCCTCCTGAACTGCGGTTGGTGTGCCTTCAAGTACTTGTGTGCTTGAACCCAGGTCCTCATCTCTTCTCAGGCTCAAGGTGTCCATCTCATCTTGTTCACCTTATTACTCCATTGACCTACATTTGGCCAACTCGATATCTTCATCTTCCTTCTTCCTCAACTCCTCCTTTTCAGGGATCTTTCTCTTCCTCTCTTCCTTTGCTCTTTTTGACTTTTCCTCCTGCCTCTCAAACTCTTCTCTCTCTTTCTTCTTCCTTTCCTTCGCCTCTTGCTTTCTTGGTTTTCTAAAAATCCACTTTCTCCCTTTTCTTTCTTTCTTCCTCCTGCTTTTCCTATGTCATCATCTTCTTAGACTTCTTTGATTTCCTTCTGCTGGACTGAGCCTCTTGCTCTCACTCCTCCTCACTAACTATCCTCTCACTCGATTTTTCTCTATCATGATGAGGAGGTAACATGCCAGGCGTTTTATCCGCTCCCTTCTCTCAATCTTGTGCCTCTTTTATAGCTTCCTGGAGTGTGGATAAGAGCGATCAAGATTCCTCCATACCCAATGAATGAGGCTTTGGCGGCTGAAGGCTTCTTCCTTTTGGCTCCTTTTGACGCTGGGGCCTCTCCACCCACTGGTCTGCTTCCAAGGGCTAGTGTTTTAGTGGATTGGTCAATGGTTTTCCGCACATAGCCATTCCAAACCACCTCATCCAGTGAGTGAACCGCCATGCTCTCTAGCACAGACATGCTGATCCTGTGCATAAGTGAGTTGTACCTTTGGCTAGAGAAGAGGGAGTAGATCACCTTAGCCTACAATCTGACTTCCGAGTCAAGGATGTCTTGGATACTTATGCCATTGTTTGTCAAGACACTCTCCTTTTTCATCTTCAGCATGACATAAACATCTATCTTCTGCCTCTTTTCCACCTTTGGTTCCAATCCTAGCATCTTTTCTCTACCAAGGCCTTATTGAGTGGGATCTGCACTTGTTTGATTCCTTCTCTACTCCCCACAGTTACTGCCCCACAATCCTTGTTAGACAGGGTTGTATGTCCTTAAGAATTCCACACACTTATTGTGGTTTGCTCTTGTATGTGGGCTCTTGTCCGAGCTTTTCGATGTACTTGGCTAGGTTGTATTATTCTACAACTCTCTTGACGGCCTCCTCATTGGCCACCACCTCTTTGATGTTGTGAATGCTTCTGAATTTGAGCTGGTTGTAGGCCTGATTTTCAAGGGAAAGACCTTACTTTTCTCTTTCCTCTTCCGTGATGGAAAGGCGATGGGCTTAGTCTTACTGTGACATCTTCAATTCCTGTCATGGACCATGGTTTACCATTAGTGCTTTCCAAAACAATTACTTGCTGAAAGAAAAGACTTCATGCTTGCTGAATCGAAACTTTTTTAGTACAGAAATAGACTTTCCCCTCAAGCTTTATTTCAAAATTTTGTGACATTTTCTTCAATTGCGAGTTAATGTTTTCCTTCCCTTTTTGTTCTTAGGTGTGGATTGAGGCTTATAAGGTATGTTTTTTCCTTTTTCCGTTTCCTTATGTGTTTGATTTGATTTTGATTCACCTTACCCCGTTTTGATTTACCTTACCCCCTTACCCCCACCTGCTCGGAATTGAGAAGAATCCTTCTTAGGATTGAATGTTAGAGGGTGGAGGGCATTCAACACCATGGGCATAGTGTTTTAATTTTGCATGAGCCAAGAAAAGAAATTTGAATTATATTCCATATGAGCATATCGGTCCATGTCAAAAGGTCGGATGCCTACCTGGGTGATGTAAGTAAGGACATTGAGCAAGAAGTCATTGGAGTCTATGCGACTAGCAATGTGTTGTTCCTCCTCGGTGAGGATGCGATCTAAGTAGGGGTATCCCTGAATGTGTTCTTCCATGGGTCGACCATAAATGGTCATCAATACCTTATAAGAGGTTGGAGCGACATAATTTGGGTCATACTCCGTTGTTTTGATTGCATGTCATTGCTCTGCATTTGTCATGATCTAACATCCTTCAAGCTCCCATTGAAGGTGAAGAGTGTACCATTTCCTCATCAAGAAAGGGGAGTCTCTGTCAGCAAGCTATTTCAAGTCTCTTGTCTCTTCATCATTGGCATAAGCTATGCACTTGTCATATGAGGTGATGAGGCATTGTTTCTATACTTGTTCATGGGAAACATCGGTGGCAATCAGCTCCTCAGCTGCCTCAGAAGCCTTGACAAACACAAATTCCAATTCTTCCCAAAAACAAGGGAGTGCCCGTACTTCCATCGCTATAGGCTTGTCCAAGAGTCCCAAGTCTAAGTGGTCATAGCTTTTAGCAAGTGACATTAAGGTGGCATCTAGGCATCTGAGACAGTTAGAATCGATTGTCGCTCATAAGAGGGTCTAAGGCTAGTGGGAGGTTGGGGGTTTGATAGAGCTAGAGATTTCATCCGCTGATGATGGCCGCTTTGGTTGTTCCTGAGTTGGTGGTTGGGCCTTTTGTATAGTAGGCTGGGCTATGGCTGTTGACAGTGCACTACGACACTCGGGTGACATTCCATGAGCTGTAGGACTAGTCATGGTATGAGTGTGAGTAGTAGGCTATGGTTTGGGTTGATAGGATTACTCAATTTTCACTAATTTGTGTGTTTGTGATTTTGAAGGCTTTGAATCCAGAGGCTTTTGCAGCCTTGGCCTGATGTGTCATGTGAGCTTGAGTGGTCAAAGCTTGAGGGTGGTGTTTGATTAGTGCCTTTTACCATTTTGGCCTTAGGAATCCATATCTAGGCATTACCCTTATAATAGCCTTGTGCTTGCAATAGGGTCTTAGGGGCCCTTCGTAGTTTGATTGTACGTTGATGCCTATAGTTGTCTCTTGGCCTCCTAGGGCACGAGGTGGGGTTCTTAGCCTTGTGGGGTTGTGGGTGTCTACTCCCAGGTGGTGGTCCTTGTAGTTTGGGCATCCATTGAAGGTTTGGCTCATGGGCCTTAGCTTTGACTTTAGTGATTTATTGGTCTTGAGGCTTGGTGGGTTGTGACGAAGTACTACCCCCTCCTTAGACTTGGCAATATGTTTCTCTATCAGTGGCTTTGCGGACTTGGAAGGAGTCATGTAGCCCTTGTTGAAAGCTGTAACTATGTAGATGTTGTCCATGGCTAGGTGGATACACTATGACTTGTAGTTGACATTGCAATGAGCTTCCTTCTTAAAGGTTCATCCTAACATCGACTCCATGCCTGCATCTTTAGTGTTGGGCAACACATAGAAGATCATTGGCATGCTTTCAGACTCGATAGAGACATTAGCCTTGCACTTTCCCAAGAGAGTATATAATCGCGACCCATACGTGCTGAGTTTAGCTTTAGTGGGCTGTAATTGTGGTTTGCCAATTTGGGTCCAATGATCATGAGTTAAGACATTAAGGTCAGCTCCCTCATCAATCAATGCATTGAAGGTGCATGTGTGCTTGGCAGTGACCATTATGCTTAGGTAAGCTGGTTCTACAGCTTCCTCATCCTCATCATCCATCTCAGTGATAGTGGCTACTTGTACATTGACATGGGATGCTAGTATTGGAGGCTCATATAATGGGTGCATGGGAGGGTAGTACTTCTTTATGCTGCTTCCATTGAAGAAGCCTATGCCCTTACCTTCCAAGTTTTTGAGTTCTATGTCTCTAGTTTGGTTGATAGCCCGAACTCTGAAAGGTCCTAACCCCCTAAACTTCATTTTTTGTTTATGTCCATTGATTGAGTACACTAGTACTAAGTCGCTGTGTTCAAAGTCTTGTTGCTTAACATGCTTGTCGAACTAGCTTTTGCATCTTGCCTTCTCAATATTAGCGCATGGGTGGCTAGAAGCCAAGTTTTCGATAAGCATTCGAGCTCAACCAGGCATTCAGTCCATGCCTCCTTCCCATTAAGAGAGATGGGATGGATCAACTAATAGGGTTAGATCTTCAGGATGAGTCAACTAAGTCAGACCTTTTCTTTTGGTCATTCAGGTAGTAGTCCGTGCTCAAGTACTTGGACTATGTCATTTGCCCAATACGACATCATATCAGCTCTAAATAAATCTATTTCACTAGATAAGTTGAATAGATGCGTGTTGGACAATTTGTCTACAATGCCTTGTCCAACAACTTTTTTCTTGTGGGGATGTGAGACATATGGTCAGTCATGTAGTGCTACTTCCCTTTACATACCACCATAGAGAAATCAACTTCTAAAAGTAGAAGTAGCCATCGAGGAATGCATCTTGTAGCACAAGGTTTATTAACAAGATATAATAAGGCTTGATGGTCAACAAAGAAGGTAAAAAGGCGTAGCCAAAAGATAATGCCAAAAATTCTTTATAGTAAATACCATGGCTAAAACCTCTCTCTCCATTGTTGAGTATTTCATTTCGGTCTCAGTGAGTTTTCTGTTAGAAAAGCTCACTGGGTAATCTAGGTTGTGTTCACCAGGTTGGCACAATATAACTCCTACGATGAATTTCGAAGTGTCAATGTGCACATGGAACATGAGTGTCCAATCTAGGACTCGTAGAATTGGTGGAGTGGTCAGAGCATTTTTCAGTTCCTCATATGTGCGTTGGCATTCCTCAGTCCATTTTTATTGTACAGAGGTCTAGCAATCAATGCATAATTCAAAACAAACTGCCAATAATACCATGCATGGCCTAAGAAGCACTAAACACCCTTGTAATCAATTGGGGGTGAAAGATTGACAATGACCCTGAGCTTTGAGAAGTTCATGGCAATGCCATTCTTCAACACTATGTGCCCTAGGATGCATCAATGCTTTACCCAAAACTGGTACTTCAAGGGGTTCAACGAGAGATGATATAGTCAACACCATTCAAAGAGTGTTGGGAGTTTGTCTAAGTGTTCCCTCCAAGTAGAGTGAATACACAAGTCATCCATGAAGACCTCTAACTCCTTCCTAAGCATATATTTGAGTATAGTGCACATCAATTGTTGAAAGGTAGCTGGTGCGTTAGTCAACCCGAAGGCATGACTATGTAGGCAAAGACATCCCACTCAGTGGTGAATGTAGTCTTATGCCTATCATTAGGATGCACTTGCACCTAATTGTACCCAGAGATGCCATCTAGAAAAATGTAGGCCTCTTTGCCAACCACTCTCTCAAGCATGTGCTCTGTCAGAGAGAGAACTAGGGAGAGAGAAAGAGAAGAGAGAAAGACTGCAGAGGAGAGAGAAATAGAGTGACGAGGAGAGAGAAAGATTAGAATTGGAGAGAGAAAGACAGGAAAGATGAAGAAGCCATGGAAGCTTAGAGCAAGACGGGAGAGAATGATTGTAAATGTATTGATTTGTCAAAAAGATATGAAAAATTATAACTTCTCTCCTTATATACCAGTGTCAATGTGACATGGCATATTATTAGCATTCTAACTATTCCCAGCTTCTTACAATCCATCCCTTCCCAAAAGTTTTTATCCTCAAAAACAAACCTAGAAAGAACTAAAGAAGAGATGGATAGAACAGAGTACTACTCTGTTTTACAACTTTACAAATGGGAGATGAGTGAAGAATTATCATTACAAGGGCTGAATTTGAAGAACGGAAAGAGGACCCCGCTATATACATGATTTGAAGAACTTCAGAAGCAATTGGAGCCATAGAATCTTCAACAAATAGTTCCAGAAGAAAGTAGACAGCTTGCTGAAATAACAGTCCCTGTTGGACCAAATCTGCCATAACTTTTGATAGAAGTGTCCAAATGAGATGTACCACATATCAAAACAAAGCTCTTGAAGAGTACTTTAAGCTCATGTAAATAGCTCAATTCTGAAAATGAAGTACAACAAAAACTGTTCTAAAACAGCGTGCTGTCCTGAACCAGTCTGCACCAATACTAGCTCCATAAGCAATAGGCTTCAGCCACCAATGTATCCCTCAAGTATGGATACTCATCCAATATTGAATCAGGTCTCCAAGAAGCCTCTTCAGAGGGTAAACCTCTCCATTTAATCAAATATTCCACAATAGAACGTGATCGAAGCTTCTTTTCACGCTGACCTATAACAGCCTCTGGGATGTACTAAACAATACCATCTTCATCAATAGATGGCAGCTCATCAACTAAATCCACTGGATCACCATAATAGGGCTTGAGCTGACTAACATGGAAGACGTTATGAATCTTTGTAGAAGAGGGAAACTCTAGTCTGTATGCCAAATCTCCAATCCGCTTAAGGATCCTGTAAGGGCCATAGAATCTATGGGCAAGCTTATTACTGGATCTATCTTTCAATGTAGAGTACTTGGATTTAGGCATCTTCAACAAAACCATCTCTCCTTCCTGGAACTCTAAAGGCCTCCTCTTCTCATCAGCATACATCTTCATCTGATCTTGAGCCTTCCTTAGATTCACCTTGCATTGTTGAAGAAGGGTCTGCATTCTTTCCAACTCTTCCTTCCCATGAGGGTTGATCCTTTCGTTAAAAATGACTGTGGGTAGGGGCACCTTGTAACCATACAAAGCCTTAAAGGGTGAAACTCCTATGCTCGCATGAGTGGAATTATTATAAGCAAACTCAGCCAGGTGTAACCAAGAATCCCATGAGGTTTGGACATCATAGCAAAAATGGCGAAGATAAGTCTCCAACCATTTATTAACTCTCTCTGTCTGTCCATCAGTTTGGGGATGATAAGCCGTAGATGGAGCCAACTTGGTACCCATAGATGTAAATACCGCTTGCCAAAAGTTACTCATAAACTTTGAGTCCCTATCATGGACAATCACCTGCGGTAATCCATGTAATCTGAAAATATGCTCCATAAACTGGTTGGCCACCTGAGAAGCAGTAAACTGAATTTTTGTTGGGATAAAATGAGCTGCTTTGGTGAGTCTTTCAACCACCACATAAATACTATTCCACCCCTTCTTGGTAGTAGGTAAGCCAGTGATAAAGTCCATAGTAATATAAGTCCATTTACCCGTAGGAATAGGCAATGGCTGCAACAAACCTGCTGGCTTATGGGTGCTATCCTTATTTTGTTGACAAGGCATACACTTCCATACGAAGTCCTTGACATCTTTCCACTGTCCTTTCAAATAAAAGCTCTTACTGATCCTGTCATAAGTCTTGAAAACTCCCAAGTGTCCAGCTAAAGGCGAAGAATGCAACTCCTCCATAATTTTTCGCTTGAAAGAAGAAGTAGAGGGAATAACAATCTTGCCCTTCCACCAAATAAGACAATTTTTAAGCTGGTAATGTGAGTTTTCTTCCATAAGACCTTGCTGTAATTTCTGAAAGATTTGGCTGAATTCCTCATCTAAGAGGTATGCCTCTTGTAGCTCTTCAATCCAATCACTATGTAATTCTGTCATGGCTGATACTTTGCAGGCCCACATACGAGAGAGAGAATCAGCCACTATGTTATCTTTGCCCCTTGTATGAGTGATGTCAAAGTCATAATTTTGTAATGTTGCTACCCATCGTCGTTGCTTTGGAGTAAGATTTGACTGAGTAAGGAAACACTTGAGTACCCGATGATCACTATGTACTTTGAATCGGCTGCCATATAAGTAATGATGCCATTTCTTGATTGCATGCAGAATAGCCAACATTTCCTGGTCATAAACATTCATGGCCATCTCCTTATCAGTAAGCTTACGGCTTTCAAAGGCACATGATAGAGGATTCATCAATACTGGGCAAGAGAGGATCATGAATAGCAGCTGGATGCTTTCAGGTCAGGTTACTTTCAGCAAATGATGATCAGCATGCAGTTGCCTAATGCTGGAGAGTCCTCGAATCAGGCTACTACATCAGATTTGATTCTCCAAGCTGTCAAAACTGCTAGATGGCAGTTGCCCAGCCCAAAAGCTTCTTCCTCTGCTGCCCAACCTGCTACCAACAAGCTACCTGGACCTTGCATGGCAGGTTCTCTCCCTGAGTGCCAAGTGTCAAAACTGCCTATACATAATTCACACTCTAGAACTGAATTTCCAGCAATTAATACTTATGGAAAATGAAAATTGCTTGACCTTGTCTGCAGTGCAGCCCAACTTTAAATTCCCAAGCACTATGAACTTAAGAAGTGTTTAGAATCTTTTATAAACCTTAGTTAAAAGCATTGAATATTTTAATTCTCTAACCCCCATGACACCTTAAGTCATTTCCAAGGGCATATTTAATCTCTTTAGTGAAGATTAGTCAAAGATGGTTGTCTTGCATGGCCGACAATTACTCCATGCTCCTGAAGCAAAACAGCCCCAATGCCACGGCCGCTAGCATCACACTGTATAGTAAACTCTTTAGAGAAATCCGGGCATACAAGAATAGGAGCAGAGGTAAGTAATTCCTTTAACTGGTTGAAGCTGCTATCTGCAAAAGCATCCCAAAAGAAAGCCTCTTTCTTCAACCTGTCAGTTAAAGGGGCTGCAATTGCCGCATAATGCTTTATAAATCTGCGATAGAATGAAGATAGACCAAGAAATCCTCTAAGAGAGGTAGTAGTAGTAGGCGTTGGCCAATCTTTTATGCATTGCACCTTCTTGGGATCAGCCTGTATTCCTTTTTCACTGACTATATGTCCCAAGTATTCCACTTCAGTCTGCATGAAAGAACACTTCTTCTCCTTAGCAAAAAGCCTATGATGTCTCAACACATCAAAAACCTTCCTCATATGCGACAAATGATCCTGAAAATTCTTGCTATAAATCAAGATGTCGTCGAAGAACACCAAGACAAACTGAAAGAGGAAAGGTTGTAGAATCTTATTCATCAGGCTTTGAAAGGTAGCTGGAGCGTTTGTAAGGCCGAATGGCATCACTAAGAAATGGTAGAGCCCACGATCAGTCCTAAAAGCAGTCTTGACCTCATCACCCTCTCTCATGCGAATCTAATGATACCTTGATCTCAAATCAATCTTCGTGAAGAATCGAGCCCCCTTAAGCTCATCAAGCAAATCATCTATCCTGGGTATAGGATACCTGTTCTTCACTGTTATTTTATTGAGATCCCTGTAGTCAATACACATTCTGAAAGATCCATCTTTCTTTTTGACTAACAGGACTGGGGATGCATAAGGTGAAGAACTGGGTTCAATAAATCCCATTTCAAGAAGCTCTTTGATTTGCTTGGCTACTTCCTCTCGTTCACATCTTGATAATCTGTAAGGTGGCTTATTGATTGTCTTTGAGTTGGGTTCCAAATCAATGGGGTGATCCACCGCTCTCTTAGGAGGCAATGAAGTAGATACTTCAAATAAATCTCTATACTCCTCAAGAAGAGCTGTCAAGGCTGGATGGTTTGCTGAATTATTGGGCTGATCCTGTGTTTCTTTGTTCAAATGCAATACAAATATCTGTGAGCGCTTTTTGTACTCTTTCTTTAGTTGTTGAATGGTGATAAGCTGAAAATTAGATCTACTAGGGATCCCCTGTAAACGGATGAGCTGTCCATTGGAGAAAAACTCCATATATAATTGTGAGAAATCCATAGTAATCCTGCCTAAGGTCATCAACCAATCACAACCAAGTACAATATCTATGGGCCCCATTTCCAAAGTGATCAGGTTTACTTTGAACTTCAAAATTTTCAGCCATCTGCAAAGAAACCTGTGGGTAAATTTACGTGCTGGTTTCCTCTTCACCATTAGCCACTTGTACTCGAATGGGCTGCTGTAAGTCGGTGAGAACATAATTCAACTTGTACATAATAGATTTATTGACAAAACTGTGAGTACTACCACTATCTATCAAGATGAACACTGGCTTTCCACATATACTTCCCTTCATACGAAGTGTATTAGGGCTCTTAGATCCCGTCCAAGCATCCATAGAGATAGAACAATTAGTGGCAGCAGGCAACTCATTACAAAATCCACCAGGATCAAATGGGATATCACCGCCTGGATCAAAAGGAAAAGAGTCAGATGGATCATAGAAGTACTCCTGTCCACCATCATCCTCGAAATCTTCATTTTCAGTATTGATTGTGACTGCATTAACTTCATCTATGTCATTTTCAAAGTCCTCAAGAACTAGCATACTTTGAATTTTTGGCTTGGCATTTTTGTATACACACTTTGAAGCATGGTCAGGAGTATACTTTTCTCCACACTTGAAACATAAGCCTTTGTCCTTTCTTTCCTTGTAAAGATCCATGGGAATATTTCTGGTATTTGTATGGGTTGAAGTAGACTTAGGCTTATTGTCACCTTGCTTAAATTCAACCTTTGGACTATTTGCTGTCCTGAAATTGCTTTGAAGCTTAGAAGCACTAAATGGAGGATAAGTTGGTATCCGTAAGCTCCCACTAGGCATATGATTGCTGCCATAATTGTTACCAACTTGCCCTTGCTTTAAAACAGTCCTTGGCTGTCCATAACTTGGCTGAAATGAAGACTCTTTCATATACTTCCTTCCATAGCGTCTGCGAGCTCAATAGCCTTGAAGAGTGAAGTAGGATTCTGTGCCATAACATCAGCTGACAAGGATGGCTCTAAACCATACATAAACTTGTGTAACTTGGCCTCATCACTGATGTTTTCCACATACATGGTCAAGTTGAGGAATTGGTTTGTATATTCTCTTACACTTAGGCCCCTTTGTTCCAAACCATACCATCTTCATTCTAACTTCTCTTTTTCAAGAGGTGAAACAAAGACTTCAGCCATAAGTGCCTTGAAAGCTTCCCAATTCTCAATAAGTACATTCTCTTTCTTGATATACCTCCACCAAGTGTGGGCAAATCCTTCTAAGTGCAAGGAGGCAAAGTGTATCTTCATAACATCGGTTTTAGGAAATATGTCAAAATAAGACTCCATCTTAGAGGTCCATTCCTCTAATTCTGATGGTGAAGATGACTGGCCATTGAATTTGGATAAAACAATTTTGTCCTTGAATTCTCTATCATGGAAGGGTTGCTGTCCCAAAACTGGCTGATCAGGATTTCCAAGTACAGAACCTCCAAATTGAGACTGATATCTTCCAACAGGTGGCTGAGAATTACCATGTAATCTTCCTGTTGGTAAAGCACCCCTAGAATGCTGAGTATGCAATCCAAAAGCTTGAGTATTGGCTCCATTCAAACTGCCCAAATAGTCATCATGCCTTTGTGAAGCTTCTCCTACTTCATACTGACTATTCGGAATACCTCTTCTTCCAATGATTCCATCTCCATAACCATTTTGGTTGGATGGCTGAAGTGGTACTGAAGGGTCACTGTTTGAACAAGCCTTCTCATTGGCTTCTTTTGATCCCTTTTGTGACTGCATGAGTTGAGAAAATTGTGCCATAAGTTGAGCATTAGATTCTACTAATTTATCAATGGAAGCATTGGTTCGGTTAGTTGATTCCATCATCTTCTCAACAATAGACTTTGTTTGATCAAACGATAAAATCATATGCTCCATTGCTGACAAAATAGTCTCATGACGTTCCTTATGTCTTAGTTCATGGGCATACAAAGTGTCATTGAGTATACTAATCTCTCCTTGTTGAGGCTCTTTAGGGTTCTCTTGAAGTGTGCTTTCCATCGTGGAATCCCTGATTTGTTGTGCATAATCCTCCTGGACCTTATTTTTGCCTTTATGTCCTGCCATACTAATGCAGTCCTGCAGTACCCCCTGTCAGTAAAATGGCTATAACTTTGGCTAGAAAACTCCGATTGCAAAACTTTTTTGTGCGAATCGAAGCTAACAATGCCCTCTTCGAGATGAGCTATAGCACGCTATAACAGGTTTAGGATAGAAAATTCTGTAATTGAATTTCAGAGTCTGAACTGTCCAGTCCTACACCCTGTTTAGACCTGTAAGTGCCCTGTTTTGACCTTGTAATGCAAGAAAGTAACCTCAAATGGCTATCAAACCCTGCAAAGGGGTATATAGGACATGTGGGTACCCTGTAATACCTGCACCTGTGCTTCAGTAACCAAGGGTGTACCTGAATCCACCTGTAAATACCCTGTGGGTAACCTGTAAATTCCCTGTTTTACCCTGTTTCAATCCAATAGGTACTTGAGTCGTTGGAAAGTCTTCAATCTTTAATTCTCCACTTGCTATACCTATGTGAGGGATAAAACGGCAGGACGGGCTCCGAATCATCGGGAGGTGGACAAAGTTCACCCCGGGTCGGTTGGTTGCACCCCTTCGAGATCTTCGATAGTGAGGGAGGGTCACCTCTCTTTTGTCCCACTATCTCCCCCGGCATCCACCTTTTTCCTCGGTGGAAATATCAACATGGCAGAGGCTAGTGTGCTAAGCAATCAACATGATATGCAATTCCAAAAATATTCATTCAGCCTTTCATGAGATGCAATTGATTGAGATAAGAGAACTTGAGATGGGAGAAGGGTTTTACCTATGGAATTCAGTGACTCACTGATTGCTAGTACTTACCCTTTTATAATATTTCAGCTTGGGTGAGAAAAATTTCAACAAAACAGACCAAGGTTATGCATCAAGCTGATCAAATGTTACCTAAGATGAGTAATGGTTTTGAATCAAAAGGAATTCAATGAAATAGGCTGAGATTGAAGAAAATTAATACTATTCTCTGATCTATTGATCAATCCAGTGAATTAATTGATCAATAACCTCTCATCAACAAGTGGAAAAGCCATTAGCAATAGGATTATTGAGAGATTTCAGAGATTAGCAAAAGAAAATACCTCCATTAAGCTTGAAAATGATGATGGATATCAGCTTTAACCCGGTTGATGCAAGAGTTCTTCATAATCCACCATAAATCCAACATAAAGCTTGAAATCTCCATGAAATCAGTCCATACATGCTTCAATATGATGAAATCCTTGAAAGATCAATACTCCAGCCTTGCTTGAACACTTGAACTTCAAAGATTCAAGCTCCTTGATTAAAAGCCCCAAAATAATCCTTCCATTTGAGCTTCACTAACATGCACGGGCTGAAATCTCTTCAATGTCTTCAATCTTGAAGTCTATCCAGCTTGTATTCAGCTTTAGAGAAGCCTTGAAGGTCGGGGAAGTCCAAAATTTTGAGAAATTTGAGCTTCCATGTCTGTGGCTATGGCTGCCCTGCTGTGTATTAGGGTTTGAACAGAGGAATGGCTGATCAGAATGCTTCAGAGGCTGAAGATTATTGCCAATCAGTGCTTGATGAAGCCTTCAAGAGCTGTGGTCAATGGCTAAGGTTGTGGAGCAAGCTGAGCAGGGAGTAGAGACCAGGGAATTCAGCGCATTTTTCGGCGCATTTTTCGGGCTGTTCTAGGGCTGATACTCCTCAGCAATGATCAAGATTGGTAATCCTCCTGTAGCTCATGCAACAAAGATTCTTTGCCCCATGCTTTGACAAAAAGATAAGTTCAATAGAGAGAGATATTTGAGACTTTCTTGACATCCACCATGAAAGCTTCAGCCAAAAGCTTGAAGGAGAGAGAAGAGAAGCTCTCTTTTGAAAAGTAGCTGTAGTTTAGTCTGTAACTAAGCCCGGTTAACCTTTCTTTACCCTAGTTACCTCCATTTTTGCATGAAATTTGATGACGTCCATCCATTTAAGCCCTTATCCGCCATATATAACCTTGGATATCTCCAGATGTAGTCATTTGCTAACTGTAGTTGTCCTGGAGCACTCCACTAGTCACTGTCTTGTACCATTTTTGTCTGAAATTGGTTTTGAAATAGGAAAATAGGAATGAAAATGGAAGAAAATAATGGATCAAAGACTGAGGCTCTGATACCACTTGTCAGAGAGAGAACTAGGGAGAGAGAAAGAGGAGAGAGAAAGACTTCAGAGGAGAGAGAAATAGAGTGACGAGGAGAGAGAAAGACTAGAATTGGAGAGAGAAAGACAGGAAAGATGAAGAAGCCATGGAAGCTTAGAGCAAGAAGGGAGAGAAAGATTGTAAATGTATTGATTTGTCAAAAAGATATGAAAAATTATAACTTCTCTCCTTATATACCAGTGTCAATGTGACATGGCATATTATTAGCATTCTAACTATTCCCAGCTTCTTACATGCTCGGTGTATGACAATGGATAGTTCTCTCTCTTTGTAGCTGTGTTTACCTTCTTGTAATTGACGCACACTCTAATCTTTCCATTCTTCTTTAATACCATGACCATGGGAAAAACCCAGTATGTGTGCTCAATTTTATAGATGAATCTTACTCTCATTAGCTTGTCAATTTCTTCCTTGATGGTGTGGGCGTGCTTTGGATTCATGGGATATAGTCGTTGCTTGACCATCATTGCTTTAGGTGTCATGGGTATGTTGTGAGTCACTATACTTGGGTCTACCCCTTTGAGCTCTTCTAGGTACCAAGCAAGGATGTCTATATACTCTCGTAAGAGAGAAATAAGACTTGCCTCTTCTTCCTCAGTCAAGTCATTGGCTATAAAGACAGATTGGGGTGTCTCCCCTTCCCTGATTAAATTGACGTCCTTCGGTCCTTCGATTGGTTCACTTGCTTGCCCTTGTCGTTTGGCTTCCAACAAGATCACTACCCTATTTCCTTTTTTAAACTTTGTGAATTGCTTTGGTAGGTCTTGTAGTTTTGTTGCTCTTCTGCTTGCATTTTTTGAGGTAGCTTTTGTCATTCCTCCCTTAACCGTCAGTGCCTTAGGTGGATGGGTAGGTCCCCCTTGGTGCATCTAGTCTTAGAAGGTCGAGGTATCTCAGGATCATTATCTGAGCTGACTGCCGACTTAGAATCAAACTCTTTGTCTTCGCTAGAAAAGGGAGTCTCTCTTGGTAGTCGTAGCTTGAAAGGTGAGTCCGCTCTCAGTAGTGGTGTGCCACTTGGTTGGGCTAGGCTTGCATGCTCGTAGCCAATTGTGCCTTTGTGCTCCAACCAGGTTGGATCACAATCCATGCGTATGACTCCTCTCTCTATCCTAAAGGTGCTTTGCTTGTGTGGTCTGGAGTCAACTGGTATTTGTTCAATTACATGTCCCCCAATGTCATATTCTATAGTGTCTATTTTCCCTTTGCTCTCATCACTAAAGGAACAATAGTCTTCATATTCATTGTCAGAGCTATCTTTTTCTGATTGCTTATTATCTCCCAAGTCCTCATACGTTTCTTCTTGTTGGTCAGGGAATAAGGCCAAATTGTACATCAAGTTTAAATCGTGCACCTTGGACCATCACCACGTAGGCTCATCCAAGAGATCTTGGAGTGGCTTGAGATTTGTTGCTAGATTTATAGCCAACTTATTAGTCAGATATCCTAGGATCTCAAGGAGCTCTCATCGTCTATTGTTCGAGACTTGAAATATGATAGGGTTGGGTCTTCCGTGTTGGCTTCCAACCATCATGATGGTTGGCTTCCAACCATCATGTAGACTGGTACTAAGGGTGTGTCCTTGGGCTTTCCAATTGTCTTGATGGCTTGTTCGTACTCCTCATTGTCCAAGAACGGCAGGTTGATGGTAGCGAGAACATGCATCCAGACTTGCTCGTCCTCAGGACATAGGATATACTTGATTAAGGACCCATAGGGTTTCCTAATTTGGCCATCACTCTTCAGCATGGTGGAGATGGTGTCTAGGTCAATTGACATAGTCTTTCAAGTGTCCATCTCTACCCTTATAGCCTTCATTCGATTGCCTAGGAAGTTGAGATTGTTGCCCTAGTCTTCTATGACTCTCACATTGCACATCCAGGGTCGGCCTAGCAGGATGTCGTAGTTCACTCCCTTCATGACTATAAAGTCAATAGAGAATTGGACTATTGCGATGTTCACTGGCCAATTCTTTAACACGCCGAATGGTTTCAGCTTCATTCTGTTAGCTAGTGTGATATTGAACCTAGCAGTCTCGACCGATGGGTTACCCCAAGTTTGGAGTACCACATGGCTTAGCACCCTAACTACTGTCATGTGTCTACGATTTCCTTTCTTGTGACATCTCCAAGAGCTAAGGCCGGCAAGATTGCATGCATCTCTGTGCCTTCCTAGAAAGCATTGACGTGCAAGGACTTAGGCACGGAGTGCAGCGTTAGGCTTGATATTTGTGTTTCTACATCGTGCTTGTGCAAGTCTACGGTAGCTTGCTCATTTGATTCTTCGATACAATGTTTTAGCTCTTGCCACAGCGTTGGATGCTAGCTAAGCATGTCTCCTAAGCTTAGAGTCATAGGGGTGGTCACCAATGTATTAAGGAGGTTGCTAGCTGCTTGCCTCTCTCCTAACTCCGTGGTTCTTGACCAATGGCCTTGACTAATTTGCTGACCCATAGTATTTAGACTTTGTCTAAGCAACACTGCTTATGGTGCAGTCGCATCCCTTGATTTTGGCCATGGGGGTGAGAATGGCATGCTTATGCTTGAGAGATCATAGATCTCATCTTCTAGTATGGGTTCAACTTCTTTTAGGTGCTCTTGGGCTTCTTTCACCCACTCCTTTACTTTCTTGATGGCTTCGAGTTGGCACTTCGGGTTGGCCGACCTTAGCACTTCCCTTTTCAGCAGTCTTTGGAGCTGACGTTTCTACCTCTGCATCAATGACTTTCTTTCTAGCAAGCAGTGTCGTGGTACTTTCAATTTTGAGCATGATCTTAGCGTTTGGTCTCTTCTTCCTTCGTCTTTGACTCTTCTTTTTTATTAAGGTTGCATTGTGATTGCTAGGCTCTGGAAATGATATGCCGGCATGCTTTGTTTGTGTGCGGGTCATGACATGTAATGGGATAGGTGTGGCCTCCCCATCGAGTGTCTCAACACCGAACAACCCCGATGGGACTGATGGCTCATTTTTCAAACTAGAGAATGGCTTCTGTCTAGGGAAATTGACAAAGAGATGAGTGATCCCACACTGAGATCATCTTAGGTGCCTTGTCTCTATTTGCTTGCTCCCTCTCACGGCAACGCAAATAGACATGTCCTGGGTGACTGCAAGTCCAATACACAATTGGCTCTTGTGTCTACCCTCTTAGGCCTCTTGCTTGCTCCCTCTCGGGGCAACGCAAAGAGATGTGTCATGGGTGACCGCAAGTCCAACACACGATTGGCTCTTGTATCTGCCCTCCTAGGCCTCTGCCTCTCCCTCTACCTAATGCTATCACCAGGTATTGGTCAGTAGTCCATAAGGATTGCATTGCCTTCTTCGTCGTACGATACATAAGGGTGTATATAAGGCTCATCGTTACTATTTGGCTCCTCCACATAGTGGATTGGAGTGTCACTCGATGGATGGGTTATGTAGGGTCTAGGTGGTCTAGGGATACTTGTAGGGTTTATCTCCATCCTAGGGATGGTCGGCTTAGTGTCATTAGGTGTTGGGAGGGCCAGTGGGATTCCCCTTCCAAAGAAGTTCAGCAGCCTATTCACAAGGTAGGGTTGACCGTAAGGCTGCGAGTATGTGAGTCTCTAAGCTAATTAACAATGCATGGCATCATGGCCAAACCTACCACAATTAGCACAAGGTCATGACCTAGGGTCCTGACACTTGACGGCTAGGTGGTTTTTGCCACAATGTACGCATTGGATGTGTGGGCACATTGGTTGCTCATCATCTCCTACAGTTTGGCTATTTCCATCTTCATCTCTGCTAGCTCTTGTCCTAAATCAGTGCCCTTTCCTTTATTCTGAACACTTGGGCTTGCTCGGTGTTGAAGCCCTCTTGAAATTACTAACACTAGACTCTACTCAATTTGAGCTCCTGAAGCTTCTCTCCTTGAGTTGGTCATCCACTCTAATAGCTTCTTCAAAGACCCTGCCCCAGTGTATCTCGCGGTATACTCGAGTTGCCTGCCAAGGCTTTGTAGAGCTCTTCACTTCTTATTCTGTTATGAATACCGTGGACACCACTATTTTGGTTGGTCTCTCGCCCATAGGGATTCTCTTGAAGAGGCTCCTCACATGGGTCACGTAATCTTGGATATTATCTTTCTCTCTTTGCTTAACATTCATGAGTTGCACTAGCAAGTTGTCGGAGTATCCTGGTTCAGAGAATCTCTTAATGAAGAAAATTTTCAGGCCATTGAAATTGGATCACTTAGCAGTATCTAGACTTGTGTACTAGGTCCTACCTTTATGACCTAAGCACAAATTGAAAGATTGCGAGTGTTGAGTGAGATTAGTGAGGCCGCTCACCTCGTAGACTTGCTCGAACTACTATACAAAGTTGTATGGCTGGTGTTTATTCAGCTGCTTTGCTACCATGGGAATTTTTAATTAGCTCTTAGAGCCTTGACTCCTAACCCTGCTAGTAGCAATGTTGCTAGTGCTACAGCACTCTGCTTTGCTTGTCGTGTTATCTAGCAGCCGCTTTGCTAGAAGCTCGCTCAGCATGAGGTCTCCTTCTAGCGCTCTCTCCTCTCTGTTTGATTTCTACCTGCTAGGGCTAGCACTCTCTAGATCTCTCACATTTTCATGCTCTATGTAAGCTCCTAGTCTGCTGATCCTGGTTTAAGTGACAATGCCTTGCAGAGCCTTGTGTGCTAGTTTTCCTCTCCTCAAGGTCTGCTACGATGTCCTCTGCAGGTCTATCACGATGTTCTAACCAAGTTTGAGCATCATATTTGCTCACTAATTGCTGGATTGCCTCAAGAAAGTCTCCTAGGTCAAGTTCTTCATTGCTTCTATGATCAGAGCTACCCTCTTCCATGTCCAAGATTTCGTGTTCTATCGAGTTGTCGATTAGGTTGATGAGGTCGGGTGGATACACTTCTCTGATAATGCGTTTGGCCTTTCAGTTGCATTCTTTGCTTGGTCCTACACTTGGGGACTTGATCACCCATTCATGTCAGGATCTTCTCTTACTAGTGGGTTCTTTTAAGTTTTTATGTCTGAGTGAGTTCCTTGTTAATTACAAACAGTCCTCAACTTACCTTCACTCCGTGTGTGAGTGTGCATACTCTTTTCTGTGCACCGTCACCATGCGCAATCAGGCTTTTAGCTTTCCTTAAGTGTGTTCGGAGTGTTGAAAATTAGAGTGAGTGAGAAAACAAAGTGTCTAAGCGGCTCTTGCATTCTTGTTTATGGGTTTGGTCTGATAGGCTTGTATGTTTGGTTCCATCTTCACCGGTTTATAGGGTCTTTGCTGCGCCTTCCGCTCAGTCAAGATTCGCTTGGGGGTTGATGACTCCGCTTTGATGTTGCTAATGGACTAGATTGTGAGATAGTCGACTAGCATCGCCTCTATGTTTGATCTCATTGATTCTTCTACTCCTTGTGCTAGAAAGGTGTTTCAAGTGTCTGTATGGCCTTCAAAGGTTCGTACAGCCGGTGTCAAGGTGGGTTTGGTCCATAATTTAAAAGCATCAAGAAAACTCAAATTCGGTCCAATAAGTCCTAATTGCAAGGACTAAATATGGAGGCCTCGGACCACTTGCAAGAAAACTCAAACTCAGCACAAGTGGTCCGAGGCCAAATATGGAGTTTGGATGGTTCGAATGGTTCGAGGGCTAAATTGTTGAGGGCTGAGTGGATGTTGTGTTTGAGGGTCGAGTGGCCGAACGAAATTGGGCCGAGTTGAGTGGGCCGAGGTCGAATTGGGCGAGCCGAGTACCTAGTGTGTTTGAATGTGCAGCTTGGCCGGGCCAAGTCTAGAGGTGGGCCGAGTGGCTATGTGTCCGAGTTAGTAAGGCCGAGTTGGCTGGGTCGAGGAGACCAAGGACAAGTGGCTGAGGGCCAATTTTGGGACTTGGCCTAGAATCAAGCCATTTGGACGGTGGGCCGAACACGGCGCGTTTCTTGCCAAAATGATGAAAAATCCAATGAACCGAGAGATTCAAGGCTTTATAATTGTCGAGCACTTCCACATCATATCTATGGATTAAGAAGAAGGTTTGGATATACCTATAGCAGACAACAAACTCGTCAGCAGCAAGATCAAAGTGAATCCACACAATGGAGATCTCTCTCTCTCTCTTAATTAGGGTTTCAAATGAGCTCTCCCTTGGTCTCTTCGCTATTAAGCCCCTTCCTAGCAAAGGTCTTGCCACTCCTAATCACTCACTTGTCAACCTTAATCCCCGTGAGTGCTCTTTTTTCCTTGTTTTTCTTGATTTGTGTCCTCTTTGGGCCTGTTTCACAACAACAAACCCTACGATTTTCCAATCCGATTTCTTAATCCTAACTTACTCTAAATGCAACAAGAATCGAGAGAAAAGTACTAAAGTGATTTCTCCTACTCTCCTAATCAGCAAACCACCAAAATAATCAAAATACTTACTTATTGTGAAGATTAAAAAACCCAAAACTTCCTACCTATCTCAAGCTCAGATTCGAAGATGGAACCCTTACTTTGATGCTTGATTTGAGGCATGCAAGTGCTCAAGCTTGAATCTGTTGGTCTTAGCAATGGAACCAAAATGTAGAGGCAAGCTCATGCTCAACCTCTAAGACCCACGGACTGCTTATTTGTTCAAGCATTTCAAGCGAGCACTTATGGTTATCTCTCACTTAGCCGACGCGCCTTCGATCCTACTGGGGTGTAGTGATGCTCGAATGAGTTACCTCCTCCCTCAAGCACATTGGTAGCTCCACGATTCTTGATGCAAGCTCAAGCATCCTCAAGCCTTCACCTCCAAGCTCCAAGCTCCATAGCCATGCATGAGAGAAGAGAAGAGAAGAGAAGAGAAGAAGAAGAGAGGAGATGGTGGAGAGCTTCACCTCCTTGATCCCTCACCGTCACACACTCACTCCCTCACACTCTCACACTCCCTCTCTCAAGCACATACAAGTAAGCAAAGAGAAGAAAAGAAGAGCCTCTTGTTGCCACACACCAAAGAATGAGCTCGCATTCACTTTTTGAACTTTATATACATGCCCTAACATCTCATGGGTACCCATCCCCTTTTTTACATGTCATCTCCACATGATATGGACCATCACACTATCATGGAATATAATCCACACTTCTATGAGTAGTGGTTGCAAACATAGTTGAACTCTCCTTGTATATAAGGCAATGTGCCAGCACCTCAAAATCAACTCCTCATCATGATCCCTTGCACAATCTTGGAAGTATTGTAGTCCATTGGAAGGAGGAGGTTTTTGCATAAACTCTACATAAAGTTTGTTAATTAAGCTTTTTTTAAAAGTTTTTTTAAAAGCTTTTTTTATATGCAAAAATTTCCTTGTGTGAGATGCGAAGCTTTAAGGCAAAAATTTCAAATTTCTTTGTGTTTGTGTGAGGTGTGAATCTTTAGTTTTTCTTAGCAAGCTATACATATATATTTCATTCTTAACAAATTTAGTTTTTCTTGAAAACTTACCACAAGTTGTTATTAGACCTTGAGTATGGAAGAACAAGGAGACAAAGCCACACATAAAAGGATGACCAAGTCCCAGACACCTTTTTGAAGGAGAATAGGCAAACTACAAGCTGAGTACAAAAGTTAAAGGATATCCCCACTTGCGGTACAAATAGATCCACAACCTAAAAGAAGTGGCTACCAAAAAACCAAATGCCAAAGAATTAGTAGACAAGTGTGAATTGTACAAGTACATGGAGAATTTCTAAGGGAACATCGATTATGAGCAATGCATAGAATTTCTCATGACCTACAATCTTGATAGGCATAGTGGATTGATTATAGTGTGAGTAACAACCATGGACAAAAATAGGTGAAGATCCCTCTTAATCCAATGGTGGTGCACAAAGTTTTAGGTCTACTAAATAAGTAAGAGAAGTGCCAAAGAGAGTTGTCTATACAATGCTAGGGATGGACAAGCAGTACGTTTTCACCAATTTTGGCATTAGCTTGGAGGACATCCTAGGTTCCTCAATTAAAATTCCAACTAAATTGATACATGTCCTATTCTAAGGAAATAGGTACAACTCCTTTATGAGTAGGATCTAGGTCACAATGCGGGAAAGTGTGGCTACTCATGCAATGTATAACAAAAACCTCAATGCCTACATCATAAAAACCATCCATGATGTGGTAAAGGCATTGAGATCTAATGCAAAGAGTCTAAAAAATCAAGACGTGTGTTACCAGCAAGTAGAGAGGCAAAAAGGAAGAAGGCAACAATCAATTCCACTCTAGTGGGATTCGATGGGGTACTAACATCCATTATATAAGAAGTCGCCAAGGAATCATATCTAGGAGCAAAATCATCAGCATTCAAACCTTTAGGCATAGCAATACAAGAGGTGTCATCCACCTACGCTAAAACTCTAGAGCATGGACCCTCAAAGGAGCAAGAGGAAGAGGAAATCAAGAGATTGCAATAGGAGGTAGAGGAGTTTGCAAGAAGGCTTGCTACCACATGGCAAAAGCTCCAAACTAAGAAAGCATGTAGTAAAAGATCTACAACAACTAAAGCCCCACGACAACCTCAGTTTTGGAGTATATGAAGCAACTCAACTAGGGCCCATAGAAGCTAATATTCAGACTCACGTCATGGCACTAGAGTGACCACCTAAGTTAAGTAGCAAGAGGTTTCAAGTTCCACAATATAGAAGGCTAGAAACCCAATAGCAACAATAAAAGCCACAATCCATATCTATCAAAAGAAAAAAAGGGAAAATTTTTATCATCAAGGTATCACCAATCAAACAACAGAAGGGCATGATTGAAGAGGAGAAAGAACTTGAAAAAGTGAAAGAATCATTTAAAAGGGAGGAAGAGGAACAAAGGCAAAAACAATGGGAGGAGGAGAAGCACCTTAGAAAGCAAGAGCAGGAAGACGTAGCCCTAGCGATTAAAAGATCAGTAGAGCAACCCTTAAGAGTAGAAGAGTTGGCTCTAGTGGGCCTCAACTTGGGAGGGTATTCAAGGCATGCACTAGTGCAACATGACCTATAGCTAGACCACCAATCATCATTGGCAAATGTAAGGCTTCACTAGAAACCCATCCCCCTTCACTTGTAGCCACAACATCACCCATCCTAGCCCCCACAACAAATGATTTGGATAGGAGCAAACTAGAGAGCATGGTCTATCAGCTTGCTACACAAGTCACGAGATCAAAAGAAGCCACATCCACTAGTATCAATTGGCAATTGCAAATGTGGAGTTTGGTCAAAAGGCACCTAAAACGCTAAGAGTGGAAGGGTTTTCTACTTCTTTACCCATGACTGCCACCCTAAGCCTAGCACTAGGTTTTGAAGAGAAAAGAGATCGACTAGATGAAAAGAGAAAGTTAGCCTTAGAAGCTTTAGAGAAGAAAAGAGAGCCCATGCAACTTATTGACAACAAAAAATGAGAGAGATTTTGAGTCTAAAGAGAGAACTTGCTACAATAAGGGAAGGTAATGACAAGGGGAAAAAACTTGAAGAGGTGCAAGAGCAATATGAAGTAGAAAGAGAAAACCATGTACAACTCAAAGGCCAATATACCCAAGCCATGGAAGACAAAGCTAAGTTAGAAGCAGAATTGGAGGAGATGAAGCATGTCCAAGGACAATGAATAAGAGAGATGGAGGAGGCAAAGTGAGCCAAAGAGGAGGCCCAACAAAAGACTTGATAGCTAGTGGAGTTGAAAAACAAGATAGAAAAATCTACACATAACTATGCCCAACTCCAAAAGCAACTAGACCATGAAGTACAATAAAGAAACATCCTCGCCCAAACTTGGCAAGAACAACAAACTACACTAGAAATCCTTGCTAAATGGAAAAACCAAGGGCTAGAGATAGCGAAGAAAAGAGTGAGTCAATGGAAAGAAAATAATGTGGATGTGTTGCAAAACATGGCCACCGATTTAGCATAAGTAGAATATGAAAGAAGCCAGGCAGTAGAGAGAGCTAAGGCAATTGAAGTAATGATGCAAGTTCAATAGCAAGGCTTCATCAACACACTACTTGAGGTGTGGAAGCCATGTGAGGATGACATGATGGGCAATCTCAAGAAGAAGTTACAACTCACTAGGTAGGCACTCAAGCACGGTCTGAGGTGACAATGCCCCAACAAGAGTACAACATGACAAAGGAAAAACTTGTGCAAAGGCTTAGGAAAATGGGGCTCTCCACAAAAGAACTAAAGATGATTGGAATAGCCATCACTCAAGAACATGTCCAAACCATGAAAACGCCACCATCATCACCCCTTGCAGTTGAAGCAACTTTGGAATAGGAAGAACATGAGTAGTCAACATCCCCACAACCAGAAACCACCACAGAAATAGAAAGAGCACTCACCCCTCCAAGAAATATTATAGAAACTATATAGAGAAGAAGAGAACATGTGGAAAGAAGTAGAAGGAATCTCACTGTCACTACTCAACCAATGCCAAACATACCCTTTCTACAAAGAGGGGAGCACTTATCAATTAGTTGGGATTGAGAACTCATCACTTGGGAGCAATGGGAGGCTCAAGAATCACCTATGCAATTCGCTTTTAACAATGCATGGGCTCAAAAAGGTCATGCCTTTGATAATTATGTAGAAGGTAATTTAAGTGTCATTAAGGCTAGGGGTGGAACAAAAAAATTAGGACTCTAGAATGTGGCTACGCAAATTAGCGTATTATTGGCATGACAAGGTATTTGAGGTGCCACGAACTATGAAAGGTTACAAGTCTCGACCTGCCTGGAGAAGGGATACCTTGGATGACAACATGGAAGCATGGATGACCTTCTACAACTCACTACTATATGAAAGAGGGAACCCAACTTACATGCCTTCTCCTATGTGACATGGAGTTGACTTCGACTCTGCAAGGCATGGCATGCGTGATTTCCCTTTGATGTACAATGTCAATGCCAAAAGGCTAGAAGATGGCCTCAACTTTCAAGAGAAAGACTTGATTTTTTTTCTTCAAATGCTTCAATGAGGATTTCTCTTCCTTCCCAAACCTCGCTTTCATTATAACATGCAATTATTTAAGATTGTTTCTTCACCTTATGAACAAAAAGAAGATGGTGGAAGAGAAGACCTATTTGGAGGGTTGCAATGGCTAGGTGAGAGATAGCCATAGCAATGTTGCTCGAAACGCTTGAAACAATAAGTAGTCTACAAGTTCGACAGTCTAGCTTGCGAGAGCGACAACACAAATATACATAAAGTTATGTAATGTTAATGTTACGATGAGATGAATGCAAACTCTTTGCTATATATAAAGTTATGTAATGTTAATGTTATGATGAGATGAATGCAAACTCTTTGCTATATATAAACAAAGAAAAAAGAAATAAAGTCATGAGATTAGTTAAGCCTATTGAACCTATAAAATTTTCAAACCCAATAGCATGCATGGAGGTACACTTAAAGTACAATGTCACGTTGAATGAACGCCAACATGCACAATGGAGTTCCAAATGCTCATGCAATCCAAACATGCAAACCACAAAAGTGACCAAATTGAAGGATGTCTATAAGTTATAGAATTGTTATTTGGATATATACACACAAGATAAAGAGATTGGGTGAGAAAATAGTAATTGAGAGGGAGAAAGTTTATTTTGAAGATAGACCGATTGAGTACACATGAGCAAGCACAAGCCTATACCTAGCCTAAAAGTTGTCCACCATTTTGCTTACACAGAAGGTGGAGAACAATTTTCAAAAAAGTGCACTTGTCTTAATGGTTGGTTCTATGAGATGTAGGCCAATTGGCCAAAGGTGACACCGTGTCTTTTTTTAAATGGATGTGTTTATTCTTATCCCACTTGGGTGGGGGTTTGCTCCTTGGATGGGGGTCTCCCCCACCCAGACTTGTCTGTTGTGCACACTTCACAAAGCCAATTACAAGCTAACATATCAACACAACACCCCTTTTTTTTGTGCATTGAATTGTCTGAATAGGCATGTGTGTAGCCAACCATAGAGGGACTCAAGAAACATGGAAGTGTGCACACACATACATACACATGCACATGTGCATGCACACACATACATACATGTGCACACGTGCATATGCACTCATAGATATATGAGGCAACAATGCAAGTGGACAATTGGTCAAGCTAACACACATGGATCATGTATACATGCATGCATGCATGATATAGATACATTTTTGTGCATGCATAGTTAAAACCCACAATCATTGTAATGCACATGATGTGCACAAGCACATAACACTAGGCAATGCAAGTGGACTATATTGCCAATGCACCACCCTAAAACTCTACACATATATCTATCCCAATTGTACACATATATCTATTCAAAATCTTTAATGCACTCTCAACCACACATCCATATTAGAAGCATAGTCCCACACACACTCCTTCGAAAACAAATATATCATAAGTTGAAAACCCCATATGCACATGCCCACCCTTACATCTATCTATTACATATTATTTAAACTCTTGCCTCGAGACTTTCCAAAACACAAGAAACCTCTAGAGCTTGCCAAACCTAAGACTAGGGAAGAGAAGATCTTGAAGATTTTGAAGTTTTGAACCAACCCCAACATCATTATGATTGATGCTTTATCCTACTTTCTAGATGTTGTAAGGATCTTTATTTTGCGGGGGCCCTGACTACTGCTGTGCGGGAGCATGAGGTACATTCAAGTTCTTATGCTTGTTGCTGCTTAATTTCTTAGATAGGTACTACACATCATACAATAATAATGGTGTTTGAAAACATAAATGCATGTCGGGCAACATGGAGAGAGAGAGAGAGAGAGAGAGAGAGAGAGAGAGAGGAACAAACACAATGTACATGTGTGAGAGAGACTTTATATTTAGTGGTGTCGATTGCTAGTTGTTATGCATGCATTATTCGATGGTGGTTGTGCTAGTGTGGTTTGAGTGGCTCGGATTTTGACTTTCTTGATTTGCTAGGCTGGTGTAGAGCTTTATGTTGTGTGTTCTAAGATGACTTTTTTGAGATAGTTTTAGATAATAATACTTTGATATTTAAGGGTACGTAAATGTAAAAGGTGTGCAAATGCATATGTAAATATACAAAGTGTGTGTAATGTGCATTAAACTTCAAAAATATAAGAAGTATCAATGTGAATGTGTACAAATGTGTGGATGTGTAAATAACTTGTAATATTTAAATAACTTGAAAAGTTAAGTTGACATGTTAATGTAGAGGTAACAAATTTTTTGACATGTTATTATTGTCTACATAAAAAATTGTTATGTAAATAACTTGTAATATTTAAATAACTTGAAAAGTTAAGTTGACGTGTTAATGTAGAGGTAACAATTTTTTTGACATGTTATTTTATTGTCTACATAAAAAACTATTATTTAATGCCTTCTCTCTCTCTCCCTCTCTCTCTCTCTCTCTCTCTCTCTCTCTCTCTCTCTCTCTCTCTCTCTCTCTCTCTCTCTCTCTCTCTCTCTCTCTCTCTCTCTCTCTCTCTCTCTCTCTCTCTCTCTCTCTCTAACATGAGCATGCCACACACACACACACACACAAAAGTTTATATGTTCTAAATATTAAAGTTCCTTAACATGTCAATATTTTTAAGCTCAAAATTGTATATTTAAGTTGAAATATTTATTTAAGATATTCAAATACTTCAAAAGATTTAAGTTTAAATACTATTTTAAATAATATGATGCTTAAGCTAGTAGTATATGGACGTTCTAAAATACACATACATTAAAATTTAATTAATAAATTTCTATTATGATATTCGAATATAATAATATCAAGTTTAATCAAAGAAGACGATCAAAATTTAAATTGTAAGGTAGATTAATGTTAGATTTTTATGGAAGGAATACCCTCCCAATAAATAGTTATGTCACACACACACACACACACACACGCACGCACGCACGCACGCACGCATTTTAGTTTCATATTAGGTTCTAAATCTAAGTTCATGTATTCGAATTAAAGCCTAATTTTTTAATGCCTCTCTCTCTCTCTCTCTCTCTCTCTCTAACATATGCATTTTTTTTGTATTGCATGGATAAATTTCCATTAATAGTAAAGTACTTACAACATACAAAAGATATGCATCAAGGCATTAGGCCAAAGCAACTAGTTTTCTACAAAAAAGTCAGAAAAGACCCAATGGGTATTCTTTCAACGTAGGTGTGTCCTCTGTAGGGGTAATCCTGATCTAAATACAGCATTGTTTCTCAAATGCCAGATGTGCTCGAGTGTGATTGCTCTTAGGGTATCCATCAGCAATAGTGAGGTCTTGTCGAGCGGTATAGAATCATCAAACAGGGCAAGCTTCATAGTGACTGAGTCCTTAAGATTGGCCTCTCTTAGCCATCTTTGGATGACTCTCCATATTGGTCTAACAACACGACAATCCCAAAATAGGTGGGAGATAATCTCTTCTTCCTTTTTACACCACATGCAATTGGGGGGGGGGGGGGGGGGGGAGCTTAAGTGCTTTATTGAGTCTTGCACGGATAGGGAGCTTGTTTTAAGTACCAACCTCCACATGAGGGTATTTAGGCGGTTAGATATGGTGGCTTTCCAAGTCCTTCTTAAGCGTCTCCTCCATATAGACATTCGAGAGTGGGGAAACTACTTCTTCCAAGTAGCCCAAGTTTGGATGGTTACCTGAGCAAATGAGCCATGGAGCTATTTAGGCTTCTTGACAAACCAAGCTCTCATGCCTGCATCAATGACCAGAGATTTAAGGAGATGGGTGCATTGTGGATTGCATGATGGCGGGAAGGCAGGCTTGAGGTGTGACATCGGTCTCATGAACTACTGGAGTTCCAACTTGTTGAGTTTGAATTGACCCCTAATGGTGGACATTTCCTTCCAAGAGCTGGAGGCTGCATCCCATGCATCTGCCCATGTTTTCAAACCTTTTAAAGCCATCTTCCTTGCAAGTCTTGACTGCTCATGATAGGGTGCCAAGGGAGGATCATAGGGAAAGGGGGAGAGCGAGATGCTAAGCAAAAGTGAGCCATCCTCTCTCATTTGGGGATTAGGAAGGAGTTTCATTTTCTCTTAAGAGAGAGTCCCATAATTGTGCCAAGTCCTGTGCCATCCTGGACTGGGGGATTTTAATCTTCAAATTCCCACCTAGCATATCATGCCAGGTTGCTTCAGGCCATTCTTTACCATCAAGTTTGACAACACTAATCCATTCTTTGAGAAGACTTGCCTAGGGTTGACAAGAGTCAATTCTTCTAAGGGTCAAGAGTGCTAGTCGTTGAGCCTTAGGATACAGGGAGTCTAGACCATAGCCTCCATCTGATCTGTTGGAAGTAAGAGTGGACCATAGTATCTGTACATATCCTTTGGAGCCATCTTTCTTCCATAGGAAGTCTCTTATCATCCAGTCTACTTGCTCCCAGTGCGTCTGATGAAATGGAACCATGGAAGCCATAAAGACCGCAAAGGAGGTCAAGATCACCTTGGCTACCACTAACTTCCCAGTTAGTGAAAGTTGAAATTTCTGCCATTTCTCAAACTTAGCCTAATTTTTTCCCTTAAACCATTGAAAGTGCTATTTAGTGGAGAGATCTACACCTACAAGGCACCCTAAATATCTTACAATTTTCCCATATTTGATAAACCTGAAACCATATTGCAATAGCCATGGATGGGGTTCATTGTAGGTTAGGGGGAGAAGCTCTGTCTTAATAGTGTTAATATTAGAAGCCGATAGGCTAGCAAATTCTTGATAAAGCTCCATCAAATTATCTAATGATGTCTTCTTAGCCTAGACTATGTTGGCATTGTCGTCAACAAAAAATTGGGCCACCATGTGAGACCCATCAAGAAGGGGTAGCCCTTTAATAGTGTCTGTTGCCACTTGTTTGTCAACATGCCTCAAGAAGGGGTCGATAATTAGGGCAAAGAGGAGGGGTGCCAGTGGGCAGCCCTTCCTAATGGATTTGCACACAGGGAAGGGTTGGGATAGCTTTCCATTGACCGTTATGCATGCCATAACATTGCTGAATAGTGCACCCACCATGCCAAGCTAAGTCGGGCAAAGCCAAAGGCTTGTAGTGTAGACAAGGACCTTGACAAAGCTTATGATAGAATCAACTAGAAGTTTGACATATACATTTTGCACATGCATGCATACACACTCGCATGCACACACACACACACCCCATATTTTAAGTACATAAAGTAAAATTAGAAATCTTAATATCTAAATATTAAAGCACCTTATTACCATACTTAAGTTAGTAATATATTTAGGTTGTGTGTGTGTGTGTGTGTCTCACACACACTCCCTTTGGCACACATTACATCTAATTCATGCATAATTGTATTGTTAGCATGGTTGATACACTCTCTCTCTAGCACACAGTACATCTAATTCACACATAATTGTATTGTTAGCATGGTATGAGCATGTTCACACACACACACACACACACACACACACACACACACACACACGTGCACACATAGGTTAATTTTAGTTCATGTATTCAAATTAAAGCCTAATCACATGTACGCGCACATACAAATAATTCTAGCCTTAGACATCTATGGTTTGTTGCTCTCTCTCTCTCTCTCTCTCTGTGGCTGGCACACATACATCATATTCATGTGTAAGTGTATTGTTCACATGGTATGAGCATGTTAACATATGTATGCACATGTAGGTTTTAAATTTAAGTTCATATATTCAAATAACACACACACACACACACAGAGAAAGAATTCTAGGATTTGGATATCTATTCTCTCTCTCTCTCTCTCTCTCTCTCTCTCTCTCTCTCTCTCTCTCTCTCTCTACATAACGACACTATTGACTCAGGTGTACATGAAGAAATGAGAGAGAATATATGTATGTTAGGGTACATGGGTGTTTACTATATAAATGGTATGTTCAAGGATGCATGTGCAACATGTATGTGAGGAGATGAGAGAGTGTGTGTATATGTGGGTGCGTGGGTGTTTCTTATATAAATGGTGCATTCAAATCTTCTAGATTTAATGCATGAGAAGGTCTTCTTCACACATTGACATGAGCATAATTTATATCACTATCAAAGAAGGGATCATTAGATGAGAATATAAGGCTTACATAGAAATAATTTAGTATATTTATGCTAAAGATAGTAATAGTTTAAAAATTAGTACATTTATGCCAAAGGTAGTCATAGTTCAATATAGCAATTATTCAAGTTTAATTATAGCTTCGTATTCACTTTCTCTTTGTATGTAGCCATTTTAACCTACCCTTTTCACACACACACACGCGCGCGCACGTGCACCACACACACACACACACACGAATTAAGTCCTCCCTCTCAACCCTAATAGTTTAGAGTCCTCTTTCTATCTCAGATACATCTACAAATTTGGAATATATGTAGATAGGGTGAGGTAACCCTTTAGGATTCTTTGGCCACTTGCTACTTTGTATGTTCTTTATATGAGTAACCAAGTTTTCTAATATATTTAAACTTTAGGAGAAAGGGCAAAAACGGGCCCAGGTTGGTTTTACCCACCATAAGCTGAAGTGCCATTCATACCCCTATGTTTGAACAAGAAACCCTATTGTATCACTAATAATGACCCACCCAATCCAATATTGCATTCTCACTTAAAATTCTAGGCCCTCAACACCTTAGGAATTTGCTAAAATAAAAAACCCTAACTTCTAATGCTATCTAGCACAACAAATCCTTGTCCCCATCTCTTTCATCCATAAGCTCCACCCTAGGAATTGACAGAAAATAGGAACCCTAACTCCTATTGCTACTTGGTACAACACATCCATAGCTCCACCTAAGGAGTTTGTTGAAGTTAATAAGCCTAACTCCTACTACTACTTGGCATAGCAAATCCTTACCCCCTCTCTTTTTTCCATAGGCTCCACCCAACAATGTTAACCCGTCTTATTGCTTAAACTCTAATCCCTCACCCATGAAGACATTGGAATATGCTTGAAATACTCCAATTTCACCCTAGAGACTTGAAATCCCAACACTGAAACACTCACCCCCCAACCCATAACCCTTTAACATTTTAGCTTACCCCTCATGCCATGCATGCACGCACACACACACATAGAGTTTAGAGTCTTCTCTCTCAAACCCTAAACCCTAAGATTTTAGATCTCTCTCTCTCTCTCTCTCTCTCTCTCTCTCTCTCTCTCTCTCTCTCTCTCTCTCTCTCTCTCTCTCTCTCTCTCTCTCTCTCTCTCTCTCTCTCTCTCTCTCTCTCTCTCTCTACCTTAGACACTTCTACACATTGGGAATATATGTAGATAGAGAAAGGTAAATAAATATGTTGCCATGTAAAGACACTAAAAGCCCTATGCCCTATAGGATTCTTTGACCACTTACTACTTTGTACGTTCTTTAAATGAGAAACAAAGTTTTCTCTTTTCATACGTTTAACCTTGCATAGAAAGGAAGAGAATCCTAGGCTCTTCTTGCTACCATAAGTTGAAGATAGTGTCTATCTTTTGGCCCTTATAATCTGGTTGAAATAATCTAATCACACCTTGAAGACTTAAAATCCCAACCCTAAAATGGTCACCTCCCATCCCATAAGCCACCCAAGTCTAGTGTTAGGCTTCAATAGAAAATGTTGACCCTTCTTATTATCTAAAACCCTTCAAATGATAGCCATGTGTGTTTTTAATTCTCAAAATATACACATGCCCATAAAACACACATATACACATGCATACAAATGTACAAATTATTAGCAATCATTGCTAAGTCAAATACTACTAAGACAAGAGAATATCAATGTCAAAAAGAAGAATTACATAATGTTCTTGGCATGTTAGGTAGTAAATCGGCATCAAAGAGTTTTCACATTGGAAAATCTAAATGTGAAATGTTTAAGATATTTTGATGTTCTTACCACATAACATTAATATCATAGATAGGCAATGCTCTCTCTCTCTCTCTCTCTCTCTCTCTCTCTCTCTCTCTCTCTCTCTCTCTCTCTCTCTCTCTCTCTCTCTCTCTCTCTCTCTCTCTCTCTCTCTCTCTCTCTCTGTCTCATCCATTTGATAGCAAATCCCTCTCTCTTCCTTATCCATATGGTAGGAAATGCCTAATGACACAATAATGTTTCTTTACAACTGCACCTATATCTCCATGCCCTTATAGGTCTATCAATAAAGAAACTAAAACTTAGGTCAACTTGCTAAATCTTTTAACATCTAGCCTAAATATGTATGCTTAGTGTGGCACAATAAAACCCCTTTAAATTTTCCTAGGAAAGGGAAAAATTTGTGCTCCACAAAAAAAGTTAATAAGTTTATTTTCATGAGGGTTCACAACTATGCATATGCATATTTGTATAAAACTTAATTGACAGAGAGGGCAACAAAGTTACACAAAAGGATACATTTTTTGAAGGTTTTGTAAAAATAAAAATGTAAAAACTATGAATCATTTGACTCACATGCAAGTTGCATTTAATATCTAAGAATTTATATCACAACTTCAAGTAGCTAAAATGGCACATGTTTGTTGTACATAAGGCATGATTTTTCTTTCATTTTTTGTGAGCAAAACAAAGTAATCATGCACACAAAAATGCAAATCTAGCAAGGCATAGGCTTGTGAACTCTGCAATGATGCCAATGGACCATGTAGCTAGTATGATGATAAAGAGATCTCTAAAGGTTTATAAGAGGTCAAGGAAAAAGTAATCCCATGCAAAAAGACTCCCCATTAATCAAGGACAAAGCAACCAATTTGAAGGTGATATTAACAAAATCGTGTCAAATGAGAATCACTACTTATCTATTTAACAAGCTCCTGATGAAAAGTTCTTCATAACATTAAGCCTTCATACATACATTTTTGTTCTATTCAATAGGCCCTAGCTTGAGCAAGAAATGAGTCCTAAGTGGGAAAACATGTGTCTAGTATGTTAGCTTTAGCAAGAGTCTAGTTCTTCCCTACTCTGTGGGCTTCATGCATGCAAGGAAAGAGGACACAAGAGGGCATTCCAATTGTTAGCTCTATGAAGACCCTAAGATCTAATGGAACTAGCACAAAAGTGGAATCTTCCACACATTAGGTCAAAAATGGTCAAGTGGATTCTGAAACCTTTTTCAAGGCTTTTGCTGCCAATATGCCAAAACTTAGCGAGGCTAAGAAGAGCACTCTACTTGCTACCTAGAAGAACATCCACCAAGTTAGTATTGCCCTTCCAATGGAAGCATTATCAAGCTCACTATAATGATTGTTGCTACTACATGTTTATTTGTATATTGCATGGGCAAGCTTCTTGTAGAGGAAGAGTGACCCTAGATCATCTTCATCTTCCAAGCTTTGTCTATTTTAAGCTCGTTGGAAGGGGTTTCTTTTGAGTCATGCATTTAGGAAAAAATGAACTCTCTTTTGGGGCTTTTTGAGGGCTTTTTAAGCCCTTCCTCCCCCCCATTCCCTAGAAAAACAAGGAAACGTGGAGAGAAGAATATTAAAATAATCCTCTTTTCTCTTTACATTTCTAATCATGTTTTGCCTCTTTAATATCATCCATAAAGGATTATCTCATATTCCTTCTCTCTCCTCAATAGCCCTATTTAAACAAAATTGTATATACAAAAATATTAGTCTCATGAGAGTGCGACGCTTGGTTTTTAATGCCGATTGATTAATAGATGTAGTAAAATTCATTTTTAATAGAAAATAAAAACACTAAAGTTTCAAGGGTTTCTTTTGAGATTTTTAAAGGGAATTTCAATGTGTTAGATTTTGGTCAATAAACAAAACTACTAGTCAATTTCATATTTTTTAGTAATGTATTTGGCAGTAAATTTTTTTTAAAAAATTTCAGAAACACTTGGACATCCCTCCCCTTTGAGCTTCTCTACTCCATGTCGCTACTCTTAAAGCTCTTTTGTATCCTCTTCTCTGTATCTATCTAGTATACCTTCACATGCTCAACTACACCTTTCCTTTATATCTCTATTGCATTCTTCACTTAACTCATTCCATAAATTAACACTAATTCAACTAAATTATGTAACTCCATTGACATCTCTCCAACTAAAGCTTACAATCAATCAATAACATGAGTAATATGAAAGAAGGACTTACACATAGAGGAAGAGATTGAATATGCTCCTTTGTTCAAGAGAACATAGAGTGCCCATATTGATCCTCAAGTATTACAAATGTAAAAGGAGATGATATTGTCTATACGAGTCTTAAAGTTTGAACACTATATTTTAGCATCTCACTCTCTATGCTGAAACAATAGTTATGTCTAAGGTACATGCAAAGAAGTTTCCACTCAAAACCCCATACCGTGTTTACTACACTGTAGTTTCTACTACCTCAACTATAGTCTTTAACAATGCTACTTCTCAACCTACTAGAAAACTGCTCCCTTCTCAACCTAACTGATCATACTCACGCTAGCCTCCAAAGGGTCCTTCTCAATGTATCTACAAAAAAGGTAGATGGAGGTCAAAGTATGGAAGTCAATATCACTTGCTAGAACTCGCTCTTGGATGAAATGGTAATGGACCTTTATATGTTCGATTTGCATATGATACATTGGATTCTTGTCCAGTTGAATGCTACTAAGGTTATCACAATAGATTATAACCTTCTTGTCTGCCTACAACTCCAAATCACCAAGTGGCTTACATAACCAAGCTACTTCACATGTTGCAACTACAACACCCCTATACTTTGCTTTAGAACTAGATAGTGCAATTGTAGGCCACTTCTCACTATTCTAAGTAAAAATACCACTCCCAAAAGAGAACATGAACGCACTGGTAGACCTCCTATCTAAAATACTACTAGTCCAATCTACATCTATGTAAATATGCAAGTCCAATGGTACACTTGTAACATATAACAAGGCGACATAGCACAATGTGTATCAGACTACATCCAAATGTGGCTTCCATGGAAGCTACATAAATCAGTTCTCTAAATCAACTATGTAATTTAGATCTAGCCGAGTAATCATCAAATAAATAAGGCTACCCACCACAATCTTTCTACACATAGTGACATCCTCAATCACATCAACTTCATGTGCATTAAGCTTAGCATTAACATCTAAAGGTATAGAAACTAGCTTAAATCCACCATACTATATTTTTTTAGCATATCCAAGACATATTGTCCTTGTGATAACCATATACACTCTAAAGTCCTAAGTATCTCTATACCAAGAAAGTAGAGCAACTCTCCGAAATCCTTCATTTCAAAAGTAGACTTGAGAAGAGTCTTTGCATGGTCAATCTCTATCTCATAGTTACCTATGATAATCAAGTCATCTACATATAGAGTAATGATCACAATACTTGCATCACTCTCACACACTTAAAAGTGAGTGATCAACCTTTGCTTTGTAGATCCAATGCTAACAAGATATTCTACAATCTTGTCATGCCATGCCTTGGGTACTTGATTCAACCCATATAAGACCTTACGAAGCCTGCATACATAATCAAGATAACTATCATCCACATAAGGAGGTGATTGCTCAACATAAACTTCTTCTTGTAACAAGAAGGCATTTCTAGCATCCATCTAATGCATGATCCAACCCTTTGATGCAACCACTCTTATGACTGCACCCACAGTGGTCATTTTAGCCATTGGAGCAAAAGTCTCCTCATATCCTTTGGCAAGAAATCTTGCCTTTTAGCACTCAATAAATTTATCAAACTTATGCTTCACCTTAATCCATTTACAACCAATAGCTTTATCACCTTCTAGTAAAGGCACCAAATCCCATGTGTCATTTGCCTTAAGCATTGCCATTTTTTCATCCATAGCATTATCCCATTGCATCCTCGAAACTAGTGTTCTCTACATCCTACATAACCTTAGTTGTATATGCATAGTGATGTGCTATATAACTATCATATGTCAATCATTGCATGGGACTTCTTACTCTACTTGACCTATTTGGACTTGGATCACTACTAGGTGCCTTAGAATCCTATTGTGCCTTTCTCACACAAGATGTCTTAATAGATGGAATCCTAACTTCTTCATCCTTGCTTAGAACCATCTGAATCCACATCAATATGAGAGAACCCTTATAATACATCAGCCATAATAGGTGAGCCCCCAACCTTCTCCTTGCCTTTTCTTGACACTCTGAATGTACTTGGTGGAGTGACATGTAATTAATATGCCACACCAAGGTCTGTCAACATACCCATGACTAGGACACTCATGTGTTCCACACTCAATGACCAAGGTCTATCGACAAAACCATGACTAGGAGACTCTCATGGTCCACTCAATGTCTATGACTAGTAACCTGTTTTCCAAAAAGCCGCACTCATTCTCATTATCCCCAACTACATTCTATACATCACTATACTAGCTACTCATTTAATAAAAAACAGCATTCATGCCAACTCTCAACTCATGTGTAATAGGGTTATAACATCTATATCCCTTTTTCTCAAGAGAATATCCCACAAATACATATTTTTTTGCTTTGAGATCCAATTTATTGCTGAACTAATAAGGAACATGCACATAAGCAATAAATACTTTCAAATGGGATAGATTTGTCTTTTTACATGTGTACTTTTCCTCAAATGTTATACCATGTATAACAAGCACATGTGTCTTGTTGATAATGTATACAATAATAGCCACGTTACCACCTGTGGGGCTGAAGTATACCTTTAGGTACAATCTATATGTAGCTGCTATTAATGAAGTGTTGTCGAGTAAAAAATACCACGTCTCTAATATATTATCTCTTAGTAATGAAGTGTACCACCTATCAAGCAACCTTACCACATTATTCTAAGCAATAGTGGGAATTTCATATTCCTACAAATAGCCCATCATACTATATGTGACACTCATAGGTAGCCAATACATCACTTTACTTTGCTTTTGCTCCTAATTCTTTTTAGCCTTTATTTGTTTTATAGTGGCATTTGGTGATGGACTTTGTGTGCCATTGCCATGTCTACATTTTTCCTTTAAGAATTTTGTCATCCAGAACTTCCATGCATGAAAATTATCCTTATCAAGTTTCTTAGTGATAATCTAGTTAATATTACTAGACATTTCTATAATATAAGTAATCTTACAAAACTTACAATTTGCAACAACCAAGCCAATACCATGTGTACTACAAACAAAAACACACAGCCTTTTTTATTGATTGCACAACCATAACTATAATCTGTAATCTGTACATAGATACCCTCTATGTTTGCAACCTAGCAAACACCTAAAACCTTATAGATCGAGAATATATAATCTCTATATCTGAAGATAGCAACATAGTCGAAGTTGCAGTGCATCCGAAATTTTCTTTCGATCAACTTGCAAGGAAAAATGACCTTAGATGGCAAAAATCATTGCGGAAAAGTCCCAAAGGGTTGAGTTTGTAGTATGTACATTTCTCTTCATGCTCATCAAGTTTCATTGTAATCAAAGGCTATAATCTTGCTAGTATTAAGAGCCTCTTGCAACTATATTATAAGGCAAATCGAACAAGATTGAAGAGCTTCTTACCTATTGCTTGCTTTCTTTCCTTCTCCATCTCCTTCACCTCAACCATGGATTAAGGTCTCTACAACCATGGGACTACTCTAAGACCATGTAACAAACAAGGGGAGAGAGATACGAAGCAACCAAAAGCACATACACACAATGGAGACTTGAACACACAGAAAAGTTAGATTGAAAACTGTTTCTTCTTCTTCTTCTTCTTCTTCTTCTTTCTTCTTCCACTCAAAAGAACTTAGTCTACAACGTGATAAAAGACTAATATGAAAGTACTAGAATATATGTACATATGATTACTAAGTGTAAACCCTCTAAGGATAGATGAGGTGGTATAATGAATATGCCATAACTAAGAGTGGGCTACATGGGTGTAGTCTAGCTGTAGAATCACTTGCATATCCTCCATGTTGGTTGAATAACACATTATTGACTAAAGTTCTACCACATCATTCTGATAGCATAAAGGTGCAATTAACCAATACATAAGAACTAGTGGTTATTCATATCGAGTGGGAATGTTTGATATCAAGCTATCATCAAGTCGACTTGAGTAAATATATTGGATTTGGATGCATCGCTCTTTGAAAAGAGTTGGGATGGTCATGTGAACAAGGTGATAACCACATAATCATAAAAGAGCATGTGAATGGCTCATGAACGGAGGCTTATGGAGATAAGGAGAAGTGCAAGGGGTTATAGCTCGTGGAGCCATGCCAAGAGACCTCAAGGGGGCCAAGGAGAGTTAGAGAGAAGGTGAATGCACTAGTGTGAAGCTACTCAAGAGGGAGTTTAGGAGGTGTGAAACCAAGGTGGTTATGAAAAAGGAAGACATGTTAGACAAGGGCAAGAAGAAACCAACTTCATGATGATACGCATGTCTTAGACATCAAGTTATAAATCCTAAAACCCTAGAGTTCTCCATCTAAATCATCCTGAACTCAAGCCTTGTAGTCATCCATATAAATCAACTCAAATTCATCCCCAAAGTGATGGTCTAATGGTAAAGATTGCAATTCACAACCTATAACTCGTGGATTCAAGCCCCACAAAGTGTATAATGGGTAGAGAAACCTATGTTCAAAAGGAGTGTTTGTGTGGTCAAAACTCTTGTCTCTTGAATACTTGGTTGAACACACCTCCTTGGCAAGTGGTGAAAGGAGGAGATCCCAATTGCAATCAAGCTCCATCATTCACTTGGATCATAAATTATCCCTAGTGTCCAAAGGAGATGCCTATGTTGTTTGATGGCCAATATTTGGAGGGGAAGTTCACCCTCCCAACCCAGTGGGTATTTGGATGTGTGGTTCTTTATTAAAAAAAGGCCAAAGTCTTACTCATGACTATTGTGGTGCTAGGTAAAACCTCTCGTAGCTTAGGAAAAGCCTTGGAGCACTATCCTAGAAAACAAAACCTCTTAGTAGCTAAGTCTTTTTCACATTCTCCTTGCCTTATGTCACAAAACCTATCCTTTCTTTACTTGTCATGGTTAGTTCATGAGTCCCTCTACCATCCTTAGACCGACTTAGACCCTTAGGAAAAGCCCTCATAGTGTCATTATCTCATTGTGGCAAAACATTATGCCAAATTTTAAAAAACACAATGATTTTATGAAAAAGTAATTGTAAAGAAGCATCATGCAAAAGAGGCATGATTGATAAAGGAGGATTTGGGGCAATTTTCACGTTAAAATAGCTCATGTCAATTCTTCAGGTACCCATACATGAGTTTTGGCTTTCTTATTTGTTGTAAAAAAATGAGCACATCCATTCTTATCAAACACAAAGCAAGAATGGGATATTTTGAGCACAATGCATTTGCATTTGTGAATTGATAGCAATTATGATGCCTATGCAGCTTAGACAAGTCATGCTTGTGCTTGTGTATACAAATAGAAGCCATGCACACTCGCAAGGCATTTGAGCTTTGACTTAAGCTTTTTCTATCAACCTTGTGCACTACCTATTCTTTATCCTTTAGAGCTTCTATCTTGTATGGCTAGCTTAGACTAAGAGCAAGCCTATATACACCTTGCTCTCACTTCCACCATTTGTTCTTAGGGCTTTGCCTCATTCTTTCTTATGTGTTTGAAATTCTTGTTACTTGGATCATCCTTGAAGGTTTGCTCTCTTTGACATTTGATTGGTTCATGATTATGTTTTATTAGTTTCCTCATTTCTTTGTTCTCAATATTTAAAAGTTGTACATTACACTTGTGGGTCTTAGTTAAATAGATGGAGATCAATGTCATGAACTTTCCTTGCACTTGCTTTTGCTTGTTGATCTGAAACCCTTAAACTTTGATGCAAAGTTTAAATTAAAATATCCACAATTAGATAACAATTTGAGAACCCTTATACTTGTTGATTGCCCTTAGATATAGTTTCTACCATGAGGAGCCAATGTTTTTATTTATTTTTCTCTCTAGTGGCATAATGAAGTGGTTTAGTCATTACTAACATAATGATGAAGACTTGGCCTTTGATGAATTAAATAGAATGAGTCTATACATGCCCAATAGCTCATTATGCTCGTTGTGGCAACGTGTTAAGCCCTACTACCTCATATAAAAGGCATCCATTTGGTCACTATGTTATCTGCACTGCCTTGTGCTATTTGATGTAGAGTAGATCATAAGTCACTATGTAATTCTTGTGGTGTTATACTTTGCATTTGCATCCCATGTAGAGATTTCAAAAATTTGGAATGAGTAGAACTAGAATGTTGGCTTCTAGCTATAAAATCAACCAAGAAAATATTACTCAAAGGATAAGTTGGATATATGGAGGATTTTATGGAGTTACACCAGGTGAACCCATTTGTACCTTCCATGGGCTTGCAAAGCCCCTAAAATTTTCAAGGCAAGTGCACAACTACCACAAGGTTGATGGGATATGGGTCACACACAAGGTCAAGCTCATGGATGGGAGTCACATCCACCTCATGAAGTTCTGGAGAGAGAAAATCAAGCGATGTGGCACAACTTAACATTGTGATTGAGTCTCAATGCACTCACATATTTTTTGTGGTACTTATTATTACATCATTCATTCAATATTATGATAAAATTTCTTTTGTCATGCTAATGAACCATCATGAATCTATCATACTCTCTTTGTTAGCTATGTATGACAATTTCTATTTTAATGGATCCAAAAACTAAAAAATTAGGTGTGTGCATTGATAAAGCACATGCATATAGTTTGACTTATGTTTCGTTGTTTGCAACACACACACACACACACACACACACACACACACACACACACACACACGCACGCACGCACGCACGCACGCACGCACGCACGCACTACACAAACATAGGCACTCATGCTAGCCTTCATACAATTCTTTTTAACTTGATTCTCATTAACTCAATTGGACATGCCATGCATCACCCCATTATGCTTATGTCCTTTGATGTTTTGCATTCTCTCATTTTTCAAGTGCTCTGAAAGGACTTGTTGTAAAGTCCTTGTGGTCGAGATTCAATGATTAATGAGAAGATTGCAAGTCATGCGATAAGTAGTCTTTGTTGAATATATAAAGAATTGTTGATATCAATATTGTATAGCATATTATGTCGACATCTTTTAAGAATCACAAGCATGGTAGTGAGCTTTTAATTCTAGATATTATTTATAGCCTTTAAATTCAACAACACTTCTTTGTTGTACGTTGCAAACAAATGCAGACAAAACCATGTACTGTAAACATGCATTCATTCATTTGCACAATTCCTTATGCTCTTGTATGTAAAAAGAGGTGCATAAATATCTTTTACAAAGAGGTGCATATGGTTCTCTAATGTCACGAGTGACATGAAAAATTTTACATGAGGCTTGGGGTGGTACAAAGAGGTAAACAATAGTTAAATTTGCATGAGAAGTGAGATGGTACAAGAGGTTGAACGATGTTTGACCTCATGGGTGGTTAAGAAAAATGTTGAAGCGAATGGATGCAAGATGTCTTGATGTGAGGTGACAAGTAACTTGCATGTGAGGCTGTAGGAGTTTATTCTTATGGAATGTGCTGATCCTCGGTGTGTAAAGGGACACACAATTGCAAATTGCAATATCTCAAATGGTTTGATTTGAGCTACATAAGTGGAAGGGCATAAAAGTATCATTGGAAAAAGTGATGCGATAAATATCTTGTTTAATTTCGAGAGTTCAGTCGTGTGCTTATGATTGGCTAATGGTCTAACTTCGTAAGCAAGATGTTCGTCTCTTAAGTACCCAAAAGATAAAGAAGTAGAACGAAATATCTTCGGAACTCAAGCGATCTAAGCGCTAACAATCAGATTATTTTGAATTTGAAATTTGAATGGAGAACTGATCACCTAAAATAATTTGAAAATATTTTTCCAGACAAGCGACAAGCGAGCAATACCAGATCAGAGATTTTTCTTTTCCTTTGCCCTTTGCCCTTTTCGTCCTGATGATTGACGGCTGTCATTGCAGGCTGCGCCAGTAGCTTCAACGGTCCAGATGCGACGGATCGAAAACCCTAAAAAACGACGGTTGTGGTTGGTGGGAGGAGGAGGGCCGTCGGATCAGAGGAGAAGGATAGGGATTGGACGGCGGAAGGGGAAGGAGGGAGATCGGACAGACTGGAAAGGGGGGAACGAGATCGGACGGCGGAAGGCAAAGAGTTTGTCAGACGGTGAGGGGCGCCGCCACGAAGAGAGAGAGAGAGCGACTCAGCGAGGAGGACTCTGGAGGAAACGATTCTAGGGAGGCCGCCGCTAAATCTGGCGAGGGGAGCGCCAGATTAGACTGCGAATCGCGATGATCGGCTCGCATATTGACCAGGCGGCAAAAAAGCTGGTGATTCTGTGGTGAAAAGGCGATCTCGCTTCTTGTGCATCGAAAGGGGGTCGAGAGAAAGGGTACGTGAGAGAGAGGGATAGTAGTAGTTCGTGAGGCGGGAAAGAGAGTACAAACTTCAAAGTCCCCACTAGATTTAGGGGGATCGTTGTGTATCCCCACCGTCTTTAGCTGTTCTGCGGTGCTGCCACGGTCCACTCATCTCTCTCTCTCCTTCCCCCTCTCACTCTCTCTCTCGATTACTGGCCCAAGCCACTTGCCCTGAAACCTCACCTGCTCTTTTAGCCTCCCCTTCTTTCTCTCTCTCTCTCTCTCCGTCCCCTCCATCTTCTGCATGTCCTTGCCTCGCCTGGTTGCCTGTTCTCCTTCAGACTCCCTGACCTCCCGTATCGCTTCATCGATCCCCTCGCCCCTCCGTCTTCTTCCTCCCCCAGCCCTCATTCCCCTCCCGACCGTCACCATGACTTCCTGCCATCGTCCAAGCAGGAAATCCTCCTCCACACGCCTCCTATCTGATGAAGATCACTCAAGGCTCTTTCCTGCATAGCCGTGGAATCTGACCTTTCGCCGTTTTCCCGCAGTTAGGAGATCATTTATCACGGAGCTGTCTTTCGAGGTACCTGGGGTATTGTACTTCTTCTCGAAGAGGGAAGGCCAAGGCAGCCCGGAGTAGCCAAAGTTTAGAAATGTTGCAGGCTCCATCGCAGCTTTCTCGAGTGTGTGGCCACGGCCACATAAAGAAATTTTGGCTCATGCAGACACAGAACGAGAGTCAGGCGTGCGAGAACGCGAACAACTCTCTCTCTTCGGCGTCCTCAAAGCCTGTTCCGTTTACCTCCTTCAAAAGCTCCGATGGCGGCAAACACGCTGGCGCTCAGTGGAGTCGGCCGCTATCTGCTGGGCCTTCCGTTGCAGCAGGCGTCTCAGCCTATGGTGGCTCGCTTAACGGCTCTCGGCACGCGAGTCTTCTCACTTGTGCGGAGTCCTTGGCGGATCAGCACGCACTGCGACCTCAGCTCGCATCTAGCTTTGTGGTGGAGGATATGAAATCGCAGTTCCATCGACATGGTAATAAGGACGGAGAGCTCTTGGCAGCCACTTCGCCTGCCGGGGACATTGATGTCCTAGCCTCCTCGTCTCACTGTGACTTTGATCCTGCCCTACGCGCGAAATATACTTATGCAACTCTGCCGAACTACCGTTCTGACTCCTCGACTGAAACGGACGAGGATGTTTCTTCAGCCTGCGTGAGAGTAAGTATAAACTGTTTGCTTGGAAGCTTTGATAGTTGACTGCCGCTACGTGTACTCCTCGGTCTCTTATTGTGGATTGCTGTTTCGAATGATAAGCAGGACGGGACAAGTCCTTCGAATGCTAGGCAGGACGGAGAGCAATCTTTGAAATATCAGTTTAGCGACGCGGAATCGTTGCCTCAATGTGATAAGACTGTCGGGAAGTTTGCGTTGTCCGACAGGTCCGTTAATGGTGCGGAAGGATTAAACGAAGGCTTTAGTTACAGAGGTCATGAGAGGAGCGCTGACGAGCTGGCTGCGTCCCGGAGTTTAGACATGAGGACTTGCTCTTTGTGTGGAACATCCAAAACGCCTCTTTGGAGAAGCGGCCCGAAAGGTCCCAAGGTGAGCTTGTTTCTTTAATCTTGAGATACTGACGCTAGGTTCTAGTGATCATCTATCGTGGGACTCTCTAATGTGATCTGCTCATGTGTAAGCTTAGAAAATCTAAAGTTCCTGTATCGAGCCATAGCATTGCTAGTCCGATCTTTCAATTTTCTTGGGAAACTGGATGATTCTTAAAAGTTCATTTTCTGTTTGCAGTCTCTCTGCAACGCTTGTGGTATACGGTACAAGAAATCAAGACGGTTAGCCAGTCAGGTTGAAGGCTCTGAATCTTCTCATCATGCCAAGCCCCTAGGAAGGCCGTTTAAGAGGAAGCAACATCCTCTCTTTTCATACAGATCGTCACTGAAGCACTCTCTGTCTGCCAAGCTGGCGGAGGCGGCCTCACTGTGTCAGAAGAAACCGAAGTGGTCAAAGCTTATTCTGCACGATCATGGAGAGTTTCGTCTAGATAACATCCCGGCGAAGGCTGACCAGTCGAAGAGGCTCTTTGGATTTTCTACCAAGTCCGGTTTCAAGGATTCTAGCAGAGGAATCGGCAAAGATGAAGAGGAGGCTGCGGTGTTGTTGATGTATCTGTCATGTGGCCTTGTGTGCGCGTAGTAACGGGTTTCGTTCAAGGGCAATCGGATTTGTCTTTTTTATGCATTATTTAAGCATAGAGATCCTGAAGCATCTGGCAACAAAGTGAACGCCAAGGCTTCTCCAGATACAGAGAAAGGTTGGATATCTGCGCTGCTGATGTCGTGGCTTTTGGCTTCTCTATACTTGATCGGAATAAAAGGTTCCTTACTCCGAAATTCGGTGGCACCATTGAGGATGTTTACTCTTATCACATGGGCCATGCATGCCTCTTCACAAAGGCTTCAGAGTCTAGTTATTGAATCAGCTCTTCTCTGTCACTGCTTTTATTAGGCCTTCCGTGCTAATATTTGCCCTTCGGTTTGTACCATGTAGCTTCGCTCTCGAGTCCTAAATCAATTAATTGGTGCATTTATTTTTAATTCTTTTAATTCGAGGCCTCACGTAAAAATTCCAAGATTATTGAAGTTTAAGTTAATACATTAATTTTAATTCTTTTAATTCAAGGCCTAACGTAAAACTTCTAGGATTATTGAAATTTAAATTGACATATTAACAAAGTAGACAATAAATATCTTAAGTTTTTTTTTTTTAAATGTGACTTTTTTGAATATCTTGTCAAGAAAGGCAGAAGTGTTCACAATGCTACATCAGGTGAAAAGATAGTTGTAAATCCAAAGAAATCTTGTTAATTGCTTTATTAGCATTCTCTAGATTAAACCTTGTAAATAGACAAGAATAAAAATAAGCCACACATATTATAAGATATGATAACGGTAATGTGTTAGGCAATTTAATGTGAACTAACATGGAGGTACTTGTTTTTATCTGTATGTAGCAGTGTTATGAGGGAGGTTAAATGCACATAAATATTGTAACAACTTTTCATCTCGTGTACACTTGGGTGTTTCTCCCTCCACTTGGGCTTTGCATAAGTAAAATGCAAATATTGTTTTTCATTCTCAAAGCTATTTTGTTTTTTTACTCTTTTCTAAGCAAAGTGCTTTCTTGTAAGAAAATATGGAGAAAGAGTGGGTATTTACAATGCCAATCGTGGTAACAAATGCAAAGTGGGAAGAATCACTCTACGCATGCCTTGAGCATCATACTTAGCATTAGAGCTTTGCTCATGTGTAGGCTAGTTCTTCAATTGGGGTGGGAGCGATCGGAGAAGGAAGCTAGTTGTGGTTCATTATTGTGGGTGGAGAAAGAGTGGGTATTTACAATGCCAATCGTGGTAACAAATGCAAAGTGGGAAGAATCACTCTACGCATGCCTTGAGCATCATACTTAGCATTAGAGCTTTGCTCATGTGTAGGCTAGTTCTTCAATTGGGGTGGGAGCGATCGGAGAAGGAAGCTAGTTGTGGTTCATTATTGTGGGTGGATGCAACAAAAATAAAGGTGGGATTTGAGATGAAATCTTGGTGGCTCTTGAAATTGGGGCAAGTAGACAACAATTGGCGATTGGGGAAGGATATGCAATTGGGCAAGAGAATAAGTTAGATGTCACAATGCACAGTGACGAGGTGCCTCACGATGTGAGCCCGATCCGATGGACGCCATGTGTGAGATGATGAAGAACTTGTGGGCTACTATGTTACCCAAGATGTTGGGAAAGGATTAAGTTGAAATTGACAATGATGGGGATAATCATCGAAGGCTTCGAAAGAAAGAAAAGAAAGATCAAGATGACTCTTCATCGGATGAGATGGAAAAATACAAACCTCGAGCACAAGAAAAGTACAAAGAATAAAGGGACCCAATGATCAAATAGGTGGATTAAGGAGGTTGATGGTTACGTCAAACTACTCAAGATCTCAAGCAAGAGCAAATGATTGATAGTGGCACAACTACTGGACGGTGATGCCTCGAAGTGGTTGATGTACAAAGAAGAATGCAGATGGAACAAGCAATCCCTCAAACTTGAGTACAACGAAACTCGGTCCGAGACAATCCCAGCAAATGGTTTTGCCAGTCTAAAGACAATCAACTCAAGGGTTAGTTGAGGGGACAATACAAGCAGAGGTGGTCATGGAGGGGGAAGCAGAATTGGGCAAGGAAGAGAAGGCCCATTGGCTTGTCACACATGCAAAGGACCTTAGTTTGTGCATGATTGCTTAAGAGGGTCAGCTTCATTAAGTGGGTCAAGGTTTGCTATACAAGTAGACGTGCGAGGGTCAAGGTCAACAGTGCAAATTAAAGAGAGAAGAGGAAGATAAGGAGTGGGAACGTAAGGTCAAGGCAAGAGCAGTGGGAGCAAAGCCATCATTCACCATGACCTTCATTTTCAGCATTTGCAATATGTTTGTTCTAGGTTGGGAAATTGGCGACACGTGGGCAACACACAATTTTATATCACCTCAAGTAGCGGCACGACTAGGTGTGAAGTCGGTGAGGACAGAAGAGTTGGAGGTGTCATTTGTACAAGGGAAATACAAGTATTTTGAGTTGGCAAAAGGGGTACCGGTTCAAATTGGACAGTGGCAGGCAAGCTTAGATTTCATAGTGGTCCCAATGGATGATTTCGAAGGTATCTTAGGCATGGATTGGATAGATAACCATGTCGTACAAATATTGGGCATAAGGAAGAATAATATATACTTGCAGGCCTTTCAATCAATGGTGTAGGTACCATATTTCTGCACAAAGTGTAAAGGCCACAACAAGACATCGGTAGGAAATGCGGTGGATGCTAGATTGGTGGTTACAAAGGTGCATGATTCAAGCAGCCATGAGAAGGATAGTGCATTAGGGCCAAAAACGTTTCAAAAATGGCACTTGTAAGAAAATGATTAAGTTACTAATTAGTTGAGGTTTTAAAATAATGAACCCTTCAAATTTGGCCATTCAGACGTGATTAATGAGAGAATTTATTATTCATTTAAGAGGTTAGCCATTAAATGCCTAAGGATGTTAACTCATGTCAGAGGTCACTTTTTGGCCATTATTCTTTCATTTTGAATATTTTACTATCACGTTTTCCATCAAAATCACGCTTCTTTTTCGCCTGCATTCATTTGAATCATCGTTCTCTCCTCTTCACTTTGTTTCTTAGTTCTTAAAGTAGATTTTACTCTGTCGTAAAATTTCTCACCAAAATCACGTCCGGTTTTTACCAGTAACGTACATTGGTCTCCCTTCGTCTCCCTTCGTCTCCTTTCACAAAATCTTGAGAAGGTGATCATCAACAATCAAAAGAGTCTCTACACAGAGGATCAATACCACTTACTTGTCGATTGAGCTATAGAGATATGGTCCTCCATGGATCTGCGACGAGATCATCTTGTTAGTTTTCAGCAGACCCAACTAGGTTGGGACATCCAAGCCGCATCTTTACTTCAACCCCTAAGATATCCATTCTGTAAGATTTTGTTTCAACTAAATCCAAGCTTTTTCTTCAATCTCTTCAATTTGATTCATAAGAAAATGGGTAAAAGAGTCCCATGGTGTTGATGCAAATTGGTAGGGATAGATATACTAAGGATAATCCTTAAGCTAATAGAATAGAAAGTGAAAATTTTCACTTTGATCTTGACACTTGAAAATAGAATATCTTCATTATACAGTGTTGTAATATCAACTTTTTAGCAAGGACTAATTGATAAGACAAGGATAATATATTATAATTAGAAGAAAGGAAGTACTTTGATTTCTGGGAGATAAAAATATTTACCTAGTAATAGATTAAAAATATTTATTATTCAATTTTGTCTCTTAAAATATAAAAAAATTAAACAAGTAATAGATAGAAGTATTAGTGATATTGTGTATCATATCAACTTTAGGACTAAGATGATTTTATGTGTGCAGGATGCTTCAAAGAATATGAAGGATACAACTTCTTACTTAATATTAGCTCTTGGGAGTATTTTTCTCATCATACCCTCAACTATGATTAGCACTATGGGGTTTCAAGTTTCAATATCTTCAATTGTGATTCTTATTAGCACTATTAGATTTCAATACCTAAATGGTGGCTTGATGTCATGGGATGATACTACTCATGATATCATATCCTAGCAAATCTCTTAAGATCTATTCCCTTGATTTGTAAGAAGAAATAGAAAGGACTTGAATCTATTTCTTTCTCTCAGAACTCTGATTCTAAAGCAGACTGATTTTATAATTGAAAGCATCACTACATTATTGATGCTTTATCCTTGTATATCTTTTTTCAAATGTAATATATCTCAATTTCACAAAAAAAAGACCATCAAAATAATCAGTTTCCATTTCACAAAAAATTTTTACATAACTTTATTAGGCTCTGAAAAAATTTTAGAAATTTTTTAAGCTTTTTTTGAGCTCGTTTGCTATTTTAAAAATATTTTTAAGCAAAAAAGAGCCTAAAAGAGACCCAAAAAATCACAAAAAAGCCACCCAAAAATAGCATTGCTGATACAACGCGAATATGGGTATCCGAGTGTACAACGCGAATATGGGTATCCGAGACACTCGGATACCCATATTCGTGTTGCATTGCCGATACAACACGAATATGGGTATCCGAGTGTATTCGCGTTGTATCGGCAATGCGAATATGCCGATACAACGCGAATATGCATTGCCAATACAACACGAATATGGGCATCCGAGTGTATTCGCGTTGTATCGGCAATGCATTGCCGATACAATCCGAGTGTATTCGCGTTGTATCGGCAATACATTGCCGATACAATGCGGATATCCATATTCGGATACCCATATTCGCGTTGTATCGGCAATGCTATTTTTGGGTGGTTTTTTTGTGATTTTTTGGGTCTCTTTTAAACCGTTTTTTGCTTAGAAATATTTTTAAAATAGCAAAATAGCTCAAAAAAATTCAAAAAAATTTCCATGAGTTTATTAGGCTTTGAAAAATTTTAAGGAATTTTTAAAGATTTTTTGGAGCTCATTTGCTATTTTTAAAATATTTTTAAGCAAAGAAAGCCTAAAAAAGACCCAAAAATCACAAAAAAACCACCCAAAAATAGCATTGTCGATACGGCGCGAATATGGGTATCCGAGCGTCGCTGTATCGGCAATGCTATTTTTGGGTGGTTTTTTTGTGATTTTTTGGGTCTTTTTTAGCTCGGATACCCATATTCGCGCCGTATCGGCAATGCTATTTTTGGGTGGTTTTTTTGTGATTTTTTGGGTCTTTTTTAGGGTTTTTTTGCTTAAAAATATTTTTAAAAATAGCAAATGAGCTCAAAAAAATCTTTAAAAATTCCTAAATTTTTTTCAAAGCCTAATAAACTCATGGAATTTTTTTTGAATTTTTTTGATAGGTTTAAGATCTCACAAAAAAATAAGTCATTACAAGGGGAGTGTACTTTGCACGCGTATGTTTACTCCTTCACGATACTGAGGGAGAAGGACCCCTACGGAGATTTTGTTGTGCCACTCTTGCACCATATCAAGTCATCCATGATATGCACCGAAAAGTATAGTACCAAACATTATGCTTTTTGCCACGCTCGTGCCGTATGAACTGCTCCATGATACGGTGCGAATATGACCCTGCGAAAATTTGGCTTTGCTGCTCTCGCGTCATATCAACTTATCCTCACATGGTTGACTTTATGAATTTATGAATTATCCTTACATTGTTGCTGCTCATGCTCATAAGATCACCCTAATGAATAAAGATTTTAATATGATTAGCAGAATAAGGTACCGAGGATGATGTTTGCAAGAGAAAAATCGATGTAATTCGACCTGTTAATTATAAGAGAATGGGTGAGGTGTATGGGCAAATGGTTATTAATGTTTCTTGCACTTCTGAGGAAGAGGACTATCTTAGCATATCTCATGAGGACAAGTCCATGCTAGTTGTAAAAAGGATATTTAATTGTTAGATTCTGTAGTTTATTATTGCATAAGATAAGGCATTTTGACTCTAAAAAATTTTAGTATATAGAATAATTATGCTATTGATTGCAAATAACACTCCTTTATTTTTGCTATTAGCTTTAGGACATTGATTGCATCTCTTAGCCAATAAATCTCTAAAATTATGTGTATTGTTAATCCACTGTTATCAATGTAAATTTTTTTGAGATTTGGTTCAAATATAACAATGTATTTTTTTTAAGATTTGGTTCAAATATAACAATGTGTTTCAAAGCTTTTGATTCCATTACAACTACCATAAATTTTTTTATTACATCGGATACACTCACCAGAGAAATTATCCTCATGAACTCTCTAAGTGGTATCCATGGCCAAGGAAGAATGTGGGTTGAATGGAATACTGCTTGCTTTTTGGTTAATTATTTATTTTATTTGATTATCTATTTTAGTTACATGTTTCCATTTGCAATGCTGGCAGGCTCCTGACTACCTTCTTGGACACCACATATGAGGATATTGTTGATCCTAGAATACCATATAACTCTCTCTAGCAAGAAGTACCATTGCAAAGTCACAAAGTCATATATATACTTATGGAAAAAGAGTGCTTTTCAAATGTCTGCAGGACAATAGATTCAAAGATACTCAAGATAGATGGAGTGAATGTAAGTCTCTTTCATATTGCTGGTTTTTTTAGGGACCCCTTTTTACCAACTTGTTACATTTTTTCTCGTAGTGCTGGCAGGCTCCTCTTCCGAAAAGTTTCTACTTAGCCAGGATACCTTCGTTCTTTGTAAATTTGCTGTTTTGAAGCAAGCCATGAAGATATGGAGGGGTACAAACCATGATAAACGTATTCTTCTTGAGATCCTTCTAGCTGTCATGGACTTTTTAATATCCTGAGATATTTTGAATTTGAAACTCTGCACCGTTACCTTGTCAGGAATCTCCCAGTTTAGAGATGAAAGACTTGGCAATGGCCAATCTTCGATATTCCCATACCTATCCGCTTTAGAGGGAACCACATACTGTGCATAATATATAAAAACCTTGCATTCACTAAAAAAAGACACAGTTTGATCGGCATAAATAATGTCTGCCAATACCTTATGAATGGCATGGAAAGTCCCACTTAGGCTTTCCACAGGTTGCCATTCAATACTTGTTGACAGAAAGATATCTACAATGACGAACCGTTTGTTAGAACTTGCATAAATGGAAAAGAATTATATATGTTATTCAACTAATAACTTACAATGTGTTTGTTGGGGAACACATTCGTTTGGAGGCAAGTGCATATCCTTGGCCATGTAAACATGTTGCACCTTGACAAACCAGCCTTCGGGCATAATTTTGAAGGCAATGATACGCCCCTTCCAGTGATGTTTTATATCATCTCGTTTTCTTCTTTTCACCTTATGAGAGCCCTTGCAAGATGGCAGCATGGTAACCCAATCGTTTACAGCAAAGGTTTTGGGCTCAAAATTTCCATCTGCTCCCTGGCTATAGACTGTGCAAGAGTGTATTAAACGAGAAGGGCGCCTGGAGGAAGCCATGAAAAGAATGAAAGCGCAGAGAAAGAAGCTCAAAGAGGGGTGAATGAACTAAAAAGTAGCGCCAAGAATACAAATGAGTATGTATTGGGCGCCAAAAACAACATTGAAAGATCTCCCAACTTTCAAAAAACTCATTATTAATTTCATCACATCTCTGTCATGTATTTTGTCAGATTTGTAAGTAAATAACGTCTTTGGGACTCCAAAACATGTCAGACTTTAGGGGTTTTGGCTAAAAAAGAAGAGAGAATCACGAAATGGACTCCACTATCTCTAAAAAAGAGGAGACAAGAATACCATATTCTTGCACACGTGGCGAACTCTCTTTGGCCCTTTTCTTAATCCCGTGATTAACAAAAGTGCATTTTTTGAAGTGTTTTTGGCCCTAATGGCCACACAAGTACGGGTGCAAAAGTTACTAACAAAGGAGCAACAATAAGAAAAACAAGCTGAGGGCATAAAGAAGATGGAGTTAGTGAAGGATTAGGCAACGAAGTCAATTCAATAGAAATAGGAAAAAGTGGAAGACCAAGGCACCATGGAGATCATTGCCTAGCAGCTAGAGAAAGAGTTGAAGCATGGGGGCAAGTTACGACTCTGCATGATGCGGCTCATCGAAGAACCAGTGATTCAATAAATCATCTCGACAATAGGAGATTACAAGATTCAAGAGGTCCTAAACAAGTTCTAGGATGTCATGCCCGATAGGTTGCCTTTCGGATTGCTGCCTTGCAAGAGTGTGGATCACTGGATTGATCTCTTGCCAGGAGTGCAGGCACCAGCTAGGCTAGTCTATAGGATGATAGGAACAGAGCTAGTGGAGCTAAAAAGGAAACTAGGAGAAGTGGAAGCCTTCGGGTACATTCAGCCTAGTAGATCGCCCTATGGTGCTCTGGTCCTATTTGTCAAAAAGAAGGATGAGTCTCTCCGACTATGTATAGATTATAGGGCTCTCAACAAGTCTACAGTGAGGAATAGATACCTTGTCGTCCCGGCAGTGGATGAGCTACTGGATCGTCTACAAGGAGCACGCTACTTCAGTCGAATTGATCTAAGGTCAGGGTATCATCAAATCAGAATAACAGAGGGTGATGAAGAGAAGACGGCTTTTAGAAGCTGGTATGGTAGTTATGAGTGCCTAATCATGCCAGAAGGGCTCACAAATGCACCGACTACCTTTTGTGAGCTCATGGATAAAACATTCATTGATTATTTGGATGATTTTATGATCATATATATTGATGATGTCCTGATTTACAATAAAACTTTGGAAGAGCACTTGGAGCACCTAGAATTTCAATGGACAGAACAAGAACAACAAGCTTTTGAGCCAATATCTTGACATCCTAGAGTTTCACTACAATGCTACCTTACATAGTTCAACTGATTTCACACCCTTTGAGGTAGCCACATGAAAAGAAGTTATCACCCCCTTGGCTTTGGCGGCAGGAAAGCAATATGTGGAGGATCCCGATGTTGAAGAAATCTAGCTCAAATGGAAATAGCGGATGCTGGTGGCCCAAGAAAGCCTTCGGAACAACAAGATTCTCCTTGCTAGTGAGCGGCTCCTGTGAGGCTGGGTAGGGAAGATGTCGACCAGGACCTGAATTGTGTAGTCCCTGGCTGCAACTGTTTCCAAACCAGGACCTGAATTGTGTAGTCCCTGCCCGCAACTGTTTCCAGAATGCTTTTGAACAATGCATCAAATTTTTGCTTGTCTCGAGCTGCCTTCTTCTCTTTTGAGCACTTAGGGCCTGAGCTTCTAGGGAGGGCCCACACGGCCGGGGTTATCACTCCCCGGGCATTCCCTAGAGCTTTTGTTTTCCAGGCTTGGAGATTTTTTGGTCTACGTCCGGGGTGGTGTCGCTTGGGGCCTCCTTTCTTTGCATACCTTTTAAGGGTAGATCCATAGCATTCTGACGGAGAAGCTTGTGCTGCATGCTCTCTCCAACGACGGATAGCATCCTTGCAACCCAGCTGCACTGGATGTCCCATGTCAGCTATCGTAGGGGGACTTGTAAAATGCGAACCAAGGATTAGGCCTTGAGGCAGGATAAAACTATTCGCATGCAAGGGATTATACAATGGGTTATCAAGCGCATATGATGAGTAGGGAAGAGGTGAGGCATGCAGTTTTTGTTGTAGAGGAATGGCCCCCATGATGATGTTCATTTTGCCTCCATCCATTAGCAGATCTTAGCTTATGCTAAGTTGCGTGGACTGGTTGTCATGGAATGGGACATGGCTTATCCTCAAAAGGATAGACCGGAAAGGGAAAATGTGTATAGAAAGGGACAGTGCCTCATCTACACCATTAGAGATATTGGTTAGGGCCTCCTATGGCGGTAATGAGGGTTGCATGCCCTCCATCTGGAAGCGGGAATGGTCAGACGACTTCTAAATGTGTGGTGAGAGGAGGACCTGAGGAGCTTAGCATGTCAAACCCAACTCTTCTCCCTGCGCTTGACTATCATTGCTTGTGTGTGTTGATATTGTCTATACAGGGTCACAAAATTCATTGTTTATTTATATACATATTTACGAATCCATGTCACATTACGAGGATAAAAGCCAATTGTAGAACTCTCGATTGTACTGGAGTGTGGCACATGCATCTAGTACTCGTGGCAACTTACTCAATAACGATAGATATTTTGCAACATCGAGTAGCATGGAACTTTGTCCGAGTCTATTGGCAACATGTAACTTCTCCTCAGTGAGAACCTTATCAGACAGAGAGTTCTCTTGGCTAGTTTCAGCTAAGTCTGAACCCCGAATGGCAATTAGCACTTGAAAGGAAGTTGGTGCCACATAGGTTGGGTCTCTTTGAGACCGCCATTTGGCCAATCGTCCCTCCTCTGAGACTGTTATAATTTGGGCTCCTAGTTCAGGCATTGCAATGCGATTTTCAAACCAACGTTTTTCAAATTGACTTTGACCCTCTGATTATCGCTTTAGTTGCTCTATCTCTAAGAGATTTGGTTGTCAAAGCACATCATTGAATGTCATAGTTAAGCGTAGTTCATTGGCTTCCTCGTCAGAGGTGAGTCGCATGCGTTCATGCATGAGCCTATCATAGTGTTCGTCAAGATGTTCTTGCTCTTCCCAAGATAGGGAAAATGGTAAGTATTCTTCAAGGTGCTCCTTAGGGAATGCACCCATGTCCGCAAGGACGTAGACACGTTCGAACACTTTGAGCTTAGCATCCAACTCAGTTAAGCATTCTGCGACACTTCTATGTTTAATGAGGGCTTGCTCGGTTGTTATCTCATGCAAGGTTCTAGGAGTTTTCCTAGGCTTTAGCATAGCTGGGGGACTCACGCCTAGATGAGCAAGATTGGTCAATATGCTAGGATTGCTTATGCTCTCGGGGCTTGTGTGTTTTTCCTGAGGTTTTGTTGATATTGTGTCATGGTTCTCCTCAAGTGTGACTAGTATAGATTTGTCACCTTGTTGTGATAGTGTTGTATTCACTCTTGATTTGTCAATGTGAGTTGCATTGTCGGTGGATTGAGTGTTGCAAGCAACCATTGATGATGATGGTTGCTTTGACTTATCAGAATACACGGATGTGTCTGAGGTTTCACCGCTGTTAGGGGAGATGGCATTGGGTTCTTTAGTGGTCTTGGGACTCCTAAGTGGCTTTGACACTGGCTGGAAGATTTGCTTGTGGGACTGTTAGATGATTTTGTTGTTTGCTTTGTTGAGCATTTAACCTTGCCATGAGTAATGTTGTCCCTATGATGCCTGTTATCCTCTTGGGAAATCAAAGGCTTCTTGGGCACTAGTGGCTTTTGCGTATCCTCAATGATTACATTTGATATCTGCTTGTCAAGCACGCTAGGATGAGGATCTACCCTTCGATCAGTCCCATTTGGTTTCCTGATTTTGATCGTGAGGGGCTCGATCACTCCATTGTTTTTGACTTGAGACTTGGTTTTTTGTTTAGATCTCCTCCTACGCTTCTTTGCTCTTGATACGATCTGGCCTTCAGTCAACAGAGGAGGTTTAGCACGGGTTTTGGCACCGAAATCCATCGGTTACCTGCGTAATACCCTTGAGCACGTAGCAACGCCTTGGATATCCATCGAGGTGTTGTGCTGATCCTCCATTGATGCCTTCGTTTATAAGGCTTGGGTTTCTTTTGGGGCCTTCTATGATATTTGTAAGTTCAAAGCCCGCGTCCTTGGCCTTGTCTCCTGACCTTCCTATTTTAGGCATGGCCTCACTCACTTGTTCTCGTTGTTCGACCTATGCTTGTGCCAACTCTTCCAACAAGTCCTTGCTCTCGTTAGCAGGCTTGACTGTTATGTCAGCATCTTCCTTGCCTTTCCCTCGAGGTTCAATGAGGTTACCCTTTTCTAAAGGTTGTGACAATCCTCACACCTGGTAGTGTCAAGTGTATCCTCTGCACTATATAATCGGCCTCACACTTGGTCGCCGGTCTTTCTAGGAGGGTTTCCTTTCCCCAATTAGCATTATTTGAAGGAACATGAAATAGGATAGGTAAGCTCTCAATTTCAATTGTCGCGAGGATTTTGCACTTCTCTATAGGTACTTGTGGGTGTCCCCCGTAAGGACTAAGAGTTGCATTAGTCGGTATGAGCTCTGGTTGGCCTAGTAGGGTCCATACCTCATAGGTCAAGATATTAAAATCTGCCCCTTCATCAATCAAAGCATCGATAGTATGCTCTCTTTTTGCGGTGAGTTTGACACTAAGATAAGCAGGTGGTACTATGTCTTCATCTTTCGGGTCTTGGCTTATAAATTTAAGCCTTCTGACAAATGCCCTTGAGTCCCCAACTACATGACCAGATGTGGATTCTCCACTAATGTCTTGGATCGTTTATGCAGTGCTATTCAAGGAGCATCTATCGTCAGGACCGTCATATCTAGTTATCCTCGCAGTTGTAGCTTAATGTTGTTGCTTTCCACATTGACTAGATGCAGTCCGAATGCAACATGTACGTGTTTTCATAGTGTGGTCTTTTTACCCTTGTTGGCTAGATTGGCCCATTGAGGTTTTAGGATCTCTGTTTGTCTTTGTTCGGGTATGGACTTTTGGTTGCTCTTTTGCAAGTGAGAATTCATGCTTGTGTAGAGCCATTACTACACTAGGGTCCAAGTTGAAGGACCTATAACGGCAAGTGTTTTCGCTCCAGTCTACTTAGGGGAGGTGCGGAGGGGGCAGAGGGCTCCCTCTGCGGGGGTCCGGTCAGGGTTTATGGCTCAGCAGGTTGTCTATACGACTCTAGGTCTCGCGACAGCCTACGCAAGTTGTTAAGTGGCTGCACCTACAATTTTGCCTATTCCTTGTGCTAGAATCGAGTTCTGAGCATCAGGAGGACTCGCGACAGATTGTGCGATTAAGCTCTAGTTGGGTTTGGTCAAATTTCTGGAAAATTTGAAAAAGTCCACACTTGACCCAACTTGTCCGAATTGCAAGGGCCGAGGGGGTGACTCGGATGGGCTGAGGCACACGGGCCGACAATCGAATGGATGACTTGGACGGGCCGAGGATCGAAAGGATGACTTGGACAGGATGGACTCGGACGGGCTGAAAAGGTCCACTCGGATTGGGTCACTTGGACAGGTCGAGGAAGTCTACTCGGATGGGCCGAGGCACACGGGCCGAGGGTTGAATCAGATTTGTTCGAGGGCCGAGTTTTGCGTTTGCCGAGGATCAAATTGGGTCGCTCGGACGGGCCCAGGGCCGAGCGGGATGGTTGGCCGAGGACCAAGTTTGTAATTGGGGCCGAGTGATGTCACTCGAATGGGCCGAGTCGGACGAAAGACAAAGGACAGATGACCGATTTTGGGACTCGGCCTAGAAATCGGCCGCTCGGACGGGCTGAGTTGCACGCAACAAGGCGGCGCCAAGGCGATTTTGATTGAAACTAATGATTGAGCTAATCATTTCACACACAACCTTTCAAATCACAACTAGGATGCAAGGGAAAGTGATTGATATACCTGAATCGATTCTCCAGGGGCTCTCTCTCTCTCTCTCTCACTCACTACAAGGGTTGCAAATGAGCTCTCCTTTGGCCTCTTGGCTCTTAAACCTCTTCTTGGGTAAGGTTTGGATACTCCTAATCACTCACTTGCCGACATTAAGTATCCCAAGCAATCTTTTTGCCATTTTCTGCATGATTTGTGCCTTGTTTTGCCCTGTTTTGCAACGGTAAACCCTACCCTTTTCCGATTCGATTTTCTAATCCTAACCTACGCTAAATGCAACAAGAATTGAAATCAAAAAATTGAAATGATTTCTCTATGTTTTCCAATCATCAAACAGACAAAATAACCTAAAATACTTACTTGCTTCGAAGATCACAAAACCCAACTTCCTACCTATCTCAAGCTCTGGTTCGAGGATGAATCCCTTACTTCGATGCTTGATATGAGACATGCAAGTGCTCAAGCTTGAAACCACTGGTCTCGACAACGAAACCAAAATGTAGAGGGAGCTCATGCTCAATCACCAAGACCCATGGACCGCTTATTGTTTCAAGCATTTCAAGCGAGCTCTAATGGCTATCTCTCACCTAGTCGATGCGTCTTGATTCTATGAGTGTAGTCTCACATAGCCGATGCGTGTTGATTCTATGCCGAAACGAGTTGCCTCCTCTCTTGCACACTTTGGTAGCTCCATGATCCAAGTGCAAGCTTCAAGCAAGCTCCATCCTCAAGCTTCACACTCCAAGCTCCATTGTCGCGAGCAAGAGAAGAGAAGAAGACATGAGAGCTTCTCCTCCCTGGTCCCTCACCCTCACACACTCACTCCCTCACACTCACACTCCCTCTCCCTCTCTCAAGCACAAGCTTAAGCAAGTAAAAAGAAGAAGAAGAAGAAGAAAAAGAGAGCCACTTTTCGCCACACACAAGAATGAGCTTCTCATTCACTTTTCAACTTTATATACAAAGCCCTAAATCCCTTTTGGGTGGTCATCCTTTTATCCCCTTTTTTACATGGCTAGCCGTAGCCTAGGCTCTTTTTTCCATTGTCCTTATATCTTCATAGCTTCCTTCCTACTGCCCATCTACCTTTAAAAATTGCACGTGTGAGAGCCCAACGCTCTTTAAATTAAACCATGATGCGCTTGGGCTTTTTTACAAAAGTATTAACTTGCGTTTTTTCTTATGTGCATTTTTTTTTTATTTAGGACTTCTCTGCACTTGTGCTTTCATATTTTTCTCAGCGTGCCTTCATCTTCCATTTCACTTTTGCCTTGTCCTTTGTCTTCTACTTTAGATTTTTCAGATTTTCCACCTTGTTCGTATGACGGTTAACATGAGTCAATAAAGTTCCACTCCCACTCAATGAGGACATTGAGCTTTCTCGTGGGGGGGAGTGCATGGGGGAGGTCAAGCGCACAAAAGCATTGTAACAACTTTTTATCTCACATATGCCTGGGTGTTTCTCCCTCCATCCAAGTCTTGCACCGACATAATAGAAGTACCGTTTTTGGTTCTCAAAGCTATCTTGCTTTCTACTATCTTTTCTAAGCAAAGTGCCTTCTTGTAAGCAATGATGGGAAAAGACCGCGGGGGATCACGGTGCCAACCGTGGGTGACAAATGCAAAGTGGGAAAAATCACTCTATGTACGCCTTGTGCGTCACAAGTGTTGATATTCGACTTTTCCATGGGATTTACAAACAAGTTACCCAATTGCTTTTTATAAGAGTTAAGTGTAGACACCAAAATGTTTACTTGATGGTTTCTTCTTATTCTTTTACTCACAATACAATCTACACAAAGTATAGATAAGATACAACATAAAGAAAAATTGCCTACTAAGTCAAACAATGTATAACTAACTATACTAATTGATTAGTGCTATAACTATGCCAACTATAGATAGGTGAAAAAAACTAAATATAATAAGTAATAAGTTAGTAGCCATGTGAGGATCATAATGACCAATGACATGCTAAGTGTAGGTATATAGACCCATCTAACCAAGTAGTCCATCATCAATGTCTATACGTATTGAGCTTGCTATCTCAACACTCCCCCTCAAGCTCAACTGTGTCTCTACAACTCCAAGTAAGCTTCAAATTTCCAAAGTTTATTTGCATCCAATGCCTTTGTGAAAATATCAACTATCTGATCCTATGTGTTGACATATAGCAAGTTAATCTTACCTTAAAATACTTTCTCACACACACAAAGTTGTAATGTATTTGAATGTGTTTTGTCCTAGCATGGAAGATAGGGTACCTGCTGCCCCAATTGAAGGAATACCAAGCTTATTTTCCAAACTCTCTAAACCACTAGAATCACAATCAAACCCCAAATGACTAGTAGTGTCTATAAAAGTGAGGCATGCAACAAAATATGCAATAAAAAGTTCACTGATGTAAAATTATTGCATACATTGATTTGGTTTTTTGTGATATGATGTAGAAAAGTTAATCTTAGATTGCACGACCCTTCATGACCTCATCAAATGTAAATATCACCTTTGTAAAGGAACCTTGAAATGTAAAACCTAAGTGCCATAGGTTGAACATGAAGAGCTTTTTTTTTTTGTAGCAACATTCGATGTTGGACTACAAAACACAAGAGCTTTGCAGATTTGTGGACTAGTTGCATGATCTCTGTGTATAGGATGATGACAACTTTTAAACAACAAAGTTTACTATGCAAATGCATTGCAATAAGTATGCCAAATATGGAATTTCAGATAATATGAAGTCTAAAGAAATAAAAAATTAGTAGAGATGAAAGGGAAACTTTGTAGAAAATTTAAAGTCTAAAGAAGAAAAACATATGCTAATATCCTATCAATAAGGGATGTCTTTTCACATATATCTTATCAAGGATAGAAGGATCTGTAGATGTGATGAATTCTTAAAGTTGCAATAATGCAATTCTAGAGTCATAGTAATTGACTCTTGTATTGGCGCCCCAAGGTGGTTTCTTCTAAAGGCCAATAATTGTAGAATTGGTAAGGGGGGTATTTGCATTGTTGCGATAAGCAACGTGATACAAAAAAACACATGGCTTGCGAAATGATACATGAAAATAGTTGGTCAAATGTCACATTGACAAGTAGAATCTAATGCAATACAAATGACAATCAAGATTTGGTAAGTAGAGGTAGATTGATGAAAAAAGAAAATGTATGCTAAATCTATAAGAAAGTTTAGCTTGGGGAGATGGGGGGAAGAGGTAGAAGGGTTTGAAAAAGTCATCTATGTTGAGCTCATCTTTTTGGCAATTATGTCTTTCTTAGCAGCCAAATATTGGCATTGAGATCCAAAGGGCAAGGTAGGAAGGTGAGAAAAAAAGAACCAAAGCTTAAAAAGGAAGAGGATGTTTGTTTGGGCGAGAGAGAGAGAGAGAGAGAGAGAGCAGTCATTGAACTGTATGTGGTGGCCAACGGGTTTTAAAACTCACGCATGTGTAGTAACGTATCCCATGCAATAAATGACATGTGGATAATGGATTTTTGACATGTATTAATTCCCATGCTCTTATTAACATGACATCATGATGTTGATTTTCTCACACTTCTTTGTCTAGGGTAGTCAATTTGTTCTATTTTATAAATTTTAAAAATCTAAAAAATTAGGTCAAAATAATAACAATTGTATATAAGTCTTTGCAAAAAGAAAATTGTGTTCTCAATATTATCTTTTGCTTTAAGAATGAATATAATTAAGCGATTAGATCCATATTTATTTCTTCACCTTAAGGTCCATCACCAACATGTCAAGTATCCTCTAAGGCACTGAGTGAGGATAAAAAGCTGCAACTATAGGTTTGGTTCCACATTTAGATTAGGCTTTTCCATGAGAAGTGAGGTGCTCCTTACAAGGGGGGACAATAAGTCTTATGGTTGTAATGGTTGCTTTAAGTTTCCATGTATTGTAAATGGATCAATTTCTCATGGTAGGCACATGCACGCACGCACATACACCTACACCTACGCCCACGCCCACGTCCACACCCACGCACATCACACGCGCACGTGCGTGTGCGTGTACACACACACACAATAAGCAAACCTAAAATCTTCTACCATCAGTTTGAGTATGTGCTACTTATTCTATGAGCTACTTCATTACTTAGTCTAACAATGATGGCATTGAAACAACCAAGGTGCACCCTGTTTGTAGCCCCAACCTTCTAACTAATGTTTTATTGCAGTACACACAAGCACTAGAGCTCTAATAAAAGAGCTAAATCATTAAGACCGCTATCTGGCCATTTGCTTTGCCTTCTTGATACTCGTAGATGCAACCACCTCCAAAGTGTTACTATCAAAGGTCTCCATAGTGGCATCAAGATAACATATCTTCGTATTTGTGTGGACACTATTGAATCCAAAGTTTGCCAAAAAAAAAGTGGGAAATAACATAACATAAACTTCATAGACTCCAAGGGAGAACTTAGAGTGAAGCAATGCTACATATGAGGCTAACAAGTTGCACATTAGATTTACAAAAACACAATGCTAACCTAATTGTGGAAATTTTTTTAATACTCTTGAAACTATCCTAGCTACCATGTTATATCAAGTGGTGTGCAACCCTTTGTTGGTGGTTATACAATTGCAAGGCCTTTCAAGGTTAGGTGATAGACTTTGGGGGCATATGCCAATTATGAATTTCTTGATTATGTAACTTCCATGAGTGATAGGACTATTTCTTTGGTGGTTTTATGTTATGTTTTTTTACCCAATTTCTTTTCTTCATTGAAAAAATTATCTTATTTAAACTGTTATTTTAAAAATTTATTTATTTATTTATTTCTCTCTCTCTCTCTCTCTATGTGTGTGATAACAAAAAATTGAGAAATTTATTTATTTACTTATCTCTCTCTCTCTCTCTCTTGCTTTGCGCATGTATCACAAAGAAAATGAATGAATGTGCATATCAAATCATTATCAATACCTCTGTATGTGTATGTGTGATAGCAAAAATTTGAGAAATATATGTGGGTATGTGCATATGAGTGTGTTAGATTATTATTAATATCTCTATCTTAGTTTGTGCATGCAATTCATCTTTCTAAGGGTGTGAGTTGTGTCTTGATATCAAAACTTTGCATGTTAGATTGTTATGCATAGCTCTCTTTGTGTATACTTTGAAAAATGTGTGCGTGTGTGTCTCTCTATCTCTCTCCATGTATTGCAAACAATGTGATAATGTGAATATATGTATGGCATATCATTATCAATACCTCTCTTTCTGTGTGTGTGTGTGTCTCTCTCTCTCTCTCTCTCCATGTATCACACATTAAGGCCAAATACACTTCAAAAAATGCAATTTTGCTAATCACAGGGTTAAGAAAAGGGCCAAAGAGAGTTCGCCACGTATGTAAGAATATGGTATTCTTGTCTCCTTTTTTTTGGAGATAGTAGAGTCCACTTTGTGATTCTCTCCTCCTTTTCAGCCAAAATCTCCAAAGTTTGACATATTTTGGTAGTCCTGAAGTCCTTATTTACTTATAAAATCTAACAAAGGACATTCATTAGTCTTCTTAGTATTCCTTTTTGGTTCATTCACCTTTCTCATTGAGTTTCTATCTCAGCGAATTCATCCTGTGTATGGCATCCACAAGGCACCCTTTTCATTAGTAAACTCTCTGTATACCATCTATAGCTAGGGAGTTGATAGAAACTAGGAGTCTAAAACCTTTAGTATAAATGATTGGGTTACCATGCTGCCCTCTTGCAAGGGCTCTCACAAGGTGAAAAGAAAACAATGAGAGGATGCAAAACATCATTGGAAGGGACATAGCATTGCTTTCAGAATTATGCTTGAAGGGTGGTTTGTCAAAGTGTAGCATGTTGACATAGCCAAGGATATGCACTTGCCTCCAAACAAACACGCTTCCGAGTAAACCCATTGATATAATGCATATAATAGTTTTTTCATTTAATCAAGTACTAATAATGAATTCTTGGTTGTAGGCATTTCCATCAATAAATACTAAATGGCAACTGTTGGAAAGCTTAAGTGAAACCTTCCATGCAATTCGTAAGGTGTTTGTAGACATTATCTATGTTGATTACACCATGGGTTCTTTTAGTAAGGGTAGGATTTTTATATATTATGCACATTATGTGGTTTCCTCTAGAGCAGATACATATGGACATATTGGGGATTTACCATTGTTGAGTCTTTCATCTCTAAATCGGGAGATTCTTGAGATAAGACAAAGATGCACATTTTTAAATTCAAAATATATTAGGATATTTAAAAATCCATGATGAATGAAAGAATCTCAAGAAGAGTACTCCTATCATCTTTTAGATCCTTACATATCTTTATGGTGTGCTTCAAAATAGCACATTTACAAAGGACAAAGATATCTTGACTAAGTAGAAATTTTGCAAAAGAGGAATTGGATAACATCATAGAAAGGCTTTGAAAATCTAGAGAGTATGACCATAAGGGCGATATCATAAGGTATATTGTATATCCCCAATCCTTGGCTTTGTCTTACAACCATTTTGGGGTGGGTTATAGGGAGTGGTCAACTGACGCTTAATACCCCTCTCATCACATAGTTGCTCAAAAGCATGTGACATATATTCTCCCCCATTCTCAGTCCTAAGGCATTTCAACCTATGCCCAGTCTGGTTCTCAACCAATGCAAGCCATCTCTGAAACACAGCCAAGATTTCTGACTTAATCTTAGACTTAAGCTCAATGGGATAAGCCTAGACTTTATGCGAAAAACCGTCAATGAACGTCACAAAATACTTTGCACCACACATAGACTTACAAGGCATGGGTCCACAGACATCCGAATGTACCAATGTCAAGGGCTCACTCATGCGTCCTACCAGATGTCTTATGCGTATTTCTAGTCTGTCTACCATAAAGACAATGTTCACATGAATCAAGACGTGTAGTCGAGGGGCGGTAAGTATTGCAAACTAGAAAGCATTTTCATTCCCTTCAAAGACATATGGCCCAAACGAGCATGCCAGAGAGATATATGTGGGATGGAACCCACTGACAATACATGGTCAATAGAGGACCCATCAACTACAAGAGAATAGAGGCTTCCAGCTTTGGCACCTCTAGCGAGCACAAGTCTGTCAGGTGATCTTTCAAGCAGAATCCCCAAATGAAACATGAAACCCATCATCATCAAGCTGCTCTGCCAGACATAAGACTGCGTGTAAGCGCATGTACATGACGTACATCTTGTAACATAAAAATACTGCTAGTAGAGAAATGCAACCATACATCCCCAATGCCAACAATAGCAAGTGACTTGTCATCACCCAAGCCAACTGAACCAAAGACAATGCGGTAAGAGTGGAACCACTCATGATATGGTGTAACATGAAATGAAGCACCAGAATCCAAAAGCCAGCACTGCATATACATAGAGTGAACATCGGTCAACGACGTAGCATAACAATAACTAGTTGCAAGTATGTACTCCCCATCGAAGTCATAAGTCTGCATGACATTTATCTCCTCGATTTTCACATTGGAATTCACAGGCTGTAGAGGGAGCTCACGCTCAACTACCACAAGACCCACAGACTCCTTATTGTTTCAAGCGTTTCAAGCGAGCTCTAATGGCTCTCTCTCACCTAACTGACGCGCTGTCGATCCTACGAGTGTAATGAGCTTACATTCATGCCTCCTCTCTCACACACACCGGTAGCTCCACGATCCTAGATGCTAGCTCAAGCACCCTCAAGCCTCCTCCATCTCCAAGCTCCATCCACCATAGCCGCGTGCGCGAGAAAAGAGAAGAGAAGAGAAGAGAAGAGAAGAAGAGGAGAGGAGATGGTGAAAAGCTCACCCTCTTGATCCCACACTCTCACACTCGAGCACACACAAGCAAGGAGAAGAGAAGAAGAAGAGAACTCTTGTTAGCCACATACCTAAGAATGAGCTTCCATTCACTTTTTGAACTTTATATTATATACAAGCCCTAAAATCCCATGGACACCCATCTCTTTTTTACATGATCGGTCGTTGTGGCAAAGTCCTTTCTCTATTTCCTCTTCTAGCCTTATGCCTCTAGTCTACACCCATCTAATATTTTACAATTAGCACAAGAGGGAGCGTGGTGCTCTTTTATACGAGTTTTTGGAGTTTTTTGAGGCGCCTTTCATTTAAAATTACTCTTTTGGCCTCAGCTTAGCTTTAGAGGCTGCCTGCGTGTCTTTGCTATTTTTCTATCCTTTTTCAACTTTTTCATTCATTTTTTCGCCTTCTTGACTTGCGATTAACATTACTCCCCTCCGAGACGGGTACCAGTCCCATGGCACTTTTGGCTGGTGTTGGGATTTAATAGATAGCTAGCAAAGTAGTCATGTGAGGGTAGAGCCACATGTAAACTCAGGTGCTTGTGGAAGCTTGGTAATGATGTTTGTTGGAGAAGCCAAATGGATCAGAGTGAGGGTAAGTTGAGGACTGGTTGCAATTAACAAGAAACTCACTCAGACATAAAATCTTGAAGGAACCCACTAGTAGGAGAAGATCCCAAGACATAGAAGGGTGATCGAATCCCCAAAAGTAGGACCAAGCAAGGAACGCGACCAAAGAGCCGGACACAATGAGGATTATCACTATCGAGGAAGTGAATCTACGTGACCTCCTCAACCTGATCGACAACTTGGTGCAATAAGAAGTCCTAGACATGGAAGAGGGTAGCTCAGGCCGTAGAAGCAATGAGGAACTTGACCTAGGAGACTGTTCTGAGGCTGTCCAACAATTAGTGAACAAATACATACTCAAACCTCGCTATAACACCGCGGTAGACTTGTAGAGGACATCATAGCAGATCTCGAGGAGGAGAGGAAGCTAGCATGCAAGGCTTTGCAAGACCTAGCCTCATACAACCAAGACCAACAAACTGGGAGCTTGTGCTAGAGCATGGAATGCGAGAGATTTAGAGTGCTAGCCCTAGCAGGCAAAAATCGGTTGAAGAGAGAGTACTAGAAGGAGACCTCACACTAAGCAAGTTCCTGATGAAGTAGCTATCAAATAACATGGAAGCAGAGCAAAGCACTGCAGCATTAGCAACATCGCTGCTAACGAGGTTAGGAGTTAACCAAGGTTCTAAGAGCCAATAAAAAATTCCTATAGTGGCAAAGCAATGGGAAAAATACCAAGCAATCGACGCTCATACAGCTTTGTGGAGCAATTCGAGCAGGTCTGCGAGGCCAACGATCTCATCAATCTTACTCAATGCTCCCAAGCTTTCAAACTATGCTTAGGTAAGAAGGGCCAGACCTGGTACATGAGTTTGGATGCTGTAGAGCGTGCCAATTTCAATAGCTTGAAAAGTCTCTTCATTAAGAGATTTTTCGAACCTGGGTACTTTGATAACCTACTAGTGCGACTCATGAATTCCAAGTAGAGAGAGAAAGAGGATATTCAAGGTTATGTGACCCATGTGAGGAGCCTCTTCAAGAGAATCCCTATGGACCAAAAGAGCGGTATCCACGGTATTCATCAATGGAATATGAAGTGAAGAGCTCTACAAAGCCTTGGCTGACAACTTGAGCTTGCAGCAAGATGCACTAGTAAGGGTCTTTAAAGAAGCTATTAGAGTGGATGACCAACTCAAGAAACAAAGCTCTAGAGGCTCGAATCGAGAAGAGTCTAGTGCCAGGAGTTCTGAGAGGGCCTCAACATTGAGTGAGAGAGCAGGGCCAAGCACGTAGGACAAAGGGAAGGGCACTGATTCGGGACAAGAGCTAGCAAAGATTAGGATGGACATAGCCAAAACTGTAGGAGATGATGAGACGGCCAATGCGTCCACATGTCCAATATGTGCATTGTGGCAAAAACCACTTTTCAACTAAGTTGTAAGACCCTAGGTCACGGCCTTGCGCTAATTGTCGTAGGTTTGGCTATGACGCTATGCATTGTCAACTACCTTGGAGACTCCCATACTCGCAACCCTACGGTCAACCCTACCTTGCAAACATGCCATCGAAATCCTTTGGAAGGGGAGTCCCATTGGCCCTCCTTGTGCCTAATGACGCTAAGCCATCCATCCCTAGAATGGAAATAAATCCTACAGGTATCCCTAAACCACCTAAACCCTACGTGACCCACCTATCGAGTGATACTCTAGTCCACTATGTGGATGACGAGCCTAGTGACGATGAGCCTTATGTAAACCCATATGTGTCATATGATGAGGAAGACAATGCAATCCTTGTGGACTATCGACTAGTACCAGTGATGGCATTTGGTAGAGGGAGAGGTAGAGGCCTAGGAGCACAGACCCAAGAGCTAATCGTGTGTTGGACTTGCAGTCCCCAAGACACGTTTCTTCGTGTTGCCTCGAGAGAGAGCAAGAAAATAGAGATAATGCTGACCTCAGATATGCTAAGTGTGGAATCACTAATCTCTTTGTCGATTGCCCTAGGCAGAGGCCTTGGCAAACAAGCCATCGGTTCCATTGGGAGTCTTCGATATCAAGATACTCGATGGGGAGGCCATGCCATCCCATTACATGTCATGACCCATGCACAGACGAGGCATGCCGATATATCATTGCCAGGGCCTAGCAACCTTGATGTAACCGCAATTAGAAAGAAGAGTCAGAGATGAAGGAAGAAAAGACTAGACGCTAAGATCACCCTCAAAACCAAAAATGCCACAATACTACCTATTAGAAGGAAAGTCATTGACGCAAAGGAAGAAACGTCGACTCTATGGACGACTGAAAAAGGAAGTGCTAAGGTTGGGGAGTACCCCAACCCGAAGCACCAACTCAAAGCTATCAAGAAGGTGAAAGAGTGGGTGAAGGAGGCCCAAGAGCACCTAAAAGATGTTGATTCCATATTAGAAGACAAGATCAATGATCTCTCTTCCATGACCAAAATCAAGGGAGGCGATGGCACCACAAATAGGGCAGCCTAGACAAGGTCTAAATGCTCTGGGCTAGCAAACTAGTCAAGGCTATTGGCCAAGAACCACAGAATTAGGAAAAAGGCAAGAGGCTAGCAACCTCCTTAATACATTGGTGACCACCCTTGTGACTCTAAGCTTAGGTGACATGCTCGAGTAGCATCCAACGCTATGGCAGGAGAAGCTGAAATAGTGGGTTGAGGAATCAGATGAGCCAGTTACCATAGACTTGCTTGAGCACAATGCAGAAATACAAATACCAAGTTTGACGCTGCACTCCATGCCTAAATCCTTGCATATCAATGTTTTTTGGGAAGGCACGGAAATGCATGTAGTCCTACTAGTCCTAGCTCTAGGGGATATAACAAGAAAGACAATCGTGGACAGGAGGGCATGAGTGAGTGTGCTAAGCTATGCAATACTCCAAACTTGGGGTAATCTACCAATCGAGACTGCTAGGTTTAATGTCACATTGGCTAATCAAATGAAAGTGAAACCATTCAAAGTGTTGAAAAATTGGCCAGTGATGATCGCAAGAATCCAATTCTTTGTTGACTTTATAGTCATGAAGGAGTGGACTACAACAACCTACTAGGATGGCCCTAGATGCACAACGCAAGAGTTGTAGAAGATTGGGGCAATGGTCTCATCTCGGCAATTGAATGGAGGTTGTAAGAGTAGAGATAGACACTTGGAAAACTATACCGATTGACCTAGATACCATCTCCACCATGCTGAAGGGTAATGGCTAGATTAGGAGATCCTATGGGGCCCTTACCAAGTATATCCCGTGCCTTGAGGACAAGCGAGATTGGATGCATGTTCTTGTTACCATCGACTTGTCATTCTTAGACACAGAGGAGTATGAACAAGCCATTAAGCAACTGGCGAGCCCAAGGACACACCCCCAGTGCCAATTTGCATGATGACTGGAAGCCTATGTGGATGACCCAACCCTGCTACATTCTGAGTCCAGAACAATAGACGAGAGCTCTTGGAGATCCTAGGATACTTAACCGACAAGCTAACTGGTAATCCTGCAACGAATCTTAAGCCACTCCAAGATCTCTTAGACGAGCCTGAATAGTGATGGTCCAAGGTGCATGATTTAAACTTGAGGTACAATTGGGCTTTAATCCTAAACCAACAAGAAGAAATATATCAGAACTTGGAGAATGATGCGCAACCGGATAGAGACGGCTTTGACGACGAATACGAGGACTTATGTTCCTTTAGTGATGAGAGCAAAAGGGAAATTGACACTATAGAATACGTCACTGAGGAACGTATAATTGGAGTGGACCCTAGACCATGCAAGCAAAGCACCCTTAGAGTAGAGAAATGAGTCAGGCACAAGGACTGTGATTGAACTTGGTTGCAAACTTGGTTGGAGCACACAGGCGCAATCGACTATGAGCAGGCAGGCCTAACCTAACCAAGTGACGCACCACTGCTGCAAATGGACTCACCTTCTTAGCTACAACCACTCGGAGAGAGCCCCTCTTCTAGCGAAGATGAAGAGTTTGACTCTGAGTCAAAAGTAAGCTCAGATAGTGATCTTGAAATACCTTGACCTCCCAAGATTAGATGCTCTAAGGGGGACCTACCCGCCGTCCACCTAAGACACCGATGATTAAGAGAGGAACGATGGAAGTTGCCTAAAGAAACACACACAAAAGAGCAAAAAAAACTGCAAGACCTACCAAAACAATTCACAAAGTTCAAAAAGGGAGATGAGGTGGTGATCTTGCTGGGAGCCAAATGACAGGGACAAGCAACTGAACCAATCGAGGGACTCACCAAGGTCAAAGGGGTCAATTTAGCCATGGAAGGGGAGACCCCACGACCTGTCTTTATAGCCGATGACTTGGCTGAGCAAGATGAAGCAAGCCTTGTTACTCTCTTGCGAGAGTATATGGGCGTCTTTGCTTGGTCCCCAGAAGAGCTCAAAGGGGTAGACCCGAGTGTGGTGACTCACAACATATCCATGACACTTGTCACAACATCGGTCAAGCAACGACCGTATCCCATGAATCCAAAGCACGCCCATGCTGTCAAGGAAGAAATTGACAAGCTAATGAGAGCAAGATTCATCTATGAAATTGAACACACGCATTGGGTTTTCCCCATAGTCATCGTATTAAAGAAGAATGGAAAGATTAGAGTGTGTGTCAATTATAAGAATGTAAATGCAGCTACGAAGAGAGAGAATTGCCCACTATCGTACATCAAGCACATGCTTGAGAGAGTGGTTGGCAAAGAGGCCTATAGTTTTCTAGATTATTTCTCTGGATACAATCAGGTGCAAGTGCATCCTAATGATAGGCATAAGACTGCATTCACCACTGAATGTGGAGTCTTTGCCTACATAGTCATGGCCTTTGGATTGACTAACACACCAGCCACCTTCCAATGATTGATGTGTGCAATATTCAAAGGCATGCTAAGGAAGGATTTGGAGATCTTTATGTATGACTTGTGTGTTCACTCTACTTGGAGAGAGTACTTAGACAGACTCCAAGTAGTCTTTGAACGATATTGACTATGATGTCTCTCGTTGAACCCCTTGAAGTGCCAGTTTTGGGTGAATCATGGATGCATCCTAGAACATGTAGTGTCAAAAAATGACATTGCCACAAATTCCTCAAAGATCAGGATCATTGTCGACCTTCCATCCCCAACTGATTACAAGGATGTTTAGTGCTTCTTAAGACATACATGGTATTATCGACGGTTCATGTTAAATTATGCATTGATTGCTAGACCTCTATACAAGCTGTTGATGATATTCAAATGGACTGAGAAATGCCAACACGCGTATGAGGAACTAAAAAAGGCTTTGACCACAGTACCAATTCTACAAGCCCCAGATTGGGCACTCACGTTCCATGTGCACATTGACGTTTTGAAATTTGCCATAGGAGCAATGTTATGCCTACCTGGTGAACACAACCTGGATTACCCAGTGAACTTTGCTAGCAGTCAATCACTGAGACGGGAATGAATTACTCAACAACAAAGAGAGAGGGCTTGGCCATGGTATTTGCTGTAAAGAAATTTCGGCATTATCTTCTGGCTACGCCTTTTACCTTCTTTATTGACCATCAAACCTTGCGCTACAAGATGCATTGCTAGATGGCTACTTCTGCTTTTGGAGTTTGACTTCTCTGTGGTGGTGCGTAAAGGGAAACAACATTACATGACTGACCATATGTCTCTCATCCCCATAACAAGTATCTGTTGGGCAAGGCATTGTAGACGAATTTCTAGACACACATCTATTCAGCTTGTCCAACAAACGGGATTTTTTTAGAGCCGACATGACGTTGCATTAGGCAGATGACATAGTTCAAGTGCTTGAGCATGGACTATCGGAACGACCAATAGAAAATGCATGACTTAGGTGGCTCATCCTAAAGATCCAACCCTATCAGTTGATAGCAGGCCAACTCTATAGGTTGGGACAAGATGAAATACTCCACAGATGATGAGGATGAAGAACCAATAGAACCGCTTACCTAAGCATGACGGTCACTACTATGCACACATGCACCATTAACATGTTGATCGATGAGAGAGCTGATTTTAATGTCTTAAGCCATGACCATTGGACCCAAATTGGCAAACTAAAATTGCAGCCCACTAATGCTAAGCTCAGCCCTTATGGAGGCCAACCCTACACACTTTTGGAAAAGTACCAAATTGCAATTTCTATGGAGTCTGAAAGCATGCCGATAATCTTCTATGTGTTGCCCAACACTAAGGATGCAAGCACAGAATTGCTATTAGGACGAACCTTCAAGCGAGCTTATTGCAACTACGAGTCGCAACATATGCACATAGCCATAGGAGACATTCAAATAGTTACATCTTTCAGCAAGGGCAGTGTGACTCCTTTCAAGTCCGCAAGGCCACTAGTAGAGAACCCCACTGTCAAGTCTAAGGAGGGGGGTTATGCCTCGTCACAACTTACGAAATGCCGGCAACCTGCTTAACCCAATACTGACACCAAGATACCCCAATTCAAATGGGTGTCTAAATGTCAAGGGCTACCACCTTGAAGTGGACACCCATGCCCTCATGGACCTCAAGGCCCACACTCGAAACCTAGGAGCCCAAGACGAAACCATAAACATTGACATATGATCAAGCCGTGATGGATCCCCAAAGCCTTATTGCAAGCGCAAGGCTACTATGAGGGTAACCCTTGGATTTGGCTCCCCAAAGCCAAACCAACCAAAAGTCCTACTCAAATGCCACCCTTGAGCCTGGCCACATGAAACAGTGATTTAGAGACACTCGACCAGAAGAGAATCGGGCCGCCAAGTCCATAGAACTGCCAAAACCTAGATCAGAAGTGCCTAAACCAATCTATTGCCCAAAATCGCAACCTACTGCTAACAACATGCCCAAATCTCAAGCTGATGGTACCCCTCAAACCTTAGAAACATCTAGATGCATGACAATTGCAACCGCAACCAGACACATCAAACATGCCATTGAGCTGCAACCTAAGAGGCAAACCAAGTTGCAACCATTGGTTGTTGCTGAACTCTCTAGTTCTATCAAACCTCAACCACCTACCGGTCTTAGACCCTCTTATGAGCGGCAATTAATTCTAACATTGGCCGTGGACTTAGCTAAAAATACTAGGGACAACTTGGTTGCTTGCCTAAGACGCTTGGATGCTACTTTCATGACATTGGCTAAAAGCTACAATCGACTAGACTTTGATCTCTTGGAAGAACCTATAGCAATAGGAGTACGAGGACTCCCTTGCTCTTGGGAGGAGTCGGAATTTGCATTCGTTAAGGCTTTGAAAGCAGTTGAGGAGATAATTGCAACTGAGATATCCAAGGAACAAGCAATCAAACAATGTCTCATTACGTCACATAGCAAGAACACGATCATGGCCACAAACCAAGAAATCAAGAAGTTGAAACAACTTGTTGACAATGACTCCTCCTTGTAGAAATGGTGCACTCTATGATTGTAATGGAATCTAGAGGGATGCCAAATAATGACCAACGCTGAGTAGTGACACACAATCAAGGCATTAGAATACGACCCAACCTATGTAGCTTCAACTTTATATAGGGTATTGACTACCCTCCGTAATCGATCCCTCGAAGAACACATTTGTACTTGAATACACATCTTGTGATTGCTCTTACAGTCAATAAAACATGCTTTGTTTAAGTTAGATCTTATGAGGTAATACTCTTGTGATCTTTGCTAAGAACATGCAGTTGGAAGCTCTATTAACAGATTTGAGAACTTGGCTTGAAACCTTCAACTCTTCTCTTATCTCTATCATCTCCAAAGTCTAAGCTCTTGAACCCGCATACATTCTTTTCTATCAAACCCATGTGGTTGACCATGAAGTTCCTCTTGAACCTTTAAACACTCACTGGAATCTACTTATTTCTTGAAGACACATCTTCATCTATATTGTCCAATTTTCTTGCCAAACCCCTGTGGTGACCTTCAACCCTACGTGCTCCGACACCACACATGTCAACATGCACCAACTCTAGAGGAGCTTGTGCTCTATTCTTACTTTCCTATGGAAATGCCTTTTGCTGTTGCTTGCCCATTATACAAGCTTCACATGGTTTCTTTAATTCAGTCTCACTGCAGGTAGGTGAGCAACCATACCTTTCTTGTGCATCTTCTTTAGCACTACAAATCCGATGTATCCAAACCTTCCATGCCAAAGCTTACTTGTGCCCACTCCAACAGTGGCTGTAAGAGCACTTAGCTCATACAGGTTGTTCCTTCTTTCTCCTTTGCCAACAACTTTGCCAGCATCGTTGAGAATTTCTGTACCTGTCTTCTTGAACCTCACTTTATAACCAAGATTAGTTATGGCAACAACTAATAACTGATTTCTCCTAATTTCGAGAACATACAACACATTTGAATGCTTTTTTACTTCACCATTTGTGATAAAAAAAGAAATAGTACATGTACCTACAGCAAGGAATTTTGCATCATTTCCAACCGTCACAATGATGGATTCTTGTAGAGGCTTCATAGAATTGTATAGACCTTTCTTGTTGGGGGTAACCCCACTATCCAACACCCATGCGTTAGTAGTAGATTCTTCTTGCATTGAGGAGCACACTTCCTCAATGGTCACCATGAATAACTCCAACTCTGCTTCAGTCGTATTGACTGCCTCTTTCCCTTTACTTTTAAGGGTACCATTCTTTTCATCTGCCTTCTTGACATGACAATCTATGATTGCATGTCCTTTCTTCTTGCAGTATAAGCACTCTCCTTGAAACTTCTTCTTACTTCCCTTCTTGTTCTGTTTGTCACCATCATTTTTTACCACCTTTCCCTTTTTCATTAGCAGAGAATGTAGCAACTCCATTGTTGCTTCCTTATCGGGCTTTTAGCCTTAACTCCTCCTCCATTAATAATGCACAAAACTCTTCAAAAGTAAAAGCTTGAGAGGTCTCACCTGAGTATTAAGGGAAGTTACTAGTCCATCAAACTTTTGTGAACAAATCCAAAGACACCTCCGAGCTAGCTCCTCCTTAGTCTTTTGTATCCCAACGACAACCATCTGGTCACACAGATTCTTAATGCGAGTGATGAATGCTTTAGCCGTCTTTCCTTCAACAAATTTATCCGTCGCTAGTTGATTCTCTAAGTTTTAAATCCTTGTTTGGTTTCGCGTTTCATACTAACTCCTCAATACATTCCGAGCTTCTAATGCTTTGGTTGTATACTAAATCAAAGTCAAAACATTGTTAAAACAGCTTATAACTAAGGCACACAATGCATTTGCATTCCTTCGTAGAAAATCTGCATTTGGAGAAATCATCACACTAAAATTTGATGGTTCGGGGGGTAGGCTGTGGTTTTGCGTCAGTCCCTAGCACAGTCTTCAAAAGCTCATAAGAATCAAGAATAGTTGTAATTTTGAACTTCTACATGGTATAGTTTGTATTATCTAACTTACCTTCACATTGAAGGTTGGTGGACGAATCTTCAGTGTTTGAATAGCTAGTACAGAAGCACCACCTCCACCACTTCTTAATGCACAAGATTTACTTTTGAAAGATGACATTGTTTCTCTTTGCTGTTTAAGCCTTTTCCTCTTGCTCACTCTTAGATCCCTAGAGCCCCCTAGGCTCTGATACCATATAAAAATTACACGATGCAGTGAACAGAATTCGAGAAAGAGATAGAGAGTACACAACAGATAAGAGAAGAATTTAAATTTTTTTATTTAGCTCCAAAAAATTGGCACAAATATGGCTCTATCCACCAGCACACTTCGACTGTGAAGCTTAGATGGTGATCTAGACAGAAGACAGGTGAAGAGCTTAAGGATAGGTGAAACAACTCTGACTCGGTGAAAGATAAATGATAGATGGCTGTGAAGGGGTTTAGCTTTTATAGCACGTGAAGGCGATTATGTTGGCTTGATCAACCTACCATATGAGCCTCCACTAGTCGACCAGGGAATATTTCCTTTACCATTGAGCAGGGGACGCTACCCCTAGACCCTTGCCAGGGGAGCCACTGGCCCCCCTGGGACCCCCCATCCAAGAGTCACTTCCGTAGCCCCCGGATCCCAAAATAGTGGCCCTTGATAACTCCCTAACCCTGCAACTCAATGCAATGTGCCTTGAGTTGCTGCTAGCTTAACTGCTCTGTCTAACCCAAATATTAGACCCACAATGGTCACATTTTTACCATCTGGTCACATAGACCTCATTTGACATACAAGTCGAGACTCAACCAATATCTGGGCTCACATATGGCTTGTCCTTACAATGGGGAACTTACAACTTTGAGTACCATGGATCATTGGTGGCACTTTATGAGGGTGGGGCATTAAGCATATCTAACAAACCCTAAAGAGGACACCATAGCTATCAAACTTCAAGATCATGCTTCACCTCTTTCTCTTACTCCTTTGGCTCAAATCAAGTGACTCTCTAACTACCCCAACACTCAATATCTAGTAGATCTCTCATATCAAATTAGCAAGTAAGAGATTTAACTTCGAGATCGACCATTAACCTCAATTTGCTAGTATCTATTGATACTCACATATTGCTTTTTGGCACTAGTGCTTCTTGTGTCAACTCTCTTTATTGGTCTATTCTTAGTTAATTGTTTTGCTGCTCTTGCCAACAAAATGGGCAAATATTCACCCTCATGCCGATTCAATGATGTCAGGTTCCACATATGGAAAACTAGGATCAAACCAACCCTGATAAAGAAAGGCTTGTGGTCAATCACAAGTGGTCAAGAGAAGAAACCAAGGGAAGCTGCACTCTTAGTAATATGGGATAAAAATGATGATAAGGCTCAAGCTATTATCAAGATTGAACTTGATGATAGCTACATTCATCATGTTGATGATTATGAAACCTCTCAAGCAACATGGTATCGGTTAGAAACCTTGTTTGTGGAGCTCGCTCAAAATCCTCCAAATATGACTTGCTAATTGAATTTTGTAGACATGACATGAAAAGTAGTACCTCACTTGCAACTCATTTGAATGATATGGAAAGCTTGTTGACACAACTTGCACGAATCAACTCGAAGATGAATGAAGACATTTGCATTGGAGTACTTCTGAATATGATAATATGTCTACCACATTAATCAACATGCCAAAGCCAAAGATTGTGGATATCAAAGCTTCTCTCCTTGAAGAGAAAAAGAAGATCAGGATATTGGCAGGCCTAACCTCGCAGGAAGTGGACGCACTCGGGCTCATAGAAGAAGAGTAGCAGGAGCCAAGCTAGGAGAGGGAGGTGGATGTGAACTTTGAAGTGGGAGCTCATGAAGAAGAGCTTGTCCCACCGCCTCCTTTCCTGCGGCCCGGAAGTGGACACACTTGGTTTCATCAAAGAAGAGCAGCAGAAGCCAAGCTAGGAGAGGGAGATGGATGTGAACTTTGAAATGGAAGCACACGAAGAAGAGCTTGTCCCGCCGCCTCCTTCCCTGCAGTGGCCTGAAGAGCAGCAACATGTAGACACCACTGCAGAAAGAAAGGCGACACTGAGGGAAAGAAGAAAACAAATGGTGGATGAGACAAGGAGAAAATGGAAAGCCAAGGGAGTGAGGGCACCCCAAGCACCTATCCCATCATGCGAGGATGATACCCGAGCGAGCTTTCACACTGACATCGTAATCTGGGAGAGGCAAGAAATGTCTAAGAGCCCCTTCGACTTTAACTTCCACTTCCCCACCACCTTGTGTAAGGTCTTGCCCATCAAAGTGGTGGAGGAGGTGATTAACATAAGAAGAAGGCTTGGATAGATATGGCTGGAGGAGAGAGTAGAATCCCACCTTATGGGCCACCGAAGATGTTGAATTTTGGCTGAATAAGGTTTTTGAAGTATTAAGGTTTGTGCCTGGCTATGAATGTTAACCTAAATGGAGAAGAACGGTTTGCAACGCCAACCTAGACACTTAGTTGGCCTTTTGCAACACTTAACCCTTCGAGCGGAATGACCCAACCTTTATGCCCTACCCTCGAAGGGTGGGAATGGATTTTGACTCCAGTGTCCGCCGTCGCTACGACTTCTCTATAATGTATAATCCTCATTGTATTACATATGAAGATGCCTTGGTCTTCACATAAGAGAACTTGTATGATACCCTAATCTAATTCACTAACAAATTCTCTTCATGCCCTGATTTGATCCTAATGTTATAGATAGTTGTGTGATGGCTCAGTTAATGATACAAGCTGCTCTATTACCTTCATTTTTCTTAGCTCTTCTAAAGGATATGAATGATAGATGCTTCACCCATTACAATCATCCATTCCTCTTCACCACCACCCTTTTAAGTATGCCTAAACCTCAAGGGGTACCTTCAAAGCCACCAATATCTTAACAAATCTATTAGGTGCCCTTCTCCACCCCACTCCGAAAACAAAGACTGGCTTCTGTCACGACCATGTAACTTGGACCCAAAAAGAAAAAAAAGAAAAAAAAAGAAAAAAAAAAGAAAGAAAAGAAAAAGAAGAAAAAGCAAGACGAGGTACAAAGCAAAAAAGGCAATCACACAACATGGCAACGAACATAGATATCACATGTGACACAATAGGATGCACAAAGGTCACAGTCACTGTACCTAGGGGTTCTCAAACTAGGTGCATATGGTGGCCTTGATTGGCTGGACCCCCTAGCCCTTTTTTATCCCCCACGACACATGCTTAGGGCACATCAAGGGCAAGACATACCTAGGGAGGTAATTCTTACCTATGGTTAGACCTATCACCTAAGCCCTATGCACTACACCTCCCTTGTGCACAAAATAGGCCCTCAAGTGTGGGACACCACCAAGGGCTTGCCCAAGGTTAGGACCCATCTCCCAATTCCACAAGCACAGGCACCACGCACTCCACAGTAAGGCAGAAACACCCCTAGGTAGTGCACCTTCTTTTCTTTCCACTTACAAACAAAGGCCTCGACCACCAGCTCCAGAGGCCCCATCATCCATGCAATGCACTCCCCATCTTATGCAACATGTCACCATGTAGACGCAACAAAGAAAGGGTAGATACAATGGCCCCAGTCAAAAAATAAATGAAGAATCTCGAGCTAGCAAAGGGTCCGTCTAACCTGATGTTCAAACTCAAAGGCATAAATCCCTCCACAACTAGGACTCGTATACAAACTCAAAAAGCCTTTCAGAGGCATAAATCCTCCAACACACCTTCAACCACGGCTTGTATAAAAACTCAAAAAGCCACCTGGCTACCCTAACAACACTACCCAACTCACCACCCAATAGTGCCATGGGACTGGCACTCAACTAGGAGGGGGGTAATGTTTACTGCAAAGGGAAGTAAGCAAAAAACAAGGCATCAAAAGGAAAAGTGCAAGGTGAAAAAAAGGAAAAGGCACCCTATAAGAGAGTGGGCCCAAAAAAAATCTAAAAGCATGGCAACAACCACGAGGAGTTCAAGACGCAACCATGGAAGTTGCAAGAAGCCAAAAGCAAGAAGATGCACCTTTAAATACAACGGTGCAGCCAAAACCTCTGTAAAAGAGTGTCAGGCTCCCTCCTGTGCAATTTGTAACCGTGAATGGGTGGTTAGACTAAGCTAGGAAGTTAGGGTGAAGGGAAAAAGGGCCTTTGGCCATGTAAAAAGGGGATGGATGCCCATGAGATTTTAGGGCATGTATATAAAGTTCAAAAAGTGAGTGAGAGCTCATTCTTTGGTGTGTGGCAAAGTGAAATCTTCTTCTCTTCTCTTGCTTGCTTGTGAGTGCTAGAGGGAGGAAGTGTGAGTGAGTGAGTGAGTGTGTGAGTGTGAGGGATCTTGGAGGTGAAGCCCTCCACCATCTCCTCTCTTATTCTTATTCTCTTCTCTTCTCTTGTCTCGTGCATGGCTATGGAGGATGGATCTTGGAGGAAGAGGCTTGAGGATGATTGACCGTGCATCACAAATCGTGGAGCTATCAGAGTGCTTAAGAGAGGAAGCAACTCAACCGGGCATCAAGATAAGCTCACTACACTTGTAGAGAGGGATATCACATCGGCTATGTGAGAGGTAGCCATTAGTGCTCGCTTGAAACGCTTGACCAATAAGCGGTCCATGGGTCTTGGCGAGAGCTCGCCTCTACAAGCTAGGTGGACTTGATAAGTTAAGTACTTTCCTAACTCTAGGCAAATATGTTTTAGTACATGACTCTCTAAGTTTGATAGATTAGTCATAGTGATCCACATTGTTTTAGAAGATCACAACTTAGATTTCACCTTAGGGTAGAGGGGTTGAGTTACACTCTCCATCATCTCTCACTCTCTTTGAGCCAAGTGCAATGTTATCTGTACTCTCACCTTTGATTGATTGCAAAGTGACCATTGTTATGCAAGCATTATACTACTGTTAGGGGTGACCTATCCATGCTTTCCCTACATATGAAGTAGAATTGGGATTTCCATGCTCAACTAAGTATGATGTTTATTGAGGGAATGTTGGGTGGTGATGTGCATGGATATGGATTTCAATTGACTACTACTAGAGGACTCCTCTGAGTTTATTAAAGGAAGCACCTCACATATAGGCTCTTTCTATTGGTTGGTTTAAATTAGGAATTTGAGGATGGTTTGGGCAACAATCTCTTAGCTGTCTAGCCTTTTAATATTGGTAGCACTTCTTATTGCTTTTAGTGCATCCATTTCCTTTAGTATTATCTAAACTACATTGAGTTTGGATAGTTTACTCCATAATTATTGTTCATGATGTATTTATTTGGCCATTCTAGGAAATCTCTTTGGCTATGTTATTTGCTCACACAAGGGCATCTTCAAGGATTGTGTTGGGGGTAAAGGCGCCTCTGCCTAGCCGCCCATGTATTACTACACTGACACTCACCGCCACTGCACACTGCAGGTGGCAAGCGCCCGTCACCGTCACTTTATTCTTTATTCTTTTAGTGACAGTTTGAATAAAGGAAGGCCCGATCACACATTGTGACTGTTGGAGTTTCCATTTCTAATCTCTCCCTTTCTTGCTCTTTCTCTCCCGCCATAGCTCTCGAGTCCAACCTTCGATCTATCGCTCCCTTTCAACTGGTATCAAAGCTTTGCTTTTTGACTCTTAAGCTTGGTTCGTGGCATTCTCAACATCCCATCGACTCCCCACTCGCATTGGGTCTCCTTCTCGACAACCATAGCTCATTCTCTTAAGCTCCCGTCACTCCCCAACTTCCCGAGCACCTTCTCGGCATTGTTGGGCACCTTCAGGGCATTACATCAAAGGTATTTTATCATTTTCTTCACGGTTTACTTCAATTCTCAGGTCTCACAGGCTGTAAACAAGATTGGGGCAGCCACCATTGAAGCTCCCTTGCTTCATATCTCATTTGCCTTTGAACAAGACTTGCTTGAGCTTGTTTGAGGCCTTCCTTGGCTTTAACCGAACCCCTCCGAAGCTTAGCCACCATTTTTTGCAGCCCCAAGACTAGCATTTACAGTTGGCGAAATCACGCAACCCTCCCATATGTGTCTTTAGCATTGACAGTCACAACAACAGCTCTCCCCCTCCATTGGCACTTGGCAAGGCTCCATTTCGGGCATATGAACATGCTTTGATGCTTGGTTTTGATGGTTGATGTGTTGGCATAGAATTTGAACTGATTTAACACTGTTTTGGGACTGACATAATAGTCCACATGCAATTTATGATAGTGTTACAATGACATTTGATGCTACAGCTTGTTTGGCATTGTCATTTGATGCCCGGTTGGTCTCGTTTGATCCCTGGATGTTAGGGGAATGTATGCCTATTGTTTGGCAACCATTTGGAGCTGATTTTGGTGCTGAAATTCTCAATTTTGAACATAAATCATTGTTGTACACAGTTGGGCTGAAGTCATTTTACTCATGTATACTTATGCCTATGCCTTTCGAGCTATGTTACGAGCATATATGGTGATGTATTGACACTTGGGGCTCGACATAGAGATTGGTTTTGATTCAGGATCGTTGGTTGAGCTTGAGCTCGCTTTGCAAAGCATTTGGATGCTTCATCTTGGATGTACCTATGGCATGTATGTTGCTTATGTCTGACCGGTCTTGACATGCTTAGCCTATGCTATTACTATATGCTAGTTACATTGTTTGGAGCCTATTGCTACTGGAGCTCGGTCTTGGCTTGACCTTGGATTCTTAGAGCTTACTTGAGCTATTTATTGGCTTGCCAGAGTTATATCTTGGGATGTACTTGATATCTTACATGCTTATGGATACTACATACAGATGCTCTACTGCCTACATGTTTGGGATGCACTATTGATGTATTGTCTTGGACTTATGTCATTGGCACTGTGTCTTGCCTTGGCTTGAGCTCTTGAGCTCGTACATACGGCTTTTGTGCCATTGGGAGCATTCTTGAATGCTTATCAGACATTGAGCAGGTGGTACTTTTATCCATTGAGCCGTTACATGCTATTGAGTAGTTACAGACACTTGAGACTTTGGGACTTCTTACCTTTTGGGATGATACATCATATGTCTTGGTTCACTGTATGCTTATGAGCTAAGTCTCAGTTTTGGATCTGTATCTTTGTGAACTGACACCTACTTGTGTCAAGTTTTGGTAGTGGCAGGAACACTTTGCCCCGTTGCCTGGGGGGTGTGCCTACTCACTGGCAGATGTTTGTATGACATACTTGGGTGTTGGATTCATGCTTATCGACCGTCATATGCTTACGCTATGCCCGCATGATGCCGGCTTGGTCTTGGCAATATCTGATTGCCTTGGGATCCGATTTTGACACTGTTAGCTCTCTTTTACTAAAATCTAAAATTTATTACAACAAGCATATATGTATGGATTGACATGGATTTTTCATGCTGAAATACTCTGAAATGATGTACTTTCAC